>NC_141008.1:52243333-52876696 GCF_052327205.1 Somniosus microcephalus
GATCAACACTCATAAAGGTCTCTACCAATACAACCGGCTGGTGTTCGGGGTAGCATCAGCTCCGGCTATTTGGCAAAGGGCAATGGATCAAGTCCTGCAAGGGATTCCAGGGACCCAGTGTTATTTGGACGACATCCTGGTCACGGGCAAAAATGGCAGTGATCACCTCGCCAACCTGGAGCAGGTGCTCACTAGATTGAAGGAATATGGGCTCCGAGCTAATCGCCACAAATGCGAGTTTTTCCAGAAGCAGATCTCGTATTGTGGCCACGTTATTGATGAAGAGGGGTTACATAAGTCCCCTGAAAAGATTGAGGCAGTAGTCAAGGCTCCAGCACCGGAAAATGTGTCACAACTGAAGTCGTTCCTTGGGCTGGTGAACTACTACCATAAGTTCTTGCCGAATTTGTCTACAGTACTACACCCACTGAATACCCTACTGCAAGCGGGGGGTACCATGGAAGTGGAATGACGAATGTAAACGAGCTTTCCAGAAGTGCAAAGAATTGATCACATCAAAAGAGGTGTTGGCTCATTTCAACCCAGCACTACCAATTCGGTTGGCGTGTGATGCATCACCCTATGGCATTGGAGCGGTGCTGTCGCACAAATTCCCGGACAGCTCAGAGAGGCCAGTAGCCTTTGCGTCTCGGTCACTAACCTCAGCCGAGCGTAACTACGCCCAGATTGACAGGGAGGCCCTCAGCCTAGTGTGGGGAGTGAAAAAGTTCAACCACTATCTGCACGGGCAGAAGTTCACCTTGTTGACTGACCACCAACCACTTGTCTCCATCTTTAATCCAAAGAAGGGCGTTCCAGTGATGACTGCGCAACGGCTACAAAGATGGTCCCTTTTTCTAGGGGCGAACCAATATGAAATAGAGTATAAGGGCATGAAACAGCATGGAAACGCTGATGGGCTATCACGCCTGCCACTGCCTACTGCGGAGGAAGCACCAGCAGTGGACCGTGTCGAAATATTTTATTCGACTATAATTGAACGCTTGCCAGTAACTGACGCGGATGTAGAGAAGGAGACCCGAAATGACCCGACACTGTCTCGGGTATATGACTTGACGGTGAAGGGATGGCCAACACATGGCGACTCACTGTTGCCAGCATTCTCATCCAGAAGAGAACAGCTGTCAGTATGCCAGGGGACCTTGATGTGTGGATCCCGAGTGGTAATTCCACCCAAGTTAAGGGAGAGAGTGCTCAATGAGCTTCACGAAGGCCATCTGGGAGGGGTGAAAATGAAAAGCCTTGCTAGGGCTTACGTGTGGTGGCCGGGGATCGATCAGCAAATCGAGGACCTGACAAAGAGCTGCTCAGGATGCCAGAAGGTCCAAAATGCACCACCACATGCCCCTCTACACCCATGGGAGTGGCCCTCCTCTCCATGGCAACGGGTGCATATTGATTTTGCTGGTCCATTCATGGACTCAATGTTTTTAATAGCCGTGGATGCGCACTCGAAATGGCCTGAGGTGATCAAAATGTCCTCCACCACCATGGAGAAAACGATTGCAGTCCTACAGACCATATTTGCCAGGAACGGCTTGCCAGAGCAGATTTGCTCTGATAACGGACCACAGTTTGTGTCCGAAGAGTTTCGGAAATTTATGAAAAGGAATGGGGTAAGGCATTACACATCCGCCCCGTATCATCCAGCCACAAATGGATTGGCTGAGAGGTTCGTACAAACCTTTAAAAAGGCAGTAAGGGCCATGTGTGATGATGACATTCCACTGCAGCATAAGGTGGACAATTTCCTGTTAGCCTACAGGAATGCGACACATGCAGTCACCAACCAGACCCCGGCCATGATGTTCTTTAACCGAAGGTTGAGATCTCGTCTGGATTTGCTCAGACCAAATGTACGAAGAGATGTTGAGAATAAGCAATTCCAGCACATCAATGAGAAGCCGACAAGGAGCTTCAATGTAGGGCAACCAGTCTTGGCCCGCGACTACCGAACAGAGAAATGGCAACCAGGAATGATATGCACATGGCAGGGGCCACTAATGTACACAGTGGATGTTGGGGAGAACATTGTGAGACGCCATGTCGACCAGATCCTAGAGTCACAGGAATGAGTCAACCCCATGTCTTGCGTACCTGGTGATGAACCCAACATACAGGTAGCATCTACCCCAGAAACAGTAGCATCGGAAGCTGATGAACCAACCGACGACAGGGGGCCAGAATCGCCTCCGCACCAAGAGCAAGACACTCAGGAAAGGCGCTATCCAGAAAGGATCAAAAAGCCGCCCCAAAGACTGAATTTATAAATGGACTATTTTCAGTTAATGTTGCATGTTAAAAGTGTTAATTGTTAAATGAGTGTTATGGTACTGTTAATCTAAAAGGGGAGGAATTGTAGTGTATGTACCTTTAAGGGGAGAACTACTTTTTACAGCTCCTGTATACTGTAGTACCGGCAGTGACCACACCTGTATATAAACCCTGAGTAGGGATCTGTACTGTTAGTTTTTGAGAGACCCTCATCCAGTAAACACCTGTTGATTGTTCCTCTGCAGTCTCTGTCTATTTGTTGAAGGACACCATACATCAAGATTCACGGATTCAACAGCAGCCAGCCAGTTGAATTTGCCTGTTGTATAGAGTTAGATTTAAAATGTTGATCTCTCTGGGTCCTTCTTGCTTCTCCCCCCTCAGCTTCCTCGGGTGTGTCCAAAACTTGTCCTCAGCAGCCCCCTCACCCCAAACTTTGACCTGTCTTTCCCTGTTCGGAGGCCGAGTGACTGGTGTTTTCTGTTTCCATTTCGGGCCCGCTGGCCTACTTTGGTTCCTGAACGCCTCGAACCTTGTGTTTCCAATCCCTCCATCCCTCCTCAACTCCCTATCGCTTTAACCTTCTTGTCAGCTGTGGCTCAGTGGACAGCTCTCTCTCTCTCTCTCTCTTCTCTCTCAGTCAGAGGTTGTGGGTTCGAGTCCCACTCCAGAGACTTGAGTACAAAAACCCAGGCTGACACTCCAGTGCAGTGCTGAGGGAGTGCTGCACTGTCGGAGGTGCCGTCTTTCGAATGAGACGTTAAACCGAGGCCCCGTCTGCTCTCTCAGGTGGACGTAAAAGATCCCACGGCCACTATTTCGAAGAAGAGCAGTGGAGTTGTCCTGGGGCTGCTATTTATCCCTCAATCAACATCATTAAAACAGATTATCTGGTCATTATCACATTGCTGTTTGTGGGAGCTTGCTGTGCGCAAATTAGCTGCCGCGTTTCCTACATTACAACAATGACTACACTCCAAAAAGTATTTCATTGGCTGTAAAGGGCTATGGGGCATCCCGAGGTTGTGAAAGGCGCTATAGAAATGCAAATCTTTCTTTCTTTAACCTCCTCCAACTCTCCTTATAATACAATCGGATTTCACTTCATTGTTGGATGGGGAATTTCTCCAGGTTCCCCTCCTCCAGGTCCACAGCTCTCCGTTCCAAACCCTCTACACAGAGACCCTAACTTGCAGGGACATTTAGTTTGATGGCAGCCGGCATGTTAAAAAGTCACACGTGGGTAACCATTTTATTCGCGGTTCTGTGCGTTCATTTTCCTCCATCCACCGCCTCCGTCCAAAACCAACGGAATATTATAGCCACAGGGACAAGCTGGGACCACAACCAGGGTCTGAACATTAAATCTACTTAAGATCAGGCTGGATACAACCAACTCGCATTTATACAGCAGCACGCTGGTGGAAAAATATCCCGAGGCACTTCACTGTGTGGGTGTAAGTCGAAGGAAAAGGGAAAACACAGAAGAGCTCACCAAAGGCGTAGGAGAGGGTAAGACTTGCAATTATATAGTGTATTTCACAACCTCAGGACGTCGCAAAGTGCTTCACAAAATGAGGTGTTGTTAAAGTGTAGTCACTGTTGTGGGAAACGCGGCAGCCAATTTGTGCACAGCAAGCTCCCACAAACAAGAATGCGATACCTGACCAGATAATCTATTTTAGTGATGTTGGTTGAAGGATAAATATTGGCCAGGACACCGGGGAGAACTCCCCCTGCTCTTCTGCAAAATAGTGCCATGGGATCTTTTATGTCCACCTGAGAAGGAAGACGGGGCCTCAGTTTAACGTCTCATCCGAAAGACGGCACCTCCGACAGTGCAGCGCTCCCTCAGACATGCATATTCACACACAGCAAACGCTCCAACACATACCCAGCTGCTAATATTTTTTAAAGTTCAGCGTTTACTGCACAGCCACAGACCACAAGTGATTTTTTTAAACAGTTTATATTTGCTCCTCACCACATGTGGTTCAAACATAACTTGCTGAAGGATATTGTGGGTCACTCTACTCCAATGCCATTCAGAGTTTATTTTTTTTAATGTATTTATTCATTCATGGGATGTGGGCATCGTTGGCAAGGCCAGCATTTATTGCCCATCCCTAATTGCCCTCGAGAAGGTGGTGGTGAGCCGTCTTCTTGAACCACTGCAGTCTGTGTGGTGAAGGTACTCCCACAGTGCTGTTAGGGAAGGAGTTCCAGGATTTTGACCCAGCGACGATGAAGGAACGGCGATATATTTCCAAGTCAGGATGGTGTGTGACTTGGAGGTGGTGGTGTTCCCATGCGCCTGCTGCCCTTGTCCTTCTAGGTGGTAGAGGTGGCGGGTTTGGGAGATGCTGCCGAAGAAGCCTTGGCGAGTTGCTGCAGTGCATCTTGTAGATGGTACACGCTGCAGCCACGGTGCGCCGGTGGTGGAGGGAGTGAATGTTTAAGGTGGTGGATGGGGTGTCGATCAAGCGGGCTGCTTTGTCCTGGATGGTGTTGAGCTTCTTGAGTGTTGTTGGAGCTGCACTCATCCAGGCAAGTGGTGAGTATTCCATTACATTCCTGGCTTGTGCCTTGTAGATGGTGGAAAGGCTTTGGGGAGTCAGGAGGTGAGACACTCGCCGCAGAATACCCAGCCTCTGACCTGCTCTTGTAGCCACTGTATTTATGTGGCTGGTCCACAAGTGAATGGTGACTCCCAGGATGTTGATGGTGGGGGATTCGGCGATGGTAATGCTATCATTTGTGCAGTTCTCTGCTGGGGAGGTCACAGTCGACCAGCCTTGAATCAGCTCCAAGGGTGATGGATCAAAGGGCTGTATGTGTGGAAACTGTGCACAAACTCACACCACAGACTGTTTGCTCTCACTGAGTGAGCCAAATGCTGGAAAATAGGGGCGGAAAATAAATTATATTGAAATCAAATTTAAATTTGCATCACATCTCAGTAGAGAACAAGTTAAGGTGCTCATTCAACAGTTTCCCCAGTGGCACTGGACATACAAGTGTGTCTATCAGTCACTGCTGGGGAATTTGGCACTTCCTACAGTGATCACAAGGTGGCGACATTAACCACATTGCAAAACACACACATGCAGCAAGCACATGTGTGTATGTACAATATATACGATAATATATGATTGCACATTTTATCATTTAGGCAGTTCTACGTGCATCATTCTGTAGCAGGAGAAGAACTACTTGCATTTCTATCGCGCCTTTCACGACCTCAGGACGCCCCAAAGCGCTTTACAGCCAATGAAGTACAATTTGAAGTGTAGTCACTGCTGTAATCATAGAATGATAGAGCAGAGGAGGCCATTCGGCCCACCGTGCCAGCTCTTTGGTAGAGCTATCCAATTAATCCCACTGCCCTGCTCCTTCTACAGAGCCCTGTCATTTTTTCCCTTCAAGTATTCATCCAATTCTCTTTGAATGTTACTATCAAATCTGTTTCTGCAACTTTCAGGCAGCGCATTCCAGCTCACAACAACTCACTGTGTAAAAAAAATGTTTCCTCATGTCCCCTCTGGCTCTTTTGCCAATCACCTTAAATCTGGGTCCTCTGGTTACTGACCCTTCTGCCATTGGAAACAGTTTCTCCTTATTTACTCTATCAAAACCATTCATGATTTTGAACACCTCTATCAAATCTCCTCTTATCTAAAGAGAACAACCCCAGTTCCTCCAGTCTCTCCACATAACTGAAGTCCCTCATCCCTGGTACCATTCTAGTAAATCTCCTCTGCACCCTCTGCAAGGCCTTGCAATCCCTCCTAAAGTGTGGAGCCCAGAATATTCTATCTGAAGCCTAACCAGTGTTTTATAAAGGTTTAGCATAACTTTCTTGCTTTTGTACTCCATGCCTCTATTAATAAAGCCAAGGATCCCATATGCTTTTTTAACAGCCTCTTTATTCCCCAAATGTTGGCCTTCTTTCCGATCTAGTTGCCTTGGCTGGTCTGAGGGAAGGGCAGGTCAATACCTTCCAGACACTCCCATAGGCACAGACAAATCAGAGTCACACTGTCTGAATCTAGGCTGACACTCCAGCGCAGTGCTGAGGGAGTGCTGTACTGCCAGAGGTGCCATCTTTCAGTTGAGACATTAAACCGAGGCCCCATCTCCTCTCTCAGGTGGATGTAAAATATCCCACGGCACTATCTTGAAGAACAGGGGAGTTCTCCCCGGTGTCCTGGGCCAATATTTATCCCTCAATCAACATCACTAAAAACAGATTATCTGGTCATTATTGCATTGCTGTTTGTGGGATCTTGCTGTGCGCAAATTGGCTGCGGTGTTTCCTACATTACAACAGTGACCACACTTCATAAAGTACTTCATTGGCTGTAAAGCGCTTTGGGAGGTTTGGAGGTCGTGAAATGTGCTGTAAAAATGCAAGTCTTTCTTTCAAGAGATCCGCAGCTGAAAGCATCTTTACAAATGCTGTTAAAAGTACCTTCCGCAGAAGTGGAGGGAGGGGGAAGAAGAGACAGAGGGTGCGAGAAGATTATTCACAGTTGACGATTCTACTCCCAGTGCCACATGCTGCCTTTAAGACCCAGGAGAGTCCATCTTCCCAGCCCCACTGGTGACATTAGCATCGCCTACTGACAACTCCCTGCTACCACACCTTTGGAAAAAGAGGATTGACACCAATATTACAGCTGGTTAACCTTTCAGTGATTAAAATCACGGTGGTGTCACTTTGAGGTGAGGCCCCACTTCCTTGCTTTTTAATACAGGACGCTTCTGGTGCTGGTTTGCATTTATATAGCACCTTTCCCAACCTCAGGCTTTACAGCCAATGAAGTACTTTTGAAGTGTGCTCGCTGTTGTAATGTAGGAAACGCGGCAGCCAATTTGCGCACAGCAAGCTCCCACAAACAGCAATGTGATAACGACCAGATAATGTGTTTTAGTGATGTTGGCTGAGGGATTAATATTGGCCCTAGGACACCGGGGAGAACTCCCCTGCTCTTAAAATGGTGCCGTGGGATCGTTTGCGTCCACCCGGGGCTTCGGTTTAATGGCTCTGGCACCGCCGACAGTGCAGTGCGCCCTCAGTAAAGGAAGGACGCGCATTTATATAGCACCTGTCACAACCTCGGGACTCCCCCCCCCCCAAAAGAGATTTACAGCCAATGAAATACTTTTGAAGTGTAATCACTGTTGTAATGTAGGGAAACGCAGCAGCCAATCTGCGCACAGCAAGTACTGCACTGAAACATAAGCCTGGATTCTCCGCCCAAGTCTCTGGAGTGGGCTTTGAACCCACAACCTTCTGACTCCAAATTGAGAGGGCGACCCACTGAGCCCAGTCTGACAGCTGGTGATTGGCTCTTGACGGAGCAGTGATGACACCAGCGCGGGGTCTCACGGAGAAAGGGCAAAGAGCAGCACCAACGATTGTTCTGATGTTCTTCCATTTCACGGGTACCATCAGCAGCCCCCCTGCCCCTTCCCATGCGCCACCACTCTGACCCCACAACACTCACTACAGCTTTCATTCTTGCAGTTTACTGATCATAGAATTGATCCCATGACTGTGCTCGCATTCTGGATAAAGTACCGGCCCCTGATCTGAACAGTGCTGAATAAACACTGGGCCGTATATGCCGATGCCTACGGGTGGGTACGCGCTGTGTACACACCCGCAGGGACATTGGAAATGCCGGTTTCAAGCATGCGAAGCGCATGCGCTGAAAACCGGCACTTCCGCTCTGTCAAGAAAGCTCTCGACAGATCCTCCACCTGCCCTGCAGAAGGGGCTCTGCGGGCAGTGAGTTCCACATTCTGGAGAACCTCCGCCCGCAGAAAACCCTTAGAAATCTTTCACCTGGTAAAAGTAGGTGTAGGGCCTGCTTTTACCTGCATAAGAGTTGAAAAAAATAAAATAATTTTTTTTCCCACTCATTTATAATTTAAAAATACTTTAAAAAAAGGTACGTTTATTTTTAGCCCCGTAAAAAACTAATTATTTTTGTTTAAAATATTTATTTTATTGTAATTTCAACGCATTTTAAAAACGTGATGGTTTTTAAAAAATGTATTTAATGTTTTAGTGTTTTTGGGGGTGATCTCCATTCCTATATTTGACAGGTCTATCTATCAAGTGTATGAAGGGAGATTCCCTTCTCTTATTGGCTCCCCATTGGCCCATGTGATCCCAGGGACACTTGCAAACTGCTTGTGCCTCTGGGGTACCTGGGCCCTGCGCATTTCGTGTTTGGAGAGGCCCAGGAGCGGAAGTATGTGCACCCCGGGAACCCTCACGTAAGTTCGTAGATTTTTTCCAGGTTGGAGGCTTCCGCACGCAGGAAGCCTCCAATCGGAAAATATAGGCCACTGTAGCATCCCCTTCACTAGGGGAGGGAGCGAGAGATGGGGAAGGGGGTGAAAAGAGGAAAACTCAGATGAACACCCTTCCTGTATCCCCCAACAATCAGCCTAATTATAGAAATTTACAGCAAAGAAGGAGGCCATTCGACCCCTCGTGTCTGCGCCTGTCAAAAAAGAGCTATCCAAACTAATCCCACTTTCCAGCTCTTAGTCCGTAGCCTTGCAGTTTACGGCACTTCAAGTGCATATCCAAGTACTTTTTAAATGTGATGAGGGTTTCTGCCTCTACCACCCTTTCAGGCAGAGTTCCAGATCCCCGCCACCCTCTGGGTGAAAAAGGTCCTCCTCGACTCCCCTCTAATCCTTCTACCAATTACTTTAAATCTATGCCTGCTGGTTATTGACCTCTCTGCTAATGGGAAATGTGGGATTACTTTACCATGGGGAAAAATTCCTTAATAAATGAATATTGATGGGCTGGGGATGGGAGCGGGAGAGACTCCTCTCCTCCCAGGAGGTGAATGCAATTCTACAGATGCCCATTTAAAAAAAAAATTATTCATTGATGGGATGTGGGCGTCACTGGCTGGCTAGGCCTGCATTTAGTGCCCATCCCTAATTGCCCTTGAAAAGATGGTGGTGAGCCGCCTTCTTGAACCGCTGCAGTCCATATGGTGTAGGTACACCCACAATGCTGTTACATACCAGTGTCTCCGTTCTGTTAACAGATTCACACTTCTCATCATACAACTGCTGCAGCTAATAAAAAAATTCAATTTAAAATTAAACTGCACAGATGATATCAGGGAAGGGGGTGATTGTTAAAGGCTTTGCTAAAGTGCAGTACCTGCAAGAGCTGGGCTAGGGAGTTCAGGACGTGGGTCTCGCCCTTAAGATTCGCCCCCACGCCAGCCCATTCACTGCTCCTGCCTGCTCCCCCGTATTAGCTGCGATGCTGTGGGATAATAGGGGCAAGGGGTATCCCTGGAGGGGGGTGAGACAGAGAGAAGGGGCCAGGAGTGGGGGGGGAGTCAGCGGCCCACCAGGCTGCGTACAGCAATTAACATTTTAACTATGAGGAAAGGTTGGATAGGCTGGGTTGTTTTCTTTGGGGCTGAGGGGAGATTTAATTGAGGTGTATAAAATGATGAGGGGCTTGGATAGAGTGGATAGGAAGGATCTATTTCCCTTAGCAGAGAGGTCAATAACCAGGTAACATAGATTTAAAGTAATTGGTAGAAGGATTAGAGGGGAGTTGAGGAGAACCTTTTTCACCCAGAGGGTGGCGGGGGTCTAGAACTCACTACCTGAAAGGGTGGTAGAGGCAGAAACCCTCATCACATTTAAAAAGTACTTGGATATGCACTTGAAGTGCCGTAAACTGCAAGGCTACAGCCCAAGAGCTGGAAAGTGGAATTAGGGTGGGTAGCTCTTTGTCGGCCGGCACGGACACGATGGGCCGAATGGCCTCCTTCTGTGCTGTAAATTTCTATGATTCTATCTTGGGGCTAGAGTTTCTGCTTTAGGTGCAATCAGTAAATTGAGCCCACATTGCACCGGTTAGGTTACAGTTTCAAGTTTCCACTAAAACTCATTCGCATAATCACAAAAGTACAATCGCCCCATAACCAGTGCGATCGGGCAGCGTAATAGAATGTATTAGTTTCCTTGACGTATTCAAGAACGGAAACTGGTGCAGTTTTATTAATACTGCTGAAAATGGGTTAATCAAAAAAAAGTAAGTGTCCAGTCCTCCAGCTGTGAGTAACCCGATTCAAAATCACAGAAAAAAAAAACTATACTGAACCATTTAATAGTTTAATTGATGTACACCAGGCGGTTTCTTAGTAAATTAAATACTTTTTGATATGAAAAGACTTTTAAAACGTGCCTAAGAAACCGAGCACGAGCCGGGCGAATCGAATCTTAAATCAGCGTAAAAGATCGGCGGGGGGGAAACACGAACGCAAGTGGCTTAGGGCGGAACACACTGACGTGTAAAATTCCCCCCATCATTTTGCGTTGGTTCGGCCGATTGCGTTTATAGAACAAGCGGAAACGCGACGACCCCCCACCATCCCACCCCACCCCACCCCCGGACATTCGAACATCTGAACCTGCAGAGCACTGAGGGAGGCAGAGAGTGAGACAAGGGGAAGGAATTAAAATGGGGGCTGGGGTGGGGGAGAGTGAAGGAGTGGTTCATGCCTTCAGAAAGAAATCACAACAGACACCAAACAGCCAATAAAGTATCTTATTCAGAAGATTTAAAAAAAAACATTTAAACACTCATAAATCACAACATTTTTAATCACATTAATGAATATATCTGTTTAGTTGGACAGTATTTGCCATTATCTACAACACAATATATTAATCATCTGTGCGTCTATAAAATTAAAGTCAAACAACCACAGACGTCCCCCTCCCTGTATCTGCCACTGCCAGTGTGCAGGACCGTTAACTTACGCTCAGCGTTAAGACTAGACACAAAATACATTTAAGTTTAATTATTATTGAGAGAAAAACCCTGTTTTGTCCATGAATCCATTTCAGCAGCAGGTAGGCATGTCCAAAAGTGTTTACATGGGAACATTTGATGACCAGCAAATGTTAACAGATCCTAAATTTTTTTTTAAAATTTAAAACAAAAAAAAGAGAAACAATAATCCCGTCATCGCACTCGGTTGAAGAGAAGCCGGTTCTTTTCCTTGAAGCAGTTTGTTCGGTCACGGTGATCCGGTTACAGGTTCCGATCCACGGCATCGGGGAGCACAGTCGGTGGGGCCCAGCCGTACAGACCATCTGAACTCAAAGAGACGCCACTTTGTCTAAGACCCCCTTCCCCCCCCCCCCCACACACACACGACCCCTTACACCCCCTGACCCCTTTTAACGTTTAACGGTCAGCAACAAACAGCACGCTCAAAGTCGGCGCCGAACGTCCACCATAAACACTTACCCGTAGAGGCAGACAGTGCCACCAAAGTCCGGTGGGTTTCCTTCCTGACTCCAGGGGGGGGGCGGGGGGGTTAAGCGCTGCCTCAGCCTCCAAGGCAAAAACACCAGCGCAATGGTGCCATACATGACCCCACCCCCAATAAACAGCATGGCTCCTCGCAGGCTGTAGCACGCCCAGTCCATTCTGTAGAAGTAGTGAAGTGGGTGTTTGCTACCGCTATCCTGTGCAGGTCAACCCAACCATGGGTGAAAGCACTGACACTAAGACAATGAGTCACAAACAGCCCCCACCCTCCCCCCCCCCACCCCACAGTGGCTTCGTGAGCAGGTGCACCGTCTGGGGGGTACTGAGCCAGACAACACCAGGTTTGATTCCCACCCAGTCAATTTGGGACTAAACTAGGCTTGTATTCCCTGGAATATAGAAGGTTAAGGGCTGATTTGATTGAGGTTTTCAGCATTTTGAAAGGAATTGATAGGGTGGAAACTTATTTCCGCTAGTGGGGGAGTCTAGGACAAGAGGATATAACCTTAAAATCAGAGCCAGGTCATTCAGGATAGAAGTTAGGAAACACTTCTTCACGCCAAGGGCGGAACTCTCCCCCACAACAAAGCAGTAGATGCTAGGGCTCAATTAATATTTGGAAAATCTGAGATCAATAGATTTTTCGTAGTCAAGGATATTAAGGGGCATGGAGCCAAGGCAGGCGGATGGAGTTAAGATTCAGATCAGCCATGATCTCACTGAATAACGGAACAGGTTCGAGGGGCTGAATGGCCTCCTCTTGTTCCCGTGACTCTACAGTCGGGCCTCAGCAAAACTGGGCTAGGAAGTATTGGGCTCGGACACAATCCGCACCCCCTACCCCATGGGCAAATAACCGAGTCAGTGCCAACATGAAGAATGGCCCCTTGGGTGAGGCTTCGAGTCAGGTGCCCTGTCCCTGTAGACCCACACCCCAGCAAGTGTCAGCACCTGAGGAAGGGTGGCAAGAGACAAGGAGTCAGTCAAAAAACATTCTTACACAGAGAGGACACTCTCCTGGCTGGCCTTCGACCTCCCACCCTCTGTAAACTTGAGCTCATTCAAAACTCTTCTGCCCGCATCCTAACTCGCACCAAGTCCCGTTCGCCCATCAGCCCCTGAGCTCGCTGACCTACATTGGCTCCCGGTCCAGCAACGCCTCGATTTTAAAATTCTCATCCTTGTTTTCAAATCCCTCCATGGCCCCCCTCGCACCCTCCCTATCTCTGTAACCTCTTTCAGCCCTGCAACCCTCTGCGTTCCTCCAATTCTGACCCCTTGCGCATCCCCTGATTTTAATCGCTCCACCATTGGCGGCCGTGCCTTCAGCTGCCGAGGCCCTGAGCTCTGGAATTCCCTCCCTGAACCTCTCCACCTTTCTCTCCTCTTTGACCAAGCTTTTGGTCACCTTTCCTAATATTTCCTTATGTGGCTCGGTGTCAAATTTTGTCTAATTATGCTCCTTTGAAGCGCCTTGTGATTGGGACATTTTACTGCGTTAAAGGCGCTATATAAATACAAGTTGTTGTTGGTACAAACCAACAAGCAGGGATTCATAAACCACAAGAATAGATTTTATTGCCTTGTGATTAACTCTTGGCCATCTCTTGGATTTAATGCCTACAATTAATCTGCACCATTTTCTTTACCCATTGATGGCTGATTTAGTGAATTAGATTTCTTTCAACCACCCTCCTCAGTTCGGGGCTGCTCTTAATTAACTTCATGAAGCTACGAGAAAAGCATTTACTTCCCCCTCCCCCCACCACAACGCAATGCTAAAAAAAAAAACAGGGTTAGAAGAGGAAAATCCTAATTGTTAAGTGTCAATACTGAGCAGCATCAACGAAGCAAATCTCTCCCGTGAGGAATTCCCCATCCAATCCTGGAATAGGAACAAGCGAATCGCCCCCTTTTAGTGAGTCTTGTACTTAGGGAAATAAAAATAGTAAATGATGGAAGCACGGGCCTCTGTCGTTGGAAGAGAGTCAGGGTCAAGATTTCAGGTGCAGATCCTTTGTCGGAGCAAGAGCTCAGAGGACGTTCTCCGCCCGATGCCTCTCTTCCTCGTCCTCCATTGAAGACACCCTGTCCCAACCTACACACCGACCCCGCGGGGATCCACACTTAAATCGCTGACTGTCCACGTTCTTGCTAGACCAGGCATTTCCAGAATGTTCTGTTTTTATTCCAGAATTGTGATTTTTTTTCCACGCAGCGAGTTGTGGTGATGTGGAACGCGTGGTCTGAAAGGGCGGTGGAAGCAGATTCAATAAGGAACTTTCAAAAGGGAATTAGAGAAATACTTGAAAAGGAAAACATTTTTTTTTTTTGGCAGGGCTAGGGGGAAAAGGAGCCGGACTAATTGGAGAGCTCGTTCAAAGAGCCGGCACAGGCACGATGGGCCGAATGGCCTCCTTCTGTGCTGTGCGATTCTCTGATGCAATGGTTTCAGTCGGTATGATTTTTAAAATACTGGCCAAGGAAAGGAGCCTTGGTCCCAAATAACTAGACTCAAAAGGGTTTAAATATTTATACAATCCTCGTAGCAGTTTCAAACAGAGTCATCAACTTTAAAAGAGAACATTTTCTGCGGTCGTAAATGACAGTTAACCGGCAGTGAATAAGACCCAACGATTTTTGAAGCCATTCTGTTCTTGCTGCAGTGAAAGTTAACAAGCGGTGGGTGCCTGTGTTACAAAATACTGAACTGACCGGCCGAAGCTGGTGCGATGAGCCATGGGGAGTTTCCGGCCTCCTCCCCTCTCTGCACCCCCTCCCTCCCTCATCTCTGTTCCTACTGCTCTTTGCAGGGAGAGTGTTCCAGAAACTCCTTCAGCTGGGTGGGGTAGTCGGTCATGACCCCAGTCGCTCCCAAATCAAAGGCTCTCTTGAAGTCGTCCTTGTCGTTTAAGACCCATATGTAAACCTGCAGGGGAAAGAACGAGGCAGCTGATGAGTACATGCAAGGAGCACGCCACGCACTACAGGACGTCCCAATCTCATTCCCGCGCCCCCTCCCCATCCCCCCCAAAAAAATACACACAAACAGCCAGCCGTGCGCAAGGGAGAGAAAATAAACCAATTGAGAGGCTGAGAGTGTCAGCCAGTGACTCAATGGGCAGCACTCTCGCCTGAGTCAGAAGGTCGTGGGTTCACAGTCCCGCTCCAGAGAATTGAGCACAAAAATCCAGGCTGACACTCCCAGTGCAGTGCTGAGGGAGTGCTGCACTGTCAGAGGTGCCATCTTTGGATGAGACGTTAAACCGAGGCCCTGTCTGCTCTCTCAGGCGGACAGAAAAGATCCCACGGCACTATTTTGAAGAGGAGCAGGGGAGTTCTCCCCGGTGTCCTGGGCCAATACTTATCCCTCAATCAACATCACTAAAAACAGATTATCTGATCATTGTCACATTGTTGTTTGTGGGAGCTTGCTGTGCGCAAATTGGCTGCCGCGTTTCCTACATTACAACAGTGACGACACTTCAAATAGTATTTCATTAGTTGTAAAGAGCTTTGGGAAGTCCCGAGATTGTGAAAGGCAACAACAATAACTTGTATTTATATAGCACCTCAACGTAGTAAAACGTCCCAAGATGCTTCGCTGTAGCGTTATAAATCAAAATTTGGCACCGAGCCACACAAGGAGAAATTAGGGCAGGTGATCAAAAGCTTGGTCAAAGAGGTAGGTTTTAAGGAACGTCTTAAAGGAGGAAAGAGATGCGGAGAGGTTTAGGGAGGGAATTCCAGAGCTTAGGGCCCAGGCAACAGAAGGCACGGCAGCCAATGGTTGAGCGATTATAATCAGGGAGGCTCAAGAGGCCAAAATTGGAGAAGCGCAGATATCTTAGAGGGCTGTAGGGCTGGAGGAGGTTAGAGAGATAGGGAGGGGCGAGGCCAGGGAGGGATTTGAAAACAAGGATGAGAGTTTTAAAATCGAGGCGTTGCTTAACCGGGAGCCATATAAATGCAAGTCTTTCTTTCTTTTCCTTAGAGCAGAGAAGGTTAAGGGGAGATTTAATAGAGGTGTTCAAAATTATGAGGGGTTCTGATAGAGTAAATAAGGAGAAACTGTTTCCACTGGCAGGGGGGTCAGTAACCAGAGGACACAGATTTAAGATAATTGGCAAATGAACCACAGGGAAGATGAGGAGAATATTTTTTTACGCAGCGAGTTGTGATGATCTGGAACGCGCTGCCTGAAAGGGCTGTGGAAGCAGATTCAATAGGAACTTTCAAAAGGGAATTGGATAAATACTTGAATAGGAAAATTTTTATAGGGCTGCGGGGAAAGAGCAGTGGAGTGGGACCAATGCTCCCTCTAATTTTTTTTTTTGGGGGGGGGGGGGGGGGTCGTGCGGCCCTTTTAAGGGGCTGCGTGGCCCATTCAACAATCCGCACATGCCCGGTTTTTGCATCTGAAAGCTGGTGAGCCGGCTGTGCGGGAGCTGCAGAGAGCTGCGCGGTTTAAAGGGGACACTGAGTGAGACTAATTGTCTAGCTCTACCGAAGAGCTGGCACAGGCACGATGGGCCGAATGCCTTCCTTCTGTGCCATATGCTCCTATGGTTTTAAGTATACACAGTAATCAGTAATTAACACTGAGGACTTATACAAAGGATACCGTGAGTTATTCACCACAAGGGTACCTAACCCTGTGATATACCTATCAATTCCTCCAATAAAAGGCGAAGAGTTACGAAGGTGACTAAAGGTTTTTATTGACTAAATAACAGAGCCCACTCTCGTGGGTGATCCGATCCAAGCAGGAGGAATACCAGCCAGTCGCTCACCTTTATACCTGGCCTGGTGGGTGGAGCCAAGGCGGCGTCGGCAGTGGTCATCCCAGGTATAGCAGTGTGGCAAGAGGCGACCTCGTACCGTGATACAATAGTGGTCAGTGATACAGTTATAACGAACAGTGGTGAACAGTGCTAACTACTAACAGTGATACGATAGTGAACGTGGTTTACCACACCCTGCACTTTCAGAACTGGATCAGTGACCATAAGTAGAAAAGCCTTATCTGAGGAAGGATGTTCTTGCCATGGAGGGAGTGCAGCGATGATTCACCAGACTGATACTTGGGATGGCAGGAATGACGCATGAGGAGAGATTGGGTCGATTAGGCTTATACTCGCTGGAGTTTAGAAGAATGAGAGGGGATCTCATTGAAACTTATAAAATTCTAACAGGACTAGACAGACTAGATGCAAGAAGGATGTTCCCGATGGCGGGGGAGTCCAGAACCAAGGGTCACAGTCTAAGGATAAGGGGTAAGCCATTTAGGACAGAGATGAGGAGGAATTTCTTCACCCAGAGAGTGGTGAACCTACGGAATTCTCTACCACAGAAGGCAGTTGAGGCCAAATATATTCAAGAAGGAGTTAGATATATTTTTTTAAGGCTAAGGGGATCAAGGGATATGGGGAGAAAGCAGGGACAGGGTACTGAATTTGGATGATCAGCCGTGATCTCATTAAATGGCGGAGCAGGCTCGAGGGGCCGAATGGCCGACTCCTGCTCCTATCTTCTATGTTTTCTGTTGTCAAAGGAAAGACTTGCATTGATGCAACACCTTTGTTCTGAAAGCAGCTTCACATACGATGCTCTATTTTGAAGTTCAATGACTCACGATCGTAAACATGGCAGCCATTTTGAACACAGCAAGATCCCACAAAGAATGAGCCAACTAATGTTATTTTCTTTTGGTGGTGTTGGCTGAAGGAGGAATTTGATCTTCAACGTTGGGATCTGTTACATCCACCCGAGGGGGCCGACGGTGCCTCGGTTTAACGTCTCATCCGAAAGACGGCACCTCCAACAGTGCAGCACTCCCTCAGCACTGCACTGGGAGCGTCAGCCTGGATTATATACTCAAATCAACTCATACACAAGTTGAAGAACTGTTTTCAGATTTCGGTCAGAGCACCAGATACAAAATGCAAAAAAAAACTGGTCTCATTCTGCGGAGGTCAGGTGCAAAGTCACACGGGCATCACAGAGTAAAAGTGCATATTTCACCTGAACTCCTCTTGCTTTGAGATGCATGAACAGAGATTTCCTCATCAGTAATCTGAGTGGGTAGAAATGAGAAAACACCACAATTAACCTTCAGAATTCTTCAGCCGGGATTCGCATCCCCAACAGGGCTGAGTTTTCACTTGTGCAAATACAGAACCGTGCAGCAGTTTGAGGGTTTCCACAGTTTAAAAAGGCCACTTTCACCGTGCAACATTGCAAACCGCTTCTCTCGGTGCCAGCTGCACCAAAGGGGCTGCCTCACCTTATCCCACCCGCCACGGGGCGCGTGAACCGCGGGCGCAACGTCTCTCTGTCTCCGTTAATGGCCAACACGCTGCCCCGTGAAGCACTCGTGTAAGACTCGTGCAACCCACATTTCCCCAAAGGGAGAGCTCCCCCGATCTTGGCCTGTTGCCATGGGGGAGTTGAGAAGATAGTCTCCCCACTTGGAGGAGAGAGACAGAGAGAAAGAGAAAAAGAGAGGGAGCGCGAGCCAGAGAGGGAGCAATGATAGAGAGACAGAGCCAGAGCGAGAGAGAACGACAGAGAGAGACAGCGCGAGAGAGAGAGAGAGAGAGAGAGAGAGATGGCGAGAGAAACAGAGGGGGAGAGCGAGAATGACAGAGAGGGAGCAACATAGATAAAGCGATAGAAACAGAGATTGGAGTTTCAAGTTAATCGCAAGCTCTCACGTGTCAGCGAGCCAGATTATAAACCGTCGAGACTTGGATATCTTGCTCCGGTCTTTTAACCTGGACAGGAAAGAAAAATACATTCTGTTAGAGAGGATTTGGCATCAAGTTGCTGTTAATTCCCGAAACGCTCACCTGTGTCATCAGTAACAGCGGGACTCTGATATTTTCATACTGTGTCCACATCCACGGTGAAACCACCCAGTGGTACAATTATAACGCCTGCCCTTTCTAGAGCTGGGCTGTGTCTGGAGAGAGCACTCAGAAATGTACAAGACTCGGGTGAAGTACTGGTGGGTAGAGGTCTGTCAATAGGGAGTAGCAGAAATTGGAGATGATGCCCTAAGGGCAACGCGCAAGAAGTGTATTGGCTACGGTGCGATTCTTCCTGTAGGGTATCGGTCCCGACGTGCTAAAGAGACTCAGTGACAACACTGCTCGTTATCTTCATTTCCCTTCAGGCCAGTTGGCAGAGTTGAAGCACCGGGTGCTAGAGCTGCACATACGGAGGGGCTTGGGGTGCGGACAGGATCGAGCTTGGCCGCGATGCCCAGCCGCTGGTCGTTGAACAGGCGGCGGACACACCCCACCACAGCTCGGGAGAATGGTCAATAGGTCACGGCTCGCACAAAACCGTAGTCCAGTGAAGGATGAACGCGGTCATATGGGGAGAAGACGAGACAGAGGACATTACGAGAGTCAGCTACATACGCAAAAAAAAAAGAACGCTCCCCCCTCCTTGGCACTGCCGTGGCAACACCAATCCAGCCAATGGCAATGCCAATCCAGCCAATGGGACTGCCGTGGCAAGGCCAATCTAGCCAATGGGACGATCGTGGCAATGCCAAACCACCCAATGGGACTATCGTGGCAACGCCAATCCAGACAATGGGACTGCCATGGCAATGCCAATCCAGCCAATGGGACTGCCATGGCAATGCCAATCCAGCCAATGGGACTGCCGTGGCAATGCCAATCCACCCAATGGGACTGTCGTGGCAATGCCGATTCAGCCAATGGGACTGCCATGGCAACGCCAATCCACCCAATGGAACTATCGTGGCAACGCCAATCCAGCCAATGGGACTGCCATGGCAACGCCAATCCAGCCAATGGGACTGCCGTAGCCATGCCAATCCAGCCAATGGGACTGCCATGGCAATGCCAATCCAGCCAATGGGACTGCCATGGCAACGCCAATCCACGCATGGCACTGCACATGGCAGATCCAGCCCATTGGTACTGGACTTGTCAGTAAGATCCACTCTACACGATGCCCCCCTGCCCCCCCACCCCAGCACACCTTCCTTTTCAACCTCTGTGAGGGGGGAGAGGTGTGATGGTTGAGAGGTGATTCATGGCCACCATTCAAAGAGTTGAAATCCTTCACTTACTTCAGTATGATCGAGGGCATGGGAACCTCCAGGAACTGCTCCCGCAGGGGGAAGAACGGCAGCAGCCCCGTGTAAAAGAGCCCCAGCAGCAGCAGCACTCGCTGCAGGCTGAACAGGATCGGGATGCACGGATTCTGTCAACAAAACAAGAGCAAAGCACTTCACACGCGGTCCACATGCGCCAGGACACTGGCGACAGGTTAAGAAACTTGCATTTAAATGTCACATTTCTCAAAACATCCCAAATCGCTTCACATACAGCGAGTGACTTGGCTGTGCAGCTCACTATTACGCAAACATGTCCGGCAGCCATTTTTGGCACAAAAATAGCAATGACGTGAAAGGTCCGTTAATTGGTTTTGGGTGGTGGTGGTGTTTAAGAACGGAGATGTTGGCCAGGACACCAGGAGAACTCCCCGCTCTTCCAATCGTGCCGTGGATCTTCAATGTCCGCCCAAACAGAGCCTTGGCTTAATGCCTCATTAAAGGACGACACCTCTCCAAACTGCACAGCACTCCTTCAGAACTGCACTGGAATTGTCAGCCGAGATTATAAGTTCTAGTCCTGGATTGGGGCTTGTGAATCTTCGGAATACTCTGGTGGATAAAATCCAAAACAGAAAGTTTAACAAAACAAAATTAGAGCCAGGCTGTTCAGGAGTGAATCAGAAAGCACTGCTTCACACTAAGGGTAGTGGAAATGTGGAGTTCTCCCCCCCCCCCAAAAGTCTGTGGATGCTGCGGGGGGGTCAATTGAACTGGTTAGGAAAGGATATCAAGGGATACGGAGCCAAGGCGGGTAAATGGAGTTGAGGTACAGATCAGCCATGATCTAGCTGAATGGCAGAACAGGCTGGGGGTGCTGAACGGCCTCCTCCTGCTCCTGTCTCCTCCCATTAATCTTTCAGCATCTACTTTCTCCAGGGTGTGTGCATTGTGCAACTTACTGCTAATGCCCCCAAGGCAGGATCTCTCACACTTCCACTCTTCCTGGTCACTATCCCCAGAGTTTAGGGAATACAAGAGCAGGGAGGTTATGCTGGAACTGTATAAAACACTAGTTAGGCCACAGCTAGAGTACTGTGTGCAGTTCTGGTCACCACATTACAGGAAAGATGTGATTGCATTAGAGAGGGTACAGAGGAGATTTACAAGGACGTTGCCAGGACTGTAGAATTTTAGCTGTGAGGAAAGATTGGATAGGCTGGGGTTGTTTTCTTTGGAAAGAGGAGGCTGAGGAGAGACTTAATCGAGGTGTATAAAATGATGAGGGTTCTAGATAGAGTGGGTAGGAAGGCCCTATTAAACCAGGTAACATAGATTTAAAGTGATTGGTAGTAGGATTAGAGGGGAGTTGAGGAGAACCTTGTTCACCCAGAGGGTGGCGGGGATCTGGAACTCACTGCCTGAAAGGGTGGTAGAGGCAGGAACCTTCATCACATTTAAAAAGTACTTGGATATGCACTTGAAGTGCCGTAAACTGCAAGGCTACGGACCAAGAGCTGGAAAGTGGGATTAGGCTGGATAGCTCTTTTTCGACTGACGCTGAGACGAGGGGCCGAATGGCCTCCTTCTGTGCTGTAAATTTCGATGATTCTATGAGTACGTGCCCACTGCGGACAGAGTCTGATGCGGACCGAGTCCGATGCAGACAGAGTCTGATTTCGTGCCATTGGCGCTCGACAACAAACATCGTGCTGATGGCACCCAAAAGATACCAGAAGCGGCCGGCTACAGAGCAGTCCTCAAGGGGATTGAGGCAAAACTCCCCGGAGGTATCCCAATCCGAGCTTCCCAAATAAAGGTGCCCAAACCCGTGGGACACAAGTGGAGCGGCAGCCGGGCTCACCGTTCTGTAACACTTCTTCACGATATCTTCACTGGCGTTGCCCCAGACAGTGAGGTCCTCTCGATTAAACTCTCTCACCAAAGTCGACACCTGCCAGACAACAGACACACCAAACCAGGTGAAGGTGGGACATTTAAATAACCAGATCAGCCAGTCTAATTACACAAAAAGACAGACTTGCATTTCTATAGCGCCTTTCATGACCTCAGGACGCCCCAAAGCGCTTTACAGCCAATGAAGTACTTTTGAAGTGTAGTCACTGTTGTAATGTGGGAAACGCGGCAGCCAATTTGTGCACAGCAAGCTCCCATAAACAGCAATGTGATAATGACCAGATCATCCGTTTTTAGTGATGTTGACTGAGGGATAAATATTGACCAGGACACCGGGGAGAACTTCCCTGCTCCTCTTCGAAATATTGCCATGGGATCTTTTACATCCACTCGAGAGCGCAGACGGGGCCTCGGTTTAACGTCTCATCTGAAAGACGGCACCTCCGACAGTGCGGCACCTCCCTCAGCACGGCACTGGAGTGTGTCGGCCTAGATTTTTGTGCTCGAGTCCCTGGAGTGGGGCTCGAACCCACAACATTCTGACTCCGGAGAGGGTGCTGCCCACTGAGCCACGGCCGACACAATTCTCTACTTTGGGGATATCAGGTAGTTTGCTTCATCGAGATGTTCTCCCGACTCTTTAAGCAATTGATATGAGACAGGCGACGCCTGACAGCATCCCCGCCCTACAGTGAATCCGCTTCCACCACCCTTTCAGGCACTGCATTCCAGATCATCATAACTCGCTGCGTGAAACTATTTCTCTTCATCTCTCACACCCCCCCCCCAGTCCCATCCCGGTTCTTTTGCTAATTATCTTTTTTTTTTAAAAAGGAAAGAAAAATATACTGCAGATGCTGGAAATCTGAAATAAAAACAGAAGCAGGGTGTTATGAGGACAGAGCTGGCATGTGGGAGTAGATTGGAGCTCTTTCAAAGAGCCGGTACAGGCACGACGGGTCGAGTGGCCTCCTTCTGTGCCATTAAGATTCTGCGTTGGAAATACTCAGCAGGTCAGGCAGCATCTTGGAGAAAGAGACAGAGTTAATGTTTCGGGTCGATGACCTTTCATTCGAACACGATGATTTCATCAGGAATAATTCTGACGAAGGGTCACCGGCCTGAAACGTTAAACTCTGTTTCTCTCTCCACAGATGCTGCCTGACCTGCTGAGTGTTTCCAGCACTTTCTGATTTTATGGCTTTAATGTTAAAAAAAAGGGTTAATTTCCCCCCCCCCGTTTGCTACCTTTTGAATGAGGATGTCATTGTTGACCTTAATGTCGATGTTGATGGGTGTGCTCGGAAAGGCTTCGAAGACTTCCTTCAAGAGTGGAATCCGTTTGTCATCACCTCCCTCGCAGAAGCAATCTAAAGCAGAGGGACGAGCAATCAGCCGGAGATTTAACCGACGGGCCGACAGCTGTCTGCGGACGCACACACACCCAAAGCCGCTCACAGATCAACTGATTGCCGAGGGACGTCATCCAATGGGAAGGGAATGGGACCGATTCTCCTGCCCGTCACCTGTCGTGATGCTCAGGGTTCCGCGCATCTCACGAGCTTCCCCACCAGCACCTGTAAGCCGCCCCCACTACTCTCCTGCACTCCCGACGCGCCCCCCCCCCCCCGCCCGTTTGTCCAATCCTGGCCTCTTGCGTATCCCCGATTTCCTTCGCTCCACCATTGGCGGCAATGCCTTCAGCCGCCTAGGCCCCAAGCTCTGGAATTCTCTCCCTAAATCTCTCTCTCTCTCTCCCCATCATTAAGTCGCTCAAAACTACCTCTTTGATCAAGCTTTTGGTCACCTGTCTCAATTTGTGGCTCAGTGTCAAATTTTGCCTGTGAAGCGCCTTGGGACATTTTAACACGTTAAAAGTGCTATGTTGTTGCAAAAATGCAAGTTGTTGTTGAATCAGCATGCTCAGGGGCGAATGGATGGGGGAGGGGGAAATTGGGAATATAAGACCAAACTCTCTGTGCAGGCTTGATTTACCCCCATTAGGGAAGTAGCAATGTTTTATGGTACTGGGCTAAAATCCCAGAAGTTGAAATTTTTAACCTGCCGTGACAAGGTGTAGAAGTGAACCCAATAAATCCGGTACTTTGTACACGGTCACAATAACTTAACTGGTTCATTGACCCTCCTCACGTCTGGCTTACTGAGAGAGTGGAGCAGCAAGCTGCACAGTTGCTACGAAGCATCATAATGAGTCTCAGAGTCGTCCAGGATTCATGTGTTATCTGATCCCATCAGGAAAGACTGAACAGGCTCTTTTCTCTAGAAAAGAGAAGGCTGAGGGATCTTCTTTCGTACGGTAGTAGCAAAGCAAATGAAATGTCAATATCCAAGTCAGATATCCAGGCCAAAGGTAACAGCGTGGATATCTTGTAGGCTGCCTGTGAATTTCCTCTGAGGGCAGTGCTCAATGATGTGCTCCAGGGTCTGATTAGGAGCTCCACAGTCACATGATGGGGATGCTTTATTCTTCCATCAATGGAGAAGGTGGCAGTATCGACCGTGACCACTGTTTGCGAGAAAGGTTTGATCCTTCAGGTTGTACTGTGGGGTCCTCTATAAGGAATCCATTCCGTATGTCACAGCTCTTCCAAGCATTTCGCCATCGGTCATCAAGGCTGAGGGGAGATCGCTGAAGGGCTTTGGCGACTGTCCAAAATGGCCTCCTAGATTTGAGACGGGTTGGTGGTAGGTTGTTCAAGTCGGCCTGGATCGGCATGTCTTTGCTGGTGTAGCGGTTGTATTCTCTGGGGACTGCATATTCGCAGCGTAGGTGTGGTGGTGCGATGTTTTCAAGCACGGGCAGCTATTGGTGTCGATAAAAGCGTACCGGTGATAATTCTCATAGTAGAATTCAGCTGGACAGCAACGGATTTGACCTGCGGACTCGATAGCCATGCCGGAGAGCAGTACTCCGCTGTAGAGTACCCCAGGGCGAGTGCTGCCATACGGAGGGTTTGAGTGTCTGCTCCCCATGTGGATCCGGCCAGTTTCTGGATCAAGTTGACCCTACTCTTTAGTTTCTTCCCAAGGTTCTGGAGATGTTGTCTATATGACAGGGTACAATCAAGCACGACTCCTAAGTAGGAGGGTTTTTTGGCATAGTTTACCTCTGCGCCGTAGAAGGAGGCTCTCAAAGCTTGGTTTACTTGATGGGTGTTGAGGTGGAATGTCGAGCGACGGTCTTTTGCGGGTTTGGCCGAAGTCACCATCAGCGGAAGTAGGCCTCCATCCTCTGTAAATCACTGGTCAGGGTCTCCTCGGTGATGGACAGATTCATGTTTTGCGTGGCCAAGGCAGTGTCATCAGTGTATACGAACTTGCGGGACTCTGTTTCGGGCAGGTCACTGATGTAAACGTTGAATAACACTGGTGCCAGGACAGACCCCTGTGGGAGTCCGTTGTTCAATGTCCT
Organism: Somniosus microcephalus; assembly: GCF_052327205.1. NCBI lineage: Eukaryota > Metazoa > Chordata > Chondrichthyes > Squaliformes > Somniosidae > Somniosus > Somniosus microcephalus. The sequence goes on from NC_141008.1 coordinate 52,268,414, forward strand.
ATATCTACTCTTCTGGGTGACAGCAACCGACGCTTCCGTGTGTGCACTAAGCTTGGAGTTGAGAAGATGGATCGTTGTTCTGCAGGGTAAAATGGTGGAGAGCTTGAAAAGCAGTCCATGCTTCCATACTGTGTCATACGCCGCTGACAGCTCCACGAGTGCTACGGCGGTCTTGAGCTGGCGCTGGAAACCTGCTTCGATGTGTGTTGTTAAAGCTACCACTTGGTCGCAACAGTTACGGCCACTCGGGAAGCCCGCTTGCTCCTTAGGGATGGTTGGCTCGATGATGGGGGCTAGTCTGTAGTCTGTGGAGTAGTAGCCTCTCCAGCACTTTATAACAAGTGCAAAGTAAGGAGATCGGGCAGTAGCTGGAGGCTTCACAAGCATTCTTCCCCTGCTTCAGGAGGGCAATTATTTTAGTCTCTCTCCAAATAGATGGAATTTGAGGGGTGATCTGATAGAGGTCTTTAAAATAATGCAGGGGCTTGATTGGGTGGATGCAGAGAAAATGTTTCCACTTGTTGGGGGGGGGGGGGGAAGACCAGAACTAGGGGTCATAAGCAAATGTCCCCTGTAATTTTTGGGGGACGGCACGGCCCATTCAAAATACCGCACATGCGCAGGTTTTCATTTAAAAGCCAGCGAGTCGGCTGCGCAAGACCTTCAGAGCCCTGCGTGACCACACAGCTTAAAGGGAACATTGGTCATAAATATAAGATAGTCACTAATAAATCCAATCGGTAATTCAGGAGAAACTTCTTTACCCAGAGAGTGGTGAGAATGTGGAACTCGCTACCACAGGGAGTGGTTGAGGCGAAGAGCACAGATACACAACAAGGGGAAGCTAGATAAACACATGAAGGAGAAAGGAATAGAAGGATATGGTGATGGGGTGAGATGAAGATGGGTGGGAGGAGGCTCGTGTGGAGCATACACACCAGCACAGACCAGTTGGGCCGAATGGTCTGTTTCTATGCTGTAAATTTAACATAAGGAGGAGGCAGGGCAATGAATGCCAGTGTCGCCCACATCCCAAGAACCAGAAACAATATATAAACCTGCCCATTACAATTCACTGCTGTGAGAAAGGACAGTCATCACCCCAACTGACCCATCCTTCCCCAGTGGTCATTCTTCATAGAAACATAGAAGATAGGAGCAGGCCATTTGGCCCCTCAAGCCTGCTCCGCCATTTAATGAGATCATGGCTGATCATCCAAATTCAGTACCCTGTCCCTGCTTTCTCCCCATATCCCTTGATCCCTTTAGCCTTAAGAAATATATCCAACTCCTTCTTGAATATATTTAATGAATTGGCCTCAACTGCCTTTTGTGATCGAAAATTCCACAGGTTCACCACTCTGTGGGTGAAGAAATTCTTGCAATTAAATTCCTCTGTGGCCTCGCTCCTCCTCCCACGTTACAACATCCCCCCAAACTCTCCGCCTTCCTTTTGTCCATTACCCCCCTCCCCAGCATTGGCAGCTATGCCTGCAGCCACCTAGAGCCTGGGCTCTCTGGAAATCCCTCCCTAAAACGCCTCTCTCTCACCCTTGAAGACCCCCCTTCCTTAAAACCCACCTCTTTGACCAAGCCTTTGGTCACCCCTCCTAATATCTCCTCCTCCAGATCGGTGCCCATTCGTCCCCTCCCCTTTACGCCTTGGGACCCTGCTCCACGTTAAAGGCGCTCTACCAGTCCAAGCTGTTGGTGAGCCCAGGCCACAAACGTCAAGTGTTTTACAGCAGGAGAAGGCCTTTTGGCCTATCGTGTCTACGCCGGCTCTTTGCTGGAGCAATCCAAAATGAATCCCAACGCCCCGCTCTCTTCCCCACGGCCCTGTAACCAAGTAGGACTCAGTCCGAGCCTTGCAGCTGCAGAGGTGATCAAACCAGGCAGAGGACAGAGGAGTAAAATTACCAGGAAAAGTAAGGGAACGTAAGACTGCCCCCTCTATCCCCATTAAAAAAGCCAAAATACTACAGAGAGAGCCTCCTCCCACCCTACTTCATCGAACCCCATCAACATAATCTTCTATTCCTTTCTCCTTCATGTGTTTATCCAGCTTCCCCTTAAATGCATCTGTGCAATTTGCCTCAACCACTCCCTGTGGTAGCGAGTTCCACATTCTCATCACTCTCAACAACAACAACTTGTATTTATATAGCGCCTTTAACGTAGTAAAACATCCAAAGGCGCTGCACAGGAGTATTATAAGACAAAAAAATGACACCAAGCCACATAAGGATAAATTAGGGCAGGTGACCAAAAGCTTGGTCAAAGAGGTAGGTTTTAAGGAGCGTCTTAAAGGAGGAAAGAAAGGTAGAGAAGCGAAGAGGTTTAGGCAGGGAATTCCAGAGCTTAGGGCCTAGGCACCAGAAGGCACAGCCACCAATTGTTGAGCGATTATAATCAGGGATGCTCAAGAGGGCAGAATTAGAGGAGCGCAGATATCTCGGGGAGTTGTGGGGCTGGAGGAGGTTACAGAGATAGGGAGGGGTGAGGCCATGGAGGGATTTGAAAACAAGGATGAGAATTTTGAAATCGAGGCATTGCTTAACCGGGAGCCAATGTAGGTCTGCGAGCAAAAGGGTGATGGGTGAACAGGACTTGGTACGAGTTAGGACACGGGCAGCTGAGTTTTGGATGACCTCAAGTTTACGTAGGGTGGAATGTGGGAGGCCAGCCAGGAGTGCGTTGGAATAGTCAAGTCTAGAGGTAACAAAGGCATGGATGAGGGTTTCAGCAGTGGATGAGCTGAGGCAGGGGCGGAGACGGGCGATGTTACAGAGGTGGAAGTAGGTAAAAGATGTTTCTCCTAAATTACCTATTGAATTTATTAGAAGCAGGTAAACGCCACATCTAAAATACTCCTAATGCCCTGCTCTACCCTGGGGACTCTGTTCCACTACTGACACATGTTCGGCTTAAAAGGATTTCTGCTCAGGTTATGAACTGGTGCCAATTTTCACAGCAGAGAACCGTGGCACCAATCGCTCTGCCACGTTCAGTACCAGAAGGCAATAGCAGAAGTTTCATTTAAGAAAGAAAGAGAGAATCAGCCCATCGCAGAGACAGGGAATACAGAACCGAGTTCACAGCAGAAATACTCACCTTGAATCAAATTCAGCCAGCACAGTGGGACTGAGCTATCCACTCAGCTTTACACCATTATATGGAAATCCTATTAACCTCGTCACATTGGCTGTGGAATCTGACTTACCAAGCATTGATAGATCCCACTGGCTCCTATTTAAAGGAGTACGTGAATATAAAAGTCCGACAATGGGTTCAATTCTTTGATTATTTGGCTGACAGCCAACACCTTTAGAGCTAGTTTTTTTTAAAGAAGCTTTAAGAAAGAAAGGACTTGCATTTCTATAGCGCCTTTCATGACCTCGGGACGTCCCAAAGTGCTTTACAGCTAATGAAGTATTTTTGAAGTGTAGTCACTGTTGTAGGAAACATGGCAGCCAATTTGCGCACAGCAAGATCCCACAAACAGCAATGTGATAATGACCGGATAAATGTTTTTTTTTAGTGATGTTGGCTGAGGGATAAATATTGGCCAGGACGCCGGGGAACTTTTATGTCTACCCGAGAGGGCCGCAGCATGCCCTTAGGGCGCAATGTAACCCGGGTGCATTTAACCTATAAAACCCACCCAAGAGATAGAGCAGCTTCAGGAGCGCAGAGGACTGTGGGTATTGTAGCCGCCATTATTAATGAGTTGCTGCGAGGAACGATGCCTCAGGAAACCAATGGCGGGAGCGGGATGGTTCGAACTGGGAGGTCACGTGATGAAACCGCTGGGAACGTTATCCATGGGGGTCACAGGATGGTATGAGGAATCCTGGCCACACATTTTTTCTGCCCTCCGTCACTCAAGACTCAGACGGCAGCGCCCCCTTCAGCTCTCCCGGCTGAGATCTGCATTGGGCCAGAGATCCCTGGCCCAAATGGCTCGCGAAACGGTGCAATCACACCACGTGAAACACAGGAGACGATTGCTTTCCTGTGGGACGCACTGCAGCATTATGCTGCTTCTGTACCTCGAGCGATTTGCAGATCGGCCGAGGGCCCTGTTCGTTCTCCTCCTCCCCACTGCCCCTGCACTTGCTTAAAATCTGTCACACATCTCTAACTTTTTCCAGTTCTGACGGAAGGTCATCGACCTGAAACGTTAGCATCTGTGCAGAGAGAAACAGAGTTGTCTGGCCAGCTGAGTGTTTGCAGCATTTTATGTTTTTAAGCTTTTTTTAAAATGTCCCAGTTCCATTTTTGTAACATGTTAGGTTTAAAATAACAGTAGTAGAATATGTGTGGGTGTGTTAGACACTGGCCCTGTACTCGGCTATTTTCTTCTGTGTTGCCTGAGTAACATGTCAAAGGTGACTTTAAAGCAGACAGTGGTGTGGATGACCTCGGTTCGAATCCGAGTCACGGCATTGCGGATTAAAGCAATGACACGCCATTGGGTTCATTTTCTCATATCATTTTTAACAATATGGGTGTCCGTCTAGACACAATTTTGTCAGATTAAAGGTTTAAACTATTTATTTGGTTTGCTCTGGATATATTGAATGGAAGAGAAGTAACCCTTTTATTAAAAGAAATGCAAAAATACTGCTGGAAATCTGAAATAAAAACAGAAGATGCTGCAAACATTCAGCAAGTCAAGCAGCATCTGTGACCTGAAACGTTAACTCTGTTTCTCTCTCCACTGCTGCTGCCTGACCTGCCGAGTGTTTGCAGCATTTTCTGTTTTAGCCTTGTGTAAAAACCAGACCTTACCTTTCTGAAAGGAGACGTGCAGCCTGCAATGATAGGACGGGAGCTCCTGAGAGGGGTGTTGGGGGGGGGGGGGGGGGGGAAGAAAGAAGAACGGATCACATTAGTACACTGATTACTCATTCACCACTTGATACATCTGCAACGCTAGCTCCAAAAAGACAGGAGTAAAACAAAGAATTAAAACCTCCAAACGTGTGTTACAGCCATGCAAGAGACAAGTTTCCAATGTGCAAACGCAGGATGACTCACTCAATAGAGCCGTAGTTCATTCCTTGAATAAGCCTACAACTTCAATTAAGCTCGACACCATCCAGGACAAAGCAGCCCGCTTGATTGGCACCCTATCCACCACTTTAAACATTCACTCCCTCCACCATCAGCGCACCGTGTACCATCTACAAGATGCACTGCACCAACTCGCCAAGGCTTCTTCGGCAGCACCTCCCAAACCCGCGACCTCTACCACCTAGAAGGACAAGGGCAGCAGCCGCATGGGAACACCACCACCTCCAACTTCACCTGCAAGTCACACACCATCCTGACTTAGAAGTATATCGCCGATCCTTCATCGTCGTTAGGGAGGGAGTTCCAGGATTTTGACCTATCAGCACTGTGGGAGTACCTTCACCACACGGACTGCAGTGATTCAAGAAGGCGGCTCACCACCACCTTCTCGAGGGCAATTAGGGATGGGCAATAAATGCTGGCCTTGCCAGCGATGCCCACATCCCATAAACAAATTTTTTTTAATGGATCGGTTCAGACGATGGTGGATCACTAACCCATTTGATCTCGTCCTTTGCAAACCGACAGTCTCCCAGGGTTACCAACCCTCCCGGATTGTTCTGGAGTCTCCCGGAATTATAGAATAAACTCTGCAAGCAACCCAGTAGAGGACTCTCCCGGACACTAGTTAGGCTACAGCTAGAGTACTGTGTACAGTTCTGGTCACAATACAGGAAAGATGTGATTGCACTAGAGAGGGTACAGAGGAGATTTACGAGGATGTTGCCTGGACTGGGGAATTTTAGCTATGAGGAAAGATTGGATAGACTGGGGTTGTTTTCTTTGGAACAGAGGAGGCTGAGGGGAGGCTTAATTGAGGTGTATAAAATGATGAGGGGCCTGGATAGAGTGGATAGGAAGGATCTATTTCCCTTAGCAGAGAGGTCAATAACCAGGTAACATAGATTTAAAGTAATTGGTAGAAGGATTAGAGGAGAGTTTAGGAGAAATTTTTTCACCGAAGGTGGTGGGAGTCTGGAAATCACTGCCTGAAAGGGTGGTAGAGGGAGAAACCCTCACCACATTTAAAAAGTACTTGGATATGCACTTGGAGTGCCGTAAACTGCAAGGCTACAGACCAAGAGCTGGAAAGTGGGATTAGGCTGGATAGCTCTTTTTTAGCCGGCACAGACACGATGGGCCGAATGGCCTCCTACTGTGCCGTAAATTTTATAATTCTACAACCCAGGAGACATAACACGCCCAAGGATACAATGCAGCCCTGGCGCATCTAACCAATAAAACCACCCAATAAATAGAGCGGTTCCTGCTGCACAGAGGATTCTGGGTATTGTAGCCGCCATCATTGACTAATTGCCACATGGGATGACGCATCAGGCAACCAATGGCAGGAGTGGGTTGGGAGGCCATGTGATGAAACCTCTCGGAATACAGTCCAACCAGAGGGTGGCAACTCTACTGTCTCCCCATTACAGGTAGCACTTCATTGGCTGGTGATCGTGGGCAGGAATGGCATGGACGTTATCCAACACAAATCGAATGTCGTTACAGGAATTTCAGCTGTCGTTTGACTGCGCCGGGAATCGTTTCCACAAGATGGGCTGGGATGAAGACAGCCCTTCGGCCCATCCGATTTCACCTCATCCATCCAGAGCACTGGCCCCACTGACTTCCTGATTTAGCACCTAGCTGTTCCTTAAATGACTCCAGTCTCCTGGCCTTAACCACTCTATCCTGGCACTCGTCCCAGCTGACGACCCCTCTCAACGTCAGTCCTACATTTACCCTTTGCAGCTTTGAACCTGTGGCCTTTTGCTCCCTGCATGACCCATGAAATGCTCGCTTCTTCCAGATATTGAGCTCTTAATCCAGGGCTTTATTCAATGAACTGCAGTTTGATGATTAAATTTACACAATTGAAAAGAAAGAACTTGTATTTATACAGCACTTTTCACCACCTCGGGACGTCCCAAAGCGCTTTACAGCCAATGAACTACTTTTGAAGTGTAGTCACTGCTGTAATGTAGGTCAGCTTGTTATTAGAGGCTTGAATTCTATCTGGAGCTATTTGGCAGCTTCCTCAGTTTATTTTTTTTGTTGCGCAAGTGGATCATAGAACTAGACAAAAGTACAGTCGCTGCGTCAATTTAACATTGGTTTTGGAGTCAGAAGGTCGTGGGTTTGGGCCCCACTCCAGAACGAGAACGTAATCCAGGCTCCGCCGCACTGTCGGGAGGGGCAGCGCAGAGGGAGCGCCGCACTGTCGGGAGGGGCAGCGCAGAGGGAGCGCCGCACTGTCGGGAGGGGCAGCGCAGAGGGAGCGCCGCACTGTCGGGAGGGGCAGCGCAGAGGGAGCGCCGCACTGTCGGGAGGGGCAGCGCAGAGGGAGCGCCGCACTGTCGGGAGGGGCAGCGCAGAGGGAGCGCCGCACTGTCGGGAGGGGCAGCGCTGAGGGAGCGCCGCACTGTCGGAGGGGCAGTGCTTCGTGTGAGATGTTACATCAAAAGCTGCCTGTTGAGTTTTTTTTTATTCACGTGCATGTTAAAGTTCCCATGTCACTGTTCAAAGAAGAACAGAAAGTTCCCCCGGTGTCCTGCGCAACATTTCTTCGTCAACCAACGCAGGTCTTTTGTCTCATTTGTTGTTCCTGGGATCTTGCTGTGAACAACATGGCTGCCATGTTTGCCAACCTAACCGTTCACTGTACGTCCGAAAGACGTTGGCAAGGTGCAACTTCATTCTGTACCACGTGGCACACAGTGACAAGGGAAACGCCACAGCTGCTTAAAATAACTCTTAGGAAAAGTTTACCGCTTACTGAAAAGTTGAGGTTGGCTATATTCACATTCACCCCGGTGGCCCGCTTTAAGTTGTCGTCGTGCGATACAACCACTTGTTCATCTTTCGTCATGTGACAGTCGAGCTCCAGCATGTCCGTTCCCAACTGCACTGCACTGAAACGGTTAAACGGTAGAGGTCAGTTAACTTATAAGTGCCAGGGAACGAGTTACAAGCGCAACCTTTGATCTGAATGCAAGTTTGAACGTCACTGCTGTTCAGAAGAAATGGCCGACAGATTTTCCAGTCCTCGCTTCCTGCACAGCTTGACTGATTTCCAGTCAGTTGCTTGCAGCCCAATCCACATCCCACATATTTTCCCCAAGATTCTGCCGGTTGACATGCAGATAAGCCCCATCACTGCTCGCACACTGAATGGGGCTGTAATGGGCTCACGTGGCTCGGTGTCAATCTCTGTCTGATAACACTCCTCCGAAAAGCCTCGGGACGTTTTACTACAGTAAAGGCACTATATAAAATGCAGGTTGTTGTTGTTGTAATCTAACATGAAGGACAGAGACAACATCAGTAGTTTAGAACTCTGTTATCCAAATCCTCAGCTCAGATTACAGCCTTCAAGTAACTGCCTTGTATCACTCATTATTTATGTGGTTTCTATTTACCCATCCTCTTTTTAAACCGCGGTCAGTGAGTGCAGCCCCGAGTCTGCTTCCCGCTGACGCCAACAACAACCTGCCTCAGTAGAGCACCTTTATGATAAAAAATAAACTCCTTGTGCTTCAGAAGTGTCAGCCAGTGGCTCAGTGGGCAGCACCCTCGCCTCAGAGTCAGAAGGTCGTGGGTTCAAGTCCCACTCCGGAGACTGGAGCACATAATATAGGCTGACACTCCCAGTGCAGTGCTGGGGGAGCGCCGCACTGTTGGAGGTGCCGTCTTTCGGATGAGACATTAAACCGAGGCCCCCGTCTGCTCGCTCAGGTGGATGCAAAAGGTCCCGCGGCCACTATTTCGAAGAAGAGCAGGGGAGCGCTCCCTGGCGAATATTTATCTCTCAATCAAACAAAACAGATTATCTGGTCATCATCTCATTACCGTTTTGTGGGACCTTGCTGTGTGCAAATTGGCTGCCACACTTCCCTACATTGCAGCAATAACTACATTAGACTGGGGAGGGAAAAGAGAAAGAGGAGTGCTCACAAAAAGGATTTCTAAATTGAGTTGTTAGAAATTAGGGGTATCTATATAATGTATATGGTTATGCGAATGAAATTGTGACGCAAATAATACTGTGTTTAGATGATTGTATTAGAACTTGAGGCAAAAGTGTCTCTGCAGACTAGTATTAGAATAGCTGGATAGATGCTTAGAATTTGCTGATGTTTTTGGTTCCCTGTGAACGTTATAACATTCTGCATTGTGGCAAGTCACATATGACCTTGTTTCCCAGGCTAGCTTTCTGCTATTTGTAAGTTAGGATTTCGACTTTGTTTTATGTATCTTTAATTTGACCAACTAAGGCCCAACGCCTATGTTTCTTCCATTACCGCTAATAACCATATTATTGTAATGCTGCTAAGTTAGGATTCTGACTTTGTTTAACAAAAACCTGCGTTAAAATGCGTAAGTTAACCAGTGTGTGAGAATAGAATAGAGGATATCTTTGGGAATTTAATGATTCATTCCATGGTACAATAGTCTGAGAATGGAATGAAAGAGTTAGTTTTGCACAGCTAAGCTGCATGAACAGCTTGAACATAAATAACTGATAATAAGCAGCTACGAACATCTGAAGGCTGAGAATGGCCTGTCTGACTCCAAACTTGGGAGGTCAAGGGCGGGGGAGATAGGAGGAAATCAGTTGGATGGGCCTTCCTATAAACAGGAAAGATGTGAGGAAAAGCATGAGACCCCTTTAGGGGAGGGTTTTTCATCTGAAAGCTAAGACAAAGAACTCGACACACCATTGGGCACCTTGTTTTAAGGGGAACCTCTATAGGTTAAATGGTCCTGTCCATATTCTACATCATGCCCAACCCATAAATAAAAAGAGAATAAAGGCAAGAACCTAAAAAAGAGGCCTTAGCACAGGCGGTGAAGTGGAGAGCTTGCAAGAGTGATCAATGGTCTAACACTCTTCCGAGGACAGACCCAGTTTAACACTCTTGGCGGTTCTAGGAGGGAGGGAGGGAGGGAGGAAGGCCGTAAGCCGAAGAGCTGTTCGTGCACGCCAGCCGTCTGTCCGATCGGGACCGATGCCAGCTGCTCGTCACGGTCGTGTGTTTTCGCTGTATAACTAGTGTGTTATATTCAGTCTTAAACTCCGATTAAACGCAATATACCCACCACATTGGTTTGCACTCGATCCTGATTATTTGAACGGCCAGAGATAAGCTAATATCAACAAACTGGCTAATCTCAACAAGTATATAGAATCATAGAATCTTACTGCACAGAAGGAGACCATTTGGCCCATCATGCCTGTGCCGGCTCTTTGAAAGAGCTCTCCAATTAGTCTCACTCTCCCCCGCTCTTTCCCTACAGCCTTGCAAATCTTTCCTTTTCAAGTATTTATCCAATACCCTCTTGAAAGTTATGATTCAATCTGCTTCCACCGCCCTTTCAGACAGTTCATTCCAGATCATCATAACTCGCTGCATAAAAAAAATTCTCTGGTTCTTTTGCCACTCCTTTATCACCCCAAACAGCCCTTCCTCTTCGCCTGCCACCTTCCCGTGCAAGCGGAGGAGATGTAACACCTGCCCCTATACCTTCCCCCTTCCCACTGTCCAGGGCCCCAAACACCCCTTCCAGGTGAAACAGCGATTTACTTGTACTTCTCGCAATCTAGTATACTGTATTCGCTGCGCACGATGCGGTCTCCTCTACATTGGGGAGACCAAACGCAGATTGGGTGACCGCTTTGCGGAACACCTCCGTTCAGTCCGTAAGGGTGACCCCGAGCTTCCGGTCGCCTGTCATTTTAATTCACCGCTCCATTCCCACTCGGACCTCACCGTCCTTGGCCTCTTGTATTGTTCCACGGAAGCTCAACGTAAACTCGAGGAACAGCACCTCATCTTCCGATTAGGCAGTCTGCAGCCTTCCGGACTCAATATCGAGTTCAACAATTTCAGATCATAAGCTCGGCCCCCATTTCATTTTCTCTTGTAATTGTTCCACTCCTTTCCCCCCCCCCCCCCCTTTCCTTTTGTTTCTCTCTCACACCTGGCAGCTATCTTTTGCCCTGCCAGTACACTTTACACCTAATCCCAGCCTATTACCATCTCGTCTAGCTTCTAATCTATTTTACTTCTTTTGTTTCTTTTATTCTTTTGTCCGATCGCAGCCCTGCCTCCGATCTAGTTTCTTTTCTTTCCAGTTTTGAAGAAGGGTCCAACCCGAAACGTCAACTCAAATTTCTCTCCACGGATGTTGCCTGACCTGCTGAGTTTTTCCAGCATTTTCTGTTGTTATCTCAAATCTGTGTCCCTTCTGCCAGTGGAAACAGTTTCTCCCTAGCTACTCTATCAAGACCTCTCATAATTTTTGAACACCTCTATTAAATCTCCCCTTAATTTTCTCTGCTCTAAGAACAACCTCAGCTTCTCTAAATCTCTCCATATAACTGAAGTCCCTCATCCCTAGTATCATTCTAGTAAATCTCCTCTGCTCCCTCTCCAAGGCCTCGACATCCTTCCTACAGTGTGGTGCCCACAATTGGATGCAATACTCCAGCTGGGGCCGAACCAGCGATTTATAAAGGTTGAGCAGAACTGCCTTGCTACATTAAAGCTTCTTATGAGGAGAGATTGAGTAGATTGGGTCTATACTCTCTGGAATTTAGAAGAATGAGAAGTGAAACATATAAGATTCTGAGGGGGATTGACAGGGTAGATGCGGAGAGGTTGTTTCCCCTGGCTGGAGAGTCGAGAACTAGGGGGCACAGTCTCAGGATAAGGGGTCAGTCATTTAGGACTGAGATGAGGAGGAATTTCTTCACTCAGAGGGTTGTGAATGTTTGGAATTCTCTACCCCAGAGGGCTGTGGAGGCTCAGTCGTTGAGTATATTCAAGGCTGAGATAAATAGATTTTTGGACTCTAGGGGAATCAAGGGATATGGGGATTGTCATGAATCTTACCATTCATGAAGAGATGACTCATGAAGTAACACTGGGCAGCCAGCTGGTGGCACCGTCCAAGGAGTACAAATACTCGGGCGTGGGCCCAGCTTGCTCAGGATGTTTCTGTAACCAGGAACTAGTGATGTAACTAGAACTCATGGTTTTGAAACAGTTGATTAAAGCCTTGTTTTATACTCAAGCCAAGCGGTCAGTAGTCTTTTTACATCAGGGATAGTGCTGGAAAGTGGAGTTGAGGTAGAAGATCAGCCATGATCTTAGTGAATGGCGGAGCAGGCTCGAGGGACCGTATGGCCTACGCCTGCTCCTAATTCTTCTGTTTTTATTATAACGGATGTGAAAGACGAATAAAAAAGGGGGAATGAGCATCCCACTGTTCTGAGATGTCATCTACATTAATGCTCAATAGGAGCAGATTAAAGTTTAAGACTTATTTGAGTTTGAGAGTTTCTTCAATTCTCTTCTCTTTCGCTTGTGCTTCTCTTGTTTCGATAAACCAAAGCAGTGATTATGACATTACGTTAATTATACAGCTGGTCTCACCACAGTTATTTGTTCCAACATTCCCGTCCAAATTTCTCCCCCCTCCCTCCCCTCCCCTCCGGAAGGTGGTGACTCATCCTGCAGTACAGCTTCACATCCCTCCAGTACCACAACACAAGAGGCACTTCATGAGTGAGGCAAAAAGGTTTCTTGCCCATGGTGTGGTGCTGGGGGCAGTCACAAGAGAGCTCGACCCTGTCCTTTCTCAAAGTCGACCTGCGCACGTTTCCAGTAAGGTGGGGGTGGGGGGGGTGGAAGGACACTGAAATGCGATCAGGATTAGGAACCGTCACTTTTAGGGATTTTGTGACCATTGCTTTTCCCCCACGGAGAGGATATGAAAAAAAGATATACATTTAAAATGTTGGGTCACAACTCTTAGTGATTTGTGTATTTGTACTCGGAGATCCCTTTGTTCCTCTTCCCCACCTGGACCCTAGTGCTTGGTTTGCTTTTTTTTTAAAAATAGCCTTGCTAACCTGTGTCACAACTCTTACTGATTTGTGTATTTGTACTCGGAGATCCCTTTGTTCCTCTTCCCCACCTGGACTCGCACCCTCCAAGTGATAAATGACCTCCCTATTCTTCCTACCAAAATGTAATACCTCACATTTATCTGTGTTGAACTTCATTTGCCAATTACCCAGAGAGTGGTGAGAATGTGCAAATAGCACAGATACAATTCTAGGGGAAACTAGATAAACACATGAGGGAGAAGGGAATAGAAGGTTATAGGGTGGGAGGAGGATTGTGCGGAGAATAAAACACCAGCACGGACCAGTTGGGCCGAATGGCCTGTTTCTAGAAACATAGAAGATAGGAGCAGGAGTAGGCCATTCGGCCCCTCGAGCCTGTTCTGCCATTTAATGAGATCATGGCTGATCATCCAAATTCAGTACCCTGTCCCTGCTTTCTCCCCATATCCCTTGATCCCTTTAGCCTTAAGAAATATATCTAACTCCTTCTTGAATATATTTAATGAATTGGCCTCAACTGCCTTGTGTGGTAGAGAATTCCACAGGTTCACCACTCTCTGGGTGAAGAAATTCCTCCTCATCTCAATCTTAAATGGCTTACCCCTTATCTTTAGACTGTGGCCCCTGGTTCTGGACTCCCCCGCCATCGGGAACAGCCTTCCTGTATCTAGTCTGTCTAGTCCTGTTAGAATTTTTATAAGTTTCAATGAGATCCCCTCTCATTCTTCTAAACGCTAGTGAATATAAGCCTAATCGACCCAATCTCTCCTTATACGTCATTCCTGCCATCCCAGGTATCAGTCTGGTGAATCTTCGCTGCACTCCCTCCATGGCAAGAACATCCTTCTGTGCTGGACACTCAGTGTAATCAGGTCCCAGAAGCAATCACATGGGTAGCACAGGTGGTGAAACTTCCCCAAGAGGGAGAGAGCTGCCTCAGCCCTCACAGCCGCCTCGAATTCCCAGTGCTAAAGTAGGACCGTAGGGTAAGGGGACACAAGATATGGGATAGCAAGGAGAACATTTTTTATAAATATTTATGCAAGATATTGCACAGACTTTTCCTAGCAGTCAACATGGGCAATATTTAACTTAGCTCACAACAACCTGCACCTGTTTTGTTTTAGAAAATAGACACCCCGCAAAAAAAGACTAATAGAAACCGTCAAAAAAAAGTCCCAGGATGGTGTGCAACAGTCACACTTACATGTGCAATAAAGGAAAAGACTAGCGTTTCTATAACACCTTTCACGACCTCAGGACGTCCCAAAGTGCTTTACAGCCAATGAAGTACTTTTTTGAAGTGTAGTGACTGTTGTAATGTGGGAAACGCAGCAGCCAATTTGCAATGTGATAATGATCAGATAATCTGTTATAGTGATGTTGATTGAGGGATAAATATTGGCCAGGGCACCAGGGAGAACTCCCCTGCTCTTCTTCGAAATAGTGCCATGGGAACTTTTACGTCCATCTGAGGGGGCAGACGGGGCCTCGGTTTGACGTCTCATCTGAAAGACGGCACCTCCGACAGTGCGGCGCTCCCTCAGCACTGCACTGGAGTGTCAGCCTAGATTTTGTCCTCAAATTGCTGGAGAGGGACTTGAACCCACAACCTTCTGACTCAGAGGCGAGGGTGCTGCCCACTGAGCCACAGCTGACACAGAGGTGTGGGAGGGGTGAAGAACACTTAGCAAACAAGAGAGAGATAAACACAGTTAGCTCCCAAGAAACCCACCATTGTAAATGCTTGCTGTGTTGGTTTGATTCCGTGTCGAATCCCATCATGCAGCTGTCTGATCCCATGCCACACATTCCTCCAGGTTTAAGGCATTTCAATGAAAGTGCATCATAACCTCGCTGAAGGTTATTTTATGTTTGGGAAAGCAATGCCAATCAGCCATCGGAGCCCCTCCCTCAACCACCTACATTTATATAGTCCTGCACCTCCAGTCTCCTGTTCCAAGCCAATTCGGTAAATGGAGACCCAGTCTTTGGCACTGGCATTTTCTAAATCAGTCTTCAAAAATTCTTTGAATTCTCTACCACTGCCCCTCCACCTAACCCTACCCTGACCAACAATTACTGCCCATGAGGTACTTGGGTGGGGGGGGGGGGGGGGGGGGTATCTGATGCTGCCGAGGGAAATGTGCAAACCAATCATGATGCATCTGTTTACCCACAAAGTAACTACTGAAAGTGAGGCGATTATAGACTGGCGCCTTACAGTCAGCTTGGCTCAGTGGGTCGCACTCTCACCTCAGCGTCAGAAGGTTGTGGGTTCAAGCCCCACTCCAGAGACTGAGCAGATGATCCAGGCTGAGACTCCCAGCGTAGCACCGAGCGGGCTTGGCACTTTCAGAGGCCCCGTGGATGTAAAATATCTCATGGCACTGGGTTATGAGCAGCTTGGCCAATCATCCATTAAACAACATTAAAAACGGATTATCTGCTTATTTATCTCATTGCTGTTTCTGGGACCTTGCTGTGCACAAGTTGGCTGCTGCGTTTGCCTACATTGCAACAGTGACGGCACTTCTTAGTGTCGGCTGTGGCTGTGGCTCAGTGGGTAGCACGCTCGCCTGAGTCATAAGGTTGTGGATTCAAGTCCCACCCCAGGGACTTGAGCTCATAAAGCGAGGCTGACACTCCAGTGCGGTCCTAAGGGAGTGCTGCACTGTCAGAAGTGCTGTCTTTCGGATGAGACGTTAAACCGAGGCCCCGTCTGCTCCTCTCTCAGGTGGACGTAAAAGATCCCACGGCCACTATTTCGAAGAAGAGCAGGGGGAATTATCCCTGGTGTCCTGGCCAATATTTATCCCTCAACCAACATAACAAAAACAGATTATCCGAGCTTATCCGGTCATTATCACATTGCTGTTTGTGGGAGCTTGCTGCGTTTCCTACATTACAACAGTGGTTACGCTTCAAAAAGTACTTCATTGGCTGTAAAGCGCTTTGAGACGTCCGGTGGTCATGAAAGGTGCTATAGAAATGCAAGTCTTTCTTTCTTTCTAAAGAATTTCATTGGCTGTGAAGTGCTTTGGGGCATTCGGAGGATGTGAAAAGTATTCTGTAAATGCAGGGTTTTTTTTTTATAAATGGGGCTTTTGGATTTTACAAAACTTTTGATGAAGTTTATTTTTATTTTTTTTATTTTTTTTAAAAAATGCTTTATAATTGATTCTGGAATTAGATGAATGATTGAAAGAGTGAAATTAAATACAGGGGCTCGACTGCATTACCCGAGAATCAAACATCATTAACCTCCGTCTCCAGCACCAATTTAAGATTTTGAAGTCAATCCTTTGCAAGAAAGGAAGAAGAAAAAGAGCACAGCGTTACCGTGGAAACCTAGGAGGCCTGTCTTACAAAAAATTCCCATTCACTTTTGTAATTGAAAGGCTTTATTGTTTAAGGGGGGTGTGGGGGGGAAGAGAGAAGGGACTGCCAAATCTCCATGGTAACGCACAACTTTGTTCAAGGAGAAAGAAAAAGAAAAAAGAGAAAAGCGAGAGAAAGACTTGCATTTCTATAGCACCTTTCACAGCCACCAGATATCCCAAAGTGCTTTACAGCCAATGAAGTACTTTTGAAGTGTAGTCACTGTTGCAATGTGGGAAACACGGCAGCCAATTTACACACAGCAAGCTCCCACAAACAGCAATGTGATAATGACCGGATAATCTGTTTTTAGTGATACTGATTGAGGGATAAATATTGGGCCCCGGACACCGGGGAGAACTCCCCTGCTCTTCTTCGACCTGAGAGCAGACGGGGCCTCGGTTAACGTCTCATCCGAAAGACGGCGCCTCCGACAGTGCGGCACTCCCTCAGCACCGCACTGGGTGTGTCAGCCTAGATTTTTGTGCTCAAGTCTCTGGAGTGGGACTTGAATCCACGACCTTCTGACTCAGAGGCGAGAGAGGGCTGCCCACTGAGCCAAGGCTGACAACCAAGGAGACCAAGCGTTTGTGGAGGCAACGGAGGTCAGAGTTCCCACCCATCGGGTGACCAACTTGACGCTTCCCTCTTGACCCGATGTTTTCTTCTTGAAGTGTTGGTCTGCGGTAGATCTATATGAAATATAAATAAACCAACACCTCTAGCTTTTGGGTCAGTGGGAGATAATAAAGTCTTTCTGTATAATAAGGAAGCAGAAACTCACCAGAGGGGAGTCTAAGCTCATAGGAGGCCCAGGATTTAGTTTTTGAAGCACACCTTTTGTCATACACATATCTTTGGAGATGGAGGACAAGTTGAGAAGGCTGTTAAAAAAAAGCCCGGAATCTTTGGCTTTATAAATAGATGGAGAGTACAAAAGCAAGGAAGTGATGCTAAACCTTTATAAATCCCTGGTTAGGCCTCAGCTGGGGTATTGTGTCCAATTCTGGGCACCGCACTTTAGGAAGGATGTCAAGGCCTTGGAGAGGGTGCAGAGGAGATTTATTAGAATACCAGGGACGAAGCACTTCAGTTATGTGGAGTGACTGGAGAAGCTGGGATTGTTCTCCTTAGAGCAGAGAAGGTTAAGAGGAGATTTAATAGAATCACAATAGTACAGCACAGAAGGAGGCCATTCGGCCCATCGAGTCTGCGCCGGCTCTTTCGAAGAGCAATCCAGTCAGTCCCACTCCCCCCGCTCTTTCCCCATATCCCTGCAATCTTTTCCCCTTCAAGTATTTATCCAATTTCCTTTTGAAGGCTACTATTGAATCTGTATCCGCCACCCTATCAGGCAGTGCATTCCAAATCCTAACCACTCGTTGCGTAAAAACGTTTTTCCTCCTGTCGCCTCTGGCTCTTTTGCCAATCGCCTTAAATCTGTGCCCTCTGGTTATTGACCATCCGCCATTGGAAACAGCCTCTCCCTATTAACTCCATCCAAACCCTTCCTGATTTTAAACACCTCTATCAAATCTCTTCCGAGCCTTCTCTGCTCCAAGGAGAACAGCAGAGGTGGTCAAAATGATGAGGGGTTTTGATAGAGTAAATAGGGAGAAACTGTTTCCAGTGGCAGGAGGGTCAGTAACCAGCGGGCACAGACCCAAGATCATTGGTAAAAGAACCCGGGGGGGGGGGGGGGGGGGGAAAGATGAGAATTTTTTAACGCAGTGTTATTATGATCAGGAACGTGCTGTCTGAAAGGGTGGCAGAAGCAGATTCAATAGTAACTTCCAGAGGGAAATTGGATAAATACTTGAAAAGGAAAATAAAAATTGCCGGGCTGTAGGGAAAGAGCAGGGGAGTGGGACTAATTGGATAGCTCTTTCAAAGAGTCGGCACAGGCACGATGGGCCGAATGGTCTCCTTCTGTGCTGTATGATCCGAAGTAAAATTTTACAATAAAGTGCACCTACAGATTGAAGCTCCTTGTACACCTGGATACAAGATTGCGACAAACACTACAATTTAAACAGCCAGTAAACAATAAAACGTAGAACAATACTGCTCACGGGGGACCGGCTCTCTCTCTCCACGGCAAACATCACGACTGACCAAATCCTGCGACTGAACCCTACACCAAACTATTCTGCTCTTCAAGCCAATCCCTAGGGGTGGGAGTGAAGCAGCACTCCACATGATTCAGAGGTCATTCACGGACATCTGAAGTCAGAATGTTCTCACACTCCAATTTCACTAACTTTCAATAACGGACCCAATTCCTGTTTCACTTTAAAGATTAGGATCTCGCAGTTTTGGGAGGACAGGCTATTCAAAGACGCTAAGGCACCTGACGAAGATTTCACACGCTTTTACTGGGAAACACTATAAGCTGAGTCAGCGCTGCAGTACGCTGGCGTGTTAACTCTTTCACTCATGGCTGCCGACTTCAAATGGCCCGATCTGTGCCCAGTTTCTCTTCTCTCCCACCCCGGCCGATGAAAGGGCGGAGAGTGGAGTGGAGAATTCAGGAGCCGGATTTGGCTAATCGCCATCAATGTTGGGTCTGGATCTCAGTAATGGCACAGGAAGGAAAGAGGGTGGAGGGGAAGGTAGGCTTTTGAAAGTTATTTAAAAATAAACCACAGTCACACGGTCAAAAGAGCGGCAGCACGTTGTGCGTGGGATTGGTGGATCGTGGCCAACCACAAGATCCCCGCTGTGATCCTCACGGAGCTCTCACACCTGCTGGCTCAGGAGCAACATTGCTGGAGGACCTGGTACAATGTTTCCTTTTTCTGTGTCTCTCTCCTCCCACGACTCTCAGCATCCTGATCAGAGAGAGGAGGGGAGAGTAAGAGAGAAACCAAACATGACCAGTGACCTCCCGAATAAGAAAAAACTGTTCATGCAAGGTCAGGGAAGGGCCATAAACAAGATTTTATATTTCAATATAATAGCAAAATACTGCAGATGCTGGAAATCTCAATCTTCAATGATAACTCCATCAGTGTCGCAGCACGCGATTACCAGGATGGTAGATGGTGAACCAGATGGGCCGTGGTCTTTTTCCGTCGAGCAATTCCATATGTTCCCATCTTCAAAAATACTTGGCAATTTGGTCACCGCCAGACTCAACTTCTCAATCGCCCCACCTTACCAGGCTGCCGTGATCCACCATACACAGCTCCAACTCCTGTCCTTCACCACCATCACTCCCGTAGTCGCTGACTCCGGCCCCCAGTATATCGCAAACAAAGCCTTCATTCACTCATCCCTCAACCGCCTCGCCCCCCCCTTACCTCTGCGACCTCCTCCAGCCCCGCCAACCCCACTTGATGCTCCTTGCTACTCCAATTCTCGCCTCCCGAGCACCGCTCTCTCCCTCCCTCCGCGCCATCATAGGTGGCGGAGCCTTCAGCCGCGTTGACCTTTGCTCTCTGGAACGCTCTCCCATAACCCTACAGAAGTTTCTCCACAACTTCTGAAGCCTTGTTTTTTGATCATCTCCCCTAACTGTCCTGTCGGTGCTCGGTGTCCATTTCTCCTCTTGGGTTACATTACATTGGATATATGGCACAGAAACAGGCCATTCGGCCCAACCAGTCCATGCCAGCGTTTATGCTCCACTCGAGCCTCCTCCCGTCTTTCCTCATCTAAATCTAGCAGTGTAATCCTCTATTCTGAGGAAGGATGTTCTTGCCATGGAGGGAGTGCAGCGAAGATTCACCAGACTGATACCTGGGATGGCAGGAATGACGTATGAAGAGAGATTGGGTCGATTAGGCTTATATTCGCTAGAGTTTAGAAGAATGAGAGGGGATCTCATTGAAACTTATAAAATTCTAACAGGACTAGACAGACTAGATGCAGGAAGGATGTTCCCGATGGCAGGGGAGTCCAGACCAGGGGTCACAGTCTAAGGGTAAGGGGTAAGCCATTTAGGACTGAGATGAGGAGGAATTTCTTCACCCAGAGAGTGGTGAACCTGTGGAATTCTCTACCACAGAAGGCAGTTGAGGCCAATTCATTAAATATATTCAAGAAGGAGTTAGATATATTTCTTAAGGCTAAAGGGATCAAGGGATATGGGGAGAAAGCAGGGACAGGGTATTGAATTTGGATGATCAGCCATGATCTCATTGAATGGCAGAGCAGGCTCGAGGGGCCGAATGGCCTACTCCTGCTCTGATCTATGTTTCTGTTTCCCTTCTCCCTCATATGCTTGTCCAGCCTCCCCTTAAATGCATCTATACTATTCGCCTCAACCACTCCCTGTGGTAGCGAGTTCCACATTCTCACCACTCTTTGGGTAAAGAAGTTTATTCTGAATTCCCTGTTGGATTTCTTGGTGACTATCTTATATTGATGGCCTCTAGTTTTGCTCTTCCCCACAAGTGGAAACATTCTCTCAGTATCCACTCTATCAAAACCTTTCATAATTTTAAAGACCTCTATTAGGTCGCCCCTCAGCCTTCTTTATTCAAGAGAAAAGAGACCCAGCCTGTTCAACCTTTTCTGGTATGTATACCCTCGCATTTCTGGTATCATCCTTATAAATCTTCTCTGCACCCTCTCCAGTGCCTCTATATCCTTTTGATAATATGGTGACCAGAATATGGGAGACACCTCGGGACAGTTAAAGGCGCTGTATAAATGTAAATAAGTAACTTGTTGATGAGCAAGCTTACTCTTGTCCATTGGCGAGTTCGGACATTTGCTGGCCCAGGCACAATGGGCCGAATGGCCTCCTTCTGTGCTGTATCATTCAATGATTCTGTGACAAGCGTAACATTTCATTTCCCAGCTGCATTCTAGCTGCTAATTACTAATTATTTTCAACAGCTCACTTACGGCAGACTGTTTAGGCACTCCCACTCACTATAGTCTCTGACATGAATCAATCAGTCAGTCATTCACAAAAGAAAGACTTATGAAATAATACTGAGCGGCCTGCGGGTGGCGCTGTCCAGGGAGAGTATAAATACTCGGGCACGGGCCCAGCTTGCGCAGGACATTCTTAACCGGAACTAGTGAAGGACACAACTAGACCTCCATGTTGTAAAACAGTTGATTAAAGCTTTGTTTAGCGCTTAGACCAAGTGCCTAGTAGTTTTCTTACCTCAGTCTCTGTCCATTCTGCACAGCTGCATAACAATTCCATCAACAACAACTTGTATTTATACAGCGCCTTTAACGTAGCAAAATGTCCCAAGGCGCTTCACAGGAGCGTCATCAATAAAAAATATTTTTGACACCAAGGCAAAGAAAGAGACAGGTGACCAAAAGCTTGATCAAAGATGTAGGTTTAAAGGAGCATCTTAAAGGAGGAGTGAAAGGTAGAGAAGTCTAGGGAGGGAATTCCAGGGCTTAGCACCCAGGCAACTGAAAGCGCAGCCGCCAAAGGTGGAGCGATTAAAATCAGAGATGCGCAAGAGGCCAGAATTAGAGGAGCGCAGAGATCTCGGGGGGGTTGTGGGGCTGGAGGAGGTTACAGAGAAAGGGAGGGGGGCGAGGCCATGGAGCGATTTGAAAATAAGGATGAGGATTTTAAAACTGAGGCGTTGCTTAGCTGGGAGCCAATGTAGGTCAGCGAGCACAGGGGTGATGGGTGAACGGGACTTGGTGCGAGTTGGGACACGGGCAGCAGAGTTTCGGATCACCTCAAGTTTATGTACGGTGGAACATGGGAGGCCAGCCAGGAGTGCGTTGGAAGAGTCAAGTCTAGAGGTAACAATGGCAAGGATGAGGGTTTCAGTGGCCGATGTGCTGAGGCCAGGCCGGTGTTGGGCAACATTATGGAGGTGGAAGTGGGCAGTGTTGGCGATGGAGCAGATGTGTGGTCGGAAGCTCATCTCGGGGTCAAACACATCACCAAGGTTGCGAACGGTCTGGCTCAGCTTCAGGCAGTTGCCAGGATGGAAACGGTAGCTAGAGAACGGATAATGAGGTGGGGACCAAAGACAATGGCTTCAGCCTTCCCAATAGTTCAGCATTGGTTCAGCGGCTAGCACTCATGCTTCGGAATCAGAAGACCGTGGGTTCAAGTCCCACCCCAGAGACTTGAGCACAAAAGTCCAGGCTGACGCGCCACTGCAGTACTGAGGGAATGCTGCACTGTCGGAGGTGCCGTCTTTCGGATTAGACTTTGAACTGTCTGCTCTCTCAGGTGGACGTAAAAGATCCCATGGCGTTATTTCGAAGAACAGGAGAATTATCCCCAGTGTCCTAGGACCAATATTTATCCCTCAATCAACATCACTAAAACAGATTAACAGCTCATTTATCTCATTGCTGTTTGTGGGAGCTTGCTGTGCGCAAATTGGTTGCCGCATTTCCCACATTACAACAGTGACTCCACTTCAAAAGTACTTCATTGGCTGTGAAGCACTTTGGGGCGTCCTGAGGTTGTGAACGGCGCTATATAAATGCTTTATCATAAACATGACCCGGTTAAACAGTTGTGGCATCATCAATGTCCCTGAACAACATGGCTACGAACAGGGGATGGGATGGATTAGGGAGGAGGGGGGGAGAAACAAATCAATCAGCTCCTGATCAATGGACAGTGACCCCTGCTGGAAGGCACGTTAGTTCCTGAATGCTCAGCTGCAATGCCATCCACGTTGGATAACCAAGCCAATACTCACCGGCTTGGCTCTCACATGACCATTGGCCATTTGAGAATGCACAGTGCCATTGGAACCACATTCATCGGCTGTAAAGCATTCTGGGACGTCAGGAGGTCGTGAAAGGCGCTAGAGAAATGCAAGTCTTTCTGTTAACCCAAAGCCTGCAGGAAAGGGAGGGAGGAAATCTGTGCTGGTGGGGAGCTGGGGGAAAGAGGGGCAAGGAATGGCAAAGAGAAGTAAAAAAAAAAAATTGCGAGGCAGGACCAGAAACAATATAGCGTAAACCTTGAGAGTTAAAAACAGATCGGCTCCATCACAGTCCCGGTCGGATTCATTTCTCTGCCACTCTCACGCTGGCAAAAACCTGTAACTAAACTCCTGAGCACCAGATGATAGACTGAAGACACTTCAGTGTCCCGTTACGCATCGTATTCAAGCCACAGAATGGAAGTCCCAGCATTGAGTTGGTGCTACTTACTGTTTGAAGGCTGCCATTGTGTTCTCCAGGTTCTCTCCTGCACCTGTTAAGAGGGAAAACAGACACTTTCAACATTCAGAAGCGAGGATTATTTTTCACTTACGGGGGTAGTTTTGTAGACGGACATGGCGCAGCGGCTCAGTTCAACACAAGCAGGTCCTTCCCATCGAACGAGCCCCTACCCGTCAAAACTGAAATAGAAAAGGTTTTTAAAATTGGACCCGTGGGTGTCAGCCGTGTCTCGGTGGGCGGCACTCTCGCCTCCGAGTCAGATTCAATCCCCACTCCAGGGACTTGAGCACGTAATCTAAGCTGGCACTCCCAGTGCGGTGCTGAGGGAGTGCTGCACTGTCAGAGATGCCGTCTTTCAGATGAGACGTTAAACCGAGGCCCCATCTGCCCTGGATGTAAAAGATCCCACGGCACTATTTCGAAGAGGAGCAGGGGGGAGTTCTCCCCGGTGTCCTGGGACAATATTTATCCTTCAACCGACATCACTAAAAAAAAATTATCTGGTCGTTATCACATTGCTGTTTGTGGGACCTTGCTGTGCGCAAATTGGCTGCCGCATTTCCTACATTACAACAGTGACTGCATCAAAAAGCACTTTATTGGATGTAAAGCACTTTGGGACGACCCGAGGTTGTGAAAGGCGCTATATAAATGCAAGTTCTTTCTTTCTTTTCTCCCACTACTTCTCCCGAGCGGAGGTAATTAATTGTGGGATTGAACCTGGGACACTTGTAGCTTGCCGTGCTCAGTTACTCATCTCTTAAACAGCGGAACCATCGGAGAGAGATTTTTTTTTTTTTTTTTAATGCCACTGACCAAACATGTCTGTCTTTTGAAATGTTACTTTTTTAATGGCGCTTTCCCAGGAGACTTTCCCTGACCACATCCTGCTGATCTGTCTCGAGAGTAAGGATCCAGGGCTGTGGTGGGCTGCTGACCGCACCTTGTGATCAGAAGCCACAACTATCGTGCACACACACACGCACACAAATGTGCAACAGCATTGCCGATGAGCAAATAGTATCCTATTCCCATTTCTCCCCACCCCTTCCCCTTATCAGACACAAGATGACCAATCTGTTTGCCGAGCCCAGCTACAGTTGCAGTTGGGCACTGCAATTGGCCTCGAGGACTGGGAGGGAAGGGAAACAAACAGGGTCCCTGCTGCTGACCACTGTCTAATGCTGTGATGGGGGCAGTAATTAGAATCATAAAATTTACGGCACAGGAGGAGGCCATTCGGCCCATCGTGTCTGCGTCGTAATGCGCGTCTCTGTAAATAAAGGCTTGTAAGCAACTTTTTTCTTTTTTTTTTTTTTTTTGAGTTCCTGGGATGTGGGCGTCGCTGGCAATGCCAGCATTTATTGCCCATCCCTAACTACCCTTGAGAAGGTGGTGAGTCGCCTTCTTGAACCGCTGCAGTCCGTGTGGTGAAGGTACTCCCACAGTGCTGTTAGGGAGGGAGTTCCAGGATTTTGACCCAGCAACGATGAAGGATCGGCTGATATACTTCAAAGTCAGGATGGTGTGCGACTTCGAGGGAAACTTGGAGGGGAACGTGGAGGTGGTGGTGTTCCCATGTGCCTGCTGCTCTTGTTCTTCAAGGTGGTAGAGGGCGCGGGTTTGGGAAGTGCTGTCGAAGAAGCCTTGGCGAGTTGCTGCAGTGCATCTTGTAGATGGTACACGCTGCAGCCACGGTACGCCGGTGGTGGAGGGAGTGAATGTTTAAGGTGGTGGATGGGGTGCCAATGAAGCGGGCTGCTTTATCCTGGATGGTGTCGAGCTTCTTGAGTGTTGTTGGAGCTGCACTCATCCAGGCAAGTGGAGAGTATTCCATCACACTCCTGAATTGTGCCTTGTAGATGGTGGAAAAGCTTTGGGGAGTCAGGAGGTGAGACACTTGCTGCAGAATAACCAGCCTGAAGACTGGGCTCGGGTATTCTATCCTTCATCCCCCTGGCTATCCGACTTTTACAAAGGTAACAGAGCGTTTCGATTCAGGAGAAGGGGGGAGCAGAATTTTATTTTTCAATTTAAAAACTACAGAATGATACCGCTCTGGCTGGGTTTGAAATGTTAAGTAATTTTACTGGTACAACTTTCCCAGGAGACCGTCTCCAACCAAACTCTGCTGATCTGTATCGAGAATAAGGACATGCTCCTGTGGTAGAACTGGAACTGCTGACTCCTTGTGATCAGATCCCACAGTCACAACTATCACAGGCCATTGTGCAATTCATGAGGGAACAAAACCCCACCACACTCAAAATGACTAATCCCCCGCTTTAAGTGCTGAGTCAGCTGAAGGGGGCACGCCATTGGCCTCAAGATGTATCTGGGTTAGCGGCAGCCCCACCCCCGAGGGCTATCCCGAGACTCCGACTGAAAACTGCGCGCTGAAACAGGCGGACGGCGGGAGGACATTGAAAGTGCCGAGCCCTCAGCAGAGACTAGGTACTGAACCTGGGCCTATTAAAAAGAAGCGAGGTGGAGGAGGCAGGGGTGTCAGTGGTGCATGACACCAGAATGACACCAGGGCTGAGAGAGTTAAAATAGGAGGCCAGGTTGCATAGACTAGGCTTGTATTCCCACGAGTATAGAAGATTAAGGGGTGATCTCATCGAGGTGTTTAAGATGATTAAAGCGTTGTTAGGGTAGATAGAGAGAAACTATTTGCTCTGGTGGGAGAGTCCAGAACAAGGGGGGGGCATAACCTTAAAATTAGAGCCAGGCCGTTCAGGGGTGATGTCAGGAAGCACTTCTTCACACAAAGGGTAGTGGAAATCTGGAACTCTCTCCCCCAAAAAGCTGTTGAGGCTGGGGATCAATTGAAAATTTCAAAACCGAGATTGATGGATTTTTGTTAGGCAAGGGTATTAAAGGTCATGGGGCAAAGGTGGTTAAATGGAGTTGAGATACAGGATCAGCCACGATCTAATTGAATGGCGGAACAGGCTCGATGGGATGAATGGCCTCCTCCTGTCACTGTGCAGGAGGCTGCACCATGGGTGGGCAATTGATGGGCTTTATGACCTTCTCCCACCCTCTTGTATTGTGTTTGGACTTGGAGAAAGGGCAAAGGGCGAAGTCCACAAGATAAATCGTCTGGTGCCGAGAGCATTGTCTGCAAAGATCTGTGAAGTAGTTTGTTCCCCTGTGCCCTCTGCCCTTTCGCCGAGAGCACTGATTCTTGCAGGAGTGCAGTCCCATGGGTGTTGGCCATAGCCGGACAGCTCACCCGTACGGTTTTTCTTTCCATATGATCCCACGTGTTTGGGACGCCAGGAAGAGCCAGTACACTCAGAAGGCAGGAGAAAAATCAGGAGGAAAAATATAGATTAAAAAAAAAACTAAAATGACTATAAAATGACACTGACCATATCTCTTTCTAATGTTTCATTTACCTGTCCTCATTGACCTGCTCCCTGGTCTCCCCAAAGCCTCAAATTTAAAATTGTCACACTCGTGTTAAAATCCCTGCATGGCCTCACCCCTCCCGAGCTCGCTTCGCTTAACAGAAGAACATAAGAACGTAAGAATTAGGAGCAACAGCAGGAGTAGGCCATACGGTCCCTCGAGCCTGCTCCGCTATTCAATGAGATCCTGGCTGATCATCGACCTCAACTCCACTTTCACGCCCAATCCCCATATCCAGTGATTCCCCTAGAGTCCAAAAATCTATCGACCTCAGCCTTGACTATACTCAAAGACTCAGCATTCACAGCCCTCTGGGGCAGAGAATTCCAAAGATTAACAACCCTCCGAGTGAAGAAATTCCTCCTCATCTCGGGCTTAAATGGCCGACCTCTTATCCCGAGACTTTGACCCCTGGTTCTAGACTCTCCAGCCAGGGGAAACAACCCCTCAGCATCTACCCTGTCAATCCCCTTCAGAATCTTAAAGGGTACATTGATCATGGCTGATCTTCTACATCGCTTCCTCCAGATCTACAACCATCCCCCAAACTCCCTTTTCCTCAAAGTCCGAACTCTTGCGAATATCATCCTCCGCCCTGCCCCTGTACCTTCAGCCACCTAGGTCCCACACGCTGGACTATCCTTCCTAAACCCCTCTCAATTTCAATTCAATTCAAATCGCTTTATTGGCATGATGACAAGGTACATCTTATGTTGCCAAAGCATCGAAAAACATTCATGGTTGAACACAAAAAATACAGATCTATCCATACAGTGTATAAACAGATATATCCCTGAGTGTATAAATATACATTCATATAATTTGTATATACTCTTTTCTTATATTTAGTGGTTGTCCCTCTGTTTATGGCAAGCTGTAACATAGTGTGCCGCTAAGGTTACACAATTTCTCTCTTCCCCTAGTAGGTATGGGAGTTTTTGGTCGTCATTCAAATTTCTGAATTCCGGGCATATTTTTGTGAATTTTGGGTAGAAATTCTCCCTTATGCCCTGATATTTTCTACAAGCTGTGAGGAAGTGCATCTCTGTCTCCACCACTCCCTGGCTGCAGTGAGAGCATATCCTGTCCTCTCTTGGTAGCCGGGTCTGCCTGTGTCTACCTTTTTCGATCGCCAGGCTATGTTCACTAAGTCTACATTGTCAAGGTTTTTCTCAGTTTGCTATCCTTTACCATGGTCAGGTAATCAGCCACGCTGTATTGTCTGTTTAGGGCCAAGTAGCAATTGAGTTTGTTTTGGGTTTTTGTTGTTTCTGCCCAATATGACAGATATTTTTCCTTTTGCTTCGTGACGATTGTGTTGGGTCGAATTCTTTGTGTTACGCTGTCACTGTCCTGGGGCTGGTTATTGTTAGTAGTGTTAGTAGTTACTTCACTGAGTCCCAGGACTAGTTGACTGAGGGTCTCTCCCCTTTTAAGACCTTCTTCAAAATCCATCTCTTTGACCATGCTTTTGGTCACCCCTCCTAATAGTGCCCCTCCTTTGGTTTGCCATCTTTTGCACCCCTGTGGGACATTTTGTTCAACGTTAAAGGTGCTTATAATAAATGCTAGTTGTGGTTTTACTTGCGGAATTTTCCCAAGAGACTCGCCCCAGACCACATTCTGCTGATCTGTGAAGAGATCAAGAACACACTGCTGTGGTAGACCTTGAACTGCTGACCGATCCATGTGACCAGCACCACCATCAAACACTGTAAAAAATTACACCACAGGAAGGGAAAAACACAACCATCCCTATTAGATACCAAATGACAAATACCCAACACGTGCTGATCTTGGTCAGAGAGCAGCGGGGTGCAGCAACTGGCCCCGAGGAACCCGAGTTAGCAACAAGGGGCGGTGGGGGGGGGGGGGGGGCGCGGTGGGGGGGATGAAAAGATAGGGTTTAAGAACATAAGTAGGAGTAGGTCACACGGCTCCACGACTCTGCTCCGCCATTCAATAAGGGCCCGTATATTCCGATCCCTACGGGTGTTTCCGCGCTGTGTACACCCGTAGGGGCCTCGCAAGTGCCGGTTTCAGGCGTGCGAAGCGCATGCGCTAAAAACCGGCATTTCCAATCTGTCAAGAATCCTCTCGACAGATCCTCCGCCTGCCCTGGAGAAGGGCCTCTGTGGGGGGGGGTTCTGCTTTCTGCACAACCTCCGCCCTCTGAAGTCCCTTATACCAGCATAAAAGATTAAAAAAGTAAACAAAAACATATTTTCACTCATTTAAAATTTAAAAATACTTCAAAAAAAGTTAAGTTTATTTTTAGCCCCGTAAAAAACTAATTTTAATGTAATTTTAAAAACGTGATTTAAAAAAAATGTTTAATGTTTTGATGTCTTTTTTCAGTGATCTCCATTCATACTTTTAACAGGTCTAAGTTGTCAAACGTATGAAGGGATTTTCCCTTTTCATTGTTTCCCCATGGCCCACGTGATCCCAGGGACGCTTGCGAACCGCATGCGCCCCTGGGCATTTTGTAGAGCAGAGGCCCAGGAGTGGAAATGGCCGAACCTCTGGAGCCCTCAGGTAAGGGCGTAGGTTTTTTCCAATTGGAGGCCTCCGCACGCAGGAAGCCTCTGATCGGAAAATACGGGCCAAGATCAAGGTTCCCTTTAATTTTTTTGGGTGTGCGGCACATTCAAATTTCTGCACATGCGCAGTTTTTCCATTCAAAAGCCGGTGATGCGGCTGCACGGGGCCTTCAGACAGCTATGCGGCCACGCGGCTTAAAGGGAACCTTGATCGTGGCTGATCTTCTACATTAATTCCACTTTCCCACCCTATCCCCGTATCCAAAAATCTATTATACGGACACATGCGAACAATGACGGACAGGTAAAGACCCTCTGCTCCATCTAGCCTGTCCCACACGATGGCGATACCTTGTGTATCACAATATATAGAAACATAGAAGATAGGAGCAGGAGTAGGCCATTCGGCCCCTCGAGCCTGCTCCACCAATCAATGAGATCATGGCTGATCATCCAAATTCAGTACCCTGTCCCTGCCTTCTCCCCATATCCCTTGATCCCTTTAGCCTTAAGAAATATATCTAACTCCTTCTTGAATATATATAATGAATTGGCCTCAACTGCCTTGTGTGGTAGAGAATTCCACAGGTTCACCACTCTCTGGGTGAAGAAATTCCTCCTCATCTCTGTCCTAAATATCTTACCCCTTATCCTTAGACTGTGACCCCTGGTTCTGGACTCCCCCGCCATCAGGAACATCCTTCCTGCATCTATAGTCTGTCTAGTCCTGTCAGAATTTTATAAGTTTCAATGAGATCCCCTCTCATTCTTCTAAACTCCAGCGAGTACAAGCCCAATCGACCCAATCTCTCCTCATACGTCATTCCTGCCATCCCAGGTATTAGTCTGGTGAATCTTCGCTACACTCCACTCCACCTGAAACCATGTGATCTCCTGGGAGAGGCATAAAAAACATTAAAAACCCAGGCCAATTTGGGGGAAAAAAATCTGGGAAATTCCTCTCCGGCCCATCTAGGCGATGGAAACCAGATCACTCTGACCCTGCATTCCCTACCTTCTGTAAGAGGTGATCTCCGCCCCAGCCAGAAACAGGGCCAGCCCTCGCTTGAAGATCTATCGACCTCTGTCTTGAAATACTCAACGACTGAGCATCCTCAGCTCTCTGGGGTAGAGAATTCCTAAGATTCACCGCCCTCCGAGTGAAGAAATTTCTCCTCATCTCAGTCCTAAATGGCCGACCCCTTATTCTGAGACTGTGACCCCTGGTTCTAGACTCCCCAGCCAGGGGAAACATCCTCTCAGCGTCTACCCTGTCCAGCCCTCTAAGAATTTTATACATTTCAATGAGATCACCTCTCATTCTTCTAAACTCCAGAGAGTATAGGCCCATTCTACTTCATCGCTCCTCATAGGACAGCCCTCTCAACCCAGGAATCAATTCGTTAAGGCTAGAGGAACCGGGGAAGAACCAAAATGAACCCCAGTTCCTGCACCTGATTGGCTGGACAGTCAGGTGCAGACATGATTGAGCTTAGATGTGAAGTCCCCCAAAGGTTGAATAACCTACCTATACTCACTGCCTATGATCACCCGTGAGGAAAGGTCACTTGGACGAGATGCTGGAGGGCAGCCTCCATACCCCACTAAAGCGTCAGCGGCCTCCAGGAGAGAGTTGGATGCAAGAAACAAAGAAGGAAATTCCTCTTGGATGACTTGAGGTAATCCAAAACTCTGCTGCCCGTGTCCTAACTCGCACCAAGTCCCGTGCACCCATCGCCACCGTGCTCGCTGACCTACATTGGTTCCCGGTTAAGCAACACCTCGATTTTAAAATTCTCATTCTTGTTTTCAAATCACTCCATGGCCTCGCCCCTTCCTATCTCTGTAACCCCCTCCCCCGGAGATATCTGCACTCCTCTAATTCTGCCCTCGAGTATCCCTGATTTTAATCGCTCCACCATTGGTGGCCGTGCCTTCTGTTGCCTCAGCCCTAAGCTCTGGAATTCCCTCCCTAAACCTTTCCACCTCTCTACCTCTCCTTCTTCCTTTAAGACGCTCCTTAAAACCCACCTCTCTGGCCAAGCTTTTGGTCACCTGTCCTAATATCTCCTTACCTAGCTTAGTGTGAAATTTTGTTTGATAATCGCTCCCGTGAAGCACCTTGGGATGTTTTACTGCCTTAAAGGCGCTGTATAAATGCAAATTGTTGTTGCTGGACAGGATCCAAACACGCAGCATGGCAGAGAGATACACAGGTGGGGGTGGGGAACTCATTTCCCGATTTCAGCAGGGGCCGTTCCAGCAGAAAAAAGAAAGCAGAAAGCAAGCTAATCCAGGCTGATCTCACACCCTCAGCTGCTGATTACTGGGGGATTCTGGCAGAGGCCCAGCAGCAGGCCATCTGGCTCCTTAAAACTAGCAAGCAGTGCGCGCAAGGCCAGGCGGGGGAACCCATCTGACTGAACACCAGACGGAAGCTTTCGTTTATTCGCCAGTCAAACTTCCAAAGGCAACAACGACCTTAAGCTGAAGCGCACTTCTTTAAAACGCTTTAGTTAGGATTCGTCATAAAGCGACAAAAAGGAGCGTGCAAGCACACAGCCAAAAAGGAGCAGCGCTGGGAACAAGGCGTGCAAACAGGGCAGTCACTACCAGGACAGAGTGATATATACTGTGGGGTAAGACAGTGCCAGGGCAGTGGAATATAAGTCAGCGGATGTTACAGTCAAACTGTATCGTGCTCCAAAACTCTGCTGCCCGTGTCCTAACTCGTACCAAATCCCATTCACGCATCGCCCCTGTGCTCGTTGACCTACATTGGGTCCTGGTTAAGCAGCGCCTCGATTTTAAAATTCTCATCCTTGTTTTCAAATCACTCCATGGCCTCGCCCCTCCCTATCTCTGTAGCTTCCTCCAGCCCCACAACCACCCCACCCTCCGAGTCAGGTCGCACCTTGCAATACTGCAGCCATTTCTGGCGGCCAAGAAACGAGAGAAACATTTAAGCGCTAGAGGCAGTGCAGAGTAGAGCCACGAGCCCGGCCCCCAGCGTCAGGGGTCCAAGTTATGAGACAAGACTGGAGAAACTCGGGCTTCTCGTCCTGTCAGCGCCTTTAATGTGGTAAAACATCCCAAGGCGCATCACAGGAGCATTATAATACAGAATGACACCGAGCCACATAAGGAGATATTAGGACAGATGACCAAATGCTTGGTCAAAGAGGCAGGTTTTAAGGAGCGTTTTAAAAAGGAGAGGGGTAGAGAGGCGGAGAGGTTTAGGCAGGGAATTCCACTGCTTAGGGCCTTGGTAACAGAAGGCACGGCCACCAATGGTTGAGCGATTATAATCAGGGACGCTCAAGAGGACAGAATTAGAGCGCAGATATCTCAGGGGATTGTGGGGCTGGAGGAGATTACAGAAATGGGGGGGGGGGGGCAAGGCCATGGAGGGATTTGAAAACAAGGATGAGACTTTTAAAATCGAGGCGTTGCTTAACCGGGCGCCAATGTAGGTCAGTGAGCACAGGGGCGATGGGTGAACCTGGTGTGAGTTAGGACACGGGCAGCCGAGTTTGGATGACCTCAAGTTTACGTAGGGTAGAACGTGGGAGGCCAGCCAGGAGTGCGTTGGAATAGTCAAGTCTAGAGGTAACAAAGGCATGGATGAGGGTTTCAGCAGCGGATGAGCTGAGGCAAGGACGGAGACGGGCGATGTTACGTAGGTGGAAGTAAGTGGTTTTAGTTATGCTGCGGATATGTGGTCGGAAACTCATTTCAGGGTGAAATCTGACACCAAGGTTGCGAACAGTCTGGCTCAGCCTCAGACAGATGTTAGGGAGAGAGATGGAGTTGATATTCAATACCATTGACTTCAGTGGAACTGATTAGTGGACCGGCTGCATAACTGGCGGCAGATGTGAAACGGCCCGTTTTGCAACCTTGCCCAAGTTCGCGGTCACTCATGGGTTCTTTTAGGAACGGTGTCAGGAAATTCGTCCTCACAAAGTGTGAAACCCCTAGATGGAGTAATGGAGGCAAAAACCCCGAAATAATTTAGGAAACAATCGGATGCTACAATGGAAGGGGGAAGGTGGACGTCGGGACCCAGTTGGAGTAAATGGCCTTCCCACCTCCATAATGATCGCGCCTCTTCCCTCCCGTGCTTTACACGTTGGGCCATGCATGTGTGGAGGCAAAAGTCGTTCAAATATTTCCTACTTTGCAAGCCAACAAATATGATACACCACAATCTTTCCACCTTTACAACTGCGGTGTTGCCAAATTGCCAGCTAGGTAAGTTGTACAATCCAACCAGATACTAGTTCTAGTATCATCATTCTTTTCCTTTCCCTCCCCTCGCCACCACCCATCCTTCCAACTGATGGACTCAGCCACACACACACACGCGACTTCACTGACTGCATGTTATGATTAGGCGATTGCAATCTTATCTTGCACCTCACAGCGGAGTCCAGCAGGAATATCGGAATCGGCCCATTGTGCAACTAACCCTCCAAGATACGAATGATTGCTCTTGCTGCATTATCTTCTCGGTACAATCACAGTGCAGATAACTGCATCCCAGGTTCATTGACTGCAACTGATTAAGAGATCACAATATGGGTTTGCGAGGGGAGTTGGCCTCATGGAAATTTAGACACTGGCTACCAGCTTAAAATCATAGAATGGTTACAGCACAGAAGGAGGCCATTCGACCCGTCGAGCCTATGCCGGCTCTCTGCAAGAGCACCTCAGCTAGTCCCACTCCCCCGCCCTTTCCCCGTAACCCTGCAAATGTTTTCCTTCAGGTACTTATCCAATCCCCTTTTGAAAGCAGTGATTGAATCTGCCTCCACCACCCTTTCAGGTAGTGAATTCCAAATCCCAACCACTCGCTGCGCAAAAACATTTTTCCCTCATGTCGCCTTTGGTTCTTTTGCCAATCACCTTAAATCTGTGTCCTCTGGTTCTCGACCCTTCCACCAATGGGAACAGTTTTTCTCTATCTACTCTGTCTAGACCATTCATGATTTGAACACCTCGATCAAATCTCCTCTGCTCTAAGGAGAATAACCCCAGCTTCTCCAGTCTATCCACGTAACTGAAGTCCCTCATCCCTCTTTTCTCTCCAAAGCCTTCACGTCCTTCCTAAAATCTGGTGCCCAGAATTGGACACAATACTCTAGCTGGTGTCGAACTAGCGTTTTATATAGGTCAGAGTCATATGGCACAGAAGGAGGCCATTCAGCCCATCGGGTCCATGCTGGCTCTCTGTAGAGGAATCCAATCAGTCCCATTCCCCTGCAAGTTTATTTCCCTCGAGTGCTTATCCAGTCTCCTCTTGAAAACATTGAGTGTCTCCGCTTCCACCACTTCCATCGGCAACGAATTCCAGGTCCTCACCACTCGCTGCGTAAAAAAGTTTTTCCTCACATCCCCCTTGTATCTCTTGCCCAAAACCTTAAATCTGTGTCCCCTAGTCCTTGTACCATCAACTAGTGGGAACAGCCTTTCCCTGTCTAGCCTATCCAAACCTGTCAATTTTGTACACCTCTATCAAATCACCCCTCAACCTCCTTTGCACAAATCCAGCTTCTCCACCCTTTCCTTGTAGCTAAGATCCCCCATCCCTGGAACCATTCTGGTAAATCTCCTCTGCACCCTCTCAAGGGCCTTCACATCCTTCCTAGTGTGCTGACCAGAACTGGACTCCAGTTGTGGCCTAACCAACGCTTTATAAAGGTTCAGCATAACTTCTCTACTTTTGTACTCAATACCTCTATTTATGAAACCCAAGATCCCATATGCTTTGTTAACCACTCTCTCAATATGTCCTGCCACCTTCAGGGACCTATGCACATTAACTCCCAGGTCCCTCTGTCCCTGCACACTCTAAAACTGTGCCATTAAATGTATATTGCCTCTCCCTGTTCCTTCTGCCAAAATGCATCACCTCACACTTCTCTGTATTAAATTCCATCTGCCACTTGTCTGCCCATTCTGCTAGCCTTTCTATGTCCTGTTGCAGTCGATTGGTATCATCGTCACTGTTTGCCACACCATCAAGTACAGGTTTAGCATAACTTCCTGGCTTAGAAACATAGAAGATAGGAACAGGGGTAGGCCATTTGGCCCCTCGAGCCTGCTCCGTCATTCAATGCGATCATGGCTGATCATCCAAATTCAGTACCTGGTCCCTGCTTTCTCCCCACACCCCTTGATCCCTTTAGCCTTAAGAAATATATCCAACTCCTTCTTGAATATATTTAATGAATTGGCCTCAACTGCCTTCTGTGGTAGAGAATTCTACAGGTTCACCACTCTGGGTGAAGAAATTCCTCCTCATTTCTGTCCTAAATGGCCTACCCCTTATCCTTAGACTGTGACCCCTGGTTCTGGACTCCCCGACCATCGGGAACATCCTTCCTGCATCTAGTCTGTCCAGTCCTGTCAGAATGTTATAAGTTTCAATGAGATCCCCTCTCATTCTTCTAAACTCCAGCGAGTACAAGCCCAATCGACCCAATCTCTCCTCATACGTCATTCCTGCCATCCCAGGTATCAGCCTGGTGAATCTTCGCTGAACTCCCTCCATGGCAAGAACATCCTTCCTCAGATAAGGCGACCAAAACTGCACACAATACTCAAGATGTGGTCTCACCAAGGCCCTGTATAACTGCAGCAAGACATCCTTGTTCCTGTACTCAAACCCTCTCGCTTTTGCACTCTATGCCTGTATTTATAAAGGCCCAGGGTCCCATGTGCTTTTTATTAACCTGTACTGCCACCTTCAATGATTTGTGCACAAATAATGTAAACTGTAGCGTCATATTGTTCCAAAGTTTGGACAGGTACCATAAAATCTCTCTCTCTTGGCAAGTCTTACCTCTGATGATTCAGCTTCCTGGGACTATATTAGGGTACAGACCATGACGGTGCAAACTGTGCCATGGTCCGAGAACGGGTGGATGGTTTTTACCTCCTCGATTATGTTCTCCTATCTAGACAGCGCGGCGTCAGCCGCTGCCTTGTGTCCTGTGGCGGGACGGGGAATGAGACAAATGGAATCAATCCATATTCGTGTCCAGAAATCATTTCGAAACCTTGGCCGTAGAAGCTGGGGAGTGAGACATCAGAGAACCGGGGTGGGGGGGCTGGATAGCTGAGTGAGGAGCCTCCGCCTGCCGATGGTGTGGGAAGCGGCGCCCCATTCCCACCGGCAGAGAGAGGGTGTGTGTGTGTTGCTAAGGGGGGATTGGGGGCGGAGTGAGGGGGGACTGCAGTGCATTTGGAAACGGCTTTCACCATCAGTTGGCAGTCACACTAACATTCAGATTTTAACACATCTTCCCTGCATTTGTCATTTTTGGATTTTTTTTAAAAAAATTCAAATTTCCAGATCAATTATCAGCGGCAGCGTGCAACAGCGCAGCAGTCTGGGTTTAGGATCAACAATTTTTTTTTAATGTACTGAATAAATCCCTTTAAACTGAAGAACCCACCCACCAAAAAAAAAGCTGCTATTGTTACAATGACAGAAGCCCCCAGCCTTCAGCAAGCGATGCTCAGGTGGGACAGAGAGCTTTCTCTGTACACACACACACCCGCCACTCACTTACCTCCGCGGTGCGAGATATGCCGGGACCTGAAGCTCTGCCGCTTCTTGCTGTGCAGCAGGCTCGGGCACGTGAAGAGGAGAGCCGAGGTGAGCGCATAGCCGCCCAGGGTGGAGAGGATGTAAAGCGCGGTTGACATTTCCACCCCCTTGCCTGCAATCCGCTGACAGCCGCCTCTTCCCCACTCACTCTCTGAATGATAAACAGTCGGGAGTGGGACTACTCAATGAATGGTGGTGGGAGGATGGCTGAGGAAAGAGAGAAGCGAGGCAGGCGGCCACCGACTCCCACTGTCTCTTCTCCCCACAGCCGCTCAGGCCAACAGAGACACCGGCAGCCGCGCCTGCGCGCGCCGCCACTGCGCTGCTATTGGTCCGTTTCTCGCTACAATCTGCGATTGTTGCGCAGCCAGCCAATCACAACGTCGCCTGCTCCCACCCGGCCTAGCCTGGCCCCGCCCCCTCCTATGTTGCAACAAAAAGAACAATCTACGCCTGCGCGACAACCTGTCACAAAGATACAGTATCCATGTAAATCTGTTGGGTCTATTATTAGACGCCTGGGCCGGCTGTCTGCGGGGTTTATTAGGAGCTGAAGGGAAGGAAAAAAAAAATCTTCTCCGCACAAAATATTTTCATGCGAAACAAGAAGAGAGCGCGCTGCTGCTCCGCTTTCAGCGAGCGCTGGAGTGTGTTTTTTTCCAATTTGCTGCTGACAAGAGCAAAGTTGAGATTAGGTTACCTCGCACTGCTGGACAGAGAAGAGCCCTAGACCATTTAGGCAATATCAAAAGCGCTAGTTACATATGATATTGGAAATGCTCAGCAGGTCAGGCAGCATCTGTGGAAGAGAGAAAGAGTTACGTTTCAGGTCGATGACCTTTTGATAGAACTGGAAAAAGCGATGTCACAGATATTAAACAAGTGCAGGGGGAGGGGAGGAAAGAACAAAAGACAAGGTCTGTGATAGGGTGGAAGGCAGGAGTGATTAAATGACAAAAGGTATGATGGTACAAAGCAAAAGGAGATGGTAATGGGACAAGTAAAGAAACAAAAAATGAGTCTAGAAGTGGTGTAAATGGGAACGGTAGAATCATCAACAGCTGCCATGTGAAAAAATAGGGGCAGAGGTTATGGTCTGACATTCCATTCTCTATTCCATTTTCCCAGTTTCTCGGTCTCCGCCGTATCTGCTCCGACGATGCCACCTTCCACACCAGTGCTTCCGCCATGTCTTCCTTTTTCCGCAACCGAGGATTCCCCTCGACCGTGTCCGTTCTATCTCCCGCACTTCTGCCCTCACCCCTGCCCCTTCCTCCCGGAACCACGATAGGGTTCCCCTTGTCCTCACCTTTCACCCCACCAGCCTCCACATTCAACGGATCATCCTCTGCCATTTCCACTACCTCCAAAGTGATCCCACCACCAAACGCATCTTCCCCTCCCCTCCCCTTTCAGCATTCCGTAGGGACCGCTCCCTCCAAGACACCCTAGTCCACTCCTCTATCACCAACAGCCCTTCCCCTTCGCCTGGCACCTTCCCGTGCAAGCGCAGGAGATGTAACACTTGCCCCTATACCTTCCCACTGTCCAGGGCCCCAAACACCCCTTGCAGGTGAAACAGCGATTTACTTGTACTTCTTGCAATCTAGTATACTGTATTCGTTGCTCACGCTGCGGTCTCCTCTACATTGGGGAGACCAAACGCAGGTTGGGTGACCACTTTGCTGAACACCTCCATTCAGTCCGTAAGGGTGACCCCGAGCTTCCGGTCGCCTGTCATTTTAATTCACCGCTCCATTCCCACTCGTCCGTGGCCTCTTGCATTGTTCCACGGAAGCTCAATGTAAACTCGAGGAACAGCACCTCATCTTCCGATTAGGCACTTTGCAGCCTTCTGGACTCAATATCGAGTTCAACAATTTCAGATCATAGCCTCGGCCCCTATTACTTTTTTACTTATATTTTTTTCCACCCCTTTGTTTTGGTCCTCCTTCCCCCCCCCTTCCCTTTTTTTCCCTCTCTCCCACCTGGCAGCTGTCTCTTATCCTGCCAGTACACTTCACACCTAATCTCAGCTGTCTTTTGTCTCCACTGGCCTATTACCATCTCGTCTGCTTTTGAATACCTTTTAATGTCTCTTTTACTTCTTTTGTTCGATCGCAGCCCTGCCTTCGATCTATTTTATTTCCTTTCCAGTTTTGAAAAAAGGGTTTCGACCCGAAACATCAACTCAAATTTCTCTCCACTGATGTTGCCTGACTGAGTTTTTCCAGCATTTTCTGTTGTTATTTTGGATTTCCAGCATCTGCAGTATTTTGCTATCGTTATGGTCTGAAATTGCTGAACTCAATGTTGAGTCCAGAAGGCTGTAAAGTGCCTAATCGAAAGATGAGGTGCTGTTGCTCTAGCTTACGTTGAGCTTCATTGGAACAGTGTAAGTGGCAGAGGACAGAGAGGTCAGAGTGGGAGTGGAGCGGAGAATTAAAGTGACAGGCAACTGGAAGCTCAGGGTCACCCTTACAGACTGAACGGAAGCGTTCCGCAAAGCGGTCATCCAATTTGCATTTGGTCTCCCCAATGTAGAGGAGACCACATCGTGAGCAGCGAATACAATATACTAGATTGCTAGAAGTACATGTAAATCGCTGTTTCACAGATGCTACCTGACCTGCTGAATATTTCCGGCATTTTCTGTTTTTATTTCAGATTTCCAGCATTCGCAGTTTTTTGCTTTTGTACATAAGGTATTGTTGGACACATGCATGTTTTAAAGGAAAAGTGTATCCTGAAATCTGAGCAATGGAAATGAAAGAGGCACAGCATCATTTTGTATGAAACTACATATTAAACAGGTCCCTTAGCATCTCACTATAGGCAAAGTGTTAAGCCAGTCTTTTTTTTGTTCCGATTTTGACACATCTTCCATGCATTTGAGTCATTTTTGGTTTTTATTTCACATTTCCAACATTTGCACTTTTTAATTTTGATGGTTATATTTATTATTTATATTGATGAACAGAATTAGACTATACTTTTACTTTAAACAACAAATCTATCTGAAAGTCTTACATCTAGTGCATGTTCGGCACACTTCAGACATTACAAAGTGCAAATAATCTAAAGGCAGGAATTTCATGCTGGGTTCCTCTGACCCCGAGTCAAAAAATGACAAGCACTTTCCAATATGCTAATTTCCTTCTGCAAACGTCAATTAAGCATTTGTTTACTTAAAGCAAACACACCCTGTGGCCTTAAAAGATCAGGCCACGTTTGACAGCTCCACATTAGCAGCGATGTGCATTACACAGTGCAACAGTCCCGTGTCATTACAAAATGGCTTTTCCTCCAGCTTACTGTGAGCAATTCCAAAGAGCACGCATGTACACATTGACATGTACGCCAACTATTTCGGATACATAAACAGGGTACGGATTTCCCCTCCCTCCCCCCACAAAAATGCGAGATAACAATCTCAACGTTTTTTTCCTTGTGACTCACGGACATGCGCACACACACACGCTCAATGTCCACTTGCAGTACAAATACTACTGTTATGCATGAAATAAATATTCTGAGCTGTATGTGCAAAATCTCCTTGGGCCATGAAATATTGATGACACCACCAGCCACTTGGTATCCAGTGACTCTACACCATTAAACCATCATCTCTTTTCAGATGCCGACAGACCCACTATGTATTTCCAGCATTTTTCTGTTTTTATTGCGAGTCAGAAGTGTTTGCTACCCTGGTGCGAGTCACATGTTCATGTTTAAGTTACAATGCTCCAGAAAGAAGTGGGAGCCAATCTGCTGCAGGCAACCTTTGCTGTCTCCAGTCAGTTTCCAGGTGCAATGACCTGGAGGTCACTGAGCTGGCAACTGTAGCAAAATGTCTCCCTCACAGAGGAGGGAAAAGAAACCCAGTGGCTTCTGCAGGCCACGGACAAACAATACTGGCACTGATATGCAGGGAAGTCACCACCCACCCTCTCAGCTTCAGGTAGCACAGGGAGAGTAAAGGATTATGGAGGCATCTCTCAAAATTGACAATAAAAAAAAACCACCAATCATAACAAATTGCATTTATATAGCACCTTTAACGTAGTAAAACATCCCAAGGCGCTTCACAGGAGCGATTATCAGACAAGAAAATTGACAACAGGGTCAAAAGGAGATTATCGGCCGATGGTGGAGCGAAGGAAGTTGGGGATGCGCAAGAGGCCAGAATTAGGAGGAATGCAGAGATCTCGGTGGGGTTGTAGGGCTGGAGGAGATTACAGAGATAGGGAGGGATTTGAAAAGAATAATGAGAATTTTAAAATTGACGTATTGCTGGACCGGGAGCCAATGTAGGTCAGCGAGCATGGGGGGGCAGGGGGGAAATGGGTGAACGGGACTTGGTGCGAGTTAGGATACAGGCAGCAGAGTTTTGGATGAGCTGAAGTTTAGAGAGGGTGGAAGATGGGAGGCCGGCCTGGAGAGCGTTGGAATAGTCAAGACTGTAAGTAACAAAAGCATGGATGAGGGTTTCAGCAGCAGATGGGGTGAGACAGGGGCAGAGACGGGTGATATTACGGACGTGGAAGTAGGCAATCCACCTACTTAGAAACTGTTTCTAACTACTTAGAATCTAGTTCTGACGAAAGGTCATTGACCTGAAACGTTAACTGTTTCCCTCTCCACAGATGCTGCCCGACCTGTTGAGTATTTCCAACATTTCCTGTTTTTATTTCAGATTTCCAGCATCCGCAGTGTTTTGTTTTTGTACTTTTATAAACTATATTGATTATTAAATATATAGTAAATGCTTAATAAGACTCATTCAGTAGTTTGGATTACATTCGTAAACTGTTCAAGGTTCGCTACTGCTAGCCCACACAAGGTTAGCCAATTCAGCCACTAAACTTGGGACTTTCTGCTTTGCATGGACTCTGCACCCACCCCCCAGTGCATTTCTGAGGAGGCAAACCCAAGTTCCATCACCATGTGTTGCACTGCACAGGAGCACTGGTGAGCCACTGTTAATCACACTCCTAATTAGCAGAATTTAGTCTGCTTTGGAGGGGCTTAGCAGCCTATCAGCTGTGCCAGATTCATCTGCAGGAAGAACAGGTAATAAATTAAATAAAAGGCAATGCACTTGTAGATTTTTGCAACTGTTTTAATTTTGGGTTTGTAAAGTGAGAATTGATAACTTAAGCCATGAGGTGCAATTTACAACCATCAGGAGGTTGTGTTAACATTAAATCTTCGACAACACTAAGAACACCGCACATAAAGTGAATTTCTCAGAGCGCGCTCAACACCTCCATCTACCTCCCCCTGACCCATCTCCCTCCTTCTTTCAGATTCAGACCTTCCCTCTTGGCCACAAAAGCAAATTAGCGCAGTCGGACCTCTCCACCATAATCTCAAGGGTAAAACTCACTCCAGGACACGAGACAGCAAAGGTCCTTTAAAAAAAGAGATAAACCTCATCACCAAACATAGCTGGCAGACATGGTCAGTCTGCCGCCACACTCCACACTTCTTGGGGACGCGAATGGAGAGTCACAATCGCCACACCGCCAAATTGGCCATTTTATCATCATTTCTCGCACTGGTCCCCCAGAGCAGGGCTTGTTAAATTAGGGACACTTTTTTTTCCTACAACTGACTTGTATCCACTGGCCCGGAGAAGACCCATCAGTGCAACTCCTCGACAGCATTAGTGAAAACAAATTAGTGTCACCCGTTATGACACCTAAACGTTTTCCATCTGAGCCAGGCTCCAATTAATTTCACAACTCAAAATCCAAGTTCAAACACTTTGAGTCGTCACTCTGTAGCTATTACCTGTATTGGTATCAGACCTCTATCAGGAGCCGATCAGCATGCTGTTGGGACCCAGTAACAGCCAACCCGAGGAACACTTTGCCCCGAGATACTCAACTGTTCATGGAGGAGAGGGCGTTATATTTTTAGGAACATTAAAAAGTGAAAGAAAAAAATATACAATAAAAAATTTGCATTTAGTCACCTGCTGGGATAATTCCTCCCCGTTTTATCCCTTCCTTTCTAAGCCTGCTTGCCTTGTGCTGGGATACTGTTCCACATGCAGCAGGAGCTCCCTGGTACCTCACTCAAGTCACCACTCTTCCTGCATCAGCCCAGACGGTGAGGCTTTTTGACCACGGAGAGCACCTCAACCAAGCCCAATCCGGCTCACAGTGTCCACACACATGGGCACTTTCCAGCATCGATCAGGAACAGGAACTGTGGCTGATTTCACCCTCCCACCCCCCACTTTCCTAACTCAGGAGGGCAGAGGGCTAAAATT
Organism: Somniosus microcephalus; assembly: GCF_052327205.1. Taxonomy (NCBI): domain Eukaryota; kingdom Metazoa; phylum Chordata; class Chondrichthyes; order Squaliformes; family Somniosidae; genus Somniosus; species Somniosus microcephalus. Next base: position 52,311,772 of record NC_141008.1, read on the forward strand.
GTCTAACCCGAACCTGGGACCTCTTGGTCTGTCCAATTTAGCACTACGCTGGGCAGCACCGTTACCCACTAGCCCATCAGGAGAGCTTAATCGCTTTATTTTAAAATAAAGAACTCTCAACACTGCATTATCAGACTCACCCAACAATAGCCGAAAGCGAAGATACTCATAATCCCCGGGGGCATTTTGAAGGCAAACACAATGTATTTGGCATGGGACTATTTAACAACTACCATAGTGTAAATGTTCAAATGCAATTTACCAATCGGAACTGATACGTGCACAGACACCAATGTAAAAATATAACAGGCTGCACTGCAGGGAGCTATCAGCTGACAAAACTGCTTTTAGTAACTGGCAGCACCACAATAGACTTAACAGGATACCAGACAAAAATTAAAGTGTTCACTGCTACCCAAACTCACTTTTATGTACCCGGGTAAAGGCTGCCAAGAGAGACTAAAGGATGACGGGAAGCAGTCACCGGAGGCTGCAGTGCAGTTGAGGGTTTAGATGAGGTTATGTAGTCATTAGAACCCCTAATTAAAACCCACGGGCCCTCTTTTAATCACGAGCTTTCTCTTTTGAGGCTGCATCATCAACCACTGACTGTCAGTGGGCCTCCAGGTATTGCCGCAAGACTTCACATCACATGACAGGAAGAGGGCACTTTGCAAAGTGTGGATTTTCCCTCATGCAACCAAAGGCAAAGCTCGACTGAAATCGATTACATCACATTTTACCAGGGTGTGCACAGTCATAGAGTGTCAGGAATGCTGCAGTGGGAAGTCCTTACGGTCTTGGGCTCTGTTTTGACTGGAGTCCTTAATCCGTTCAGTCAGAAAAGGTGCGACTGCTTTTTGCTAACTGATTCTGCAGGCACTCCGGGCCGGTTATGGCGAGGAAAGGATTCACATAACCGAGGAGAGCTTTCGGTTCAACCACAATTGTTGGTTTGGGTCAGTCCGACATTCGATCCGTCCCATCTCTCTCTGGCTGCAAAGACGGAGATGAGGGGAAAGAGGAAGGATTTTTTTAAATTTTTTTATAAAGAGCATCGTGTAGTTACTAAAGCATCATCACTGTGGGACAGCCTTAAGGATCCCCCGTTGCACCCGATAACTCATCAGCGGCTGGTTTTCTTTCGGGGGGAAGCAGGGTCCACGGTCCGTGACGTAGGCATAGGGGAAGCGGAGCACCCAGAGTCCATCCGGTGGCACAGATATTTCCTGCTTCTCGGGGTAAAACACGGGGCATGGTGGGGGTCCGGGCTGAACCTGCAAGGTAAAGGGAAATTCAATCTAACTGGAAAAAAAACCTGAATTCTTACATTTACAAATTTAAAAAAAGAATTGCCACACTGAAATTGTTCATAGAATGGGGATTCTCTGACCCTACTGCAACAATGAACATAGGCTGTCAGTCGTGGCTCAGTGGATAGCGCTCTCGCCGCTGAAGGTCACGGGTTCAATTCCCACTTCAGAGACTTGAGCACATAATCCAGGCTGACGCTCTCAGTGCAGTACCGAGGGAGTGCCGCACTGTTGGAAGTGCCGTCTTTCGGACGAGACGTTAAACCGAGGCCCCTGTCTGCCCTCTCAGGTGGACGTAAAAGCTTTGTACAGCACAGAAGGAGGCCATTCGGACCATCATGCTCTCCAGCTCTCCAATTAGTCCCACTTCCCTGCTCTTTCCTCATAGCCCTTCAAATTTTTCCTTTTCAAGTATTTATCCAATTCCCTTTGGAAAGTTACTATTGAATCTGCTTCTGCCACCCTTTCAGGCAGCGCAATCCAGATCTTGATGAGGGCGTCTCACCTTTCCAAATAAAATCTCAACTACATTCCAAAGGACGTAGCCTGCCCCCGAACTCATCATTCTTCCTCCAAGTCATCCACCACCCTTCGCCCATCACAAAAAGTATGGTTCAATTCACAAATATTTCTGCAGATGCCGCCAACATTATACTCTGTCTAAGCCTCCTCAACCCGTGGCAAGTATTTCCTCCAACGTCACCATTATGACCAGCAAAACTCATCCTTCAGCCAATTTGCGCACAGCAAAGTCCCACAAACAGCAATGAGATAAATGACCAGATAATCTGTGTCAGTGATGTTGGTTGAGAGATAAATATATTGGTCAGGACACTGGCTAGAACTCTCCAACTCTTCTTCGAATAGTGCCGTGAGGTCTTTTACGTCCACCCGAGGGGGGAGACGGGGCCTTTGGCTTTAACAGCTCATCCAAAAGACAGCACCTCCGATAGTGCAGCATTCCCTCAGTACTGCACTGAAGCGTCAGCCCGGATTATGGGCTCAAGTCTCGGGAGTGGGGCTTGAATCAATGACGTTCTGATTCAGAGGGGAAGAGTGCTACCGTCTGAGCCATAGCTGGCACCTTAGTTCAGTGGTAGCACACTCCCCTCTAAGTCAGGGGAGAGGAAACATAGAACTGACATTCTAAAATACTATATTCTAAAGAGATGGTAATTCTAAGCAAACCTGATGTTCACTATAAAGGATTAAGAATGTAAATGCTTACCTATTAATGGGAAACTGCCTAATTTGGATAAGGTTTGCCTACTGATCGTTGTACAGGGGGCCCAATAATATTCATTTAGCGTTTCATAACATACGTGGGACATGCAATCGCCCGTTAATCAACTGCAGGTTATTTCACAATAAACATATTTGAACAACTTCACAATTGTTAATCCCTTTGGGTGGAAGCCGAGAAGGATCAAGGATTTCATTACACACACAGCTCTAATCTTCACAGGCTTGCTATGAATATTAAGGCCCCTGCTGTGATTTTAATGCATCTCCAGCCATTATTTTCAAAGATTTTTAAAACATTCACTCATACGCAATGCTTCCTAATGTACCTCAATGTTGCCAGCAAGTGTATTTTACATGTCTTACCAATATCTATATATTATTAAAAATCATATGCCGAAGGTGTAACTTTTGGTCACCATTTTATGTCAACATTTCCCATTGTAAATTGCTATGTCAACATTTCCCATTCAATTATGTTATGTCAACTGTCACAATGCAGCTCGAAGCTCCGGCCACTAGGTGATTCTGCAGCATGACTTATAGAGTCATAACGGCACAGAAGGAGGCCATTCGGCCCATCCAGTCCGAGCCGGCTCTCTGTAGAGCAATCCAGTCAGTCCCATTCCCCCGCTCTATCCCCGTAGCCCTGTAAGTTTATTTCCCTCAAGTGCCTATCCAGTCTCCTCTTGAAAACATTGAGTGTCTCCGCTTCCACCACTTCCGTCGGTAGCGAGTTCCAGGTCCTCACCACTCGCTGCGTAAAAAAGTTTTCCTCACATCCCCCCTGTATCTCTTGCCCAAAACCTTAAATCTGTGTCCCCTAGTCCTTGTACCATCAACTAGTGGGAACAGCCTTTCCCCGTCTAGCCTATTCAAACCCGGCATAATCTTGTACACCTCTATCAAATCACCCCGCAACCTCCTTTGTTCTAATGAAAACAAATCCAGCTTCTCTAAACTGTCCTTGTAGCCAAGATCCCCCATCCCCGGAACCATTCTGGTAAATCTCCTCTGCACCCTCTCAAGGGCCTTCACATCCTTCCTAAAGTATGGTGATAAGAACTGAACGCAATACTCCAGCCTGGCCTAACCGGCGCTTTATAAAGGTTCAGCATAACCTCTACTTTTGTACTCAATACCTCTATTTATGAAGCCCAAGATCCCATATGCTTTGTTAACCACTCTCTCAATATGTTCTGCCACCTTCAGGGATCTATGCACATTAACTCCCAGGTCCCTCTGTCCCTGTACACTCTTTAAAACTGTGCCATTAAGTGTATATTGCCTCTCCCTGTTCCTTCTGCCAAAATGCATCACCTCACACTTCTCTGTATTAAATTCCATCTGCCACTTGTCTGCCCATTCTGCTAGCCTTTCTATGTCCTGTTGCAGTCGATTGATATCATCACTGATTGCCACACCCCCAAGTTTGGTGTCATTGGCAAATTTAGAAATTCTACTCTGTATTCCAATATCCAGGTCATTTATATATATATCAAAAAAAGCAGTGGCCCCAGCACTGACCCTTGGGGAACACCACTGTCTACCATCCTCCAGTCTGAAAAACAGTCTGAAGTTTCTGTACCAATTCTATCACCATCTGTATTTAAAAATAATTATATTCATCAACTTACTGTGGACAGTTTAATATTGCACTTAAGCCAAGACTCTTTAATATTACACCAATATATTTCTTGTGCGACACTCTAAACTCATCACCTCAAATTGTCCCCATCATTAGAGTAGCAGACTTGTTCCCACAACTACTTCGCTCTTGTATTATGTCACTCGAACTCCTCTCTCCAGACACAATGCAGATTTGGAAGGGCACATCTGATAACTCGACTGCTGGGTATATTTCCCAGCTCAAATGGACGTACCATGCAAATTTCACACACTCAACATGATGCCTTTTTGAAACCCTAGCAACAGCAGGCTGCTCTAATGACAACAATGTCTGCAATTTGTTATTTTCTCGATTGCCAGCAATATAAAAAAAATCAAGGACATGATGGACAATCAGTGCCTGCACTGACAGCTGGTCTTGGCATAAAAACTGAATGAAACTGAAACAAGCATGTGTTATCAACAGATCAGGGAGTGATTAAAGTGATCTAACCTCAGACCTTAACATAAGTTATAAACAGCTCAAGTTTCACTTTAATGATTCAGAAGATCATCTCAAACCCGTCAATTGAACTTCCACTTTCAAATCACTCCTCCACTTTTATTGCTCTTTAGATTTCAGGTAGATTGCCGTCTGACAAACCCGCAGGACACAGATAAACATTTTAGGAGCTGGAATCTTACCTGCGGCGTGAGGATGATCTGTAACGGGGCATCAGGAACCACAATAAACAGCCTCGTGAGCTGGGCATAGTGCGGCTTGAGTCCTCGGCCCTGGGACGGCGACAGGATGTACAGGGGCATGTCCGAGGAGAGGGCTTTGATGGCGGACTCTTTTGGCCCGCTCCCCATCACCTTCATGATCTTTTCTGGGCCCGAGCACATGAACCTGCGACCCCGCGAGTCCTCGTACTCGAAGCCGACAAACGCCCGAGCGACGTCATCCCTCCGCCTGCCTCGGCCGATCACCGAGCTGGCCCGCTTGGCCGGCACGGACTTGTTGGGGGCCGGCCAGGAATTACTGTCCATGTCCACTTCGTCCTCAGACCTGGTCTTGATGACGATGTCCCAGGGCATCAGGTAGTTAGTCCCCGGTATGAAGCCGCTCTGGTCCAGGCCCCTGTGAAAGTTGTAAGCTTTGGAAGGGCCCAGCTTGACAAAGGACCAACTAGAAAATTTAGGCAAAAGTCCCTTCGGACAACTGGAATTTAACATGCCGGGCAGATATTCCACCGTTGACACCTGCCGATCCACAATACTGGGCCGCTTTTCCGGTTTAGCTTCCCCTCCCTGGCCGTGGGCGTCAGGGTTATCCCCCCCTGCATGGGGGTCGGGGGGAAACGTACCCAGACTGTCCGTGGACTGTCCAAGACTGAGGGCCAAACTGAGGCTGGTGCTCTCTCCCTGGGTCTGGGCCTCTTTTTCTTTCATTTTCTCTCCTTCTCCCTCCTGCGGGGGCAGCGAAGACGTGGTGGAATCGTTCTTGGCTGGAGCAGGGTCGGGAGTGCTCGGTTGGAAGATGGGAAAATAGAAGCGCTCGAGCTTCCCGCAGCATTTCTCCTCCTGAAGCTGCAAAAACAGAAAGTCAGACGATCCAATTTCCCCACATCTCGCATTCGAGTACACTCTGCAACGTTTAGATCCAAAACTCGGCTGCCCGTATCCTAACTCGCACCGAGTCCTATTCACCCTTCACCCCCTCCCTGTGCTCCCATGCCACATATTGGCTCCCGTTCTGGTAACGTCTCGATTTTAACAGTCTCATCCTTGTTTTCAAATCTCTCCACGGCCTCACCCCTCCCCATCTCTGTAACCTCCTCCAGCCCCACAAGCACCCCCCCCTCCCGAGATCTCTGCGCTCCTCCAATTCTAGCATCTTGCACAACCCCAATTTTCGTCATTCCACCATTGGCCACAAACTTCGTTCCCTAGCCACTAACTCCATCCCTCTCCCTAACATCTGTCTGAGGCTGAACCACACAGTTCGCAACCTTAGTATCATATTTGACCCTGAAATGAGCTTCGTAACGTTGCCCGTCTCCGCCCTTGCCTCAGCTCATCCGCTGCTGAAACCCTCATCCATGCCTTTGTTGCCTCTAGACTTGACTATTCCAACGCACTCGTGCCTGGCCTCCCACGTTCTACCCTACATAATCTTGAGGTCATCCAAAGCCCGTTTCCTAACTCGCACCAAGTCCCGTTCACCCATCACCCCTGTGCTCGCTGACCTACATTGGCCCCCGGTTAAGCAATGCCTCGATTTCAAAATTCTCATCCTTGTTTTCAAATCCCTCCATGGCCTCGCCCCTCCCTATCTCCGCAATCTCCTCCAGCTCCACAACCCCCAGAGATATCTGTGCTCCTTTAATTCTGGCCTCTTGAGCATCCCTGATTATAAATCGCTCAACCATTGGTGGCCGTGCCTTCTGTTGCCAAGGCCCTAAGCTCTGGAATTCCCTGCCTAAACCTCTCCTTCCTCCTTTAAGACGCTCCTTAAAACCTACCTCTTTGACCAAGCTTTTGGTTACCTGCCCTAATTTCTCCTTATGTGGCTCGGTGTCAAATTTTTTGTCTTATAACACTCCTGTGAAGCGCCTTGGGACGTTTTACTACGTTAAAGGCGCTATATAAATACAAATTGTTGTTGCTGATATTCCTCTATGTTATTATTCAACGATCACACAGTGTAGATTCACCAGGATGTCAGGGATGTGAAACTATAGTTATGAGAGACTTGGGATACTGGGACAGTTTGCGCTAGAGCAGAGAAGGCAAAAAGACTTAGAGGTTTTGAAAAATGTTATTCTCCATCCCAGAAAGCATTTAGAGACATATTTCCAAAGTGAAGAATGTTGTATAAATAGAAGTTGACTTTTTTTGCGTAGTTAAAAGTTCTGTACAATACCTGTGACGAGCTTTCAGGCAAAAATCTTGCGTTTATATGGCACCTTATTATACCTCTCGGAAGTGTCCCAGAGTGCTTCATGTAGAACTACTCACGTTGTGCAAGTTACTGTTGTTAGGTGAATAAACATGACAACCATTCTGCACACAGACAGCAATGAGATGAATGACCTGTTAATCTGTGTTGGTTGAGAGATAAATGATGAGCAAGGACACTGGGAGAACTCCTCATTCTTCTTTGATGATTGCTACGAGATCTTTAACATTCACCTGAGCCACCTGAAGGGGCATTGGCATAGGATCTCCTCTGAAGGACGGCACCTTGGACAGTACAGCCCTCTCTCAGTACTGTATGAAAATGTCAGCTTGGACCACCTGCTCAAGTTCTGGAGTGGGGCTTGAACCCACAACCTTTTGCCTGAAACGAGAACGTGATCAACTGAGCCAAACGGACACTATGGGTTTGGGTATCAGCCTTGGCTCAGTGGTAGTACACTCGTCTGTCTCCGAGTCAGAAGCTTGTGGATTCAGGTCCCACTCCAGGACCCGAGCACATAATCCAGGCTGACACTCCAGTGCTCTACTGAGGGAGCGCTGCACTGTCAGAGGTGCTGCCTTTCGGATGAGATGTTAAACCGAGGCCCCATCTGCCCTCTCATGTGGACGGAAAAGATCCCTTGGCACTATTTGAAGAGGAGCAGGGGAGTTCTCCTCGGTGTCTGGCAAACATTCATCCCTCAACCAACATCGTGAAAACAGAATATCCGGTCATGAGCTCATTGCTCATTGTTTGTGGGATCTTGCTGTGTGCAAATTGGCTGGTGCATTTCCTACATTACAACAGTGACTACATTTCAAATATACTTCATTGGCTGTAAAGCGCTTTGGGACATCCTGTGAAAGGCACTATAGAAATGCAGGTTTTTCTTTTATATTTCTGTGTCCATTCTATAGCAAACGGATTCCAAGTATGACGCCCAGCTCAAAAGAGCAGACCCGCTCCCAGGCATATTACTCTATCAGAATTTCTCCCCATTTATTTCCACCATTACAACAGGAAAGAAAGTGTTGCAAGTCACTGGAGAAAGAAGTTGCACTGACACAATAATCACAAAGATATTTGCCCGTTTGGCCACAAACACCCTAGGTCTGCCTGTAATATGTAACTTTTTTGCCTGTAACTTTTAGAAGAGATAGGCAAAATTGAAAAGGAGGGGTAGCCCTGATAATAAAGGATGGGATAAAAACAGTGGAGAGAAAGGATCTTAGCTCTGAAAATCAAGAAGTAGAATCAGTTTGGATGGAGCTAAGAAACAGCAAGGGGCAGAAAACATTGGTGGGAGTTGTTTATAGGCCCCCAAACAGTAGGTGTTATGTAGGGCAGAGTATAAATCAGGAAATTAGAGGCGCGTGTAACAAGGGTAATACAGTAATCATGGGGGACTTTAATCTACATATAGACTGGGCAAACCAAATTTGCAGTAATAGTGTGGAGGACAAATTCATAGAATGTATGCAAGATAGTTTTCTAGATCAGTATGTTGAGGAACCAACTGGGGAACAGGCTATTTTAGATCTAGTATTGAGATCTAGTATACGAGAGAGGGTAAATTAATAACCTTATAGTAAAGGGGCCTTTAGGGAAGAGTGACCAGAATATGATAGAATTTTATATTGAGTTTGAAAGTGACTTAGTTATATCCAAAAACTAGGGTCTTAAATCTAAACAAACCAAACTACGTAGGTATGAGGGGTGAGTTGGCTAAGGTAGATTGGGAAACCACATTAGAAGGTATGACAGAGGGCGAGCAATGGCTAGCATTTAAAGAATTCATACATAATTTACAACAAATATACATTCCTTTAAGGCACAAAAATCCCACAGGATAGTATTAGATCAAAGGAAGAGGCTTATAATGCTGCCAAAAAGTAGTATGCCTGAGGATTGGGAGGATTTTAGAATTCAGCAAAGGAGGACCAAGAAATTGATAAACATAGAAACATAGAGATAGGAACAGGAGTAGGCCATTCGGCCCTTCGAGCCTGCTCCGCCATTCAATGAGATCATGGCTGATCTTCGTCTGAGATCATAGCTGATCTTACCAGTTCAGTACCCCGTCCCCGCCTTTTCTCCGTAACCCTTAATCCCCTTAGCCTTCAGAAATATATCCAATTCTCTCTTGAAAATATTTATTGAATTAGCCTTCACAGCCCTCTGTGGCAGGGAATTCCACAGGCTCACCACTCTTTGAGTGAAGAAATTCTTCCTCATCTCTGTTTTAAATGATTTGCCCGCTATTTTTAGACTGTGGCCCCTGGTTCTGTGCTCCCCGGCCATTGGAAACATTCTCTCTGAATTCAGCCTGTCCAGGCCTGCCATAATTTTATATGTTTCGATGAGATCCCCTCTCAATCTTCTAAACTCCAGTGAGTACAAGCCCAAACTATTTAATCTCTCTTCGTAGGTCATTCCCGCCATTCCAGGTATCAGCCTGGTGAATCGCCGTTGCACTCCCTCCATGGCAAGAACATCCTTCCGCAGATGTGGCGACCAAAACTGTACACAATACTCCAGATGCGGTCTCACCAGCACCTTGTACAGCTGTAGTAAGGTATCCCTATTCCTATACTCGAACCCCCTTGATATGAAGGCCAACATACCATTTGCCTTCTTGATCGCCTGTTGCACCTGCATGCTCTCCTTCAGTGACTGGTGCACAAGAACACCCAGGTCCCTCTGCACTTCCCCATCTCCCAATCTATTGCCATTTAGATAATAATCTACCCTCCTGTTTTTACCCCCAAAGTGGATAACCTCGCATTTATCCACATTATAGTGCATCTGCCACGATAAAGAAAGGGAAAATAGAATTTGAGAGTAAACTAGCGAGAGACATAAAAACAGACAGTAAAAGCTTCTATAGGTATGTAAAACGGAAAAGATTAGCGAAAGTAAATGTGGGTCCCTTACAGGCTGAGACAGGAGAAATTATAATGGGGAATAAGGAAATGGCAGAGAAGTTAAACAAATACTTTGTGTCTGTCTTCACGGAAGAAGACGCAAAAAATTTCCTGGAAATAGTGGACAACCAAGGGTCTAGCAAGAATTAGGAACTGAAAGATATTAGTATTAGTAAAAAAGTAGTACTGGAGAATTAATGGGACTGAAAGCCGATAAATCCCCTGGACCTGATGGCCTACATCCTAGGGTTTTGAAAGAGTTGGCTACAGAGATAGTGGATGCATTGGTTGTCATTTTCCAAAATTCCATAGATTCTAGAACGGTTCCCGTGGATTGGAAGGTAGCAAATGTAACCCCACTATTTAAGGAAGGAGAGAGAAAACGGGGAACTACAGGCCAGTTAGCCTGACATCAGTAGTAGGGAAAATGCTAGAATCTATTATTAAGGGCGTGGTAACAGGGCACTTAGAAAATAATAATAGGAGTGGGCAAAGTGAACACGGATTTATGAAAGGGAAATCGTGTTTGACAAATCTGTTAGAGTTTTTTGAGGTTGTAACTAGCAGAATAGATAAGGGGGAACCAGTGGATGTGGTGTATTTGGATTTTCAGAAGGCATTCGATAAGTTGCCACACAATAGGTTATTGAACAAAATTAGGGCTCGTGGGATTGGGGGTAATATACTAGCATGGATTGAGGATTGGTTAACGGACAGAAAACAGAGAGTAAGAATAGACGGGTCATTTTCAGGTTGGCAGGCTGTAATTAGTGGGGTACCGTAAGGATCAGTGCTTGGGCCTCAGCTATTCACAATCCACATTTGGATGAGGGGACCAAATGTAATATATCCAAATTTGCTGATGATACAAAGCTGGGTGGGAATGTAAGTTATGAGGAGGATGCAAGGAGGCTTCAAGGGGATATAGACAGGCTAAGTGAGTGGGCAAAAACATAATGTAGAGAAATGTGAAGTTATCCACTTGGTAAGAAAAATAGAAAAGCAGAGAATTTTTTAAATGGTGAGAGATTGGGAAATGTTGGTGTTCAGAGGGACCTGGGTGTCCTTGTACACAAATCACTAAATAAAAGTTAACATGCAGGTACAGCAAGCATTTAGGAAAGCAAATGGTATGTTGGCCTTTATTATGAGGATTTGAGTATAAGTGTAAAGACGTCTTACTGCAATTATATAGGGCCCTGATGAGACCACACCTGGAGTAGTGTACACAGTTTTGGTCTCCTTACCTAAGGAAGGATATACTTGCCATAGAGGGAGTGCAACAAAGGTTCACTAGACTGGTTCCTGGGATGGGGGGATTGTCCTATGAGGAGAGATTGAGTAGACTAGGCCTATATTCTCTAGAGTTTAGAAGAATGAGAGGCGATCTCATTGAAGCATACAAAATTTTTACAGGGCTTGACAGGGTAGACGCAGGGAGGATGTTTCCCCTGGCTGGGGAGTCTAGAACCAGGGGTCACAGTCTCAGAATAAGGGGTCGACCATTTAGGATTGAGATGGAGAAATTTCTTCACTCAGAGGCTGGTGAATCTTTGGAATTCTCTACCCCAGAGGGCTGTGGAGGCTCAGTCGTTGAGTATATTCAAGACAGAGATCGATAGATTTTTGAATATTAAGGGAATCAAGGGATATGGGGGATAGTTCAGGAAAGTGGCGATGAGGCAGAAGATCAGCCATGATCTTATTGAATGGCGGAGCAGGCTCGGAGGGCCAAATGTTCTTCTGTAGAAATTCCTGCCATACCTGATAGAAATCGTAATTGCCCGACTTGATGTCGAAGGGATCGTCGCGAGGGGCTTGCCTGCGGCCGCAGTTGCAAGAACTGGTGGAGCGAGCGCGGCTGTTGTGATACAACACAGGTGGATTCCTGTCAGGCTCTGGTTTTTCACCTGCAAGAAAGAAAGGCAAATGGACAGGCACACACAAATAAAAGTGTATTCAAATACCATTAGATATTTCATTATTGTTGTACTTCAATCCATGGGCAATCGGGGAGAAGGAGACATGCACCCAGGCAACATTCCCCCTAATTTTTTTGTGCGCGCAGCCCCTTTAAGGGTCTGCGCGGCCCGTTCACAGTTTCGTGCATACGCGAACTTTAGCACTGCAATAGCCGGTCCCGGGCTGCGTGGCGCCGGCAGAGAGCTGCGCGACCGCACAGCTTATAGGGAACATTGCATCCAGGTTCGGTTAATGATGACGCGTTATAGCGCACCACATCAAGTTGAAATGCCTCAAAGCACTTTAAAGGCAATTAATTACTTTTGAGATGCAACAACTGTAATGTAGGCAAATGTGAGTTCCATTCAGAGTCAGCAACATCCCACGAACTCCAATGAGAAGTTTCTAGAATGGTACCAGGGATGAGGGACTTCAGTTATGTGGAGAGACTGGAGAAGCTGGGTGTTGTTCTCCTTGGAGCAGAGAGGTTACGAGGAGATTTGATCAAAATCATGAAGGGTTTAGGTAGAGTAAATAAGGAGAAACTGTTTCCAGTGGCTGGAGGGTCGGTAACCAGAGGACACAGATTGAAGGTGATTGGCAAAAGTACCAGAGGCGACATGAGGAAACATTTTTTTTTCTACACAGCGAGTTGTTGTGATCTGGAATGCGCTGCCTGAAAGGGCGGTGGAAGCAGATTCAATAGTAACTTTCAAAAGGGAAAACATTTACAGGGCTATGGGGAAAGAGCAGGGGAGTGGGACTAATTGGATCACTCTACCAAAGAGCCGGCACAGGCACGATGGGCCGAATGGCCTCCTTCTGTGCTGTATGATTCTATGATATGCATGACTGGTAATCCGGGTTTTTTTGGGGTAATATTGTTTGAGTAATAGATTTTGACCAGGACTGGACTAAGCCCTTGCTCTTCTTTAAATAGTTCCTTAATTTTGTTTGATAGTCGCTCCTGTGAAGCAGCTCGGGACCGTTTACTACATTAAAGGCGCTATATAAATGCAAGGTGCTGTTGTTAATGCTCCCCTGAACCATCGGGGACAGAAAATTGGGGCTTTGGTTCAACGCCTCATCCAAAAGACAGCATCTTCCCAACAAGTTCTGCACTGGATCGCCAGCCTATAACGCTGGTTCATCATCGGCCCTGGTAGGGCGAGAGGATTTCTCCTAGTCTCTCGCCAACAGGATAACAAGAGCAAATAATTTATCGAGGGAGAGAATCGTCAGCAGAGGATCACCTGACAATTTGTTTTACTCCCTCCCTCGATAAACTTTTATCGACCTGGAAACTTTAACTCTGTTTCTCTCTCCGCAGATGCTGCTGAGTGTTTCCAAAACATTTTCGGTTTTTATTTCAGGCTTCCAGCACCAGTGTGCGACCGGTTTTCAAAGACTTTTTGCCAGTGTTGTTCTGCAACCGGCCAAGAGGTGGCGCGTGCGAGCGGCCCGGAGTGACTGTCCCTCTGCTCTCGAGGGAACGCCCATGGTCCTTACTCAGCATCTCTCCGTGACTAAGAATCGCAACTCACTTATGCAGAGAATCACTGCCTCGACTCTGTGATGCAAGATGTTGGCACTGCAACATGCTGCTCCACAGCTCTGCCCTCCCACATTTCCCCCCCCCCCAATAAAGCTCATTAAAAATATTTGTGGGAAATACCTGGCGGAAAGGACGCTGGCGAGAGTTTCTGGGACTTCCCCTTTTGTGGGATGGGTGATCTCCTGGGTCTCGGCCTCCCTAAGGTCCTACTTTTGCTGCCAATTTGATATAGCTCTGGTGCTTCTTCTAATTTCTGTACTGTTCATTTGTCTTCATTATCAATCCCCTACGCTCGGTCTTCAGTAGCTCAAGATTTAATGACTAGTTGAGCCTTCAGCCTCTGCTCTCCCAGTCAACCGGGGGTCCACAAGACTTCCACGATTCTGGAAATTGGTCTCCCTTGTATGGATGATGAGATATCAACACCTTCTACTCTATAATTAATTAATAATAATGCAGACGTGACTCGGGTGACTCCTGGCACCGTTTAAATGTTAACAACATTAGGAACACTATGTTTAACTGCTTAAATATCATACGCTACCGCTGCATTCTTCTTTTGCGTGCTGCCAAGCCGGCATTTACGCCCATCTCTAAATGTCGTGGCTTGCTAGGCCACTTCAGAGGGTATTACGATCCAACCGCATAAGCGTGAGATTGGACTTATGTGTAGGTTGGACCGGGTGGGGGAGGGCAGGTTCCCTCTCTTGAAAGACCAGTTTGGTTTTTAGAACAAAACTGCGGCTTTTATGGTAATTTTTGTTTCCTGGTGCAAACCCACAAATAACCAGAGTTATTGAATTCAATTTGACTACTTGCAATAAAATTTGAACTCACTGCTAGTAACAGTGCTAGAACCACTACACGACCAAACCCTTACTGTGTTACACTGCAGAAATTGTAAAAAAAGTTAAATATATGTATTTCTTTGAGTCTCCCTATTTCAATAGTTTATCATTAAGTTTCATTAAGCATATAGGGCGTAACATGCCACAATCAACATTGTGCATGGCGTAATACACTTTAAGAGAGATTGTGTAGAATGGGCCTATACTCTCTGGAGTTTAGAAGAATGAGAGGTGATCTCATTGAAACATATAAGATTCTGAGGAGGATTGACAGGGTAGATGCTAAGAGGTTGTTTCCCCCTGGCTGGAGTGTCTAGAACTAGGGGGCATAGTCTCAGGATAAGGGGTCGCCCATTTAAGACTGAGATGAGGAGGAATTTCTTCAATCAGAGGGTTGTGAATCTTTGGAATTCTTTACCCCAGAGGGCTGTGGATGCTGAGTCTTTGAGTATATTCAAGGCTGAGTTCGATAGATTTTTGGACTCTAGGGGAATCGAGGGATATATGGATCAGGCAGGAAAGTGGAGCTGAGGTCAAAGATCAACCATGATCTTACTGAATGGCAGACCAGGCTCAAGGGGCCGTATGACCTACTCCGGCTTTGAATTCTTATGTTCTTACGTTCTTATGTTCTCAATAATGGCGTGGTATACTAGTATCCATCTTTCTGATGCTGCACACACTGGAAGTCAGATTCTTGCCGATATAAGCAGGCTTATCCACACTGCTATACAAAAGTGAAGCCACTCTATAGCAATTACAGAGCAGTGTCACTTCAATGAGGATTGGTAAACACCAAACACCACCTCTCAGCGCAACGCTGATTCAATGCACAGAGATAGTGGGACAGAGACAGATAATGAGATTGTGGGATCAAGAAATTATGTGATCAAACAAGGGACAGTAGGTGTGAACGAAGACTAGAGAACTAGAAAAGGAAATGAGGATGGGGAGGAAAATATAAAGAAATAAAAACGAGACAGTAAAAACGGAAAGGAAACAAATTAATAGCTTTGCATACTGAGGAAGGAGAGGAAGGGAACTCATCAGCACACTTTTCCGAGATCCTTGTAATAACCTTGCTTTCCCAAAACTCCCCTTCCCCTCCTGGCCTGAAGGTTCTGACTCCTGACAAGATGTAGATCCCTGGTTAACATGTCCATAGTCTATTCCTCATTCATGAGCCTGCAGAGTGAGTATTAGTAGGCATTTGACCACAGGGTCATTACTACAGCTGACACTGATCCCACCCTCAATAAAAATCTAGACGCGTGGTTTCCTGCTGTAGTGCAAACCTTCTGAATGTAGTTTTTGCCTTTTTCTTGGGTTATAAAATAATAAGCTGATAAATTTGTAGAACTACATGTCGCATACTCCTGAGAGTATAAATATTGCAGTTTAATGTCAGGATCGATCACTTTGCCACAACTGGGTGGGGCGTTCGTATTCGTGCGCAATTTACTGACTCAATTCTCTCACCTTTTTCCTCCCCCTGAAGATGAAAGCCTCTAAATTTACAGCTCACCTGGTTTAGGCAGCAGGTGGAATTTGTGAACACAGTGTTGATCCGTTAAACTCCGCTCTTCGCACAACTGGTGCCCGTTACTCCAGAACTTGTAGCAGTCTTCGTGCAGCTGCATGGCGTACTTCTGGAAGGCTGGTCCGCGGGCATGCTGACTGTAGACACGAAGGGCCTGTGCCAACTGGTTCTTGTGGACAGTGGTGGTGTAATGGTGGGGCAGATTGGACTGGTAGGCACTGTGAGCCAGAGGCAGTGCCTTTTGGCAGCGGTTTTCCGAAAACTTATTATCCGCGTCCAAAAACCCTTCAAGCCCTTTCAGCTGTCCCTGTATCTTGGAGGAAAGATCCCCAGAAAGAAATCCGAGGTCTTCTTCCTTCCCGCTTATCATCACGTCATAGAGTTTTGAGGCCACGGCCAGCCAATTTTTATAGGCTGGAAGTTCAAAGTGTGATGGCTGTGGGTTCCTCCCGACACTATCCTCGAATCCCTTTTTAGTCAGAACCAGCTCCACGTGTTGCCACAGAAACTCCTTCAAGGTGCAGTCCACCAGCTGGCCGCTGGAGCTGTTGAGGCTGCTTTCCAGTATGAAAGACGGCTGGCGGACATGCCTCATCATCTGATAACGCCGTGACCCAGAAAGTGGGAGGGATTCGTGCTCCCTGATGGCACAGGTATTTTTCAGCTGCCCGATCAACATGCTAATGGGGTCGTCCCCCTGCCCAGCCACCACATAAACAAATGCCTGGTTGGCAGGGACGGTAAACAAACAGTTAATGCTCTGGTTGGTCAGCACTCTGCTCTTCCTGAAAATCCTGTAGATCTGATCCTCCAGGGCATGTTGGAGCCTCCTTTTAGGAGAGTGCTTCTTGGGTTTATCCAGGTTGGAGGGGTCTAGACACTTGGGCTCGACCTTCAACGCCCCATTCAGCTGGAAAATAAAGAGGAGTCTCGGAGGGCAGGGTCTGCAGTTCAATCTCCACTCCTTGCCTACCGGGCAATCCTTAATCGCGCTCTTCAGGTAGGGGAGGACCTTTTGCCTGAGGCTGTCCAGGGCTCGGAAGAGACGGTCGTAAGTGATGTCGAAGGAGCAGGTGGGGTGGACCAGCAGGAGGATGTGGGAGACGGAGAAGAGGTAGAGCAGGTGGATGCAGTGGAGCTTCTCCTCCCCTTTCCAGAATTCGTGGGCCTCGGCGTGGCAGACGTCGTCAGCCAAGGCCCTGCAGGCCTGCAGCAGCTGCTGGTTGTCACAGACGGCGGTGAGCAGCAGGTAGAGGACCTTGCTGTCCTGGTGATAGTAGCACTGCAGCAGGTTGTTGCTGTCGTTGTTGTTGCTGCCCGGGTGGCATCGGCCGCCGAGCCCCGGGTACAGCGGGAAGACCGGCTTGTCGCACAGGGTGTTGACGATGGCGTGTTTCTCCGCGCTCAGCTCCGACGTTTTGCCGAATATGCCCACCACGCACATCTCCTCGTCCTTCCAGGCCGCTTCCTCGTCGTCCGAGGCCAGCGCGGCCCTCAGCGCCCTGGCCGCCGCCATCTTGCTCGCCGTCCCGTCCTCCGCGCCGTCCGGCCGAGGAACCACTGCGCCCACAATCGTTCCGCGCAGCGAGTCCCGCCATTCATCTCATCCGACGGGAAACAAAAAGTCCCAAGCGTTGAATTAAGACATTGCTCTTCGCACTTGCTTTAGAAATTGAAGAATAAAAGTTGCATCACCCCTTCCTTTCCCTTCCCCAACCCCACTGTTTCATTCTTTCTGTAAGAATCGTGGTTCCAAGTCTCTCACGGTTCAGCACCAAACTACAAAATGCTTTTACCAACTCAAGTATTTTTATGTCAATCATTGGGCGTGAAAATTACTCATAATAACGAGTTTAAAACGTCACTGTAGCTGATCACAAGTCTTGCTCTTAAAATTTCCCCAATGTTAACAGCTGTTACAAGACACCTGTCAAAAATAAAATTTAGGGAGACATGATTTCCCTGTACATTGCAAGAGGATAACTTCTTTCTCTCAAAAAGTGCAAATACGTTGAAACTGATATCCACTTAGTCCTATTCCCCTGACCCTTTTAATTGTTTTTATTTTTAAATATTTATCCACTGGCCTTTTTAATGGATTTTGCTTCCACCTTTTTTCTGGTAAGCTAATGATCGTCTGCATAGAAACAACTATCCGAACCTTCCAGTTGCATTTTCACTGACTCTTAAACTGATTGGCTCCCGGTAAAGAAACGCCCCCATTTTTGAAATTCTCATACTTATTTTCAAATCCCTCCATGGCTTTGCCCCTCCCTATCTCTGTAATCTCCTTCAGCCCCACAACCCCCTGAGATATCTGCACTTCTCTAATTCCAGCCTCTTGAGTATCCCTGATTTTAATAGCTCCACCATTGGTGGCTGTGCCTTCAGCTGCCAAAGCCCAAAGCTCTGGAATTCCCTGCCGAAACCTCTCCGCCTCTCTATCCTCCTTTAAGATGCTCCTTAAAACCTACCTCTTTGACCAAGCTATTGGTCACCTGCCCTAATTTATCCTTATGTGGATCGGTGTCAAATTTTGTTCGATAACACTCCTGTGAAGCGCTTTGGGACGTTTTACTACGTTTAGCCAGGAGTGTGTTGGAATAGTCCAAGTCTAGAGGTAACAACGGCATGGATGAGGGTTTCAGCAGCAGATGAGAACATAAGAAATAGGAGCAGGAATAGGCCACTTGGCCCCTCGAGCCTGCTCCAACATTCAATAAGATCATGGCTGATCTTGGGCTCAAAGCCACTTCCCCGCTCGCTCCCCATAACCCTTCACTCCCTTATTTTGCAAAAATTTGTCTGTCTCCACTTTAAATGTATTTAATGACCCAGCCTCCACAGCTCTCTGGGGCAGAGAATTCCACAGATTTACGACCCTCTGAGAGAAGAAGTTCCTCCTCATCTCAGTTCTAAAAGGGCGACCCTTTATTCTGAGACTGTGCCCCCGAGTTCTAGATTTCCCCATGAGGGGAAACATCCTCTCTGCATCTACCCTGTCGAGCCCCCTCTGTATCTTATATGTTTCGATAAGATCACCTTTCATTCTTCTAAATTCCAATGAGTATAGGCCCAGCCTGCTCAACCTTTCCTCATAAGTCAATCCCCTCATCTCTGGAATTAACCTGAACTGCCTCCAATGGAAGTATATTCTTCCTTAAATAAGGAGACCAAAACTATACGCAGTACTCAAGGTGTGGTTTCACCAATACCTTGTACAGTTGTAACAGGACTTCCCTGCTTTTATATTCCAACCCCCTTGAAATAAAGGTCAACATTTCATTTGCCTTTTTGATTACTTGCTGTACCTGCATGCTAACTTTTTGTGTTTCATGCACAAGGACCCCCACCCAAGTCCCTCTGAACTGTAGCATTTTGTAATCTCTCTCCATTTAAATAATAGTTTACTTTTTTATTTTTCCTGCCAAAGTGGATAACCTCGCACTTTCCCACATTATACTCCTTCTGCCAAATGTTTGCCCACTCACTTAGCCTGTCTATATCCCTTTGCAGATTCTTTGAGTCCTCTGCACAACTTGCTTTCCCACCCATCTTTGTATCATCTGCAAACTTGGCTACATTACACTCGATCCCTTCATCCAAGTCATTAATGTAGATTGTAAATAGTTGGGGCCCCAGCACCGATCCTTGTGGCACCCCACTAGTTACTGTTTGCCAACCAGAAAATGACCCATTTATCCCAACTCTCTGCTTTCTGTTAGTTAGCCAACTTTCTATCCATGCTAATATATTACCCCCAACTCTGTGAGCTCTTATCTTATGCAGTAACCTTTTATGTGGCACCTTATCGAATGCCTTCTGGAAATCCAAATACACCACATCCACTGGCTTACCCTTGTCCACCCTGCTTGTTACATCCTCAAAGAACTCCAGCAAATTTGTTAAACATGATTTCCCTTTCCTAAAACCATGCTGACTCTGTTTGACTGCAGTATGTTTTTCTAAATGCCCTGCTATTGCTTCCTTAATGAAGGACTCCAGTATTTTCCCAATGACAGATGTTAGGCTAACTGGTCTATAGTTTCCTGCTTTTTGCCTCCCTCCTTTCTTAAATAGGGGTGTTACATTTGTGGTTTTCCAATCCGCTGGGACCTCTCCAGAGTCCAGGGAATTTTGGTATATTGCAACCAATGCATCCAGTATCTCTGCAGCCACTTCTTTTAAGACCCTGGGATGCAGGCCATCTGGTCCAGGGGACTTGTCGTCTTTTAGTCCCATTATTTTACCGAGTACTATTTTCTTAGTGATGGTGATTGTCTTTAGTTCCCCACTCCCTGTGGCCCCTTGATTATTCATTATTGGGATGTTGTTAGTGTCTTCTACATGAAGACAGATGCAAAATATTTGTTCAGAGTCTCTGCCATTTCCCCGTTCCCCATTATTAATTCCCCAGTCTCATCCTCTAAGGGACCAACGTTTACTTTAGCTACCTTCTTGTAATGAAATTGGTTTGTCTTGATCCTGCATTTCCTGTATTCGTTTTGCACTCATGTATATTACCCTCCCCCACACTGTGTATAGTTTCACTTCCTCTTTCCTGACTAACCTGGAAGGTTCCAGGTCTTGGCTCTTGGCTCCGCCCCTGACTTCTCTTACATAAAGATCCCAGGATCTGTATGACTCATTCCTGTGAACCAGTCAGCGTGTTGAGATGTTAGCTCTGATCTTAGTGATTAAAAGCCAACTTGTTTAAGTCTATAACTTCTAGTTTTGTGGTTATTGAAGGCACATCACTTCTTTCTTTTTATATACCTGTAGAAGCTCGTACTACCTGTTTTAATGTTTCTTGCCAGCTTACTCTCATAATTCATCTTCTCTCTCTCTATTATTATTTTTTAGTCATCCTTTGCTGGTTTTTAAAAATTTCCCAATCCTCTGGTCTCCCACCAATCTTGGCAACATTGTATCCCTTCGTTTTCAATTTGATACCATCCTTTACTTCCTTAGTTAGCCACGGATGGTGCTCCCTTTTCTTAAAATCTTTCTTTCTCACTGGAATATATTTTTGTTGAGTTATGAAATATCTCCTTAAATGTCCACCACTGCATTTCAACTTTCTTACTTTTTCAGTCCACTTTAGCTAGTTCTGCCCTTATGCCATTATAATTGCCTTTGTTTAAGATCAGGACACTGGTTTGGGATACAACTTTCTCACCCTCCAACTGAATTTGAAATTCAACCATGCTATGATCACTCTTTCCTAGAGGATCCTTTACTATGAGATCATTTATTAATTCTGTCTCATTACATAGTACCAGATCCAAGATAGCCTGCTCCCTGGTTGGTTCCATTACATACTAGGATGCACTCTATGAACTCCTCCTCCAGGCTACCATGGCCAATTTGATTTGTCCAATCAATATGGAGATTAAAATCACCCATTAGTTATACCGCGGATATGTGGTCGGAAGCTCATCTCAGAGTCAAAGGTTGCGAACAGTCTGGTTCAGCTCAGACAGATGTTGAGAGAGAGGGATGAAGTCAGTGGCTAGGGAACGGAGTTTGTGGCGGGGACCGATAACAATGACTTTGGTCTTCCCAATATTTTGTTGGCAAATAAAAAAAGTAGATTTCTGTTTTCACAACTGGATTTTTGGAGTTTAATATACAGCTTAGAAATTTCTAGACAGCCTGCTAATAAAATGACTTGTCCAGTCCAGAACCTGATAAATTGGCAACTTTATTCTCGATCAGCACCTCATTGATGTGTGAATTTGCCAAGTAGAGGGCAGCTGGCTTCTAGGGACGGAAAGGTGTCGCCCTCACATTCCTTCTGGTATATGCATTTGCAAAGAAGGTCTGGAAAGAGATGCAGTGGTTTTTTCGAGGTTCATCCGAGCGACTCTGTAACACAGGACTCTGTGCCCTATGGACTGTTCCCAGGGTCACACACTGAGATAAGCATCAGCTGCTGTTGGAGGACCAGCAACTCGGTGAAAGATGCCCTTTGGTCTCTCCGAAACTTGCTGGCCTTCCAGTGCAAGGAGTTGTCCACTAACAAGTGTTGCAGACTGGCACATTCCACGGTCGTGCTGAGGGACACACTGAAAGCTGGTGCAGCTGCCGCAAAGGCTCAATGGGGAAAGGCTTAATGTCCTCCCACCATTGTACACCAAGGGGCTTGAACCAGTGTAAAACCCCTCGGGCGGTTTGTATCAGAAAATGTTTAATGGAAATGTAAAAGAAAAGAAAGACTTGCATTTCTACAGCACATTTCACAACCTCAGGACATCCTAAAGTGCTTTACAGCCAATGAAGTACTTTTGAAGTAACAGGAAACGCTGGAAAATCTCAGCAGGCCAGGGCAGCAGCCATGGAGAGAGAATCAGAGTTAATGTTTCAGGTCGATGACCTTTTGTCAGAACTGGAAAAAAAGCAGGACACAGAAAGCAAGTTTAGGGGCTGAGAAAAGGGGGAGGGGATGAAAGAACAAAAGGGAAGGTCAGTGATAGGATAGAAAGCAGGAGAGATTAAGAGACATTCAAGGCAAGAGGAGGTGGTAATGGGAGAGGTTAAGGAACAAAGGATGGCTTTAGATGTGGTGAATTGCGCTGGCAGAATAAGGACAGCTGCCATATGGGAGGGAAGAAAAAAAGGCCAAACAAAAAAAGTGTGGATAAAAAAATATATATATGATAGGGGCCGAGGTTATGATCTGAAATTGTTGAACTCTGTTGAGTCCAGAGGGCTGTAAAGTGCCTAATCTAAAGAGGAGGTCCTGTTCCTCGAGCTTACGCTGAGCTTCCGTGGAACAGTGCAAGAGGCCGAGGACGGTGAGGTCCGAGTGGGAATGGAGCGGTGAATTAAAGTGACAGGCCACTGGGAGCTCGGGGTCCCCCTTATGGACTGAACGGAGGTGTTCTGCAAAGCGGTCACCCAATCTGGTACTTTTGAAGCGTAGTCACTGCTGTATTGTAGGAAACGCGACACCCAATTTGCACACAGCAAGCTCCCACAAACAGCAATGTGATAATAACTAGATAATTTTTTTTAATTTTTATTTTTAAATTTTTTTTTTTTTTTATATAAAAGTGATGTTGGTTGAGGGATTAATATTGGCCAGGACACCAGGGAAGAAATAGTGCACGGGGATTTTTACGTCCACTTGAGCGCGCAGATTTGGTTTAACATCTCATTCAAAAGACAGCACCTCCATTGGAGTGTCAGCCTAGATCTTTGAGCTCAAGTCTCTGGTATGGGACTTGAACCCACAACCTTCTGACTCAGGCGAGAGCGTTACCCATTGAGCCACTGGCTGACACTTACAGGTAATTTGGAATGAGGCACCCTAGGGTGCCATGTACTGTATTTAATCTGTATTGAACTGTGAATTGTAACGTTTGAATTGTACCTTTACAAATTATGAATAAAGTATACTTTTGAAACAAAAAAATACAATCACGGAAACCCGAGATTGTGATACCAAACTGCTCTTTCGGCCATAGCAGAGACCACAGAAATTGAGTAAAACCGGGAAATGTTATAGATTTATTATACCCAAGGATTGATTGTTATTTGCATAAGTACATGTTTAATCAAAATTTATATCTCAGCCAAAAATGATGGAAATTTATCAACCTTGTCTAATAAAAGGAGTGTTTTTTTAAATAAACAAGTCTTTTCATGTGCATTCACTCCTACTACAGATATATCCTTTTAAACTTTTAAACTGGAAGGTTTAGGATATTGGTGTTCTAGGCCATCTGATTCCTATTTGGGTCAGAATTGGACACTTTTTTGGCTAAGGAAGAGGAGTGAAATAGTAACACAAGAATACTGTCCATATTCTATCTACCTTGCATAGAGCTTCAAATTGAGAAAATGCTAGCACGAGCATCACTGGCTGGGGGATGGGAATGAGGTTACAATTAGAGAGAAAATAGGGCAGCGAAAATGTCACATGGTTGCTGAATGATGGTTGGAAGGTTTGCTGATTACCATATTTATAATAGACCCTATGAACATGAATTATTCATTTGCAAAGGCTGTTTAAACGTAGAGGTGCAGCTCCTTTAGAACAAGCACTTAATTAGCATATTGCATAATTCTGTGCCAACCATTATTATTTACTTTAGAAAACCAGTATAAACACATCATACAAACCTTTTGGAATATTCTCCAGAAAGCAAATACTGAATATGAGCTGCTTCTCCAGCGAGAGAAAAAAAACATGGAGGTTAGTTTGCAAATGTGTGTTAGTTTTTCTCCTCTTATCCTCTCCTGATGGCATTTACTTCTGCTAGGTATGGATCTGCAGGCACTGAGCACCCTCTGCTATTTCACCCAGACTATTCTTTATACGAGAGCCTAGACCAGCATGTTTTTTTTTAAGCTGGAGTGAGGGGTTCCCCAAAAGTCTGCAGTCATCAAATTACAACTTATCTGCAGCCAGGCTAACTGCACATTATGAGCATAATAATGAAGCCTGTATTTGTTAATTTACTAACATGATTTCCATTGCTGTATACTGAGAACATCTTAGAATCTTACAGCAGGAGGCCATTCAGCCCATCGTGCCTTTGCTGGCTCTTTGAAGGAGCTACCCATTAGTCCCACTCCCCTGCTCTTTCCCCAGAGCTACAATTTTCTCCTCTTCGAGTAGTTATCCAATCCCTTTTGAAAGTTACTACTGAATCGGTTTCCACCACCCTTTCAGGCATATGCCTTTGATTATTTTTTTATTTATTTATTTTTTTTGCATAGAAAAACTTGTATTTATACAGCACCTTTCACAAACTCAGGATGTCCCAAAGTGCTTTACAGCCAATGAAGTACTTTTGAAAGGCAGTCATAGAAACATAGAAGATAGGAGCAGGAGTAGGCCATTCTGCCCCTTGAGCCTGCTCCGCCATTCAATGCGATCATGGCTGATCATCCAAATTCAGTACCCTGTCCCCGCTTTCTCCCCATACCCCTTGATCCCTTTAGCCTTAAGAAATACATCCAACTCCTTCTTGAATATATTTAATGAATTGGCCTCTACTGCCTTCTGTGGTAGAGAATTCCACAGGTTCACCACTTTCTGGGTGAAGAAATTCCTCCTCATCTCTGTCCTAAATGGCTTACCCCTTATCCTTGGACTGTGACCCCTGGTTCTGGACTCCCTGACCATCAGGAACATCCTTCCTGCATCTAGTCTGTCCAGTCCTGTCAGAATTTTATAAGTTTCAATGAGATCCCCTCTCATTCTTCTAAACTCCTGCGAGTATAAGCCCAATTGACCCAATCTCTCCTCATACGTCATTCCTGCCATCCCAGGTATCAGCCTGCTGAATCTTCGCTGAACTCCTTCCATGGCAAGAACATCTGTTGTAATGTAGGGAAACATACACTAAACACATATGGAAAGACTATAGGTTGATTCACTTTCAACTCTTGAAAGAGGGTGGGAGGCAAAGTGCATATATTACCTCAACCTGAACCCAAGTCCACAATGTGTAGAAATAAAGCCCATGTCTCAATAAGTTGCCTAAGAGCAGCCCAGAAACATCTTTGATTCTCTCCCCCGCACACTTGTGTGTTCAGGCCCATCTCAAAGCAGGATGGCTGGCAGCAGGAGCTCAGCACAATGGAGAGGTCAAATGGTGTGTCCCGTCCCTCCACAGCATCATCTCGGTGACAAATTCCTTGAAAAGGAAAAAAAGATGGTATTTCACAATGACGCATAGGTGGTTTCACTACCCAGTTGTCCAGCTGAAGTGTGCAGGATCAAACTCCAGCCGAGAACAGTTTAGATGCAAATCAGCTCAATGCTCACTTCTAACAATTAAGACAGAAATTTTAAACTCATCTTCCCTTCTCCTTGTGCAACTGAGTGATGAAACACTGACTCCAATCACACATTCCATTGAATTCCTGCATGGTATGAAGACAGACTGAAGGGGGAAAAAGAGGTTTGCTCACAGGCAAGTGGGGGGGGGGGGGGGGGGGAAATCAAATGAGATTCCAGCCAAGGGCAGATTGACAGCCAATTGAGAACAACATACCCGCTCAGTGCATTTGTGGACGCTGCACAGGGACAGGATCAGATTCAGCTGCAAGTTAAATAACCAGCAACACTTGCCATCTAGGCTAGCCACTGGGTGCAGGATTGGAAGGTGCCTGTGGAACAAGACCTTAGCAAAGGTTCAATGTTTTTTCAGGCGAGCCAGAAGGGGTAGAAACATTTAAAAAGGTGGGGGAAACCCTGCAGTTTAAATGAGTTATACTTAAGGCAGTTTTGATGAATGCTATGGAAGGCAAAAATGTTAAAAGCCAAGAAATATTTGGGGATTTAAAATAACAGTTGATAGCCTCAAATGGAATGTCAGAGGGAACACTGCCCATTACTGTAGGCCTGCAGATTGTAGGTGTATGGGCTTTGGTTGTTTTTGGGGTGGGAAACGCAGGTAAGCAAAGAGGAAGAAAACAGCCAGATTATGGTACATCCATATAAGCTACATCCCAGTCCTACGTACACATACAAATGTAATCACTAACTGCACCTCTAGTTTGGGAACAGTTCTCTAGCTCACTGTAGCAGGTATAGCTAAAAGAAACAAAAAAGACTTGCATTTCTATAGTGCCTTGCACGACCACAGACGTCCCAAAGCTCTTTACAGCCAATGAAATACCTTTTGAAGTGGAGTCACTATTGTAATGTAGTAAACACAGCAGCCAATTTGCACACAGCAAGCTCTCGCAAAGATAATGACCAGATAATCTGGTGATGTTGATTGAGGGATAAATATTGGCTCGGACACCGGGGAGAACTCCCCTGCTCCTCTTTTACATCCACCCAAGCGCGCAGACGGGGCCTCGGTTTAGTCTCATCTGAAAGACTGCACCTCTGACAGCAAAGCACTTGCTCAGTACTGCACTGGAGTGTCAGCCTAGATTTTTGTTCTCAAGTCTCTGGAGTTGGACTTGAACCCACAACCTTCGAGTCAGAGAGGGTGCTACAAACTGAACCACAGCTGATGCATAAAACTATATGCACAGCAACTCCACTGACTCATCCTCCCTATTTGACCTAAAAGTCACAGAACTATTACCTATCTACAAGTATGGTGTAGCTTTGCTCAATTCAATTAACCTAGAACAAACAGTGAATACGAGGTATTGAAATTACAGTGGAGAAGAGACCCTTTGTTCAATCAGGTAAGCTACAGAAAAGCAGGATGGTCAGTGTGTTTGTGTTCCTGTTCCCAGGTCATCTGCTCTCGGTCAGGGTTTCAGACAGAAAAACATTTAGTCAACTGGTGCTTCTCCCATTGTCCATTATTGCTCATTTAAAAAAAAAGACAAGAGATCAGAACTTTAGCTCTGTATTTGATTGAGAAAGGAATTATAATGCATGTGTTCATTGACCGTTTATTAAATAACAAAATGCACATGTAATGCACTGGAATGGTATGGCCAAGGCTCAAAATGCATTATTACATAGATAGGAATAAAAAAAAGGCAGTCAATACAAAAATTTTAAAAATGTTAAAAATTGATAAAAACAGCAAGAACTATTTTAACAGTACAACCTATGGGACTAGTGCAACCTTCAATACTGATTTGAATTATTTGGTTAATTTTGCAATAGCTTTATTGATGGTGCCCACAAGTACCACTTCTATGTGCTACCATATAGACAAATGTGCAAATTTTAGTTAAAGAGCTTTGCAAGACCATTTTAAGTTATTCTCAAGGAGATTTTGTTCAAAATACTCTATTATATAATGAAAAAAGCACAACATTTTGGCTTGACTGTCTCTCTTGCTCCTCTCCCTATGATGTGGCAGCTCCAGGTGGGTCAGAAGTCATACGCTCCCAGATGCACAGGGCTGCTCCCAGCCCTTGTGGTCTAGTGCACCCAGTGTCCCCACACACAGAAAATTGACAAAGTTTTCCCACTGTAAAGAGTATTTTGAACAGAGCAATCCCTCCGAATTTCCTTCACTCAAATTAAATCTTAGTAGTACACCTAATAGATAAGCCAGAAATTGGAATTACAATACTGCATGAACGGTTTTGTTTTCCCAAGCTTAAACAGTAGTTCAGGCTTGAAGACAATTCCCTTTTCTAGTCTTTTAAAATCAACACACAGGAATGGCACTGGATAAACAGTGACTGTTATTCAGAGTATGTGTGGTTAGGACATTATGTAACAAGTATTTCCATGGTTAAAAATGGAGAAACACTTGCTGATCAAGCAGCATCTCAGACTTCTAACCTAGCACTAAATGGAGAGACACACAATAGTGGGATACCACTGAAAAGAGCCCTAGCGGTTATTATAGCCCAACACCAGTTCCCAAAGTTTGTTTGGTGAAAACCTCATTAAAACATACATGCTTGTTGCTGCTAAATGTTGTATATATTTGCAATAAATTGAAAACTGCAGTTTTAGAACCTCCATTTTGAGACCTGTGAATAATGAAATACCCAGGAACTGCTCCAAATTAGATCACCTGTTTGTGGTCAGAGTTAAGGATTACACAGAAAATGTGTAAATGTCAGAATCACAATGACAGTGAAAGTGATTCTCTTTCTAATTTGAAAACATTTTGTTCTGTAGCTCAGCAAGCAATATAAACAAATGAAAAAGCACAGTGGCCATTTTCATGGTATTATTTAGAGACATACAAGATTTCAACACTGATTCCATATCAATGGGGACAGAACACAAACTTGATTTTCACATAATTTGACACAGCTCTTCAGTTTTCCAAGCAGCTGTCAAAATGTGCTCCTGTAAAGACAAAAATGATGTTTTTTGGGCAACCAATAACTGGAAATGATAGTGGTCTTGAAGTTTCCTACACCTTTACAGCTCCTTCTGATTCAGCCTGTTGTTAAAAGGGAAACAAATTACTACAGAGCAGTACTCATCTGAAGATGGGTTGTAGGTAATGCTTACATTTTTACGATAACTGGCAAGCACCCTCCCATTGACCAGATCCGCACAGATCAAGGGCTTGTCCAGAGTCCCAACTTTTATCCATTTATTGTGCATTAAAGGTTAAGTGGCAACTCCCACCATGACAGCCGATTCATTCAATTCATAGCACTGCCAAAGACGGAAATAGTCATAACATATACATTTAAAATATCATTTAACTCTATCCTGACTACCTTGGAACGAAGTGATTAACCACCCCCTCCAAAAACTACATGGAACAATGGAAGCAAACACATCCCATGGGAAGGTTTGTACAGTTAGTCACCAGACAGTGTTCATTTCAAGCACATTCACAGCTGCATCCAGCTCAGAAATGCTTCACACAAGAGAACCTGAGTCAGGAAAAGCAAGTGACCAGGGAAGTTAACATTTCAATCCCCAAGTTGATGTTATAAAAACCAAGGTTACTTTTTTTTGGAAGCACTTTGAAATATAGGTAGGTGTTTTCACTGGAAGTAAACCACAAGCAATCTGATAGGACAGTGCAGCAAGAGAGAAAATCCCTAAACTCCTAGTATTATTTCCCAACACTAAATATTTTGGGTACAAGGATTACTTTCCATTGACTGGAGTAAATCTGAATATCCAGAGCTCTTAAATACATATCCCAACTGCATCATGTAAATAGCCTGGTTACTGTAAACATGCACTGTGGACATCTGGGAGCTTTGTAAAAAGTGAGGTGCATCCAAGAGGTACTAATGATAGCAATACATTTCAAATCATACACAGCTGTGTGTTTATATATTACAGTAAATTTAAAATGCTTCCTTTAATAAGTTGCAATTAGCCTAACTGGTAAGTATTGAAAATTCATAATCCAGGAGGACTTCATCCCCACCACAAAGAGGTGGCAAATGCAAACAATTTATTATCTCCCAGTGTAAGTAATGAAAATTTTTGAAGCATCTGCAATGCTATAAAGTGCTATTGATGGGGTTTTGCAGTTTATCAATTGGTTTACCTATAATCTGTACTAGTGTGGTCCACTCAGGTTCATGTAGGAGCCAAGACCAAGTACAGTATCACTAAATTCCATCAGCCCCATTAATTAGAATAAAAATCAAACTTCAGGGAAACAGGCTACAGATGAAAACAGAAAATGCTTCAAACACAACAGGTCAGGCAGCATCTGTGGAGAAAGAAACAGTTAACGTTTCAGGTCGATGACCTTTTGATGACAAGGTCATCGACCTGAAACATTAACTGTTTCGCGCTCCAGATGCTGCCTGACCTGCTGAGTATTTCCAGTTTTATTTCAGATTTTCAGCATCTGCAGTATTTTGCTTTTGTACAGATGAATAATATTTTATTCAATGGCAAGGAAATTATTGCAAGTATTCAATATTTTAAAAAGATGTAGAGGAATTAGAGTTAATTAAAAACAGAAAACCAATAAACAGACACCCAAGAATTGAGCTATTTCTGCATTCTTAAACCCCAATTTAAAAAAGTCAAAAAGCAGAACTGTGCAAACAGTTAATGGTGTCACAAACCATGCAATTAATGGCTAGTATAGATGTAGGTTCAATGCCAAAATAGAACTATTCCCCCCCCATAAAAAAAAGTGAAAGCACTTGACTATTTGCCTTGTGGTTTAAAATCAGCTTAGTCCTCTTTCCCAGTCTTGAGCTTGCAGATTCACACACTGGGGGTAGTGCACACAATGCAATTAGGTTAACAGCATCATTTAGCCGTAGGAGTCTTAAAACAGCACACATCACAGCTATGCTGGCTGAACATGACTAGTTACCAAATATAATGGAAAGCACAGCATCCTCACCTTCAGCCAAGAGTCCATTTGTCTGCACATTGTGAGATTTACACATGTTTATGTATATACAAAAAACACAAAACATTAAAATTCTTTGCAATTTTAAAACAAAAACATATTGCACGAGAAACGTTTAGTTATGCATTTTGCTCATCAAAGCTGGTGTTCGGAGAGCAGCAGGAAGGAGGACTTTTGGGACGAGCCATCTGAAAGTGGAGCAGACAGCTCATTAACTCAAAGTACACACAGATTACAAAACTTGTATTATACACAGGCATCAGTTTCTAGCAGAGGTGTCAATAACCAGGGGGCATTGATTTAAAGTAATTGGTGGAAGGATTAGAGGAGAGTTGAGGAGGAGTTTTTTCACCCAGAGGGTGGCGGGGATCTGGGACTCTCTGCCTGAAAGGGTGGTAGAGGCAGAAACCCTCATCATATTTAAAAAGTACTTGGCTATGCACTTGAAGTGCCGTAAACTGCAAGGCTACGGACCAAGAGCAGGAAAGTGGGATTAGGCTGGATAGTTCTTTTCTGGCCGGCACAGACACTATGGCTTCCTTCTGTGTCGTAAATTTCTACGATTCTATACCTTTCACAAATCAAACAAATGTTAGTTTCTTTTAGGTTAGGTTAGAGATTCCCAAACATTTTTTGTGCAGAGCCTCCTTCGGAGCTTTATGATGCCAAATCAAAAAACAAAATGCAAGTGTGGCAAAAGAAACTTTCCAGAAAAAGTGCAGAGGACTGGGCAATAAAGTACTTTTTGGGCCCCCAAGACAAATTTATTTTTAAAAAAAGGTCTATTTATCTAGTCACTAAGCATCACAGGGACCCAAGCTGCAGAACTTGGGGCAAAGACCCTTTTAGCAGATGTTTGAAGCAGAGTTACCGGGGGGGGGGGGGGGCACACAGGGAAGAATGGGGCAACGGCTTGCTGCTATTTATTTATTCCTCTACGGCAGCAGGTCCCTAGGGCTAGTGAGCACTTCAAAAATTAGATTTATGCAGCAGAGGTACAGATCAGTAGGCAAACAAGCTTTTTTTTCTATAAATTGAAACTGAGGAATATTGAAATTTCCTGCAAGCTGGAATTGTTTGCAGGCATTTGGAGCGCAGAATCAGCCTGCATGAGTTGCGGGGAGTGTTACAGCACCACCAATGGAGAAAATACATATTGTAAGTAGCTAATGAGCACTACCTGCAAGTGCCTTCCTCCCCCCACCCCTAGTTTGGGAACCTCTGGCTGAGCTAGACAGGATATTGAATAGCTGAGCCACACAGACTAGACATGTCAGGCTTAAGCCCAGGCTGTTGAGTTAGCCAATCTCAGCCCTGGGTTGGTGGACAAACCAGTGCAGATATAGATGTTTTGGCAAGGAAAGTGTTTGGCTTGTCTGGGATGCCCTGGCAGAAGAATAGCCTACTGACAGTCATTGTCTAGCCTCATACATGAAGTGTGACTATTTGGAAAGGGACTAGAGAGCAATCATGGAACTTACCCCAGCAAGGACTCAATGCCTTCAGGAGAAAGTTGGAAGGGAAAAGGAAATACATTTTTCTAGTATTCTGGGGAATAAAAGATTTGGCAAAGCCCCCAAAAAATGCTGCAAAGTAATTTATCTATGGGGTTGGAGGAACATTACAAAACAATTGAACGGCTTCCCCTAAATTACCTCAAATTTCCGTCTTAGCGCTTGCGTCATAACTGGCGTCAGTCCTGTCCCGGTGTCTCTATTCTCCTTATAGAGAGGTGTTCCACCAGGGCTCCTGCAACCAAACACTTTATAGGGTAAGCAATCATGGTATTCAAAACCTCCTCAAAACACAAGCTTCCATCATTCAATAAAAGGTGGTATTTTTGGCACTAGCTGTTTAACAGAGCAAGGTTCCAATTAATCTGAGATTTTGAACAGCAGTTTTCATAAATGTTTTGCAAATGATGGATCTTGTATAGCAGTATACATTCACAGCATTTTAATTTGTGTTTCTGGTTCAGCCACTAGAACGTGCTGTGGGCATAGGTTATTGATCATCTTCAGGACCAGCAATTTAAATCAATCCTGCAAAGATGAACTGGATTGGCACCTCGCTATCTCTTGGGAAGGCGAGGGAGTAGAAAGGAAACTTGCCAAGAGGGATAAAAATAACTGCAGGCAAGGGAAGATATTTAAAAAAAAGTGAAAAATGGCTCAGGCAGTAAAGATATGTCAGGCACCAGAAGCACCCATGTTTGATTCCTAGAGTGCTGAGCTAGCTGATCCGAGCAAGAGTGGCAGTAGAGTGCTACAGTTTGTCTGGCTGAAGGGTAGGGGAGAAAAGAATTAAGCAAGTTTCCCTCAATAATTATCTAGTGACCCTTTAATGGAAAATACACGCGTGGAATTTTTTGGGTTTTGGGGGGGGGGGGGGGGGGGGAGAAAGAGAGGAGAAGAGAGAAAAAAAACACAATCAGACTTGGCCGTGATGTCCACCTGCAGTTCAGCAGCTTGCCAACGTACACCACCTTTGATCACGAAGTAATGTGGGCAAGATACTGGATGATAACCAGCACGATTGGAACTGTAGCCAGAGGAGGAGTAATTGTCTTCAGGGATAAGGAGAGGCGAATGGGAAGGAAACTTTCCAGGTATGAATCAACTACAGAGCGGTACATTGGTGCACTGAGTTACCAGATTGTCACAACACACCTCTGCTGATGCTCTAATGTGCAACTAGAACAAATGGAACAGAAGTCACTTCCTCACTTTTCTAACTAAGTTAGATGTAACAGATGGAAACGGATATGGCTCATTATGGCTTGTTTGAAAAGATTTATATTTAAATATGTGAATAATGATCTTTATAAGCTATTACCTTTCTATATCTACTTTCTTTAGACGTCTCCGAAGATCCAGTACAGGTTTATTTGGCGTGATTCTAAAAAAGAATTCAAAAATGGAAGTTATAATTAGCCATTTCTTCAGTTAGATGCCGCCACCTTCAAGTTTGGTTCCACAAGTTCTGTATATTATGCAGAAGCCATAATTAGACAGCTAGATTATAATATAAAAAGGGCACTGTACATTGTTGGGAAGTTTTGAACCAATAACCTGTTTCACCTCTGGCTCTGCCAAGCAAATCTGAATCCTAATCAGCAGCACCTGTGGAAAAGCTTACAACATCGATTCTTCCTGGAAAGAGGAAGCTCACTTAAGAGTTCAAATTATTTACTTTGAAAATGGAGGTGAATTTTAATTAGAACATTAGGTAAAAGCATAGTCATAGCTTGAGTAATCCACGTAAAAGCTTGGTTCAATAACCTCCCTCGCTGAAAGGGGCTCCTGAGAACTAACAATTCCTCAAAACAATATTGTTCTATTCAGGTCTACATATTTTGAGGCGGTCATTAGACCGGAGTAGAACAATATTGTTTTGAGGAATTGTTCATTTGCCAATCCTCAGGTCTGGCAATGCAATGACTGATGAGGATTCTTGTCCAAGTCAGGTGATCGTGGGTTCAAAGCCCTGCTCCAGGGACTTGAGCACATAATCTAGTTGATACTTGAGTGCCATACTGAGGGAGTGCTACACTGTCGTCTTTTGGATGAGACATTAAACCGAGGATCCATCTGCTCTTAGGTGGACGTAAAAGATCCCATGATATTATTCGCAGAGGAGCAGGGGACTTCTCCCTGGCCAATATTTATTTCTCAACTAACATCACAAACAAATTAGCTGGTCATCATCACATTGCTGTTTGTGGGATCTTGCTGTGCGTAAATTGGCTGCAGCGCTTCATACATTACAATGGTGACTATTTCAAAAGTACTTCATTGGTTGTAAAGTGCTTTGGGCCGACTGGTGGTCGTGAAAGGCGCTATAGAAATGCAAGTTCTTATTTTTTATATTCTTTCCATATTTATGATAAATCATGTGAATATTAACATTTGGAATTAAAAAGGTTTAAAATTAAAGGTTTTTTTCCACCTGCTTAAAAACATTGTAGATAAAATTATACTAAAATACTACACAATTAATATTATTCTACAATATATTTATTTTATTTTGCTGTTGAGTTCATAAGATCAGTCACTAAAGGACCTCATAGGCTTACATCATTTTTGCTGGTTTCTGCAGTTGGTTAGCTTTTGTCTGCAAATTAAAGCCTTGTAGATCAGAGATTGTGACTAAAGGAGACCTTCTCTTTCCTGGTGCATCCATCTGTGAACAAAATATCTCAGTACTTCAGACAATAATAGTTTGCAGAGCGGAATTTCCAGGCCATTTACGGTTAGTAAAATCAGTAGCTTATTACACATCTTGTGCAAACAATTAAAAAAATGTACAGCACAATTCGGAAGTGAAAGTCTTCCAAGCAAATGAAATAACATTCCTTTTGAGATATGGCTAACCGAGATAATGGCAGTCATTATTTGTTCATATTTGTGGTTTAAAACAGCTAGTTAAAGCTTGAAACCATCATTGTGTGTATTAGTTTGATATGAGCAACAAGAATTATTACTCATGGTAACTATCCTGTTCCTTTGGGTGTTCTTTGAGAATTCCAGAAGGATTATTTAAAAAAAAGACTTGCACAGTGCTCACCTTTGGTTTTTCTAATTTGTTCTGGGTCTTCTTCAGTTTCACTTCGAGTAAATCCTTTACCGTCACAGGTAGTGGGCCATCCATCCTCTCAGGAACAGTCTGGGAATGCCACACAAAGCATTACTACAGCACAATCTGTGGCAAGACGACAAATAGCTGCATTTGAGCAGCACTAACCTTTGTTATTTCGAATCTGTCCACCGTCTTCTTCAGTTTTACTTTAAGCAAATCTTTCATAGTTATGGACGGCAGTCGACCAATGTCCTCGGAGACTGCCTGCGAATGCAAGAAGAGCCAGCAATAGTGTCTGCAATTCAAATGATCTTTATTTTATTTAGAAGTGATCTATTCCTAAGTATACTCCAGATAAAACTTCCAGAAATCAGAGAATGACATTTATTGGCTAGGCGGCAGATACTGGAGTAAACTTTAGCACTGGTGAAAGAGAGTAGCATTGAAAGTCAGGAGCGCATGAGTTAGATTTTCATGGTGTACAAGGAAAATGTTCCTAGTTTTACAGGATGAAGTGAAGGCAAGAACTTTTCCTTTAAAAACTGCCTACAGTAGTTTGTCCTTATTGTAGCTGCAGGTGGCAAACAACCCATAATTCCCTAATGTTCTCAGTTGGTCTTAAATGTCAGCTGCTCCACCCTGGTTGCTGTTTCATCTGCTGCACAGAAGCATCGGCATGAGAATGGCACGCCCAATCTGTCTCATTTTAATGCTCAGAGAAACTTCACAGAATTTTTCTTGCTCCCAACTCTCTGCTGATGGGAAATGTTGTGGCCTCCTTTTCGCACTTCCTAACTCAAATCGAGAATGGAATGGAACAGGACTTGAATCTGGATGAATGTTGGCCAGGACATAATGAGGACTCCCCGCTCTTCAAATTATGCCATGGGATATTTTACAGATGGATAGGGCCTTAGCTTAACATCTCATCCAAAAGACACCTCTATTAAAGCAACACTCCCTCAGCCACTGCACTGAAGGGTCATCCTAAGGGTTGAACCCATGACTAGAGGCAAAAATGCCAACAACTGAGCCAAGTTGGCACCCTGCAGGTATGGATTTGTCAGAGTTCAGGAATCTAGGAGGCTGCCTTCTCATCCTGCAATTGCAATTTGACTTAAGTATCCACCTGACAAAGCTATGCACATCACATTGACATCTTCCCAAAACCCAAGAGTCCATTAGGGGTCAACAAACAAGTCTCTCAAATTAGTTTTACAAGTCTTATGGAATTGTTTGAACACAAAATGAACACTTCTTGACAATTGTAAACAAACATGAAGATGTGACTTGCATTCTTATAATTAATCAAGGTTTAAAAAAAAACACACAATTCAATTAACTTTGAAGCATAGCAAAATAATTCCACAGCTTGGCACACACTCACTTGCAAAGATTTTTCACTCCTAGTTTGTCGCTGAATCTGTAGAGGCTTTTGTACAAGCACAGAGGGAGGAGGTAGTGGAGGAGGGGGAGGTGGAGGTGCCCCAACAGATGATAGCAGCATGGTATGACTGAGGATTGGCTGGACTGGCCATACTGGTATTTTAGTGGGGCCTGGGGAGAAATCAACATACTTTCGACAGCTACATATTTCAGCAGCTTTTACATTATTAGACACCTGTAAAAGATAGAAGGGCAGAATTCAGAACAGCAGACAAGATTTAAAACTACCAACTGACATTCCCATTAACACACAAATACAAAAGGATATGCTATACAATAAATTATTCCATTATGTGTGCACGTTAGGGTGTAATTATACTTCTATTAAGTTTACATATTAGGTGTAAATAATTCCTAAATCAATGAAGGATTTTTCTAAATAAAATAAGTAATCGTGCAAACTGAAACTGGTGTGAGACTGTCTTGGAGAAGGGGGAATCTCCCAATTTGGGGATCGAATGTGCTTGGCAGTCTGAGTCATAGTGCCACTTTTGCACTGATATACACTCAAAACCACTTTGGATTAAATGCTGCCTTAAGTTCACAATCCTGCAAGGTATACACATGCTCAGCACTAACCCTACTCATGTGCATAACACTATAATTCTCTATTAAATGACATCTACCAGACAAGGGGCCATCTCTCCCTCCCCTGCACCCCCCCATCTTGTAATTTATTTTTCCTCAACACCTGCACAAATCTTTGCATAATCTGCAAATTTACAGTTCCCTTCAACCTTCATCCAGATCATAAAGATGGAGATTGGCCCCAACACCAATCCCTGCAGGACTCCACTAGTAACTGGTTCACATGCAGAACCAGCTATTAACAAAGGTCAGCACACAGAAATGGAATAAATACCTTATCCAACCCAAAATCTTCCCACTAATCCCATTGCATAGCCTATTGTGTGGCACCTTGTCAAAAGATTTTTGACAGTCAAGGTATACAATGTCAGCCAGACTATCTACATCTGCCAATCCAGTAACTGCCTCAGAAAATTCAACCAGGTTGGTGAGACATAACATTATTTTCCAGAAGCCATGTTGAGTGTAGCTAATAATCACTTCTGTCAAGGTGGTCATAGTGTATCTTTGATAATCCCTTTCAAGTAACTTGCCTATAACAGAAGTCATGATAATAGGCATGTAATTCCCCAGTTATGACATTACACTTTGAATGATGGCACCGCATCAGACTCCCTCCAGTCCATGGGAACAAGCCCAGACCCCAGTGAGCCGTTAAATACATGAGCAAGCAACTTACAGAGCAGGCTCCCAATTGAGTTCCCTTGGATAAATGCAATCACAACTAGCAGCTTGATCAGTTTTGAGAACACCTTATTCCAGCCCGAACCATACAAGCAGACACTTTGACACTTCCAACTTTAGTATTAGCTGTACAATGGAGATTGGTAACTTAGCACAATCTTCTGTAGGGAATACTGATGCAAAGTAGCCATTTAAAACCACCATCATTTCCTGGGAGCCCACCTGAATCTGTTCTAACGAATTGTTCAATGGCCCTATGTAATCCTAGTTATGGAGTTCAGAACATTATCTAACATCTATAAAACCAATAATGCAGAACATTTAAAGTTAAAGGGACATTTCAATGGCAAAATGGTTTTCTTCACTGTATACACATTGGCCACAGCATGCCAAGAGGATACATTAGACAACCTCAACAGGTACATTTTCAAATAGTGTTTACTCCACTAGGGGGCGATTTACTCCAGAAATCAGTGATTAAGGATGAATGAGCGAGCATTCAGCACTGCCAGTCTTCTGGTTCAAATATTGTTGTTTTGCACAATGTATTTTCACCTCAGTTTCCTAAAATGTGGATCACATTTTCTCAAAGTCTTTCTCCCCTCAAATTACAATAGATTCAACTCATTATCCCCTCTTCATAGCACAGTTTGTCATCCTCCAGATTCTTTTGGCTGCCACTACATCTTTTCGCAAGTGCGGATACCACAACTGAACAAAATACTGCTAGTGCTCTCACCAATTCACTTTTTAGCCATTTTTACACTAGTATCCTTTACTTGTATTTCTTGGTACTCAAATTTAATTTGCAATTTATTTACCCTTTTTTTCACGTCTTTGCAGGTAATTAAAAAAATTCTAACGAGAACCTTGCTTTCTCACTTAACTTGGCATCATCTGCCAACAAACACTATTTTCAATAACATTTTATTAAGATTATTTCTATATAAAAATTTTCCACAAGAACAGCAAATATCTGCTGCTGCTCAGGTGTCCAACTAGAGACAGCGCCATTGACTGGCTCTCAGTTTCCTACTATTTAGCCAATTTATATACATTTTTACAGTTTTAGTGCTGGCTTGAACTTATTTTTTTAACTCATTAATTATTAACTGTCTGAAAAAAATCTCCAATGGTGTGTCCACTAGAGGGGTACACTAATATAGTTACAAGAATTATATTTCTTGACAATTAAAAAAATGTTGGCATTACCTTCCAACCTTATGGTCGGAACCCTGTACCTGATGAGCCATGGCATTTCAATCACAACTTCCTTTACTTGTACTTTCATTTCCTTGAATATACTCTAATCTGGTCCTATTGGCTAAATGCATTTCCTATTCCTTCACTTCACCAGAAAGGGAATGCCACTGGTTTCTATAGTGAAACCTAATCTTTGGCTACCAAAAGTGTTCAATATTTGCAACAAATTATAACTTAGCACAAAAACACCAGTGATTGGAGTTGTGGGAATTCACTACTCAATCCAATAAATTTGAATGGTGCTTTCTGAATCGTCCATGTTATTTCAACCAACATAACGATTCGGATAACTAGTAAATGGAAGTATTTTGTATTGTTTTAGCTGTAAATGCAGTAGACAAAAGAATCAACCTGATCGAGGTAATCTATTTACCAGGTTTACATTGAAGATTTCTCGTAATTGTGTTAGTTTCATCTCAAGTGTCTCAATATGTTGCCATAGTGCATTCAGCTCCCTCAAGTAAACACGAGAAGGATATAGAGTGTCCATCACTACTTCTAAACCCTGGAAATACAGAAGAAACAAATCATCAGCAAAGCAACAAGATTTGATTGTCATTTTAACCAACTCTCTGCCTTTGGATTCATTTGATAAAGGCAGCATGTAGCTGAGCTACAGATCAAAAAAGGTCCTGGATTTGATTCTCAAAATGTACTGAATTAGCAGATTGCAACTGGATGGTAGTAAGGGTGGGCAATACAACTGGGTTAATTGTCATAATAATTGGGATGAGGGGTTAAGACAAGGGAAGAAAACAAAAAAAGCCAGCCAGGATTTCTGCTCTTGATCAGAATCCAGCAAACCCCTGCTAGAAAGTGCATGTGTGTCAATGTGAAATGAGGACAGGATTGGGTTTGGCTGTGATGCCCACAATTTACCAGCCTGCCAACATTCACCATTTAGGCTTGCACATCAAGAATGACCACCTGGGCAAGGTCTCCAAGGTACCCAAATCTTGCAGAACCGTATTCTAGCAGGAGTCAGTGTCAGCTTTGGGGGGGGGGGCGGGGGGGGGAGAGAAAGAGAAGAAAGGGGAGAAAATGGAAGAAACCAAAGAGAGGTGAGAAAAAAAAAGGGGAAACTTAAAAAGGAATTTATTCTGGTTTATAACGAGATAAAACAAATTACATTCCTCTGATGAAAGAGTGGATTCAATCTAAACCAGGTGAGCTGCAGGATGAGGAACTTGGCTGCATGCCAAAAGAACTTTTTTTTGGTAGGTTAAATGAAGACAGGTATGCCTCGCCCACAAATGATTAAACACAAGATCAGCTGATCGCCCAAGATGTTGCTCATGGGCAAAAATAAAGATTGATGTCTTCCCACAACAACCTCTGTTCTCTCCCACACCCTAATACTGTGTTCTCTTGTCTCTATACCGATTTGTCGCAAAGCCTCTTCCATCCCCCACCCCATGCGCACGAGTTCTTAAAATCTTTAATTCTACCTCTATCCTCTCCTGTATCTTTTCTATTGTGTTTATGTGCATCCCATATGTTGTTGCTGAACTTTTAAAAGGCCAGGGAACACAAATCCAAAAATGTACCTGCTTGGAGGTGGGGAATCGGAGGAGAAACCAATTGGAGAAGTGAGTAACCTGCACATTTAAAAGAAACTTGGGTTTGGAACTTTGGGCATGGAAGAGGAGCTGGGGAGGGGTTAGGCGTAGTGCCAGGATCAAGCCTTGGAGGGACCTTTACCCTGGATCGTGCTTGTTCACATACAGTGGATTTGGTACTGGCTCACACATGAACTGCTGGAATACACATGAATGTTAGAAGCCAGAAAGTCTTCATAGAAGCAGGGGTCTGGGCAAACAAGCCATATGGACTAAACTGCACCCAAGTCAGGAAGGTGTAGGCAGAACCCGAAACTTGGAGAACGAGAAGAACTTTGTGAAGTGTGGGCTTTAACGTTTTCATCCCCCAGTCAAACAGCCTGCTGACACTCACTGTTGAGGTGCATATCAACAGCCACTTAGAAGAGGTACCCAAACCAAACCAGCAAGGAGTCATCTTGAGGCAGGGAACTGCAAGAATTCCAACCCCCCATTCCAATTTACTGGTAATTTACCAGAATACAAAAATAAAAATTAGCGTAAACAGTTCTAAATTGGGAATTTGAGAAAAAAATCCTTTGCAGTTGTCAAAAATGGAGAATTATAACTAACCCTTCCAATTTGTTGGACAGAAGCGAATTACACAACCGTAGCCAACTGGCTGTGGAAAATCAAGATAACCTTTACTACGTGAATTAGAGAAGATTTGATTTGCATTTATACCTGCCTGATGCTGCTCAGCCACCAGTAGTACATGGAGGAAACCACAGCCTTAAGAGGATTCAGCATATTTTTCACATTCATTAAAGAAATGAGCCGGACAGGAACTGGCTCATGCGGGATAGAATTGCTACTAGACACCAGTGCGTCCTTATTCCTGGATTTGAAACAAAAAAAAGCAAACTATATGCATCATACAAACTAACCATAAAGTGGGAACAAACATTAGTGTAAAACAACTTATTTGTATAGAGTGGGAGTAGGCAAGTCTTGTGACATGCTGCATACTGTCACAAGAATTCAGTTAAATTAGGACAGAATGAACTTGCATTTATGTAGTGCCTTTCACAACCTCAGGATGCCCCAAAGCACTTCACAACCAACGAAGTACATTAAATTGTAGTCACTGTTGTAACGTAGGAAATGCAGCAGCCAATTGGTGCACAGCAAGATTCCAGAAACAGCAATGAGGTAAGTGATCGGATAATCTATTTTTAGTGATGTTGATTGATGGACAAGTGTCAGCCAGGACATCGGGAGAACTTCCCTGCTATTCGTCAAATAGTGCCATGGGATCTTTAACATCTAACCGAGAGGGCAGATGGGGATCAGCTTAATGTCTCATCCAACAGTGCAGTAATCCCTCAATACCGCACTGAACTGTCAGCCTAGATTATGTGCTCCAGTTCCTCCAGCAACCAATACAAGTTAATAGTGACCCCCAATGTGGATCTGAGCCATTTGGATCAGGTAGGGTCCAAGTTGGATCCTTGGTCTATGCTGTGTTAGCTTATCCCAATCAGTGTGAGCCAGATTTAGTTAACAGCCTAACTGTGCGTGAACATTTATCCAACAGCATCATAACATGATGAGTTCAATGTAGCGCTTGAAAGGGAGAAACACAAAACAGCTACTAAAGATTCTAGATTTAGGTAAGGCCGACTTCAACAGGATGAGGCAGAGATTGTCCACAGTAAACTGGGCAAAATCTGTTAATGGGTAAAACGACAGATTATCAGTGGGAGATGAAGAATTTAATGTGATACAGAACCAGTTTATACCAAAACTTACCAAAAAAGCCATGGACGACTGAAGAGGTAAGGAGCAGCATAAAACTAAAAGAAAAAGCATACAAAGATGCAAAAAATAGCACAGATCCTGGCGAATGGGAAAGATACAAAGAACAGCAAAGGGTCACAAAACAGATAGTAAGAGCTACAAAAAGGGAGTATGAAAAGAAACTTGCAAGGGATATCAAAGTCAATACAAAGAATTTTTACAACTGCATTAGGAAAAAAAAAGAGGGTAGTCAGGAGCAATGTTGGCCGTTTAAAAACTGAAAGCAGTGATATTGTCAATGAGAAAGAAATGGCAGACATGTTGAATAATTAATTTGCATCAGTATTTACAGTAGAAGAGGATAGCATGCCAGAAATCCCAAGGAAATGAATATTGAATTGGGGACAGGGACTCTAAAATTAAGGCAAGTAAAATAACAGTAAAGAAAATAATGGCACCAGAGAGTGATAAATCCCCAGGACCAGATGTTTTCCATCCCAGGGTTTTAAAGGAAGTAGGTGAACACATTGGAAGATTACAGTTAGGGCATCTGCAAAGTTCTCTAGATTCAGGAACCGTCCCTTTAGATTAGAAAATTGCACATGTCACTCTGCTATTTAAGAACGGAGAGAGAGGGAAACCAGGGAATTATAGACCAGTCAGCCTAACATTGGTTGTCAGGAAATTGCTAGAGTCTATAATTAAGGATAGGGTGACTGAACACCTCGAAAATTTTCAGTTGATCAGAGAGCCAGCATGGATGTGTGAAAGATAGGTCATGCCTAACAAGGAATTTTGAGAGGCGGTGACTAAAGTAGTGGACAGGGGAATGTCTATGGATGTTATTTATATGGGCTTCCAGAAGGCATTTGATAAAGTCCCACATAAGAGACTGTTAACAAAGGTAGAAGCCCACGGAATTGAGGGCAAATTATTGACCTGGGTAGGAAATTGGCTGAGCGTCAGGAGACAGAGAGTAGGAATAATGGGTAGGTACTCTAATTGGCAGGACGTGACTAGTGGTGCCCCACAGGGATCTGTGTTGGAACCTCAACTATTCACTGTATTTATTAACGACTTGGATGATAGCATAGAAAGTCATATATCCAAATTTGCTGATAACAAAGATAGGCAGCATTGTAGGCAGTGTAGATGAAAGCATAAAATTATAAAGGGATATTGATAGATTAAGTGAATGGGCAAAACTGTGGCAAATGGATTTCAGTGTAGGCAAAGGTGAGGTCATCCACTTTGAACCCAAAAAGGATAGAACATGGTACTTTCTAAATGGTGAAAAGCTAAAAACAGTGGATGTCAAGAGACTTGGAGGTCCAGGTAGAGAGATCATTAAAACATCATGAACAGGTACAGAAAATAATCAAAAAAGACTAATGGCATGCTGGCCTTTATATCGAGAGGACTGGAATACAAGGGGGTAGAGGTTATGCTGCAGCTGTACAAAGCCCTGGTTAGACCACACCTGGAGTACTGTGAGCAGTTCTGGGCACCGCACCTTAGGAAGGATATATTGGCCTCTGAGGGAGCGCAGCATAGGCTTGCCAGAATCTTACCTGGACTTCAAGGGTTAAGTTACAAGGAGATTACACAAATTAGGGTTGTATTCCCTAGAATTTAGAAGGTTAAGGGGTGATCTGATCGAAGTTTAAGATATTAAGGAGAAC
Organism: Somniosus microcephalus; assembly: GCF_052327205.1. Lineage (NCBI taxonomy): Eukaryota > Metazoa > Chordata > Chondrichthyes > Squaliformes > Somniosidae > Somniosus > Somniosus microcephalus. The sequence goes on from NC_141008.1 coordinate 52,356,052, forward strand.
AGATAGGGTAGGTAGAGAAAAACTTATTTATTTCCGCTGGTTGGGGATTCTAAGGCGAGGGGGCATAGTCTAAAAATTAAGAGCCAGACCTTTCAGGAGTGAAATTAGGAAACATTTCTACACACAAAGGGTGGTAGAAGTTTGGAACTCTCTTCTGCAAACAGCAATTGGTGCTAGATCAATTGTTAATTTTAAATCTGAAATTGATAGCTTTTTGTTAACCAAAGGTATTAAGGGGTATGGGCCAAAGGCGGGTATATGGAAGTTAGGTCACAGATCAGCCATGATCTAATTGAATGGTGGAACAGGCTCGAGGGGCTGAATGGCCTCCTCCTGTTCCTATGAGTAAGAGCTAAACGCCATTATTGCCACTCCTGAACAGGATGGGCTGTGACTGACACAAAGCCTACTTTGGGATGGGGGGGGGGGGGGGGGGGGTGACAGGGACCAGGAAGAAATAAAAACAAACATGAAATTGTTAAAAAAGTTACTTGTCCATAAAGAACACCTGAAATCAATTGCAAAGGTTTTGAAAAAAAAATTCTAATAACCAGTTCGATACATTTTTGGAGGGTGGGAAGGAAAGGAAACTAATTTTGTTCATTTATAATATGGCTTCTAAATTATCCACACCACCTTCAGGGCAAGCCTTGCTAATCAATGATCTTCAAGCTCAGTCACAGAGCTGCTCACCCTGGTGTTTTGGGAGTAATCGGCTTTGCCTTGCAGACATTCCGTTTGCTTTTTGCTAGCAGGCGTCGCCTATGAGCATTCTGTGCCCTTTCAATTGCTTGCCGTTTTCTCATGATCTTCCACTTCTTGTGACGCTGATTCAACTTGGGCATAGCTGCAGAAGAAAAGTTACAGAATGTCATCAGGCGCTGTATTTAAACTTAACGCAAAAATCAAACACCTCAAAACTGGATGTTGTCATTTCAAAACACTCAACTGATCAATGCTGGTTGATCGACAATGTAGCACTGGAATTTTCAACTTTGTAGTCAGCTTTCCAGTCACCACATTGTTCCAGCAGGACTTACAATTCGGTCACAGCACTGCACTGATCCATTTTGGGATTGAAATGCCTTTCATCGTACCTCCTCTTTGGGTCTCCTCACCCCACCTTTGCCAATGGTGCGCTGAAACAGGTCACCAGGGAGTGCACAAGAGCAACCTGCCAGGTCAGTTGGATTTCATGCCCTGTAACCAAATTAACATGTTACAGGATCCTAAAAAAAAGTGTCCTGGCAAATATTTATCCCTCAACCAACACCTAAAAACAGATTATCTGGTCATGATGACATTACTGTTTGTGGGAGCTTGCTGTGCGCAAATTGGCTGCCACATTTCCTACATCACAACAGTGACTACACATCAGAAGTACTTAATTGGTTATAGAGTACTTTGGCACCTCCGGAGGTCATGAGACACTATATAAAGGCAAGGCTTTCTTTTTTCCTAAAAACAACTTGCATTTATATAGCACCTTTAGCATAGTAAAGGCACTTCACAGGAGCGATTATCAAACAAAATTTGACACTGAGCCACGCAAGGAGATATTAGGACAGGTGACCAAAAACTTGGTCAAAGAGGTAGGTTTTAAGGAGTGTCTTAAAGTAGGAGAGAGAGAGAGAGAGGTGGAGAGGCAGAGAGGTTTAAGGAGGGAATTCTAGAGCTTAGAGCCTAGGCAGCTGAAGGCACGGCCACCAATGGGGGAAGCGATTAAAATCCAGGATGGGCAAGAGGCCAGAATTGGAGGAGGACAGATATCTCAGAGGGCTGTAGGAGGTTAGAGATAGGGAGGGGAAAGGTCATGGAGGGATTTGAAAACAAGGATGAGAGTTTTGAAATTGATGGGTTGCCGGACGGGGTGCCAATGTAGGTCAGCAAACAGGAGTAATGGGTGAACGGGACTTGGTATACAGGCAGCAGAGTTTCAAATGAGCTCAAGTTTATGGAGGGCGGAAGATGAGAGGCTGGCCAGAAGAGCACTGGAATTATCAAGTCTAGCAGTAACAGACATGGTTGAAGGTTTCAACAGATGAGGTGAGGCAGGGGCGGAGATGGGAGAGGTTACGGAGGTGGAACACAACAGTATTCTTCCTCCAGCACTCAAAATCATACAACATAGGAGTCCATTCGGCCCATGTCAGCTCTTTGAAAGAGCTATCCAATTAGTCCCACCCCACTGTTCTTTTCCATAGCCCAGCAAATTTTCCCCTTCAAGTATTTATTCAATTTCCTTTTGAAAGTTATTACTGAATCTGCATACACCACCCTTTCAGGCAGTGCATTTGGATCATAACTTGCCGCATAAATTTTTCCCCCCCTCATGTCGCCTCTGGTTCTGTTGCCAATTATCTTAAATTGGAGTCCTCTTGACTGACCCTTCTGCCATTGGAAACAGTTTCTCCTTATTTATTCTATCAAAACCGTTCATGGTTTTGTACGCCCATCATCAAATCTCCTCTTAACCTTCACTGCTCTAAGGAGAACCACCACAGCTTCTTCATGTAAAAGTATTTCATCCTTGGTACCATTCTAGTAAATCTCCTCTGCACCCTCTACAAGTCCTTGACATCCTTCCCAAAGTGTGGAGCCCAGAATTGGCCACAATACTACAGCTGGGGCCTAACCAGTGTTTTGGTTTAGCATAACTTCCTTGCTTTTGCACTCCACGCCTCTATTTATAAAGCTATGCAAACACACAAAAGCATTAAAACGGGGAATTATAGACCGGTAAGCCTGACATCGGTAGCGGGGAAAATGCTAGAGTCCATTATAAAAGATGTAATAGCAGAGCACTTGGGAAAACAGTGACAGGATCAGACAAAGTCAACATGGATTAAGGTAAATCATGCTCGACTAATCTACTGGAATTTTTTGAGGATGTAACTGGTAGAATAGATAAGGGAGAACCAGTGGATGTGGTGTATTTGGACTTTCAGAAGGCTTTGATAAGGTCCCACATAAGAGATTAGCATGCAAAGTTAAAGCACATGGGATTGGGGGTAAGGTACTGACTTGGATAGAGAACCGGTTGGCAGACAAGAAGCAAAGAGTCGGAATAAACGGGTCTTTTTCCGAGTGGCAGGCAGTGACTAGTGAGGTACCGCAGGGATCGGTGCTAGGACCTCAGCTATTCACAATATATATTAATGATCTAGACGAGGGAACTAGGTGTAATATCTCCAAGTTTGCAGACAACACAAAACTGGGTGGGTGTGTGTGCCGTGAGGAGGATGCTGAGAAACTCCAGTATGATTTGGACAGATTGGGTGATTGGACGATTGGGCAGATGCATTATAATGTGGATAAATGTGAGGTTATCCACTTTGGTGGCAAAAACAGGAAGGTGGATTATCTGAACAGCAATAGATTGGGAAAAGGGGAAGTGCAACAAGACCTGGGTATCCTTGTGCACCAGTCGCTGAAGGTAAGCATGCAGGTGCAGCAGGCGGTTAAGAAGGCAAATGTTATGTTGGCCTTCATAGCGAGAGGATTTGAGTACAGGAGCAAGGATGTCTTGCTGCAGTTGTACAGGGCCTTGGTGAGACCACATCTTGAGTATTGTGTGCAGTTTTGGTCACCTTATCTGAGGAAGGATGTTCTTGCCATGGAGAGAGTGCAGCGAAGATTCACCAGACCGATACCTGGGACGGCAGGAATGACGTATGAAGAGAGATTGGGTTGATTGAGGCTTGTATTCACTAGAGTTTAGAAGAATGAGAGGGGATCTCATTGAAACTTATAAAATTCTAAAGACTAGACAGACTAGATGCAGGAAGGATGTTCCCGATGGCAGGGGGAAGTCCAGAACCAGGGGTCACAGTCTAAGGATAAGGGGTAAGCCATTTTAGGACTGAGATGAGGAGGAATTTCTTCACCCAGAGAGTGGTGAACCTGTGGAATTCTCTACCACAGAAGGCAGTTGAGTTAGATATATTTCTTAAGGCTAAAGGGATCAAGTGATATGGAGAGAAAGCAGGGACAGGGTACTGAAATTGGATGATCAGCCATGATCTCATTAAATGGCAGAACAGGCTCGAGGGGCCGAATGGCCTACTCCTGTTCCTATCTTCTATGTTCCCATGTTTAAATGTAGTAAAATATCCCAAGGCTCTTCACAGGAGCATAATCAGACAAAAATTGTCACCAAGCCAAAGGAGGAGATTTTAGGACAGGTGACCAAAAGCTTGATCAAAGAAATGTATTAAGGAGAGTCTTTAAGGAGGAGGAGAGGGGTGGAGGAAATTCCAGAGCCTAGACAGCTGAAGGCATGGCCGCCAATGGAGGGGCAAAGGAAGTGAGGGATGTGCAGGAGGCCAGAATTGGAGGAGCACAGAAACCCCAGAGGGTTGTAGGGCTGGAGGAGGTTACAGAGATAGAGAGGGGTGAGGCCATTGAGGGATTTGAACACTGCACAAGTTAATGATATATTTGATAGCGGTGTACAAAATTATGACAGGTTTGTATAGGCGAGGTGGGGCAAGGCTGTTCCCACTGGTTGATGGTACAAGGACAAGGGGACACAGATTTAAGGTTTTGGGCAAGAGATACCGGGGGGATGCGAGGGGAAAAAAAATTTACGCAAGGAGTGGCGATGACCTGGAACTCACTGCCGACAGAAGTGGTGGAAGCAGAGACACAATGTTTTCAAGGGGAGACTGGATAGGCACTTGAGGGAAATAAACTTGCAGGGTTACAGGGATAGAGCGGGGGGAATGGGGCTGGCTGGATTGCTCTAGAGCCGGCATGGACTGGATGGGCCGAATGGCCTCTTTCTGGGCCATTATGACACTATACATAGAAACATTAAATGAATATCACTAGTACAGCCAACAGTGTTCTTCTGGTATAGAAGGATAATAGTGAGCAGTGTTTATATGCAGTACTGAGGGAGTGCAGCACTGTCAGAGGTGCGGTCTTTCAGGTGAGACATTAAACTGACTACACGTCTGCCATCTCAGGTGGATGTAAAAGATCCCATGGCACAATAATCAAAGAAGAGCAGGAGAGCTCGCCCTGGTGTTCTGACCAATATATATCCCTCAATCAACATCACAAACAGGTTATCTGGTCATTATCACATTGCTGTTTGTGGGAGCTTGCTGTGCACAAATTGGCTGCAGCATTTCTTACATTACAACAGTGATTACACTTCAGAAGTACTTCATTAGTTGTAAAGCACTTTGGGACATCCAGTGGAGTGAAAGAATGAAAGACTTGCATTTATATAGTGCCTTTCATGACCACCGTACGTCTCAAAACACTTTACAGCCAATGGAGCACTTTTGAAGTGTAGTCACTGTTGTAATGTGGGAAACGTGGCAGCAAGGTCCCACACACAGCAATGTGATGACATGATAATCTGTTTTTTTTTCACCCTTATGATGGTTGCGATATAAATATTGGCCAGGATACCAGGGATAACTCCCTGCTCGTCTTCAAAATAGTGCCATGGGATTTTTTACATCACCCGATAGCGACGGGGCCACTGTTTAACGTCTCAACCGAAAGACGGCACACTCAGTGCAGCACTCCCTCAGCACAGCACTGAAGCGTCAGCCTAGCTTTAGGTGTTCAAGTCCCTGGAGTGGGACGTGAACCCACAACCTTCTGACTCAGAGGCGAGTGTGCTACCAACTAAGCTGCAGCTGACGCAATATAAAATGCTTTTCCCCCCCCCCCTTTCTTTTAGCAATACCTGCTACAATGAGGTAGAGAACGGCTCCTAAACCAGAAGTGAAAGAGGCGGAGTTAGTGATTACATTTGTTTATGTACACAAAGCTACATCGTACTTGCAGATACGCCATAGTTCTGTGAATTTTAGGCTAATTAGGGAGGATGAATCAGTGAGCTTGAATGGTCTGGTAATAGTGCTGTGATGAAATATATTCCATTCATCACTGCCTGTTTTCTGTGTCTTGTAACTGCCTGCTTTCTGTGTCTTTTCCCTTCCCCCATGTATTATGTATTGGAATGTGCTGGAATTGGTTGTGTGCAGGGCTCCGCCCATACCTGGCTCCTTTGTAATCTAAGTCAGTCAGGCATCAGCCTCCTGAAGGAAGACATCTCTCTAGTTTACGTGTTATGTTCTAAGTTAATAAAAGCCTTACTTTTGTTCTGCTAACTTCGAGTCGCGGAATAATTGAGGCACATCAATTTTATTAACTTAAATTTTCAACACTATGGATCAACTCCTGAAACCCGAACGTTTGGATTTGGATCAACATGCTCCGGACGCATCAGCACGCTTCGGACACTGGTTTGACTGTATGGAATTCTTCCTGGACAATTCCGCAGCCGTCAAAGACGCTACGGACACTGCGAAGATGAGACTCGGAATGCTACGGAATTGGGTAAGCCACCGGGTTTACCCCCTCATCCAAGACGCCGATACGTACCTGGCCACCTGCAACATCTTAAAGGCGCATTACCAGCAGCCTACGAATGAGGTGTATGCTAGGCATCTACTCGCTACTCGCGCACAGCGACCTGGGGAATCGGTGGAGGAGTTCCAAAGCATCCTGAAAAAGCTTGGCAAGGACTGTAAGTGCCGAGATGTAAAAGCCGCAGTGTACACCGACAAGCTTGTTCGCGATGCCTTTATCACAGGCCTCAGCTCCACTCACATCCGGCAAAGACTGCTGGAAAAAACGGAGTTGGACCTGAAACAGGCTGCGGACACCGCGCGGTCCCTGGAGATGGCCCAGAGAAACTCGGACGCCTACTCTTCAGCCCGCGCCGCCCACGCGTGCGCCGCCATCTTGGAAGGCATCTTCCCCGCCCGGCAGCCCGACACCGGCGGGGCCCAGCTCTCCCCCCAGAAGCCCTACGACAGCCGCGACGCGTCAAGGACCCAACTGCTACTTCTGCGGGCAGCCAAAGCACACCAGAAACCTGTGCCCGGCGAAAGGCACCACCTGCTTTAAGTGCGGTAAGAAGGGGCACTTCGGGAAGGCGTGCAGAGGGAACCCCGCCGGAAAACCAACCGCCGGAAAACCCGCCACCGCCGCGTGTGCGCCGTGGGAGCGGCCATCTTGGACGCCATCTTGCCCGACCTCGTGGGGTCCGCCATCTTATGAGCAGACAGCGTGGACGCCATCTTGTCTCGATCAGGGCCCTACAGTGGCATCGGTCACAGTGGACCAGACCAGGCCGCATCCGCTATCCAAATCAATGGTGGACATCGAGGTAAACGGGTGCCGGGTTAAATGCTTAATTGACAGTGGAAGCACGGAGAGTTTTATCCACCCTGAACTGGCACAACAACTCTCCCTAAAGGTGGTCCCTGCTCAGGGTACCATCTCTATGGCTGATAAAACCCAGACATCGACCATTCTGGGTTACTGCACGGTACAATTGTGCGTTAACGGAACTGTGTATGATAATTTTAAAGTATTAATAATGAAGAATCTATGTGCGAGCGTGATCTTGGGTTTGGATTTCCAGTGCAACCACCAAAGCATCACGCTCAAGTACGGTGGGTCCCAGCCGCCCCTCAGTGTGCGGTCTGGCTACCCTGAAGGTAAAGCCGCCTTCGCTATTCGCGAACCTTACCCCTAACTGCCGGCCAATAGCGACCAAAAGCAGGAGGTACAGCTGGGAGGGCAGGCGGTTTATCGCGACCGAGGTAGACAGGCTCCTGAAAGAGCGCATTATTGAACACAGCAACAGCCCGTGGCGCGCCCAAGTGGTAGTGGTAAGGGGTAGCGAGAAGAAACGGATGGTGATCGACTATAGTCAAACGATCAACAGGTACACCCTACTAGACGCCTACCCGCTACCCCGCATATCAGAAATGGTGAACCAAATCGCCCAATACCGGGTGTTCTCCACCATCGACCTCAAGTCGGCGTACCACCAGCTCCCTATCAGACCAGAGGACCGCCCATACACCGCCTTCGAGGCGAACGGACGCCTCTACCAATTCCTCAGAGTCCCCTTTGGGGTGACGAACGGGGTCTCGGTCTTTCAGAGGGAGATGGATCGCATGGTCGATGACCACCACTTGCAGGCAACCTTCCCCTACCTCGACAACGTCACCATCTGCGGTCACAACCAGCAGGATCACGACTCGAACCTCGAGAGGTTCCTGAAAACCGCACAAAAACTCAACCTCACCTATAACGAGGACAAGTGCGTTTTCAACACCACGCGCCTCTGCATACTGGGCAGCGTGGTGGAGAACGGGGAAATCGGACCAGACCCCGACCGATTGCGCCCCCTACGGGAGCTGCCTCTGCCCAACACTCCCAAAGCCCTGAAAAGGTGCCTGGGGTTATTTTCTTACTATTCCCAATGGGTCCCCAACTACTCCGACAAAGCCCGCCCCCTCTTGAAAGCATCCTCTTTTCCGCTCTCTGCTGAGGCCCACGCCGCCTTCAAAAGCATTAAGCAGGATATTGAGCGGGCCACGCTACAGGCAGTGGACGAGAACACTCCATTTCAAGTGGAAAGTGATGCGTCCGACTTTGCCTTGGCGGCCACCCTCAACCAGGCAGGGCGGCCCGTAGCTTTCTTCTCGAGGACCCGCCAAGGGCCCGAGATCAGACACTCCTCCGTGGAAAAGGAGGCCCAAGCCATCGTGGAGGCAGTGCGCCACTGGCGCCACTACCTAGCCGGCAAACGCTTCACCCTACTTACCGACCAGCGGTCGGTAGCGTTTATGTTCAACAATAAACAGAGGGGGAAGATTAAAAATGATAAGATTCTTAGGTGGCGGATCGAGCTCTCCACTTTCGAGTACGACATCATTTACCGGCCAGGGGCCCTTAACGAATCCCCTGACGCCCTCTCACGAGGGATGTGTGCCAGCGCCACCGAGGATCGGCTACAGACCCTCCACAACGACCTCTGCCACCCAGGGGTCACGCGGCTGTTCCACTCCATAAAGTCCCGTAACTTACCCTACTCGATTGAGGAAGTTCGGTCTCTGACCAGGAACTGCCGCACTTGCGCTGAGTGCAAGCCTCGGTTCTACCGCCCAGATAGAGCCCACTTAATCAAAGCTACACGGCCCTTCGAGCGGCTCAGCTTAGATTTCAAGGGCCCCCTCCCGTCCGTCGACCGCAATGTTTACTTCCTGAACATTGTGGACGAATACTCCCGTTTCCCATTCGCCTTCCCCTGCCCAGCGCCACGGTCATTAAATGCCTCAACAGCCTGTTCGGTATGCCGAGCTATAGCCACACGGATAGGGGGGCGTCCTTCATGAGTGAAGAGCTACGCAAGTACATGCTGTCCAAGGGGATCGCCATGAGCCGTACCACCAGCTACAACCCCCGGGGTAACGGCCAGGTGGAGCGAGAGAACGGGACAGTGTGGAAAGCAGTCACTCTAGCTCTAAGGACCAAGGGCCTCCCTATCTCCCGCTGGCAGGAAGTCCTCTCGGATGTGCTCCATTCGACACGGTCGCTATTGTGTACGGCCACTAATGCCACGCCTCATGAACGAATGTTTGTCTTTCCTCGGAAATCCACCTCAGGCGTATCCATGCCATCATGGCTCTCCACCCCAGGTCCGGTACTCGTGCGAAGGCATGTGAGGGGCCACAAGACGGACCCTCTCGTGGAGCCAGTACACCTACTCCATGCCAACCCCCAATACACATATGTCCGGCACGCCGACGGAAGGGAGGACACCGTGTCCATAAAAGACGTCGCCCCAGCCGGCATCGACAACAACCACGGCAATAGCAGCGACGACGATCACAGCAACCCTTACCCACCCACTACTCTTTCATCACTCCCGGAAGAACATCGACCAACGGCACCCCCACCAACTACCCCTTCAACAACCCCGGCGGCACCCCCGGCAGAGACCCAGGAGGCTACCGGGGACACCCAGCCGACACCCGCGGCACCACAACAGCCACGTCGGTCGCAGAGGACTATCAAACCCCCGAACAGACTAAATCTATAGAAGGGGTGAATGTGATGAAATATATTCCATTCATCACTGCCTGTTTTCTGTGTCTTGTAACTGCCTGCTTTCTGTGTCTTTTCCCTTCCCCCAGTCCTCATGTATTATGTATTGGAATGTGCTGGAATTGGTTGTGTGCAGGGCTCCGCCCATACCTGGCTCCTTTGTAATCTAAGTCAGTCGGGCATCAGCCTCCTGAAGGAAGACATCTCTCTAGTTTACGTGTTATGTTCTAAGTTAATAAAAGCCTTACTTTTGTTCTGCTAACTTCGAGTCTCGGAATAATTGAGGCACATCAAGTGCATTGTGGCGTTGCCACATTGGGGAAACACTATGTAGATAAACCTGTATAATCCCCTTTTAACTGCTGTATTCCCCTCCCCCGCAAGACAGTTGCAAGCTGAGAGGAATAAGGCACGTTCAGACTTGCCTGCTGCTGTGAGAAGGAAAACCAATCAGGTTCCAGCAGGTGACCAATCCGTGAGTCATCACAGGTTCGCGGGCTTCACGAATTCAGTACTGTATTGAGAGTTGGAGTAAAGACCTATTTCTTGTAGCTCGTTGTGTTGCCTATTTCTTTACGTGGGAGACCGTAGTCCCCCACAGCATATAGTTTTATGCAGCAGCTATGCTTCAGTGGGCAGCACCCTTGCCTCGGAGTCAGAAGGTTGTGGGCTCGAGAACTACTCCAGGGACTTGTGCACAAAAATCTAGGTTGACACTCCAGTGCAGTACTGAGGGTGTGCCGCTAAACCTGCTCTCAGATGGCCGTAAAAGATCCCGCGGCACTATTTCGAAGAGGAACAGGGAAGTTATCCCCGGTATCCTAGAGCCAATATTTATTCCTCAATCAACATCAATAAAAACAAATTATCCAGTCATTATCACATTGCTGTTTGTGGGAGCTTGCTATGCGCAAGTTGGAGTTTCCTACATTACAACAGTAACTACACTTCAAAGTTCCTCATTGGCTGTAAAGCGCTTTGGGACGTCCCAAAAGGCGTTATATAAATAAAAGTCTTGCTAGATGTGTGTGAAAGTTATGCAGCAACTTGGATTGTGAACAACCTGCAATTCCAATGCTGTGTCTTCATAGACCCAGAATAGGTTATAAATGGGAACACGCATTCTTTTGAAATAAGTTACTAAATCTTAGGGAGCAGAAACACCACACATACACAAAAAGAATTGAGAACCAATCCCGAAATCGTCCACCAATACTCACCTCCCCTCACACCAACTCAACTGAACTGAATTCCCCAGCCTAAAATCAGCAACGGCGGCGAGAATTTAAATTAAAAGCTCGTGCCAGCTGCCCAATAGGATTATGTCTTTCAGAAGCCGCGCTTGGCTTCAACTCTCGTCCAACCGCGTCGGGCTTCTCAACCTCAGGCCTGAGCTGCTTTAACCAATAGGGGAGCAACGGTGTCGTGAGCCCGCTACGCTCACAGCCAATCGGTGCCGCGACTCATCCCGCCTGGTCCAATGGAACGCCGTGCGTATTGTGGCTGTCCATTCAAAACGGCGCTTTGCATCTTGCTGCCGTCCTATCGGAAGGTCTGTTTAACCCCTCCCCGCTGAAGAGAGAGCCGGCTAAACCAATCAAGAGGCGATCCCTCCATCCGGTCCAATGGGAATACCGATCTCATGCAGCAACTGCCGAATCAGAAGCTTCGTTTCATCTCACTTAAGGGGCCCTTTATCGGTTCGCCTTCGGAATGTAAACTATTCAATATGGAGACCGCGGTCAACAAGCTGGCAGCGATGGTAAGAGGGGTTTTTTTTAAATTGAATTTTTTTTATTTAAGGTTGGAAAACGCTTTGAATCAAAAGAAACCTATTGCATTAAGTAGAGTAAAACCTGGCGGTCGCGGAAAAAAAGTTAAAAAAAATCTGCACGCGCGCCACGGGTGTTTTTTTTTCGGTTAAAACTTTAATTTGTTCGGAAAAAAAACCTCGTCCTGATTTGCATCCGGGTAATTGGGCGCGAAAATGGCGGGAGCAGGGTTTTTCGCGGTGGGGGTGATCACGGCCGCTTCGACTTTCCCCCCCCGCCGCCGCAAAGGGAAATCGTCTCAGGAATCTTCAATTTTTTTTTCGTCCAGCTTTGGTTAAAATAGCGGTGGGTTCTGTGTTTTCCAAACGTGTTGGTGGAGGGAGCGAGGCGTTCCCGGTATGGTCGCGCCTGTGTGTGTGTGTTTTTTTTTCATTTCGTCTTCTGTGTGTGTGGTGTGTGTGCGCGCGCTCCCCTCCCCCTTTTTTTTCTCTCTTCGAACGGGCCTGCTTGACAGATGACAGAGGCTTGCGTCGCGTACGCGCGCGCTCCCGGAGAGCATACGGCGGGTGCGCGCGCGCAGGGGGCGTACGCGCGCGCGCCATTAACCGCCGCTCCTCCCGCTTGACAGCCAGCCGCTGGCGTTGCGCGCGTAAATACGATCCCTGCTTTAAATGACGACCAAATATTAACTTTAACGGTGGTGGTGGTGTTTTTTCTTTGTTGTCGTTGTGGGGGGGAAAAAAAACACCGAATTGCTACGTTCCGTACAATTAATACAACTTTAACTAAAGAAGACTTATCAATGAACTGCGATGCAGATTGTTCTCCGACGGCAATTGTATCTCCCCCCCCCATTCCCAATAGTCCGGGAAGCTGGAGTGCGCGCGCCCCCGATGGGGATATTGTAGTGGTTGCATGTTTTAACCGCTTGCTAGCAGCATTTTACTGTAAGAGGCTCTTCTGTTTAATTGCACCAGTGCTTCACCATTTTTAAATGGTAATTTAGCGAGCTGCCAGGTTATTTGAGACCTTGAAGCATTTGATCTTCAGAGGCGTCCAGTGGCGTGGAGCCACCGGTTTTGGGCAGATTCAATATATTCTCCTGTCTTGACTTCCTGCGCTCCTCAACTTAACAAAAGACCATACCTTCAGCAAGAGTTTGGGGGTCGTGGATGTTGCTGCTTATGTAAAGCAGACGCTTTCGGAACCCATTTTAGGCACGCTACTTGCCTGGGATATTCCAAAATGTTCTATCGAGGCACACACACAATGTATGATCACGCTGCATGTGAACTGCTCAAATCTGTGACCAAATTACTTCTGCATAGGTCTTGGTGCGTTTCACACACCCTGTTTAACAGCTGTCTAGGGTAGAGTTGAAACTGGGTGATTCTAGGGGTTAATTTGACAATTGTAGATGAAGCTATGAGGTCTGTACTCTTGAAACCAAAGTGTGAGTGAAAAAACAGTTCCAGCTGACTGCATTTAATACAAATCACTACATGAGAAACAGTGTCAGATAGTACACAGCATTTGAATGCTGCTGAAAAATTGTAGTTTTTAAAATGGTCTTTTGCTACCTTTTTGAAGTTCTTTATTAAAGAAAAACTAGCATGCAAGTGTTCCAAAAATGAATATAGCTTACTACATATAGTACTCTAGTTTCTAGGTTAAAAATGGCTGTAAATAAATGCATGATGCTTTTTTTGGTTGGCATTGTTCAGCTGGGGTTATATGCTTTGGGTGTGGAAGGAGTGCTACATGTAGATATGAATATGTGTTTGTTTTTGAATCCTCCTCCCTTTCTGGATGACGCAGAAGGGTTATTTTTTTAAACTCCTGATCTGCATCTCTTGCCTTTTTTTTGAGATGGTGAATGTATCTACAAGCTCTTCTATATTACTTGAAGTAACATGCAAAAAAGTGACCTGTCAGCAAAACTAGCACCTTTTTTGAAAATGCATTTGTAAAAGACTGAAATGTTACATCAGAAATGCTTTTTCATCAAACTTTGCTGGAAGCAGGGTTTTTTTCAGTATTGGTGTCACATTCTTGAATATTTCTCTTCTGGAGCATGAATTTCAGTGGGGAAAATCTTGGCTAATTTGTTTGTCCATAACTGAACCAAAATTTTTATTTTGTTTGTTCAGTGACAAAATGTTTCTTAGTATTTTAATGAATTGAATAAATGGTGAGAAATGGCTGTAATAATAGTTCATTGTTGCTACGGTGACTGTGTCAAACCACTCTTGATTTATATTTGGGAAAATCTTATTTGAAAATGCATACCCATTACTACAGTTTATAGATGGACCCAAGAGCAGATCCATTGTTTTTAAAATGCCCTCTGACACTCTAGTTGCAAATGGGAATGCTTAGTGGTATTCAGTGTCTAAATGAGTAAAGCCCACTGCTTGATTTATGTGCAGGAAGAGCCCTAGGATCTGTTGATGCACAGCATGGGTGAGCAGTTGATAATCCGTACCTCACTTTTGAGGTGAAATTGCTGTTTAAAAGGAAAAATTAAAACCCATGCAAATCAGGGTGGGAAACTAATATTCTCAATCCTTGTTGCAATGGCCTAAGATTAATTTCAAAGTAGGACAATCTTTTCCTGATTATTTTGCTGAATCTATTTGAGTTCACACAACCCTTCTTTCCTTGGGTTTTTGATAGGTTTTGCTAGTTTATGTAGTAGTGAAAAGCCAACAATAAAATGCTAATGTTCGGAGAGAAAAATGTATGCCAGTCCTAATGTTGAGAAGTTTGTTTTCATAACATTTGGCTTTTGGGTTGATGAAAGACTGAATGAGACATTACATGTCTAATTATAAAGTAAAGCTTTGCTTTATGGTTCAGTGACATTCTTCCAAATTCTGAAGACAGTAAATGGACAGTGTCATGATTTAACAAGTTATTGATCTTTCTTTCGTCAGAAATTGTAAGGTGAGCAGGTGATCAGGTGATAGATCACCTGTTTCTGATCTCTGGGTCTATGTCACTGATGACATTCTGCTATCATTGTTGAAAGATATGGTACCACATGCTCTGTGCGTAAAGGGCAGAAGTTTATTTAAAACTCCCTTTTTTAGCTTGACTCGTATTCAAGAACACAGCTGACTTTCAGAGACAATGTTCTGAGTGGAACACAGATATTAATATACAAATTATATGTATTAATCTATGGAACATCTTTCTGGAGGAAGGAGGCACCACTACCTTTCCATTATAGGGGTGTGCTGTAGTTACTATTTTCCCCATCTCATTTTAGTTTACACGACGAGACAATTGAATATATAGTTTCTTCAAAAATGCATTAATTGATTGCAAATGTACTATCTGCAAAAAATTCTTAATGTACAAATACTTATGTGTCTCTTGTTTATAACTAAACCACGGTGGTGTACTGCAATATATTTGTCAAGATGTCAAAATATTTGTCTTTATTTAATTGTAGGCTCCCTGATGACGCGGCTAGACTGTCCAGCGAGCAGCTGAGCCATGCATGGGATCTTTCTGGTCTGTTCGATCCCTGGTCTGTGCTGACTTAGCTTATATTAGCCAAGGCTGCAGGCGGGCTCAGGAACTCTAGACCAGGGAGGGGGAAGAACAGCCAGTGTTCCTTCTCTGGTGACCCCTGCTGGGAATGTGGGAGGGTGAGATTGGGCTCCCTGCAATCATGTAGTCTGCTGACGCTTGTTGAGGCTCACATCAATAATGGGCAACTTGGGTGAGCGACCCAAGGGTGCCCAATGCTGATGAAACCATAGACCTGTTTTTAAAAAAAAAAATAAAAAAAAAAAAATTGATGCCCTCAGAAGAGAAGGGAAGCTTTTCATTAAACTGCGTGTGCTAAAATTACTTCGCATATTTAGTGTATATTTTGAAAGTCTGCTGAGTCGTGATCTAGATTTGTCTCTAATTTTTTTTTTCTGGTGTTCCTAGTCTCTGATTAGCTATTTTTGTATTCTTTGTGTTTCCTAAAATCCTGCTTGATCAAATCACCTTTTAAAGTGTAGTTGCGTGTGTGTGCAGGCCGCAAGTACGAACCATTAAACCGTTGTTTTTGTTCTAGGTAAAGTAGCAGTGTATCGAGTACTGTGAAGTGGGCTGCAATTGTAGCAAGTGTTCTGTTCTGTTCTGTTCTGCAGTGCCTGACTGGCACAGGAATAGAGCATAAAAGGCTTTGCACCCCCCCCCCCCGCCCCACCAGATGATTGAAGGTTGTACCAAATTAAACTTGATTGATTTTCCAGCTTTGATGTTTATGATGACTGATGGAAATTCTCGATCATCGAACTCGATGCCCTTTGTCCGTTCGTCCAGTGCCCTTTTTATGTTGTACTACTAGTGATAACAGAAAAAAAGCAGTGCAATATTAAAAGGGCATTGGCCGGCGACCAGATCAATGTTGCAGGTAGGGTCTGCAATTCTTTGGGTTTTGTACCTTCAATTTTTTTCCCCCTCCAAAAGGACTGCTTTCGGAGGAGGGGGCTATTCGCCAGTGGAAATCTAGTTGGTGGGTATGTTGGAGCTGATTGAATATTGGTACCTTGTCCTTGGTGAGGTGGTTTGGGGAGAAATTTAGAAAATCTGGTGCTATAATTCAAAATCATGAATCTATATTTTTGAAATTTCAGCATCAATTTTTTTTTTAATTTATAAAAAAAAAAAAAAAAAAAAATTGTTCGAACGGATGATTCTCAGGATTGAACAGAGAATGCAAATCCTTGTAGGAAATCAGCCTGTTGCTCCATCAGGAAGATGAACTGAAATTTAATGTGATTTGAAAATACAGTACACATTTTGGAACATAACTTTTAATAAGAAATCTCCAGGGAGCATTTACACTACAAAAGTAGCATTTGTGCAAAGTGGTTTCAGAACCACACTGAAGTTTTATGATATAAATCTGGAGTTGAGGTCTGACCTGATGAGAATGTGACTCCCTGGATTTACACTACAAACTTTAGCATTGGTGCAAAGTGATTCTACAGATATTATGCAAGTGCACTCTAAGGGTTTTCATTAATATGTTTTTTTAGTCTGTATTTGTAGTACTGATATGATCTTGACTGATATAACCCAGGTTTGCGGTCTACAGATATATTTGTCGGGCCGTACTGTGGTTTGCATTGAGATCAGCGATAAAGGAGCCTGGGTGATTACCAGGGATGCTGAGCACCCATGGGCCCAAATAATTTTAATGTTGGATAGTTGATACGGGGGAAAAAAAAAAAGCATATGAAGTTCGCAAGGGGGGCAGTCTTAAAATATAACTTTACGCTGGGCTGGTGCTCTACTGCATCTATTGGAAAGTGAAGTCACTACTGAGTTATACTATCACTTCACATCCACATGAAATGACAATTCCCTCCCCCCTCCCGCACCCCGTTTTACATTCTACTCTCCTGTTTTGCTGGGCTACGGTATGCTTGCGTAGATGCTCTTTGGTTCCACACCCAAGTGGCCCTTGTCAGGCTTGATCTGTGTTGGTGAGCTGTTCACCTCGGGGACGCAGGATGATGAAGCCCGATCTTTCCTTGCCCGATGTTCATATATGCAGGGTTGCAGAATGGTGGTGAGGGATTGAATTCTGGCTGATGCTAGGACCAATCCTAGCTCCTTGCGACCGCAGTGGAGATCAACTATCTCCACACAGACTGGAGAGCAAACCTGGAAATGTTCCTATGCACTGCATAAATGCAGTAAGCTATTTGGGGGAAGCACCCGTGTGTGTGTGTGTTTTTTTGGTGATTGATTCAAAGATTACCCACTAATTATCACTTTTTTTGTAAATCTAGTTTTACGAAATGTATGAAAACTCCAGTGTTGCCCTGGCCATATTCTATCGACAGGTTGTCCAATTTGGAGTGAGAGTCCCTTTTCTGTGGTGCACTCGTTGAAATACCAGCCATCCATTGGCAGTTGGACGTGTATCTTACATTGTCGGGCTGTTTTCTGGATGTGGGATTGCCAGCCAGGAGCGGGATGTTCTCTATCCCATCGTCACTAGCGAGGAAAGCTTGCAGTTTTGCTTTACTTGTACCACATGTAAGGAGTAATTATATAATGCTGTAAGAAAGCAGTTTAATAGAACAAAGCTTAAAGTAAGCGGGCCAGTAAGGCATGCCTAACTTTTTTTGCTGCTTTGAAAAAGTAAAACTCAATTGTTGCATATAAAAGGAATTTGGGTGACCCCTGTATTGGAACACCAATGGGAGCTGCCCCGGAGTAATGATGGTGCTCAGGCATACATTTTGCTGCTGCAACAAGATGCGAGGTGGGAAATCTCTCCGACCTCTTGTGCATTTAGCTGCCGGCTGAGATTGAGATTGCCACTGGCAAAGGCCTGGAAGTATGTCGCCGGTCTTTGTCTTCCATTTGCTGACTAGCTGAGGGGAGAAATTTGTTGTGGGACAGAAGGTAATGGCCCTTAGACTATCTGTCAACATGAAGTAACAAATTCATAAATTTTAATTTGTTTTAGCCATGTGGTACAGAATCAAAGACTAATTATATGCTGTAGCAACTTAATGTGGCAGCAAAAAGCCTCCCTTTTTAGACTCGAGTGCCTAACTAGATCCTTTATGGAAATCTTAACTATCCGATGACCAGCTATTTTCAAACCTCCCAACAAGTTATGGTGTTAGTGATACTCTAGCTGAGTGCAATAATTGAGATTTGAATTCCCTGTTTTGACATCCTGCAGTCAGATTTTTAAAAATAAACTAAATACTACTTTTAATCTAGGTATTTAAAACTTATAACTTTAGAAAGAATGATCAGATCTGAGTGAATTTGATGTGTTTTAAATACCAAAGAAGTCCTATCTGGATATGATACTATTTTAGAAGTTGTTTTAACAAAGTATTTGAGGTTGCTAATATACATAGGAAATAGCTTAGTATTTTAAGATTATGGTTGCTTTGTTGCAGGTTAATTCATTTGAGGGGGGGGGGGAATCGAAAAGTTCGAGATTTTCCGGCCTTGCTGCTGACAGACGCTCTGACTTTATTGCACTACTGTGTTTCACAGCTAGCAGTGCAATAGTATTGTCAAAGCATCTGAAGGTAGATCAGATCAACACTGGCGGAGGATGTGAAATCGTCAACTGGTCGTGAGCAGCACCATGGGTAATTTACTTGTCGAGGTTTTGTGTATTTATGTAAATTAACTTGGTGTTTAAAATATCATTCAGCATTAACTCTGGCATCAAGTGTTGTCACTAGTATTTTGCTAAAATGTAATGGTAGGCATGTGGGAAAACACCAGGAGTACTATTTTAGATTTTATGTATTACAAATTCTGGGCAGAGTACTTGGAATTCTGCATAGCTAAGTGAAAAACTAGTTGCAGAAATGGTTAGAGCAGTGCGAAGCGATGAATTACGAATGTTATGCAAAAAGCAGATCTCTCACTTAAAACCTATTGGCTTTTGGATGTGTTTTTCCTATAGCATATTGATATGACTACTAAAGGAAATATGCAGTTGTGCAAGTATGCTAAATAAATCATTGACAATATTGCAGTGTGATGTTGCACTGTGTTGAATAGTGATAGGATGGACATCTTTACTGTGCTTTAAGGTTTTGCTTATGATTTTCTAATCCTAACATGACCACGGGGGCAGAATGGAGACCGGTTTCTTCTGGGTGGGGGAGTGAATCTAAGGGTTCTTTTGTTAATTTGCCTACCTATGGTACTGTCAGCCACAGCTCAGTTGGTAGCACCCTCATCTCTGAGTCAGAAGGTTGAGTTCAAGCCCCACTCCAGGGACTTGAGCACAAAAATCTAGGCTGACACTGAGGGAGCACTGCACTGTCAGAGGTGCCGTCTTTCGGATGAGACGTTAAACCAAGGCCCTGTCTGCTCTCGGGTGGACGTAAAAGATCCCATATACTATTTTGAAGAAGAGCAGTGGAGTTCTCCCCGGTGTCCTGGCCAATATTTATCCCTCAACATCACTAAAACAGATTATCTGGTCATTATCACATTGCTGTTTGCGGGAGCTTGCTGTGTGCAAATTGGCTGCCGTGTTTCCTACATTACAACAGTGACTAAGCTTCAAAAATACTTAATTGGCTGTAAAGTGCTTTGGGACATCCGGAGGTCATGAAAGGTGCTATATAAATGCAAGTTCTTTATTTCAAGGTGAAAGATGTGTTGTGGATTGAAACAATTTTTTCCCACCTGGAGTATCAAGCCCTAGCATGTCTGGTGTACCACAGCCAGCTGCGGTGTAAAGTTCCCTCCTCTCTGTGCCAACATTGTGCTCAAAACCAACTTCAGAAGAGCACGCCTATAAATATAACTTCCCATACCAGCCATCCTCATGACTTTCGGAACAAGATTGCGCCAAATTATCAGCAAGTGCTCAAACTCAAAGAATAAAGAGATGAGATTTGTGTTCAGTCTGGGCTGGATTTGAAGCTTAGTCTCTGAGGTAAAGGAATAATACGCTAACCAGCTGTATCACCCATCTCTCTTAACTGGGGCATCTTTTAAATAAGAACACAGGTGGCAATCATTTTAAGTTTCTGCCTTTTTTTATTTGTGATTGGTGGGGGAGGGGGAAAAGAAAGAAGAGAGAATTGTTGCAACCTCACTTCACTGTTTACTGAAGCTCTGTGGATATGGGGTAGAATGTGCTGTAGAAGGTCCTCTCTTTATAAAATAGCAATTTCCTTGCCTGTACAGATCATTACAACCTTTTAATTTTAAAGCATTGTGGTGTATACATACCAGGATGCTGTTTGCAGTGATGGAGTAAAGTTGCTCAGTTTTATTTTTATAATGGGATATCAATTATTATATATACCTTTTATTATTATTATAATAATAATAATCAACTTTATTGTCATTTAGTGCACAAGTGCAGTACAACGAAATGTAGGCTTGCGGCTCCCGAGAGTGTACATTTAGATTAAGACATTTAAACATTCAACATTCATTTGGCTTGTAATACGTTAACATAAACATAATAAAGTGCATTATATATTTTTGGTATAAAGGGAGACTATTTGGATCACTCTGCCTGTCCCAGTTTTAACTACTGGATCTATTTACTTTAAGCCTCTTCCTGTACCCTTTTAATATTTTCTTCAAGTCTTTTTATCTAATTTTTGTTAGTGCTATGATCGGTTTGGCCTCCGTAGTCACTTTTGGTAAAGCATTCCGTATCCTAATAACCATTTTGTGAAAAAATATTTCTAGCCTCCCCTTTATGCTTGTAGAATCCTGAGTTTTATGTGTCCTTGTTACTGATTCATTGACCAAGTGTCAATAATCTTTCGCTGTTTATTCTGTTAAACCCGTACATAATTTAAACGCTTCTTATTCAATCCCCCCTCTTAACCTTGTCTATTGCAGTGGATAAAACTATGGGAGAGGAGCATTTTATGTTTTGTATCTGTTATACCTAGTATCACTGTATTTTTGTTGGTGAAATTTTATCTGTTTCCATGAAAGCTTGTTCTGTTGAATGTATGCAGAGTCCTTTTTAATAGATACAATATTGATATTGTACATATTGTGGCATTTTGCACTCTGTATACACAGTATACAGTTTGGCCCTGTACTTGTGTACACATTGGTTGATGTGAGTGTTGCACTCTGTACCTTTTCTCCAAGATTAATTGTTCTTATTTTCAGCTGTTCTATTTTTGTTCTAATTCTTTTTTGGGTCAAACAAAAATTATTTGCCTGTATCTACTGACTGGCCTCTTCTCAATGTGCCTTTTTATAAAAAAAAATCTGTTGTTTTCTCTGCATCTCAAGATTGGGAGCTTCAAGATTTGTGATTGTATTGTCCAAAACTTAACATTTCATGGTGTGGCGCAGTAGTTTGTGCTTTTACAGTTAGATATCCTGTAACCCACTGATTTTTCATAAGACAGGTTGAGCTAAAATACTAAATGTCATGCATGTTTCCTGTACATACACTCGCTCTCTGCACCATCATTTTGGTGTCCATTGCTGCAACCTAGATTCACCAGGTACAGCTACAATCTGACGGCTTTGTTGTTCCTAGGGATTCTAGTAATGAATCTTTGGCAGTGAATTAGTTCACTGTTTTCCTTTTTTATAGGTATAGATTTTTAAAAAATCATTGCAATGTACACTTCAGCGAAGTGGCCTGCGCATAAAGGATATTAACAGCTAGATCTAATTGTGTGTGTGCGTGTTGCTTTTTTGTCTTTCCTTTCTCTCAAGGTTAGTTTGACTCTTCATTCTACTAAAAACCCATACATTTTTAATTCTGCCATTCTTGAAAGAAAACGTTAATGCATTTGGTATCTTCTACCCATAGCATAGTTTGGTTTAAGGATGAAGAACTTACTGTACATAATTTAAGACTGGCATATGCTAGCAGATTTTTCTGCTTGAATATACCGCAATGTAGCAGGTTGTTGTATGATGGGCGTTCTTTGCAGCTGCGAATCTGCTGGTGTGCCTGCTCGTAAGGGTGGAGAATCAGTGCTGGACAATGAATTATATTCTTGTGTGAATTTAGCAACTGGTTTAGGGTACTTTGAAATTATGGCAAAGGTTTGCGGTTGTGCTTTGACCCTCTGCCGTGTTGACCAGAATATTCAGCTGTAATTCCTTTTATCAGAACGGTGTGTCGTCTGTCTGCCCTCCGACACTCGCTCACTCCGTATCAATTTCCTGCAGTTTAGCTGTGGGCTTTTCATGTGCATGCAAATGTAAATCTGATAGGAAATGCATCGAATGGCACAGCTTTTTAATTGAGACTCTTTGTGCCGTGTGAGAGGAAATCTTCATCCGTTTTCCTGTAACTAAACTTTAACTATGAAAGAAATTTTTGTTTTTAAGCTATGGGGAGCTCTTAATTTTCCACCCACAAAATGATCAGCTTTAAGTTCCAAACTTCAATATATTTTTAGACACTGGTATAGAAATTGGATTGCTTCTAACAACTTAATTTTTTTAAATCCCAAATTTTAAAGCATTTCCTCAACTGGCAGGAGAAATTTAGAATTCAGTCTCTTGTTTTTAGATGGTGTTTACTCGGGGAAGAAGTACAGGCACTAAATAAATAGGATCAGACTGGTTATCTCTGTTGTATTGTCCATATCAAGATTTACAGGTCTTAAATTGAGATACAGTCCTGGATTAAAGTAAAATGTCATTTCGGTGAATAAAGACATTGAGTGGTCAATTGTGAATCTGAAAATGTGTTGTTAATGCTCCTTTTGTGTTGGTTTTTGGTTAATATTGTTGAGGGATGTGTGTGTTCAACTTGATGTTGCCGTCAGTTTGTGCGGGTGAAATAAAGAATAGATTTGCCTTCCAAAGCTAGGCTTTATTAACTTTAAAATCTGCAGCACATCTTTCCACATCCAGTCCCAACCAAAGCTGGAAAAGAACTGAATTTAAGGTGGCCACCACACATCATGTGACATCAACTACCAATGAGATTACAACATATATCCCAAGGCAGTTAACAAACAACCAATCACAATACTTTTACTAAACAAGGAATAATCACCACATTCACCCCTCCTTTTAAAATACACTCCAACCTGAATAACCTTTACAATTTATAATTAATTATTTACAACTAAAACTATGCACAACAAGAGTAAAACTGTTTACATGACACAATACTAAGTGAACAACAACAAATAATAACATTGCACATAAGTATTAAGTATCTCTCAACTAAAACAATATAATATTTCAACAATTTTAAAACATTACTATCAATTTAAAAGTCCATTTTCAATCGGTCGACCGGATATCTTGTTCGTGTCGACCTTCTTAACCTTGGTGAAATTCCTTGCCCTCCCACACCAGAAGGCACAGAAGTATCTTCAGCAGGAAGGCTATCCATATCCCGATTTTCAACGGTTTCCGGATTAGAAATCCCATCAGAAGGTAAACTGGGACGGTCATAAACATCCATCAAGGGCTGACTAAGAGAAGTAGAATTATCTGCAATCGGATTGGAGACATTCGTAGTATCTGTAACAGCATCCACATTATCTAAATCATGACTATTGTTAATATCCTCAGAAGAGGGCTGGCCACCACAAGGAGCCAAGTCTTTTTAATTGAAACGGTACTTTCTTTCCCATCTTGGAATCGAATATGAGCATATTGGGAATTTGCCTCCAACAACTCCACTAAAGGATCATATTTTGACAATCTAACATGGCGTCGAAGCAGCATAGGTCCCTGCATAGTAAGCCATGAAGGTACCGAATATCCCGTAGTAGATCTTCGCGGATAGTTAAAGAGCCTTTCATGGGGGGTCACATTAGTAGCCGTTGAAAGCAATGATCTAATGGAATGCAGGGCATAAGGCAGTACCATTTCCCACTGTGTATTCTTAAGGTTCCGGGATGTCAAAGCCAACATAACTGCCTTCCAGATCACCCCATTGTATCGTTCGCACTGTCCATTACCCTGGGGATTATACGGGGTAGTTCTACTAGTAGAAATTCCCCGACTCTGAAGGTATTCCTTCAACTGGGAAGACATAAAAGAACTTCCCTGATCCGAATGGATATACGCAGGCATCCCAAAGATGACAAAAAGTTGAGTCAGACATTTGATAACTGTAGCAGCTGATACATCTGCACAAGGAAAAGCAAAAGGGAACCTTGAAAACTCATCCACAACAGTAAAAATATATCGGTTTTGAGTAGTTGAAGGAAGAGGCCCCTTAAAATCGACGCTCAAACGTTCAAAAGGAGAAGTAGCCTTTATAAGATGAGCTCGTTGAGGCTTAAAGAAATTCGGTTTACACCGAGCGCAGATAGAACATGATGAAGTCATCCGCTTGACGTCTTCAACTGAAAAGGGCAAATTCTTACTGCGTACGAAGTGTATCATCCTCGTAACCCCAGGATGACATAAGGCATTGTGAAGATTAATAAGCGTATCTCCGTGAATCACAGAACAATAAGCCCTCGACAGTGCATCAGCAGCAACATTATCCTTCCCCGGACGATAAACTATGTCAAAATGGTAACATGCCAACTCAATCCTCCATCTCATTATTTTATCATTTTTGATCTTTCCAAAATGTTTAACATCAAACATAAAGGACACAGATTTTTGATCAGTTACCAACGTGAAATGTCGCCCCGATAAATAATGTCTCTATTTACGCAATGCTTCTACTATTGCATATGCCTCTTTCTCTATTGAAGAATGTCTTTTTTCACTATTGTTCAAAGTACGTGAGAAAAAGGCCACAGGTCTTCCATTTTGGTTCAGAGTAGCCCCAATTGCAAAATCAGAAGCATCCGTCTCGATCACAAAAGGAACCTGCTCATCAATAGAATGCACAACTGCTCCTAAAATATCCTTTTTAAAATTCTCAAAACATGTCCTGGCCTCCCATGATAGAGGATATGTCGTAACCCGAATAAGAGGCCGGATCTTCCGTGAAAAATTTGCAATCCAATTAGAATAATAAGAAAACAGTCCAACAACTCGTTGCAAAGCCTTAGAATTAGTAGGACAAGGTAAATCAATCAATGGTCGCAGACGTTCTGGATCTGGTTTAATCTTGTTTCCCGAGATAACATACCCCAATAGATTTACCTCAGTAGTCGAAAAGATACATTTCTCTTTATTAAAAGTTAAACCAACTTTTTCTGCAGCTTGAAGGAATCTTTTTAAATTAGAATCATGCTCCACCCTTGATTTGCCACACACTGTGATGTCATCTAAGTATGAAAAGGTGTCAGAGAGGGAGTTATCACTTATGAAAGCATCCATTGCCCGTTGAAAACAAGCAACACCATTAGTAACACCAAATGGTATTCGGCAAAACTGATACAGCTTTCCACCAGCCTCAAAGGCCGTATATGGTTGATCCTTCTTAACAATAGGAATCTGATGATAAGCACTCTAAGTCAATAGTGCTAAAAACCTTATACTGAGATACTTTATTGATAAGCTCATCAATCTTAGGCAAAGGGTACGCATCTAATTGAGTATACCTATTAATAGTTTGGGAATAGTCTATCACCATTTGTTTCTTGTGTCTCTCGTTAGTCGTGACAACTACCTGTGCTCGCCAAGGCGAACAACTAGGTTCAATGATTCCTTCCAATAAGAGACGTTGAACTTCAGAATTAATAAATTCTCTATCCTGACTACTATATCATCTTGACTTGGTAGCAATTGGCTTACAATCCGGCATCAAATTGGAAAAAAGTGATAATGAAGAAATGGATAAAGAGGTTAATCCACAAATAGATAAAGGTGGCTTAGTCCCTCCAAATGAAAGACTAAGAGACTCGTGTAACTGAAGCACATCATGTCCAATCAAAATATCCGCACAGAGATTAGGCAAAACAGATAGGCGTATATATCAGTATACGTATTACCTAGAATCATTTTCACAAAGCAACAACCAGCTATTTGTGAAGTAAGGGTCATCTGAGCCATACACACCTGATACATAACAGGTGAAATTTTCAAATGCTTCTCCTTCGCAAACTGAAGACTTTTAAAACTCTCAGTACTGCCCGTATCTATAAGGGCCTTCACTTCCAACCCATTAACTTGAGCCGTAACTATAGCTTTGTTTAGGCCATGAGCAAATGCAGCAGAAATTGATGCAATAAACGCCCTATCTAAAGGCTGAATAGTCACAGAGGAGGAGGTGGTAGAGGAGGGCCCTCCCACACCAGGAGAGGAGGAGGTAATTGAACCTGATGATTTGCACACGCGTGCATAATGACCTCTCTTGCCGCATTTACTACACAGCCTCCCGAGCAGGACACTTCAGACGAGGGTGCCGGATATTCCCACAAAAATAACACTTCTGAATGCTAGAGGCAACAGCCGCCGAAGTAGAAACTGTTTCAGAATCTAGTAAACCACTCCCATTAAATCCACATAATTCCTTTTCATCCGAAACTGCCGAAACCATAGTTGCAGGCCGATTAAAAAGAGCATAAGAATCCGAACTTCTCTGAGCCACATCCAATGTAGAAGCTTGCTCAAAAGCACTTTTAAGATCCAAAGTCTTATTTTCTAACAACCGCTGACGAATTGATCTAGACCGTAATCCATTAATAAAAGCATCCCGTACCGATTCTTCCTTATATTCTTCAGCCGTCACGGCCTTATAATTACAGTTAACACTAAGGCACCGAAGTGCTTGTAAATAAGTATCCAAAGATTCTCCCACCTGCTGCCTACGGGCAGATAGAAGGTGACGTGCAAATACCTCATTCTTTGGTTTGGAAAAGATTTTTGTTAATGTAGAAATAGCCACTTCATAAGTTTTACAGTCCAAAATATAGCTATATACATCCGGAGCAATGTAGTTGATCAGCATATTCAGCTTATTTAGAGACTCTTGATCCAACACGCCCAAAAAGTTTTTAAATGTACAATACCAATGTTTCCATTTATCATCCACCCCAGCAGAATTGGGGTCAGCCTTGAATCGTTCTGGTTGAAGATATCGCTCCATTCTAACATAAAGTTAATAAATTGAAATAAAGAATAGATTTGCCTTCCAAAGCTAGGCTTTATTAACTTTAAAATCTGCAGCACATCTTTCCACATCCAGTCCCAACCAAAGCTGGAAAAGAACTGAATTTAAGGTGGCCACCACACATCATGTGACATCAACTACCAATGAGATTACAACATATATCCCAAGGCAGTTAACAAACAACCAATCACAATACTTTTACTAAACAAGGAATAATCACCACAGCGGGTGTTTTGGCTTCGGCTCAATCTCCCTTTCCTCTGTCCTTTTGGTGTGGAATGGGAGCAGTGCCAATCCTAGTGCAAAAGTGCATAGGTTGGTGGATCATCTTCAGGCATTAACTGTTCAAATCCTATACGCTTAACAAAAAGACCTTGGGGACCATGCACTGGTCAGCTGCCTAGCCATTCAATTTGTTTTCTGTATACAGGAAACTTTTTTTTTATCCGGCACCGACGTGGTGCCAGTTCATCAAAAATTCCGGATAACAGCGCTATAGTAAAAGATAGGGAGAGCTGAGAGCTCCGTATAAAGCAACAAACCCTGTTGCTTAGCAACATGTTCAGAACAATGGCCACAAGTTCCAAGCGTCTCTGTAGCTTAGCAACAGCTGCAGCCACACCCTTGCACAGCAACAGATCGATGAAGGCAAGTAATATGAAGTATGAACCTACTCCTGGATTTTGCCGGTTAACCGAGATTTCCGGTTATTTAGGTGCCGGTAAATCGAAAGTTTCTTGTAGATGAGTTAACGATACTGATGTGTTCCTTCCTTCACGAAAGGATGGAGCTTTACTTGTTTTGGCTTTTAAAACCAGTTGCAGAAGTGCAATTAGTGCCCTGAATAAAGTTTGTCTTGTGTGTTTTAATTTTCTTTTGTCTAAATTGGCTCAGTGGTAGCACTCTCGCTTCTGGGTTTAAATTCCCAATCCAGAGACTTGAGTACAAAATCTAGGCTGACAGCTGTCGAAGGTGCCGTCTTTTGGATGAGATGTTCAACCGAGGCCCCGTCTGCCCCCTCAGGTGGAGGTAAAAGATCCCATGGCACTATTTTGAAGAAGAGCAGGGGGAAGTTTTCCTGGTGTCGTGGTCAACATTTATCCCTCAACCAACACCTAAAACAGATGATCTGGTCAATTATTTCATTGCTGTTTGAGACCTTGTGTGCAAATTGGCTGCTGTGTTTCCTACATTACAACAGTCGCTGCACTTCAAAAGTACTTCATTGGTTGTAAAGCACTTTGGGGTATCCTTGGGTCATAAAAGATGCAATATAAATGCGAATTTTTTAATATTATATGGCTGGTGATATCGCTGGCTCTCGCTGTCAGTTAATAACACAAGAAATAGCACAAGATGGTGACTCTTTTTGCTAATGATTTGTGTATCTGCATATTTCTGACTGAACATTTTCCTTGTAATGATCAAATAAGTGACTGTTGTATAAGCGCGATTTAGAAAGTGGTTTGTACCCCGATGCTCTTGTCTATCTATGCTGTGTCAATGTTGGCTTTTGTTACTTTGACTTTTTTTTGCCTCCTCCATCCCCTTTCAATGAGGCTGAATGCTAATCGAGTTTGGTGCTCCAATTGAAAAGCAGCAGTAATACAGCCCCATATTTTTGTGAGCTTGGGAGCAGTTCTGTGCGTTTTGCTTTGCGTGCCCAGCATGTTCATGCTGGTTTGATTATGACCAACACAAGCATTCATTTGGAGTTAATTTGTACGGGGGGAAGAAACGGCAGATGCAAAATTTAGCGAGTTAAAGTCAAAGTGAAAATAACCCATTTGAACAATATTCCACTGTGCTTACTGAATTCAAGCCACAGGCAGTATTGCCTTGCCATTCAGAATATTTAAAAAAAAATTGTTAATCTACCTATACCAAATGTTTTGAAATCACTGACTTCCCACATTACAATAGCGACTACATTTCAAAATGTACTTAATTGGCTGTAAAGCACTTTAGGATGTCCTGAGATTGTGAAAGGCGCTACATAAATGCAAGACTTGTTTTTTTTTGGGGGGGTGGGGGAGGTTTCTGGCTATCAGGGGCACTGTTTAGACATATCTTTAGTAAGAAAGCTCCTGGATAGTTTCCAAATAATCTTGCTGCAGCTTGATATTCTCTCCCTCCTCCAGCAAGATGCATTCCTTTTACAAAATCTCTCATGCCTGCTTGAGAACCTTAAACTGAGCTGTGGTGTACCCTTTTACCAGTCCCAAGGCTGTTCTTATTTTATTTTTGTGCTCATCAAGATGCGGGATGTTAATGTTGGGAAATGGAGCACTTAATCATTTTGGCCAGCCATTGTCTGTATTGAGCATATCCAGTTCAAATGTAACATGAGGCTTTATCTTTCTTGTCTAATTTCATACAGTATCCCATTAACGCAGGTTTTTTTGCCTACAAGGAACGGTTTGAGGCTGGCCCCTTGCCGTTTTAAAGAATGCACATTTCTCCAGTCACACAGCGTACCTACACAACTGACCTTAATTTTGGCTTTGGTAGAGCAGCAGTTGTAAAAAGTATTAACATATTTCCGGTATTCTGTGGCTTAAGGCTATTTGGGTAGAAATCTCTTGGCTGTGCTCCATTTAGTTAAGGTGGAGGTATATTCTACTGAGGTTGTTGCATAATCTTAAATGTTATAAAAAGATACATGTCTACACTTACTGATGGCTCTTGGTGTTTTAAAAGAACAATGTAGACATAGTCTAGGAGCAGAGATTTTTTGTATAGAATTCACCCAATATCTCATTAGGAATGTTGTGCAGAAGCCTCCAGTCATGTTACTGGAATGGCACTTCATGAGGCCACAAGACTGAGTTCTCCTCCTTAAAGTCGGCTCCCATGTGGTCTTTAATATTTTTGATGTGTTAAACAATAATGGGTGTCACGACAGACTAGGGTGAGGGTATGTTTATTTTTCTTCCCAACACTTGGGACTTTGGGTAAGAACTTTCCTTTTCTAAGTGTGCCTGGTGACTGGACTGCGTTCTTAAAAACTATCGGATTAGTTGTATACTGTGCAGTACCAATATTGTAAATTTTCATTACAGACGATATCTAAGCAAATGTACTCCCTTCATTGCCTATGTGAGTATGTAAGAAAATTCTGTTCAAGTCCTTGTAAATAGAAATGGTTCATTCATAATGTACAAACACGCCATCATGTCATTCTGTCAGATTGATGGGTTGCAACATAATCCTACAGCATGAATTTGTTCTTTTTTGAGACCTGTCTCCGATTCGCAAGCACTTTTTTTTAGAATGTTCCAGTCAGGATGTGCTTTTAAGAGGTGACAGTATTTTTGATGCTCAGGTACTGGGACCCTATCGATATTGCCTCTGCTTTGTAGATAGCTGTGAGTAGTGCAATATTGCTTATAGGGTTTCAGTGTTTGGGAATTGCAGCAGTCTGGTTTCCAGCCGATCGCCGAGTGGAAAGCTTCAGTATTCACATCAACAGAATCGTGCAAGAGCTGATGAAAATATACACGTGTATTGTTTTCTGGCAAGGAAGGAGAATGAGGGAAGATGTGCAACACTGAACCGCATAGTCATTTCTAAAACCAATTGCCAAGTGCAATTGTTAAAAGTTGCCAGTAGCTCCAACCCTACCAATGGTTTGTGAGTAAATATGCCATGACGGTCTCTGATTTTGATCCCTGGTCTTTGCTGAGCTAGCATGGCTTCATCTGCATGATTGTGTCGGTGCTGCAATTGGCTACATCCTCATGAAGAGGAAAAGACCACCAGGGTTTCTACTCATGTCCATGCCAAAAAGGATATTTATATGGAAGATTTGGGTAAAGACGGAATCTGAGTTGTCTGTGATGGTCCTATGATGAAAAAGGCTAAGCCACACTTGAGATCTTCCCACTAGGTACAGATCAAAGGTGCCAGCTATGCTCTGGTAGTTTGCCCAAATGAGCATTCTTCATGCTTGCAGGCAACTCGCCCACTAGGAACGTCACCTGAGTTCAGTCCTCCTGTATTCATCTGACAGCTGCATAAATGCTATCCTGTGACCCTCCCTTCAGTCTTGAGGACCTGTAATGCCAGCTGAAATTAGCTACCTCAGCACAAATTGCAAATTGAACTTGCGAGCTTCCTGGGGATGACTGGTGTTGAGATTTCTTTACTGTCGAGGATCACAAAAACTGGACATAATCTATAAATAAAATAATTAACTTGCATTTCTGTAGTGCCTTTCACAATCTCAAGATGTCCCAAAGTGCTTTACAGACAACGAAGTACATTTTTGAAGTGTAGTCGCTGTTGTAATGTAGGGAAACTTAGCAGCCAATTTGCACACCGCAAGGTTCCACAAACAGCAATGTGATAATGACCAGAGAATCTGTTTTTGTGATGTTGCTTGAGGGATAAATATTGGCCAGGACACCGGGAGAACTCCTTCTTCAAATAGGATCTTTTATGTGCACATGAGGGCAGAGAAGGCAGACGGGACCTTTATTTAACATCTCATCTGAAAAATGGCACCTCCAACAACGCAGCACTCCCTCAGTACTGTCCCGAAGTGCCGGCCTAGATTATGTGCTCGTCTCTGGAATGAGGTTTAAACCCATGACCTGACTTGGAGGCAAGAGTCTTACCACAGAGCCAAGGACCTCTTTTTGGTCTTTTGAAACATTGGTATGTATGTTTGAAGAACATTGTCACCCTGGGGATGTGCAGAGGTGTTTCAAGTCTTGTATTTGTGGTTGAATTAGTCCCAATCTTTATTCAACGCAAAAAGTTTGGGAGAGTGGCACCAAATGCTACACTATGCTGTGCCTGTTCTTTATTGGGGGTTGATCTGGAAACCCGAGACCTGGTATAGTGCATGTCTGTTGTTTTCCAAACAGGTCTCCTCCAAAAGGCCCCTTGGAGAGCAGAAGCATAGGATCATATAATTGGTAGATCCCTCTCCAATTTATTAACAAGGAAGGGAACAGTCCAGGAGCAGGTGCTGAGCTGTCCCAGTATGTGTTTCATCCTTGATCCAATATGTGCTCGAGTCATTAGCCACTTGTATGTCGCGGTATATACCTGCTCAACTGGTCACTGGGAAGCAGCAGCACCAGAAGGAATGGGTATTTGCTGCTGTAATGAGTGGAACCGATAAGTTTGCTTTTGTTGGTGCTCTCGGCTGTGTGGGACTCGTCTGGAGTAAACAGCACTACAGTAATGTAAAGACAGAATGATGGAAGTGTTTTTAAGGGGCAAGGCAGGGTGCCTTCTAATTTAAAAAAATAATTGAAACCTTGATGAAGGTTGGGAAACCATTGTCCTGGAGCGACTGCCATTACTCTGGTTCCATGCTACCAAAGAGCAAAGATGCTGTGAAGTGTAAGTCGGCAAGAGAAACTCGTTGCTTTTTTTTTGGTACCATTATCTCTCCTGCACTGTTTCAAAAGAGACTGGTTTTCAATTACGAACAATAATTGGATCAGCCCTAAGTAAGGAAGCATTTGGTCTTCTAAAAGCACTAACCGACTGCGTTTTTTTTTGAATAATTGAACGTCACTGAATAATTTATATTGTGCATTGTGCAGATCCCAAGAAGAGCAACACAAATGGCTTTGTGTGATTGAAGAACAGTGACGTTTCTTGTTCTTGCATGTCACAGTATAATGGAGAAGTAAATTTCAGTAGCATTAACCAAATTTGCTGGAGGCTGCAGAAATAGTTAAAATCAGCAGTGGCTGCAAATCATGAATGTATGTGAAGTATGCCACTGATCTAATTTCTTCAATTTATGGGGTAAAGTTTCTCTTGTCTTGGTGTGATTGATTACTTTTAAATAGAGGCTTTGTGGTATTGGATGACCTGTTCACAAGGTCATAAGAGGCTGTCCTTTTCAAGCAGGATCCGGAGTCAGCGGTTTCATCAACTGGTAGGTGAACAAACCAATTGGAACACATGCAGCGGTGTTGTCTAAACGACCTGCTTCATTTCCCAGATGGGGAAGTATAGTGCAGTGACCACATGTTCAGATCACTCCTGTTCTGCTATTACTGGTCTCTTGCTAGCAGTCAACAGTTTATTTTTTCAGCCCCGTTGGGTTGGTCCATCATATTCGAGCCTTCCACATCCTCAGGATGTCCTAAAGCACTTCACAGCCAATGAATTACCTTTGAACAGATGAACTTTATTCCTGGCATTGGTCTACACTTCCACTCTGTAACAAATGGCACGAGGAAGAAATGTTCTTTGTAGTAAGTAAATAAATACATAATTCTCACCGTGGCCCATTGGTAGCACTCTTTCCTCTGAGTCAGAAGGTTGTGAGTTGAAGTCCCACTGGAGGAACTGAGCACATGATCTAGGCTAACTGTGCAGTCACTGTTTTGTAGGCAAACTTGGCAGCCAAATTGCGCACAAGGTTCCACAAACAGCAATGAGATAAATGACCAGATAATCTGTTTTTGGAGTTGTTCAGTGAGGAATGGATATTGGCTTCTACACTGGGAGAATGCCCCAACTCCTCTTCAGATAGTGCCGTGGGATCTTTTTATATCCACCCGAGAGGGCAGACGAGGCTTCTGTTTAACCTGTCGTCCAAAAGACCGCACCTCCGACAGTGCAGCACTCCCTCAGCACTGCACTGAAGTGTCTGCGTAGGTCATGTGCTCCGGTCCTGGAGTGGGACTTGACCCCGCAATCTTCTGCTTTGAGTCCAGAGTGCTACAACTGGGCCAAGGCTGACAGTTGTGTACTTACTTGCT
The DNA here is from genome assembly GCF_052327205.1 of Somniosus microcephalus. Classification (NCBI taxonomy): domain Eukaryota; kingdom Metazoa; phylum Chordata; class Chondrichthyes; order Squaliformes; family Somniosidae; genus Somniosus; species Somniosus microcephalus. Next base: position 52,389,984 of record NC_141008.1, read on the forward strand.
TGAAGTATGGATATTTTTTTCTTGGTACCATTTGTCACTAATACGATGGAAGTATTTGTAAACCTTTGGGCTCGTGATCTTTGTCCGACAGTTCTTGCAAATCACAGACCCAGAACCCTGGGGCAGAGGAAGGGTCAAATTGCCTGGATAGACAAAGTGCACATTGCTGACATTTTTGGGCGGAAGAGGTTAATTTAATGGAATGCATGGATTGACTGCGCTTGTGCTGCTGACATCCAATCTCTGTCACTGGGTCCTGGATCAGTGATTTCATAAAAAACCTGGTATCGTTGGAGCAAAGGTTACTGCTGTGAACACTCAAAACTCTCTGCCTGAAATTGATCTACATTACCCCAAAAACCCATGTATTCATGGTAGATGGTTCGGACAAATGTATTTCATTGTTTCCTATTCTGTTCTGGAAGGGGGAGATACCTCTGCTGTAAGGAAAGAATGGGTTTAATTTCATCCTTTGGATTCCTTCATTGGAACGCCCCAAGCACTTGCTGGGGTTTTCATTTCAATCAACTCCCTGTCCGTACCTCCTTTTGTGTTACTGCCTTTTAGTTTAGAAAATCGTGGAAATCTCTGGCGCAAGGGCCACTATAGCATGCGACTTCCCTTTTTAAAAAATATTAGTAATGTGATGTGAATACTGCAAACTGTCCCACCCCCTTCAGGACTGTAAGCCCTTCCATCAAGCATTTAATGTTGACACAATGTCTTAATTCTACTTTGTAATTAAGTTTGTAAATGGAATGTGTTCCTTTCCCCAGTGTTGATGTCCTTCTCTTCTGAGCACTTAAGAAAAATAAATTCATTGGCCTAGAAATTCAGTGGGCTGCGCCACCAGTTAGTGCCTAAAGAGGGCACTCAGTGGCTTTAGCGCCACTGGCCGCGCCTCCTGCAATATTTAGCTGGGGCGCTAATGGCGGCGTTAACCTGTTGCGCTGCGCCGCCTCCGATGACGTCATCGGTGTGCGCAGCGCCCCGCTACCGCCCCGATCTCGATATTTGGCAGCGACCGCCTCTATAGCGCCGTTTGCAAATGGCGCCCGGTTCACGGGGTCTTCCTGTAGCGGCAGTGGCACAAATTAAAGTGGAGGTGCGGGGCGGCCGTTTTTTTTCGGCGGCCGCCTGCCAGCACCTCCGTCCCCGGCCTCCTGATCGCCGCCCCCCCCCGCGGCATTGCCGGCTGTTTTCCGAGAGCCCGGCACTTCTCGGTGCCGGGCTCTTTTGCCAGCACTCGCGATCGCTCATCGCGCTGGTGCAGGCCCCTCCCCCTTAAGAATGAGAGGAAGGCCTGCAGTACCGCAGCGCGCCGTGCGCGCTGCGGCACGTTGCGCTGCGATATTCAGTTTCAGCGCCCTAAGAGGGACGCGGAGTGCCTTGAGCCTCGACCCGTGTCCCTCTTGGGGCGCTCAAGCTGAATTTCCAGCGGTCGCTACTGCTCTAAACACTGCGCTAAATCAGGCGAGCTTGGCGCCCCGTTTGCAGCTCCACCCAATTTCTCCCCCATTTTTTTTAAACGTCAAGTATAAAGGAAAACTACATATTCTGCATAATGTGTAAACTAACCAGCACTTGAAAGGTTAAGTGTGCAAAGCACTCTTGGAAATGTGTGCAGGCAAGAAAGAAGCACTACTAAAATATTCTGTGTAATCGAATAGCAGGAATTATAAGAAATAGGAGCAGGAGTCTGCCATTCAGCCTTTCGAGCCTCCTCCACCACCATGCAATAAGATCATGGCTGATCGTCGACCTCAACTCCACCTTCCTGCACTATCCCCATATCCCTTGATTCCCTTTAATATCCAAAAATCTATCTATCTCCGCCTTGAATATACTGTGACTGAGCATCCACAGCCCTCTAGGGTAGAGAATTCCAAAGATTGACGACCCTTTTAGTGAAGATATTTCTCATCTCTATCCTAAATAGCTGTCCCCTTATTCTGAGACTGTGACCCCCCTAGTTCTAGACTTCCCAGCCTTCGGTAAGGAGACCAAAACTGTACACAGTACTTCCAGGTGTGGTCTCAACAAGGTCCTGTATAATTGCAGTAAGATGTCTTTACTCTTATACTCCAATCCTTTTGTAATAAAGGCTAACATACCATTTGCTTTCCTAATCGCTTGTTGTACCTGCATGTTAACTTGCAATGATTCGTGTACAAGGACACCCAGATCCCGCTGAATATCAACATTTCCCAGTCTCTCACCACTTAAATATTCTGCTTTTCTATTTTTCCTACCCAAGTGGATAACTTCACATTTCTCTACATTATATTCTATCTGCTATGTTCTTGCCCACTCACTTAACCTGTCTATATCTCTTTGCATCCTCCTCACAACTTACTTTTCCACCTAGCTTTGTATCATCGGCACACTTGGATACATCACACTCAATCCCCCTCATCTAAGTAATTGATCTAGATTGTAAATGGCTGAGGCCCCAGCACTGATCCTTGCGGTACCCTACTAGTTACAGCCTGCCACCCCGAAAATGACCTGTTTATTCCTAATCTCTGTTATCTGTCTGTTAACCAATCCTCAGTCCATGTTAATATATTACCCCCAATTCCACAAGCCTTAATTTTGTGCAATAACCTCTTGTGTGGCACCTTATCGAATGCCTTCTGAAAATCCAAATACACGACATCTACTGGTTCTCCCTTCTCTACCCTGCTAGTTACAACCTCAAAAAACTATTCGATTTGAAACACGATTTTCCTTTCATAAATCTGTGTTGACTGTCTAACCATATTATGATTTTCTAAGTGCCCTGTTACCAAGTCCCTAATAATAGATTCTAGCATTTTCCCTACTACTGTCAGGCTAACTGGTCTATTCTTCCATGTTTTCTCTCCCTTCTTTCTTGAATAGTGGGGTTACATTTGTTACCTTCCAATCCACAGGGACCGATCTAGAATTCTAGAAGATCAAAACCAGTGCATCCATTATCTCTGCAGCTACCTCTTTTAAAACCCTAGGATGTGGGCCATAATGTCCAGAGGCTTTGTTGGCTTTTAGTCTCATTAATTTCTCCAGTACTATTTCTTTACTGATACTAATTTCTCAAAGTTCCTCATTCTCACTAGACCCTTGGTTCCCCACTATTTCCAGAATGTTATTTGTATCTTCAGTGAAGACAGATACAAAGTATTTGTTTAATGTCTCTGCCATTTCCTTATTACCCATTATAATTTCTCCTGTCTCTGCCTGTGATTGACCCACATTTACTTTTGCTAATCTCTTCCTTTTTATACATACCTATAGAAGCTCTTGCAATCTGTTTTTATGTCTCTTGCTAGTTTACTCTCATTTCTATTTTCTCTCTCATCAATTTCTTGGTTCCCCTTTGCTGAATTCTAAAATCCTCCCAATCTTTAGGCTTATTACTCTTTTGAGCAACATTATAAGCCTCTTCCTAATCTAATACTATCTTTAACTTCTAGTTAGCCACGGTTGAACCATTTTTCCTGTGGGGTTTTTATTCTTTAAGGAAATGTATTTTCTTATGTACAGGTAGACTATCCTTTATCCGAAAACCTCGGGACCAGCCGAGTTTCGGATAAAGGAGAATTTCGGATTTCGGAAGGTGGGTCGGCAGGGGTCGTGCGCACGACTTACGCTGACGCTCAGCGTAAGTCAGTCGGGGTCGGGGCCGGCGGGGTCCGCGGGGGGGTCGGCGGTTGTCGGGGCTGGCAGGGTCGGCGGTTGTCGGGGCCGGCGGGGTCCGCGGGGGGATCGGCGGTTGTCGGGGCCGGCGGGGTCCGCGGGGGGGTCGGCGGTTGTCGGGGCCGGCGGGGTCCGCGGGGGGGTCGGCGGTTGTCGGGGCCGGCGGGGTCCGCGGGGGGGTCGGCGGTTGTCGGGGCTGGCGGTTGTCGGGGCCGGCGGGGTCCGCGGGGGGGTCGGCGGTTGTCGGGGCCGGCGGGGTCCGCGGGGGGGTCGGCGGTTGTCGGGGCCGGCGGGGTCCGCGGGGGGGTCGGCGGTTGTCGGGGCTGGCGGGGTCGGCGGTTGTCGGGGCCGGCGGGGTCCACGGGGGGGGGGGGGTCGGCGGGGGGTCGTGCGCACGACTTACCCTTTATCCGAACTTCCGAAACCGGAACCCTCTAAAAACCGAAGGTTTTTTCGTTCGTACGCACGACTTACGCTGAACGAAAAAACCTTCGGTTTTTAGAGGGTTTCGGTTTTCGGAAGTCCGGATAAAGGGTAGTCTACCTGTATTGAATTATGAATTATTTCTTTAAATGTTTACCTAAAATTGCTTATCTACTGTCCTCTTTTAATCTAGTTTCCCAACCTACCGTAGCCAATTGACCCCTCATTCCTATGAAGCTTGCTTTGTTCAGATTTAAGACCCTAGTTTCAGACTTAACTGAATCACTCTCAAACTCCAGCATAAAATTCTATCATGTTATGATCACTGTTCCCCAGAAGCTCCTTTACTACAAGGTTATTAATTAACCCTCTCATTGCACAATACTAGAGCTAAAATAGCCTGTTCCCTAGTTGGTTCCTCGACATACTGATCTAGAAAATTATCTTGAATGCATTCCATGAACCCGTCCTCTGCACTATTACTGCAAATTTGGTTTACCCAGTCTATATGAAGATTAAAGTCCCCATGATTACTGTATTACCCTTGTTACATGCGCCTCTAATTTCTTGATTTTAAACTGCCCGACACTACAACTACTGTTAGGGTGTTTTCTGTCCCTTCTTGTTTCTTGTGATTCTACATCTTGGTTTTTCTGAGCTAAGAACCTTTGTCTCTACTGTCTTTATCCCATCCTCTTATTATCAGGGCTGCCCTCTTTCTCCCCCCCCAACCCCCCCGGCCTATTTCTTCTAAAATGAAGCATCCTGGAATATTTAGCTTCCAACCTTGGTCACTCTGCAACCACAACTCTCTCATGGTTATTAGATCGAATCCATTTATTTCTATCTTTGCTATTAATTCATCTATTTTGTTGCGAATGCTTCGTGCATTCAGATATAGTGCCTTTATCTTTAACTTTTTCTATTGTTCCCTGATGCCACCTTAGTCACTGATGCCTTATTACCTTTGTTAAGCTCTGTCCCTTCCTGACCACTGCTTATTTTTACCCAAATCGCTACTCTGCTCTACAGCCTTGACATTTCTCTTACTGCTTTTGAATTGACCCTTTCCTGAATCCGACCCCCCCCCCCCCCCCTCATTAGTTTTAAGCCCTAGTTATTCGACTCATCAGGACACTGATCCCAGCCGGTTTAAGTGGAGCCCGTCCCAACGGAACAGCTCCCAGTACTGAAGCCAGTGCCTCATGAAGCAAAACCCCTACCTCCTACAGCACTCTTTGTCATGCATTCAACCTTCTAATCTGTTTGTCCCTATGCCAATTTGCACGTGCCTGAGGTACCAATCCAGAGATTATTACCTGTGAGGTTCTGCGTTTTAACTTTGACCCCAGGTCCTCGAACTCTCTCGGCAGAACCTCATTCCTAGTTGTACCTGTGTCGTTGGTTCCAACGTGGACCACGACAACTGGATCCTCTGCCTCCTACTCAAAGTCCTTCTTTAGCCGCAAGGAGGTCTCCTTAACCCTGGCAACGGGTAGGCACACAGCCTTCGGAACTCCCAGTCGCAGCTGTAGAGAATAGTATCTATCCCCCTGACTATACTGTCCCCCCCCCCCCCACCACTACAACATTCCTTTTCACTCCCCCCCCCCCCCCCCCCACTTGAATGGCCTCTTGTGCCATGGCCAGTTTGCTCACCCACCCTACAGATTTTGCCCTCATCCACACAGGCAGCAAGAACCTCGTGCCTATTGGATAAGGGCCAAGGCTTCTCCAGCACTGCACCCGGGGTCCCCTTACATGCCTTGAGTCGCAGTCACACCCTCCTGACCCTGACCACTAACCAGATCTGCTCCACTACCTAACTTAAGGGATGTTGCTGCCTCCTGGATCAAAGTGTCCCTCAACCCAACCTTTATTGGTATAAATCTGTGTATTGTGTACCCACTTGCCATTCCAAAATCTTTAAGTGAGTCGTTCTCTCCCCTCAATCTCCGAAGGGCAGCAGAGGGGGATTATTGTAATATCCGCTACTTACCAGCCTTTAAGGTGAGACTGACTAGAGAATCAGAGAGCAGGGCAAAAGGACAATTCTCTCTCCCTCCCGCACATTCCCTTTCTCTTGAGGTGTGACACTTGCTGGATACACGTCTGTAGATACCATCTTTACCTCCCCCGAATCATGGGTGACGTTTGATGGTCCGTGTGGTCAAGCTGTTAACCACAATGAGCCTCATCCTAGTGCCAGCTGTGGTTCTGTGGGTAGCACTCTTGCTTCTGAGCCAGAAGGTTGTGGGTTCAAGTCCCACTCCAGAGACTTCAGCACAAAAGTCTAGGCTGACATTCTAGTGCAGCACTGAGGGAAGTGCTGCACTGTCGGCGGTGCCGTCTTTCCAAGGCCCCGTCTGCCCTCTCAGATGGAAGTAAAAGATCCCACGGCACTATTTTGAAGAAGAGCAGGGGAGTTCTCCCCGGTGTCTTGGCCACTATTTATCCCTCAATCAACATCACTTTATTTTTAAAAAAAACGATTATCTGCTCATTATCACATTGCTGTTTGTGGGAGCTTGCTGTGCGCAAATTGGCTGCCGCGTTTCCTACATTACAACAGTGACTGCACTTCTTCAAAAAGTACTTCATTGGCTGTAAATTGCTTTGGGACGTCCTGAGGTTGTGAAAGGTGCTGTAGAAATGCAAGTCTTTCTTTCTATCCTTGCTCAGTGCTTTCTTGCAGCAGGTGGTCTCTGCATAGTAAAGGAGCAGGATCCCTTACCCTACAGTACTTGAGCGCCCTTTACTGCTGCCCTGATTGAAACCAGCGAACCCGGCACAGACCAGGGATTGAATCCCTGTGGCTTAGGTATTCTATAATCTTGCTGAGCCATTGGGAAGGGGGGATGCTCCAAAATTCCAGTACTGTCTTTGCGTGTCAAGACATTAAATGTTTGCAGGGAAAATGGAACGTACTCCTTACTGCCTTACTCGAGGGAGTGTACAATTCGCAGCTCAAGTTGGCATTCCACACCTGGGAATGGGGCACCGAGCGGTTTTACGCCAAAAACCAGGTGTTTGAGCACAATGAGCCCTGTGACACAATTTTCCTAAGGGCTTTCAGCCTGTCTGTTGTGCAAGAGCTGGCGGATTAACCAAATGTCTGTGGTTCTGCGACTCCCCTCGAGGCCATTGGGCATCTGAGACTCCTGCATAGCAGAAATGTGCGGCTGGCAGGCACTGACACGTTTTACAAGTGACTCCCAATAAACTGCACCTTCACTCATAATGCCAACAGATTCTGTAACTCGAGAGTTATTAATTGCAGCTTTTACTGTGCTGCACTTTTAGATCACTGCCCAAGCAATACATTTTAGTTTTAACTCCTTTTTTCATTTTTAAGATTTGATATTGTGTATGAGATGGCCTCTTTCTTGTTCTCCGCGCCCTCTTCTCTTTTCCCCCCCCCCCCCCCCCCCGTTGTCAGCTGACATGGGAGGGGAAAATGTGATTCACATTTAAGATCACTTATCACAGCTCCCCAGCGAGGGTAACCTGATTTTTTAATGTGCTCGCTGATCCACTGGGGAGCCAGAGATAAGTTAGAGGTGCTGGAGCGACCACAGGACCGGGACTCTGGAGCAAGAGTAGGTGAGCGCAGACCCAGACTGAGCTACAGAACCACAAAGGCTGTTGTATAAGCCATGCCTGAATTGCACTAGGGTGGGGGGTGAGGTTTAAAACATTGACATTTCTCCCCCCAATCCCCATTCATATTATTACCATTTTCTGTGCTAATTTGTAACTTTCAGAAACAATTCTAGAATTTGACTGATCTGGCCTGGCCTCAACACTAGGATTGGTTTTGTAAACTAACCTGAGTGGATCAGTTCAAGAGATGGTTGAAATGATGTCAGTCGCTAAATTTGTGTGTGACAAGCTTCAGGGCCAATACGTGACATGATTTGGAAACTCGTGCTTTATGCAGTTTTATACGGCCTTCCTCTAACTCAGCCGATGTGGTCGCAGGTTTTGAGTCCCGGGATCGACTGATGTTCTGCAGCATCACTGGTAAGTGTGCTGGTCCAGTGTTAGAACCCCTGGAGGGCAGATATGATGGAGACAATAAGCTGTGATGTGATCTCTTGTGTTACTGGTGAAGACAGAAAAAGCAGTCTATTTAACCAGCAATTTTTTTTTTACTTGTACTTTTCAGTGATTTACTTTCCTTCCTCAATTTAGTTCCAGAAGGCAGAGTCTGATCTGGATTATATCGAGCACAAACTAGAGTTTGAAATAGTGAAAAATCTTCCTCAGAACACACCAACACAGGTACAGATGTTGCGTCTTATCAGAGCACTGATCGTGGGGAAATCTTCGTGTTTGGCTAAGCTCTGTAGACCACTTTTATTTCTGCAGGGCATTGTCAGGCAATACTTGTCTGTTGTTGAAACAGTGAAAAGAGTTGGCCGCATGCTCTGCCCCAGCATGTAACCAACCGTTCATTTAAAAACTGGAATCCAGGAATTTGTGTCTGTTTTTTATGAATTGCAAAGTTTGCATGGCAGCCCTACAGTGTACCAAAACAAGAAACTACTCCACTAGTTTAAATTGCATGTTCTGACGAGAAGCTGCGACTTTAATTAAAATGTCCTGAAGCACCAGCTCTAGCTATGCAATTTGTAGTCGTTCTCTACATTTAAAAAAAAAAAAAAATTTAACCAGCATGTTTTTTGAGCGTCAGCAAATTCAAAGGGCAATTCATTTTTTATTTTGCTGCCTTTCAGCCATGTGAAATCCAATGAGAATGTAGTCAGGCAGGGAATGTCAATGGAGAGACTTTACTGTTTGAGGAAATCTTGCTGCATGCCTGATTGGGATTTGCTGAAGCAGTAACTACCTAGATTTACAAGGATACCAGAAATGTGAGGTTATACCCATCAGGATGAACAGGCTGGGTCTCAAGAGAAGGCTGAGGGGTGACCTAATAGAGGTCTTTAAAATTATGAACGGTTTTGATAGAGTGGATACAGAGAGTGTGTTTCCACTTGTGGGGAAGAGCAAAACCAGAGGCCATCAATATAAGGTAGTCATCAAGAAATCAAATAAGGAATTCAGAAGAAACTTCTTTACCCAGAGAGTGGTGAGAATGTGGAACTCGCTACCACAGGGAGTGGTTGAAGCAAATAGTATAGATGCATTTAAGGGGAGGCTAGACCAGCATATGAGGGAGAAGGGAATCGAGGGTTACGCTGATAGTTAGATGAGGCTCGAGTGGAATGCCAGCATGGACGATGGGCTTGTTTCTGTGCTGTATATCCGATGTAATCCTACCGTAGAACATGAACCCTTTACAGTAACTTGTTTTTATCATTATTTATCACTGCAGATATTTTTCTCCCTATTTGCTGTATTATTGGGCTATCTTGTAAGGCTGTACAGTGAATAATATATAAATACTCCTCTGATCGAAGTGGGTTAGATATTGGGGTGGCTAATTCAGACCCACTTATTTTGGCTTGCGCTGTTTCAGTACATTACAGCTTTCACTATTTCTCACCTGTGCTGTAGGACAATCCAGTAAAGCTGCTGGAGCAACTGAGGGTAATAAAATCTCGTTATCGCGCGCTATCTGCGGAAGCAGATCAGATTGCCACGGAACAAAAAGAATCTGTGGATTTCATCCGTTCACAACTTGCCACCACGTTGCAGTTAGTGCAGAAGCTGCAGGAGCAGAGTGACCTAAAGGTAAATCTTTATAATCTCCATCTCTTGACATTGTCTCGCAGGAAAAATTCAAAATGACTTTGCTCCTACAGGGCTATGTTGTCACGGAGAGGAGCCCATCATTCACAATGATACAGTGGGTTATTTTTGACATGAATTAGTCACGTGCGTTGTGTGGGGCGTTTTTGATTGGCTGGGTGTCTGTTGTGTGTGGCAACCCATCACCGTGCTCAAGTAATAAAGCTACTAATAAATCCACACTGGTAAAGTGTTTGCCCAATATGGAGTTCACTCTGTCTCCATGGGGCACACCCACTATCCCAAGTCCAGAGAGCTTGGGGCAGGTCGGCGAGAGCCAAGGCTTGGGGACCCCCAAGAGTGTGCGAGATGCAATCGCTCTGTGAAGCTGAGAAGGAACTGGCTTGGGCTGGCCTTGTTTCATTCCATTTTGTTGTTGTTTAACCAGCTAAAACCTTAACTGTGCCAGCACACAGCCTGTGGCAATGGTTTTAATAAACTTTATTTAAAAAAAACTACTACCCTTATAATAAGGGGGGTGTTGTTTGGCTTTCGAACTTTTTATTTATAGAATTTTAAAAATAATTGTGTCCACTGTCCTTCCCAACAACTCAGTGGGTCGATCCACTGCCATTTGTACAGACCAAGGAGGCTCCAAGTTCAGTTGTTGCTCTTTGTTGAGTTAGCTGCTATCAGTCAGGGTGGCAGTGGTTCTCCTTCAAGTGGTATGCACTCCCTGGGCTAGGAAGAGGAACATTGGGCTGTTTTCCTCCATGAAACACTCTGTGGCTGCCTCCCACCAATATCCTTCTCTTTCCACATCGATTTTTGCCAGTTGCTCACCTATGCGGAAATGGGCCTGGGTTGCCTCTGTGGAGGAGCTAGGGGGAGACTTAATTGAGTGGATAGGAAGGACCTATTTCCCTTAGCAGAGGGGTCAATAACCAGGCGACATAGATTTAAAGTAATTGGTGGAAGGATTAGAGGGGAGTTGAGAACTTATTTCACCCAGAGGGTGGTGGGGGTCTGGAACTCACTGCCTGAAATGGGGGTAGAGGCAGAAACCCTCATCACATTTAAATTTACTTGGATATGCACTTGAAACCATAAACTGCAAAGTTACAGACCAAGAGCTGGAAAGTGGGGTTAGACTGGATAGCTCTTTTTTGGCTGGCACAGACACGATGGTCCGAATGGCCTCCTGCGCTGTAAAATTCTAGGAGACTGGTTCCACGATTCCTCATATGATTGGATCTCCATCATACCGCTCTGTAGTGGGAAGGTAGTTCTTAAGAGACCACTTGAAACCATTTCATTGGCATTTAGAAACATTTCACTCACTGACTCCTGAGGGCCACAGGTGAACAGAGCTCTGTCAACCCCTGTCTGAAGCTTAGCAACTCCTGATTATACTGAGAGATCCTTGCGCTGCCTTAACAGTAGACAGTACTATATTACTGAATGCCAAGTGAAGAAATGTTTGGTATTGCTTGCTGAGACTTTGATAAGAGCAACAAAAGCAAAAACTGAATGCTGGAAATCTAGAACCATAAATGAACATGCTGGAAAGGCTCAGAAGGTCAGTGTCAGAACCCATAATGTTTTTGGAGAGATCCCTCAACTGAGCTCAAAACGTAGAAATCTTACCATAACCAGTTCTGAAGGGTCCACCTGAAATATTTGTCTCTAAGGTACTGACTAACCTGTGCATTTCCAGCATTTTTGTTTTCTTTTTGATTTTGAAATGTGTTGGTTTACGAAAGCTAATGGCCCAGAACTACGCGCTGGGTACTCGCCCGTAGGCCCAACGAAAGTGCCGGTTTCGTGCGTGCACTGCGCATGCGTGGGGAAACTGGAACTTCCGTTCCTTTAAAGGAAGGGGTTCACAGGTCGAACGCGTGCGCCAGAGAGGCAGCGCGTACGCCTAGAACTTCTGTTTTTTTTGCAGGTTTCTCCGGGAGGGTAAGTCTCCAGGCGCTACGCTTATAAAAAGCAGTCGCAAGGCCTGTTCTTAACAAGGTAAGTGGTGAATTAAGTAAAAAAAAAAAAAACATTTTTTCCACAAGTTAGTTTATTTTTAAATACTTTAAAGAAAGGTAAGTTTATTTTTAGCCCCGTTAGAAAGTGTAATTAATTTTTTCAAAAATTTAAATTATTGTTTAAAATAGTTCTTTTGTGTAATTTTATTTTTAAAATGTGATTTAAACATTTTTTTTTTAATTATTTGAAGTTTTAGTGATGTTTTGGGGCTGAACTGTATTCATAGATTTGACAGGTCCTGTCAAATCTATGAATACAGATTCCCTGCTACCATTGGCTCTCCGTGGCCCACGTGATCCCAGGGGGCGCTTCGAACTAACTGCGCCCCTGGGATACGCAAGCACTGCGCGCTGGCAGTTGTAGCAGGCCCAGGATCGGAATCCCACGCGGGCCCACAGCACAACGGCCGGCGCGCTAGGTAAGTGCAGGTCGGGGGCTTGCACCCACGGGAAGCCTCCGACCTGAATTTCTGGGCCAATGAGAGGAAGGGTTCAGCCACTGGTGGGTTTTTCTGTGGGTGCTGATGTGATTATCTTGACTTGCTCCGTGCTGGAAGTCTGCCGTTCGCCTGTAATGAAGCCACGAACGACTCACCTTGTGTATGGTGGGATTTGACTTTCGTCATTTGATTTTTGTTGTTGTTGTTCTCCCAGTCTTGTCCACTGACTGATGATGAGCAGTGGGCTATGCAGAAGATTCTGAAGTCCGAGGTTTTGGATGGAGCAGGCCCCAGTGAGGTACGTTGTGTTTTCCTGCTGTGCCGTTCATAATTGCTTTCACTTCTCTCCTCAATTGTAATGATACAAAATTGCATCATCTTAGGCAGTCCCTCGGAACCAAGAATGCCTTGCTTCCACATTAAAAATGAGTTTGCAGGTGACTGAGTCTAATGCGGGACCTACAGTCTCTGTCACAGGTGGGGGGGGCGGGTGGGTGGGGTGCTTGGGTTGACGTGCGCTGCCTGCGCTTGGCTTCCGCTTGCTCCCGGCAAAGAGACTGTGTTCGGCGCCTTCCCGGATGCTTCTCTTCCACTTTGTGCGGTCTTGGGTCTGGGATTCCCAGGTGTCGGTGGGGATGTTGCACTTTTTCAAGGAGGCTTTGAGGGTGTCCTTGAAGCGTTTCCTCTGCCCACCTGGGGCGCTCTTGCCGTGCCGGAGCTCTGAGTAGAGCACTTGTTTTGGGAGTCTCGTATCGGGCATGTGTACAATGTGACCTGCCCATCGGAGCTGATCGAGTGTGGTCAAAGCTTCGATGCTGGGGATGTGGGTTTGACGTTGGTGTGCGGTGTAAAATTAGCCTTTTTAAAGGAAGTCATTTAAATTATACTGTTTATGCAGGTGTTTTAATTGCTGTTCACTTGAGCATGGCTTTTTTCCAGCTATCACCTGATTCCAGGATGCTGTAGCTATGTCTGCAGCAGTTACAGCCCAGGAAAATCTGGACTAACACCTGCTCAATTAATCTGCTGGGAATTCTTGATCTAATGTGCCAAGAAATTGTTATGTGCTCACCATGATTCAGTTATTTTTGCAGTAGGTTGGGTGCACAGAGAGGTTTTGTTTTGGTAATACTGGTCGTGATTGGCGTTGTAACCCATTTGTTCTTCAGGGGGAAGTCACCTGTATCCAAATTTTGGTGCCTGTGTGCACGGTATCCTGTTTCTCAAATCTGCTTCAACTTCCTTCCATTTCATGTTTGTGCGTTTCCTGCAGCTTGATCTCTGTAATCAGGCAGTGACTTTTGCTTGCAGTCCCTCTCTGTTCTCCCTTTCCTCCCCCGCCCAGGCAGGGAAATCCTATCCCTTCACTTGGTGTGGCTCAGATCAGGAACTGACTAGTTAACATTGCACCTATAATCAGCCCAGACTGTGACATTGAGTGTCAGTGCTCTTAACGTTCAGTACCATTGACCAGTTCCTGTCATCTTGAGCACTCGGTGAGGCTGTGAGATCCTTCTATCACTATTCCACCACCTCAAAGGAGAGATGGAAAATCCATGTGTAACTTTTTTTACCCCATACTGTTGACTTGTGTGTCATATTAGCTGGTAGCACAACAACACTTAACTGAGAACGGGCAGCTGAAAATGGGGCAATGAGGAAAGCAGTAGAAAACAGTTAACCATGTTTCACTGGACTAAGTATCAGTGTTAAAATGCAACGCAATCACTTACTTTTAAAAAGAAAAATTAAAGGCTGAGTGGGTGCAAATGTTGCTTGAGGACACTAGCTCAATCAACTTGTGGAAAGTTTGATATCCTGCTTCTTGTGGCTTGTCTTTTTTTTTAAAGCCCTTTTGACTTCAGTGGACGTGTTCTGATTACTTTCTGCCAAGTATAACTGATCTTTTTCACTTTTTGATAGGAACCTTGTGCAGAGCCTCCAATACCACAACAGGTGGAAGGTAGGTGTAGACAGAAGTGATCAAGGGAAACCATAAGCTTTCTTGAACACGACTTTCCTCACTGTTTATAAACTTGTTTCTGATCTGTTCACTTGCACGGAGATCACAGCTGAGCCTGATGGGATTTTCACCTAACATCCAACAGGGGTCAGTGAATGGTATTTAGGGAGCCAGACTGCTGCAGTTGTTTCCTCCCTCTCTTTCCGACCCCTCTCCGTCCCCAATCTTGCAGCACTGAAGATAATTGTAGGACCCCTACTGAGATCTACGAATTCAGCATAGACCAGACCAGAGATCAAACCTGGTCTGTGTGGCTCCGTTGTTCATTTCCAGAACCAGGGGAGCCAAACCTGGTTTCCCTCCTCCAGTTATGCAGTTATTAAATACTACACAGAATGGTATGTGACTAGACTGAGTGCCAAACTCTGGAGAGAGTGTTGGCCAAGAGTATTGGATATTCTTGGCAGCTCCCAGTGCAGAAAATATGTTGGCGCAAAAAGCATGAATAAAAAAATTAAGGTGGTGAAACAAGTCTCCAGAATTTTGCTGGTCATCTTTCTATTTTTACTTCAATTGCCTCAACATTGGAATTCAGGGAATAAGTTGGCACTCATGACTCCTTAATAAATTGCCAAAATTCACCTGCGTTGCTCAGGAGATGTGAAATAGTAAATAAAATAAAATTGTTAATTCAGCATCTAAACTTAGCACCAGCTGAAATGTTTTTGTGGATATTGTAAGAGAAAACTTGCATTTATACAGTGCCTATCTTACTACTTAAAGCAGTTCACAAGCATTGAATTGCAGTGACTGTTATGTAGCCAGATTCAGCGGCTATTTTTCATATAGCAAGTTCCAACCCACTGCAATTGAATGACTAGCTCATCTATTAGTTGATGGAAGACTCTGGGAGAACTCCCTGCTCTTTAAATCGTGCCATGGGATCTTTAATTTTTACCTGAACCACAGGAACAGGCAGATGGGGGCGTCCCCCAGTTTAGCGTCTTATCTGCAAGACGCATCTTCGACAGTGCAGCACTCCCTCAGTACTGTGCTGCAGAAGCTGATGTGCTCAAGCCAAGTTTTCTGGCTCTGTGTGAGAGTGCTCCCAACTGACCCAGGCTCGTGCTTCTTGCTGACACTTCTGACCTTGCTCCACGTAGGGGAAAAAGTCTCCCCTCCTTCTTCGTCTCCAGTTTCCTGGATTATGGTCAGATGACTTGAAATGAGATTCTCTTCCTTAGGCACGTGCCTGGCATGGCCGAGATCAGAAACTTCATGGGTGCAGACTTGTGTCCCACCAGCCAGTGGCACAGTGTTAGACTTTGTTTTAAACGGGAAGTGTTGCAGGTATAACTCGGTTGCTCCGTGTGACTCCTACTTTGCATTGTTCTGACTTGCTATACGGCTGCCCTTTTAATGTGTTACTTTTTATGATTGGCCCATCACTATAAATTTGAAGCAGAGTTAAATGCTGATTTACGACATTCTGACCCGGTATTCAACTCCTGCTCAGTATTAATGAGAACTTTGTCATTGCGATACGATGCGTGTTTCTCCCTGTCCTGGGCACTTATTCTCCATTCTTGGTGCGAGAATGTAACCTGGTTTGCAGGCCACTGTTGTGTAATTGCCTGGTAGAAACCAGATGTGAGCTGTTGGGCTGACTCTGGATTTCCTTTCCTCCCTGCGGGGAAACTCCTGCCTTCTGGGCTCCTCTGGCTGGCGTGACATTAATTCTCTGTATTGGACCACTCTGGTGCAGTGTGTTGAGAGTTCCAACATAAGTTGACGTGATTTAAAAAAAAACTTAAGTCTACTAATTACCTTCGCCGATAATAGTGGGTAAATGCTTAATACCTTCCGTTTGTGTTTTAAAGTGGGTATTAATCAACAGGGTAAAAGAACAGACCATGGAACATGCACTAAACATTTGTACGGCACATCGCTGACAATTTCTGGCCTTTAGCTTTATACCCAGTTATTTAATCTCGAACAAAACACTGTTTATATACTCTGGTAGTTCATAAATGTCTGATCAGCTGCTGCTTCTGTTATCTGTGAACTATATTGCTCAATTCTTGTGTTTTAGCTGAGTTTGAACCGATCACCGAGAAGATGTTCATGTCTGTACCGAGAAACGTGAGGCAAAGCGTGAAACTTGCCGACTTGAACATGTTTTATCAACAGCTCTTTGACCACTTTGTAAAGAACAAAAATAGGTGAGGGCACGACTTGGCTGAATTTTGTCGTCTCTTGGCTGGTGCTGATGGTGACTCTGGGAATCGAGTGCTCTGGCAGGGTAGCAGAGAAAGGACTGTTGGCCATGGCCCCAGCGAAGTCCCTCACCCCTAGTTTGAATCCTGGTGCTGATAAGACAGTAGAAATGGGAATCTGTAGGGTTGCTAGCATATCCAAGAAGAATTATATTTTGTTGATTCTGAACCAGGACGTTTGTGTGCGATTATCTTTTTGGGATGCTTTAGTAGCTTTCTTAGTAAGACAAAATTTGTAACGAGCTGCATTTTTTAAATTTTAAATTTTACCCCAATCAAACGTATTAAATTTGCAGTAATGAAGTAATTCCTGATGCTTTTAATTAACTCCAGTATGGTGTACATCACCAAGTGGATTAGTGGCCTTTTATAAAAACTTTACGCTGAAACTGAGGTCCTTGGGGCAGAAATCACTCGTGCTATATGTATAAAGGGCAAAAACAAAAATATAAACTTCACTCTTAATTCAGTCAGTTAATGTGATTTGTTGTCTACTCACGCTATCCTTCAGCCAGGGCCGGCTGATCTGAAACCGCGTATTCAGCATGAGTGCTATTGCATTGCTTCATCAGCTTATAGGTGTATTTGGCTGGCACCCAGGCTTCTACTGCCCTGCCTCTTCCCCTGTGCATTGCTCTACCTTTGAGAGAGCATCCTCTGCCACAGCAGTGGAGTAGCACGTGTGGGCTTGTTAATTTTGGATGGGGTGGTGAGGGGAGTTGGGTTGCAGTTTAATATCTGCGGCAGTCCAATCAGTTTGTATCCAGTTTCCACTGTATATTAGTCTTGCACATTTTCCACTCCTCCCAACCTGGCATAGTGGAATGAGGAATGGAATTTTCCATTGGATTCAGACACTGATGCCTTTTGTCACTGTTGGTAGACTTGGGATTGATTGATCTGCTGAAGCAGTCGACATAATTAAGAATTGTAAAATACAGAACCAGAAAAGAGCCACTCTCTCGAGTCTTTAACTTATACTGTCACAGACTTTCCTTACTTTGATATGCTTTGGAGGAAATACCCCTAATCTGTCCAGATGACAAAATTCTGTCATTCCTCTGACCAAAAGCATTTGAGTGATAGCTCAAGGATATCAATCCAACTTGCGACTTCCATATGTGACATTCCTGTGGTTAGATCTGGAATATTTTGTTGGACTTTTAACTTCTGCCTGTCTGACTCCCAATAATCAGGTATGTGTGTAGCTTTTCTCTTTTTTTCCATTTGAAGACAGTAAATGATGAAACATTTAAAGGGAAAGCTATGAAGTCAAAACTTTTTTTAATTGACTACTTAATTGTGCTGAATTATATCTCCTTGTTTCCTTCCAGTTCTGCGCTGAGTGAGATGCAGATGAGCAAGCTCAACATGAAAGCAAACGAAGCCAAGTTAAAAACGCTAAAAGCTCTTGACGTCCTTAAACTAGATAAAAAAGGACATGTCCAGCTCTCCCTGTAACACTCATGAGTGTGTCTTTTACCAGAGCAGACTCTCCCACGCGGACCTTGTGTAAATTCAGCAGGGCAGTAACTCCCTTTCTGTAACTCTCCGCTTCAGTGGTCTCCAGCCTTCAGATGCAGGTTCGAGGATCTCTGGACCAGTGAATTAAAAATGGGGAGGAAGGAATCCAGACATTGCAGCTATTGAGGTGCTTCTACTTTTGAAGCTAGACATCACGGTCTAGGATGCTGTTTCAGTTGAGTGACCTCTCTGCTGTGTATCAGGAGCTGGTCTCCCAAGTGTGCTGGGCTCCATTGTTAATGCAGAGACGGCATGCCAGTACAGGTGACTGGTTACCAAGAAACCGTCTTAATCCGGCAGCAGAATCATGGGCCCATATTTTCTTGGCTTTTCAATGCTGTTGGTTCCTGGAATCTGGGTTGTTGATGATAGGGAGTGCAGCTGACGGAACCTGTGCAGTTGCACTCCATAGTGTCAAATCACCTAGAAAAATGTAAAATGAGTTGCAATACAAATTGGGGTGTAGGTTTACACCCCCGCCCTCCAAACTCAGTTGAATCTAGGCCACGGGGAGTTGTTGCGTACGGTGCTTCAACGCGGGCAACGGAAATTGTTCCCTTTCGAGCAGATGTTGTTCACCTTGTAAGAGCCGGCTTCACGGCAGCATTTGGAGAGGCCTCTGGGAAAGTTACCTGCCCCCTTGGCCATGAGCATCGCAAATAATTTATACATTTTTTTTTTTTAAAAACCATTAGTCGAAGCAATGATAGTAATGACCGTCTTTTTTTGGTTTGGTAATTTAGGTGGGTGGAGAGAATATATATGTTGGATTTGTCATTACTGAGATCAAAGCATCCCATGCAATCCAATTTGTGCTTCCATTGTTCACTGGCTGGTCCGCACTGAGCTGGACTAGAGAAGGTGTGAAGTTGGGTAATTGTGGGACCTGAGCTGAAGCTTATTAAATTGTATATTTCAATCTCCTGAAACCAGCAGAGGAAATGAGCACCGGATTTGCTTCATTTTTATGTACTTTTTTTCTTTCATACTGAACAAATTCTTTGCACTATATTGAATTGATCTTGCTGGTTTTTATAATGTAATTGCATAGACATATGAGCAAGGTAACTGAATTGTTTAAGTATTTTATACATAGAGAAGATATTTTGTGGTTAGATAGATCTTGTCAATTTTTGATGTTGAATAAAGTAGAATGAGATTGTAATGGGTTTCCTTCCTTGTTTATGTGGCCTTGGTTAAGGATGGCTGCACTGCGGAATGGAACATTCTCCTCTTTGAATTCGGCTGCTTCGTTCATACAGTCCCAAGTTGAGTTAGTTACAGATCAGCAGTAATGAAAAAGCCCTGACTATGCTTCCCTAGACAACACATGTTGACCCAATTTTAGACTGTTTATTTTTAGCTTGGGAGCGGGAGTGATGGGATGTGTGTTTGCAGCCACGATTCATGTAGAGATTATTCCCCATCTTGTACCTGGCAACTGTGAGTGAGAGGGTGCCATGTAGAGTTACGGCATTTCCTTAATGGAAATGGAACCAGTCGCCCGAGGTTCCGGTAAAATCCATCTTGTAAAATTCAAGTTTCACTCTATTTTCTATGTTCTCGTGTATCACGATTATTTGTCAATTATCTATTAAATTGTTTGCCCTTGTTCTCTTTCCATTGCTCTGTTCTCCCTCATCAATGGCTTCTTGAGTGGTTTCTGCAGTCCTATAGCTTCATTTTATGTATTTTGATGTACAGAAGCACACCCAGATTACTACAGTTAAATGTTATTTTGGGGGGAGGGGGAAGGGCTACTTAAGCTTTGAAATATCCCACATGTCCCATACGTCCAGTGCAAACAAGATGCACAACAGGACTAACTAGTCCACTTTTTACATTTTGCTTTTTAAACATCCAAATTGCTGAGTGGAGAATTTATGTTAAGTTTATACAGAATAGCTTGGTCTCAAAGTGGGATTGCTCCACTGAAATTCAACATATTTCAGCTGCCAAAACCATTATCTGGATAACTTCCAATGTCTTTTGAGTGAGGAACTTGCCCAGTGCCTGCATCTTGGGAAGATAAGTGTGCAATATGGAAATATGAAGGTAGAAACTAACCAATTAAAAAGGAGACAAACAGGCTAGAAGTAGAGACCGGCCAATGAGGAGGAAGAAAGAACATTGGAACAGGAGTAGGCCAGTTCTGCCATTCGTTTAGATCACAGCTGATCTGTACCTCAACTCCATTTACCCACCTTCATGCCTTTGCCTCTCAAAAATCTATTGGTCTCTGTCTTGAAAATTTCAATTGACCCAGAGTCTGTAGCTTTTGGGGCGAGAGTTCCAGGTCTCTGCCTTTTTGTGTGAGGGAAAAGTGCTTCCTGATTTCACTCTAATTTTACAATGATGTCCCCTTGTTCTGGATTCCCCACCAGAGGAAAGTTAGTCTGTATCTACCCTATCGAACCCCTTTATCATTTTAAAGACCTCTGTGTGAGCTCAACCGTCACTTGCAAATTGATGGATAAGTCACAACACTGCTGACATTCAACATAAATGCAAGTTTCATTGTATTTGTACCAATATAAAATGCGCTGATTTTTGATTGAGTTTAACAAACCTTCGATACCATTCATAATCTCCTGGACCAAGCAATAGTACATTTAAACACCATATAGTACGAGATTTATTAGGCTTGGTAATAATTGCAATTTGAAGAACTTTTTGTAAAGGGATTATGGGGATACAGTATCCTGGGATTGAGGTGCCTATATTCTATTTTCTTGTAGAGCAGAGATTCCTCCTCTTGTGGAATTTAGCATCAAGTGCTGGTTTATTCCAAGATGATGACCCTGCCAAAAAAAAAATCATGTGAAATATGGAATTGGATTAACTCCTGGAGATCCAGTGGTACTTGCCCCTTTCCTTTTAATTCACCCCCTTGTGGAAACTGGTGTGTCGACAATGCACAGATGTAATGTACTCTCAAGTTAACTCCATTATGTGTTTCCCTTGCCCCACCCACTCATTTGCTTGTCGGGTTATAGTTTAGTTTCCAGTCCACTACTGGTTTCTAATAATTGTGTATAATTGTGTATCAAAACACTTTTTGCTGTAGATGTTTTCCTTAATAAAATGGAAAATGTTCCAAAAAAAAGTGTGGTTTATTTTTGATTGGTGCATTGTTTGTGTTATTGAATGTTATGACTGCAACAATTTATATTGGTGCTTTACATAGTGGTAACTTTCCCTGTTATATGGGACTTGGGAACAGGCAGTCAAAGTCTGCAATGCTGTGTCTGGGTTGTGTTTGGTGAATAACTATTGTGTGCAGACCTTTAAATCTGAACAGTAAGGGCTAATGCGCTATGGGTGTAGAAACCTATCTTTCTGTAATGGCAGATTTACAATAACTGAGTTGGAGAGGTTCAACTGTGACAAACTTGCATTTCAACATGTGCAGACACCTTCACCCGCTAATGAAAGCCAAAAAGATAAAAGAACGGAGATAAAAGGACACTGCTGGGGAAATTCCACTACATGCCATTCCATGAAACCACTTGTTGCTTCCTGACTTATGTGTCTTTTTGGCAGAAAGCCATACCTGTGAGGCTGGGTCCAGTTTACTCTTGGGCTCTGGTTTCTATTGGAATTCTCCTCACTCACCGTACCTGCAGATGTAGGGAATAAACAGCAGTTGGTAAAGCTGCACGCTGGAAGTTGCACAGCTTCTGGGCTTGTGCATAGTTCAAACTGAATGTGGCTGCTGGTGAGGGTGATTTGAACCGAATTTGATCAACTCTCTTTCTCCCCCCGCCCCCCCCCCCCCCCCCCCCCCAAAGGTGCGCGGCCGTGCATCAATCAGGAGGTTCCACGCAGGCTGTTCACAAGCTGTTGCGCAGCAAATTTAAAGGGTCTGCACAAAAAAAATTAGAGGGAACATTGCTCCCCCACCTCCCAAATATTTAGGACAGTTTAAAAGCAAAATCCATTCACCTCAATTCCACTGGATGTATTGATGAAGATTACAAGGTGTAATTTTTTCTTTGGTGGTGGGGGATTGGGGGAGGTTTATTAAACACATGGGGTGGTCTTGGGAAGTTGTGAGCAATTAGGAGGTTTATGGTCCGGTCCACCACCTGAATAGGAGTTAAAACCCATCACACGGGCACACCACACCGGAGACTGCTATTTTGATTCCAAAATGCTATTTTTCAGATACGGTATTTGTTTAGAAAATTTGGAACACTTCAGTAAACTGTCCCACGACCGTCACTAGCATAGAAGTATACTTATTTTCACAGTTTAGGGGCCACGAGTGTTGTACCAAGTTTCCCCATAAAAGGTTTTCTACAGGTTAAACCTTTTCTACTTCAGAGAAGAGATGGGATTTGGTCTTCTGTATTTATCGTACTGATTTGTGGAACATAACATAAGAAATAGGAGCAGGAGTAGGCCAATCGGCCCCTTGAGCCTGCTCCGCCATTCAATAAGATCATGGCTGATCTGATCCTAACAGCCAATCTACTATCACAGAACCATCTCCTGAATCTAACAGAATTAGACACACGAAATAGGAGCAGGATCAGGCTACACGGCCCCTGGGCCCGCTCCGCTACCCACAGGGCCATGTCCGATCCGAACCTAGACTCCTGTCCAAATTCCTGCCCGCTCCCCGTAACCCTTAATTCCCTTCTAGGAAACTCTATTTCTGTTTTAAATTTATGTAATGTAGCTTCTACAGCTTTTTGGGGCAGCATATTCCATGGACCTACCACCCTCTGAGTGAAGTAGTTCCTCCTCATCTCAGTTTTGAAAGAGCAGCCCCTTATTCTAAGACTATGCCCCCTAGTTCTAGTTTCACCCATCATCGGGAACATCCTCCCCGCATCCACCCGATCCAACCCCTTCACAATCTTGTATGTTTCAATAAGATCGCCTCTCATTCTTCTGAACTCCAATGAGTAGAGTCCCAATCTACTCAACCTCTCCTCATATGTCCATCCCCTCATCCCCGGGATTAACCGAGTGAACCTTCTTTGTACTGACTCGAGAGCAAGTCTGTCCTTTCTTAAGTATGGACACCAAAACTGTACGCAGTATTCCAGGTGCGGTCTCACCAATACCTTGTACAACTGAAGCAATACCTCCCTATTTTTATATTCTATCCCCCTAGCAATGAAAGCCAACATTCCATTGGCCTTCTTAATCACTTGCTGCACCTGCATACTAACCTTTTGAGTTTCGTGCACCAGGACCCCCAGATCCCTTTGTACTTCAGTACTTTCCAGTTTCTTGCCATTAAGATAATAACTTGCTCTACGATTTTTCCAGTATTGTATTCCATCTGCCAAATCTCTGCCCACTTACTTAGCCTGTCTATGTCCCCTTGCAGGTTTTTTATGTCCTCACTCACTACTTTCCCTCCCATCTTAGCATCATCTGCAAACTTTGATATGTTACACTCGGTCCCCTCCTCCAAATCGTTAATATAGATTGTAAAGAGTTGGGGACCCAGCACTGACCCCTGCGGAACACCACTAGTTACTGATTGCCAGTCTGAGAATGAACCATTTATCCCAACTCTCTGCCTTCTGTTAGATAGCCAATCCTCTATCCATGCCAGAATATTACCCCCAATCCTGTGATTTTTTTTAACTTAAGCAATAATCTTTTGTGTGGCACCTTGTCAAATGCCTTTTGGAAGTCTAAATACACTACGTCCACTGGTTCCCCTTTATCCACCCTATATGTTACTTCCTCAAAGAACTCCAGCAAATTTGTCAAACATGACTTCCCCTTCATAAAACCATGCTGACTTTGTCCTATTAAATTATGATTATCCAAATGTCCTGTTACTGTCTCCTTAATAATGAACTCCAAAATTTTACCTACCACAGATGTTAGGCTTTTTAAATAAGGGTGTTACATTAGCAGTTTTCCAGTCTGCCGGGACCTTTGCTGAGTCCAGAGAGTTTTGGAAAATTATTACCAATGCATCCACAATCCCTACCGCCACTTCCTTCAAGACCCTAGGATGTAAGCCATCAGGTCCAGGTGATTTATCCGCCTTGAGTCCCGTTATTTTACCGAGTACCACTTCCTTAGTGATTTTGATCGTGTTTAGCTCCTCCCCCCCCCTTTAGCCCCCTGTTTGTCCAGTGTTGGGATATTCTTAGTGTCTTCTACTGTAAAGACTGATATAAAATATTCATTCAGTGTTTTTGCCATCTCCATATTTCCCACCATTAATTTCCCGGTCTCATCCTCTAAGGGACCAACATTTACTTTAGCCACCCTTTTTCTTTTTATATAACTATAACAACTCTTACTATCTGTTTTTATATTTTTTGCTAATTTACTTTCATAATCTATCTTCCCTTTCTTAATCAATCTTTTTGTTATTTTTTGCTGTCTTTTAAAGTTTTCCCAATCCTCTATCCTCCCACTAGATTTGGCTACCTTATACGCCCTTGTTTTTAGTCGAATACTATCCTTAATTTCTTTACTTAGCCACGGATGGCTGTCTTTTCTTTTACACCCTTTTCTTCTCAGTGGAATATATATTTTTTGGAAGTTGTAAAATAACTCCTTAAATGTACACCACTGATCATGTATCGTCTTACCCTTTAATCTATTTTCCCAATCCACTCTACTCAATTCCGCTCTCATACCTTCATAGTCTCCTTTATTCAAGCTTAGCACGCTTGTTTGAGATCCAACCTTCTCACCCTCTAATTGAATATGGAATTCAACCATGTTATGGTCACTCATTCCAAGGGGATCCTTTACTCGGACATTTTTAATTAATTTTGCAATAAATATGGGTTAGCTACCAGTAATGTTAAAAACAAATTCCCATAAGTATCCTGCCATAAAATTGATTTGTATTTGTGTTGCGGTCGCCTTGGTTTACAAATCCAGCAACGTCTTCGTTTGACAACGCCTTTTTTAATTAAAAAAAATCTAGTCTCTCCAGTTACTTAATTCTTAGAAAATAATTGTGATCACAATTGGGAGTCTCCCAACTCTGTTCTTTTAATTTCTTACTTGCAGGAGTAATCGAAGCACCGGTTCCTAATGTTTTGCTTTCCGAGGCTCCCTTCGCTTCTCCCTGTGCAGTCGCAATATTGGTTTGTTTTCCACTGACTGCGCATTCTTCTTTCTGTGACTGCCTGTCAACACAGACAGTAACACATAATCTTACTAGAAACATCTAATGTGCTGGGTACCATTCACAGATGTAGACTGTAATCAAAATAAATCTAAATGCTGACTAAGCTGGATTAATTATGTAAATCAGTAATGTAAAACCCAAAATCGGTTTAACACTTGGTGCTATTAAGTAATCTGTGCCAATTCCTATTACACACCTATTGCTCACTGACTCCCTATTCCGCTACTGCTTAATCTTCAAATCTCTACATTCTACCTCTGCAATCTTTTCTAGCCTTCTGTCCTATCATGCATCCTCTGCTCTTTTGACTCTACCCTATTGCCCACCCATCACCCTTCAGTCCTCATGCCCCTGAACTTTAGGACTTAAACTTGACCTGCGTCACAATTCTACTGCACCAGCCTTAAGGGACCTTACAGACCTGAATGCAGGTATGATTGTAAACTTGCCTTGGAGGAAGTGTAACAAAGGTTCACCAGACTGGTTCCTGGGATGGGGGATGGGGGGGGTGGTGGGTGGGGTTGGATTGTCCTATATTCTCTAGAGTTTAGAAGAATGAGGGGCAATCTCATTGGAACATATAAAATTCTTAAAGGGCTTGACAGGGTAGATGCTGGGAGGATGTTTCCCCTGGCTGGGGAGTCTAGAACTTGGGGTCACAGTCTCAGATTAAGGAGTTGGCCATTTAGGACTGAAGAGAAATTTCTTCACTCAACGAGTTGTGAATCTTTGGAATTCTCTACCCTAGAGAGCTGTGGATGCTCAGTTGTTGAGTATATTCAAGACTGCGATTGATAGATTCTTGGATACTATGGGGAGAGTGCGGGAAAGTAGAGTTGAGGTCGAAGATCAGCCATGATCTTATTGAATGGCGGAGCAGGCTCGAATGGCCAACTCCTGCTCCTATTTCTTATGTTCTTATTAACATAGAAACATAGAAGATAGGAGCAGGAGTAGGCCATTCGGCCCCTTGAGCCTGTTCCGCCATTCACTGCGATCATGGCTGATCATCCAAATTCAGTAACCTGTCCCTGCTTTCTCCCCATATCCCTTGATCCCTTTAGCCTTAAGAAATATATCCAACTCCTTCTTGAATATATTTAATGAATTGGCCTCTACTGCATTCTGTGGTAGAGAATTCCACAGGTTCACCACTCTCTGGGTGAAGAAATTCCTCCTCATCACAGAAACCCCCACAGTGCAGATAGAGGCCATTTCGGCCCATCGAGCCTGCACCGACACATATCCCACCCGATCCCCTACACCAACACATATCCCACCCTATCCCCGTAACCCCACGTATTTAATCCCCCTAACACTAAGGGTCAATTTATCATAGCCAATCATCCTAACCCGCACATCTTTGGACTGTGGGAGGAAACCGGAGCACCCGGAGGAAACCCACGCAAACGGGGAGAATGTGCAAACTCCACACAGTCACCCGAGGCCGGATTTGAACCCGGGTCCCTGGCGCTGTGAGGCAACAGTGCTAACCACTATGCCACTGTGCCATCTCTGTCCTAAATGGCTTACCCCCTGTGACCCCTGGTTCTGGATTCCCCGACCATCGGGAACATCCTTCCTGCATCTAGTCTGTCTAGTCCTGATAGAATTTTAGAAGTTTCAATGAGATCCCCTCTCATTCTTCTAAACTCCAGCGAGTACAAGCCCAATCGACCCAATCTCTCCCCATACGTCATTCCTGCCATCCCAGGTATCAGCCTGGTGAATCTTCGCTGCATCCTTCCATGGCAAGAACATCCTTCCTCAGATAAGGCGACCAAAACTGCACACAATACTCAAGGTGTGGTCTCACTAAGGCCCTGTACAACTGCAGCAAGACATCCTTGTTCCTGTATTCAAGCCCTCTCGCTACGAAGGCCATTATTAGACTCTTGTACAACCAACCTGGGCCCGAATCGCTGGTTCAGGAACAATCAAGCCTATAGATGGTCAGGGTGTATCTTGTTTTACACACTGCCCGATCTACTTTTCTATTGATGGCGCCTGTTTTGTGCTAGCACCCAAGATTAATTTCTATCCTGTTGTAACCTCAGACTATATTGTTCCTGTTTATGCAGAACAATAATGAAGGGAGCCATTAGAACTCCACTCACCCCATCACAGCCTGCAAATGGGGGTAATTAACAATTCACATGTTCCGTAAATGGACGCCTCTATAGCAGCTGCTCTAACCTCAAGGCTTCTCCTCTGAGTGCATCGTTCCTATTAGTCCACATCTTGGTTATTTCTCCCTTTGGCTGATCTTGAGATTCCAACATCTCTAGAACACTATCCAGCGTGGAATGAGCTCTAAAGAAAAGCACAACTTTCATTCAAGATTGTTTATTGCTTTTGAATTTTGTAACTCTCAGTGCTTGGGGCCAGTGCTACTTGATTGGGAAAATCCCATCAAAATTTTCTTCTTCAAAAAAAATTAAATGAATTTAGTGGGTAATTGGAGGTGCCAGCAAAGTTCCGATTCAGCCACACCGATGGGTTGAAAATCTCTGCCAACTATAAAAGGTTTTAGTGGAATGGATTTGGGCAAACTGCCAGCTCCCGCTGTGATCTGGCACAATGTGACAAAGTGCGGACTTGTCAGAGATACCACAAGGACGGCTGGTATGGGAAGTGGAAAGTTCACACTTGTGTAATATATGGCACCCTCCTGAGATTGGGGTTAAGGCAGATTGCTGGGGCAGAACAGATTGAGATTTTACTCTGTTCTGCCCCATGACGCTATGAATTGCAGTGGGGGAGTGCTTGATGCTGACTCTGGGTGCGAGGTGTCCCATTTTCTACACTTCCATGCCTCACCTTCAGCACTCAGTCACCAAAAAAAAAATACAACTGTAAACAATGTAATTTTGAGAAAAGGACCCAGCCTCACAATTAGAGAAACTTTTTTTGGAAGTAAATTAACTGCGAAAAAGAGTCACATTTTAAAGAGTGAAAAGCGAATCCTAGAAAGGAATAAATTAGGCCTTTGGTAAGGTGACCTGGTCTGTAGGGTGGGAAAGAGCTGCAACAGAGATGATCAAAGAGGGGAGTAAATGCAGCAAAAGTACTTGCAAGCTGGCACGATTAATTGTTTCTCAGTCTTGCCAAAGTTGCAAAGAAGCTGAATTCCAGTTTGTGGGTGGTTGAATTTCCCAACCCTAATCAGGTTACATGAGATTATATACTGAGCAGTTTTATATATCAATATATAAAATCACTGATGGTCAGGAGTAACTTGCAGATGGAACCTTGTTTTTCTCCTCTACCTCTCGGTCTCTTCCATGGATTTCTGCATGCTGCACCTTTCCCCATCAGTGGGATGTTCCAACATGTCTTGGTTTGCTTCCCGCTGCCTCTCTGGCACAATCTTTTCCTCTTTCTGATCCTCTCCGGACTCCTGAACAATCCCTCCTGACGTTATCCCCTCTGGGATCTGATTTGCCATTACTCCTGAAAACAAGCCTGGTTTTAGGATGTTCCGATGAACGTGCAATTGGTTATATATTAAAAATAAGGACTCATTAAGTGGGAAACACTTGCTTTTAACTCTTACATATCTGGGGGTTTATTCCGTTGCAAATAACTGTCGAAGAAATGATTTTTGAAAAATGCAAATGTTAGAAATTGGAAATTAAAACACACAATACTGGAAATACACTGCAAGTCCATCAGCATCTGCAAAGAGAACAAATTGCATTTCATTCATAGAAACATAGAAGATAGGAGCAGGAGTAGGCCATTCGGCCCCTCGAGCCTGCTCCGCCATTCACTGCGATCATGGCTGATCATCCAAATTCAGTAACCTGTCCCTGCTTTCTCCCCATATCCCTTGATCCCTTTAGCCTTAAGAAATATATCCAACTCCTTCTTGAATATATTTAATGAATTGGCCTCTACTGCCTTCTGTGGTAGAGAATTCCACAGGTTCACCACTCCCTGGGTGAAGAAATTCCTCCTTATCTCTGTCCTAAATGGCTTACCCCTTATCCTTAGACTGTGACCCCTGGTTCTGGACTCCCTGACCATCGGGAACATCCTTCCTGCATCTAGTCTGTCTAGTCCTGTTAGAATTTTATAAGTTTCAATGAGATCCCCTCTCATTCTTCTAAACTCCAGCGAGTACAAGCCCAATCGACCCAATCTCTCCTCATACATCATTCCTGCCATCTCAGGTATCAGCCTGGCGAATCTTCGCTGCACTCCTTCCATGGCAAGAACATCCTTCCTTAGATAAGGCAACCAAAATTGCACACAATACTCAAGATGTGGTCTCACCAAGGCCCTGTACAACTGCAGCAAGACATCCTTGTTCCTGCACTCAAACCCTCTCGCTACGAAGGCCAACATACCATTTGCCTTCTTAACCGCCTGCTGCACCTGCATGCTTACCTTCAGCGACTGGTGCACAAGAACGCCCAGGTCTCGTTGCACTTCCCCTTCTCCCAATCTATTGCCATTCAGATAATAATCTGCCTTCTTGTTTTTGACACCAAAGTGGATAACCTTGCATTTATCCACGTTATATTGCATCTGCCATGCTTCTGCCCAATCACCCAAACTGTCCAAATCATACTGGAGTTTCTCAGCATCCTCCTCACAGCACACACGCCCACCCAGCTTTGTGTCATCTGCAAACTTGGAGATATTACATCTAGTTCCCTCGTCCAGATCATTAATATATATTGTGAATAGCTGGGGTCCAAGGACCGATCCCTGCGGTACCCCACTAGTCACTGCCTGCCACACGGAAAAAGAGCCGTTTATTCCAACTCTTTGCTTTCTGTCTGCCAACCAGTTCTCTATCCAAGTCAATACCTTGCCCCCAATCCCATGTGCCTTAACTTTACACGCTAATCTCTTATGCGGGACCTTATCGAAAGCCTTTTGAAAGTCCAAATATACCACATCCACTGGTTCTCCCTTATCTATTTTACCAGTTACATCCTCAAAAAATTCCAGTAGATTAGTCAAGCACGATTTACCTTTTGACTTTGTCCGATCCGGTCACTGTTTTCTAAGTGCTCTGCTATTACATCTTTTGTAATGGACTCTAGCATTTTCCCCACTACCGATGTCAGGCTTACCGGTCTGTAATTCCCCGTTTTCTCTCTACCACCTTTTTTGAACAGTGGGGTAACATTAGCTACCCGTCAATTCATGGGTACTGTTCCAGAGTCTATCGAGTTTTGGAAGATGACCAGCAATGCATCTACTATTTCTAGGCCACTTCCTTAAGTACCCTAGGATGTAGATTATCAGGCCCTGGGGATTTGTCGGCCTTCAATCCCGTCAATTTCTCTAACACCATTTCCCTACAAATACTGATTTCTATCAGTTCCTCCCTTTCATTAGACTCTATGTTCCCCGACATCTCTGGGAGGTTTTTTGTGTCCTCCTTTGTGAAGACAGAGCCAAAGTATGTATTTAATTGGTCTGCCATTTCTTTGTTCCCCATTATAAATTCCCCTGATTCTGACTGCAAGGGACCTACGCTTAACTTCACCAATCTTTTTCTCTTCACATATCTATAAAAGCTTTTACAGTCAGTTTTTATGTTCCATGCAAGCTTACTCTCATACTCTATTTTCCCCCTCTTAATTAATCCCTTTGTCCTCCTTTGTTGAATCCTAAACTGCTCCCAATCCTCAGGTTTACTGCTTTCTCTGGCCAATTTATATGTCCTCTCCTTGGATCTTATGCTATCCCTAATTTCCCTTGTTAGCCACGGTTGAGTCACCTTTTTTGTTTTATTTTTATGCCAAACTGGGATGAACAAATTCTGTAGTTCATCCATGCAATCTTTGAATGTTTGCCATTGCCTATCCACCGTCAACCCTTTGAGTGACATTCCCCAATCAATCCTACCCAACTCACGCCTCATACCATCGTAGTTTCCTTTATTTAAATTCAGGACCCTAGTCTCTGAGTCAACTACTTCACTCTCCATCTTAATGAAGAATTCTATCATATTATGATCGCTCCGACCCAAGGGGCCTCGCACAACAAGATTGCTAATTAATCCTTTCTCGTTACATAATACCCAGTCTAAGATGGCCTGATCTCTCGTTGGTTCCTCAACATATTGGTCCAGGAAACCATCCCGTAAACACTTTGGACCTTTAACATAGCAAAATATCCCCAGGAGCTTCACGGGGTGTCAGAAACCAAGCAGGAGACTGGGTGAAGAGTGGGGAGGGAACTGGAGGTGTGGTGGAAGAGGTAGGTTTTGAGTATATGTTTTAAGGGAGACTTTTATTAAGATGAAGAGATTTAAGAAAGGTCGTTCAAGTGTGGGCATAAGTGCTGGCTCTGCCATCAGAGGAAGGTAGTGCTGCACAGCAGACAGTGTGAGCAGGGATGTAGGACTGGAAGAGGTTAAAGGTAGAGTGGAATGTAGCCATGGAGGGATCTGTAAATGGGGACAATGATTATGATTCTCATCCATGCTTTTGTTACGTTCAGCTTCGACTATGCCAATGCTCTCCTGGCCGGCCGGCCTCCCATTTTCCAAGTTTCCATTAAACTTCAGTGCATCCAAAACTCTGCTGCCTGTGTCCTAATTTGCACCAAGTCCCGTTCACCTATCACTCCTGTGCTCGCTGACCTACATTGTCTCCCATTCTACCAACGCCTCAAATTTAAAATTCTCATCCATGTATTCAAATCCCTCCATGGCCTTGCCCCACCCTATCTCTAATCTCCTCCAGCTCTACAACCCTCTGAGATCTCTGCGCTCCTCCAACTCTGGCCTCTTGTGCATCCTACACTTCCTTCGCCCCACCACTGGCAGCCGCACCTTCAGCCATCTAGACCCTAAGCTCTGGAATTCCCTCCCTAAGCCTCTTCGCGCCTCTCTCCTCCTTTAAGGCGCTCCTTAAAACCTACCTCTTTGAATAAGCTTTTAGTCACATCTCCTAATAATCTCCTTGTTCTTGGTATCCATTTCTGTTGGAGTGCACCCATTTGAAGGAACTTGGGTTTTTCTACATTAAAGGCGCTATATAAATGCAAGTTGGGTGAGTGATGGACGGAAGTTCTGTCCTGTTGCACCTCCACAGGCGGATCAGTGCAGTGGAATATCTACCTCATTATCTTTACCATCTCGAGACAGTGTGTCACTGATTAGCAGCACTTTTCTTTAGTAAATCTTGAAAGCTGAAATAATGTTTTTTTACCTAAAATATATTTGTAAATACTGTATTTAGCATTTGTATATTTTAATGTGCGTGTTGCAAACACTTGCAGTACCACCAAATGCCTTGTGGTGGCAGTCTTGGCCTTTCCTTTTGCCGGCGGTTCTCTAATAGAACCTTGGGACCAGACTTTCTGCACAAAGAGCAGGGAGAATTTGGGGTTTTATAATGTCAAAATCTGGAAAGAATTCGTTTTCACCGATCTATCAACCTGAAAAATCTGGAACTTCCTAGTGGAAAATGAGTTCAAAAACATGACTTTAATAATTCCCCAAGTTACTCTGGATTAATTTACTTTACACCCACCCCATAAAAAATGGCAGTATCTAGAACTGAGATCAAATGTGCACAATGTGCATTTTCCAGTCCATTCAAACTTGCCCTCCACTACTGCAGCAACAAAGGAAACCTGTTTGTGTTGGTTTAGTGGAAGGTGTCTGTTTCAGTTAAGAGGTGATCTGATTAAGGTGTTCAAAGTAAATTGAACAAATTGGGACAAACTATTTCCACTGGTCAGTCAGTTGGTAAAAGGGCATAAATTTAAGATCATCACAAATAGAACAAAGGGAGAGGTTAAGAGTTTTATTTTACACAGAGGATTGTTAGGACAGGGGGATTCACAGGGTAGATGCTGAGAGGCTGTTCCCAATGGCTGGAGAGTCTAGAACTAGGAGGCATAGGGCTCGAATTTCCAAGCCCCGAGGAGGCGGGTTTGGAGGCAGGAGTGGTGGGAAAATTGCAGAATCGGGGGGCAGGAACCCATCCCGCCCCCAACCCGCCTCCGTGCCAATGACCCAGGAGGCGGGTACCCGACCTGTGCTGGGAGCCGCCTCCCCGAGGCGGGAAGGGGATTAGTGTTAATTAACTGCCTGTTAACAGGTAGTAGTTAACAGGCAGTTTTTTGCCTAATCCCTATTTTTAGCCCTGAAGTGTGGATTTCACGACGGCTCCGAACCGCGCCAAGTTAGCGAGGCGGACCGTCGGTCTGAAGGGATTGGAGGGGTCAAGATGTCCGTTGTGCAGTTGAGTGATGGGTGCATGTGTGCAGAGGTAAGTATGTGAGGTAAGTGTAAAGTGTTTTAATAAGTTTTACTTACCTTTACTTTCTCCTGCAGGCTTCCTCCCTTCAGTTCTCGGGAGTCCCTCAGTTCATCGGCACAGAAAGCAGAATGGCCGCTGAACTGTCAAAAGCTTTCTGTGCCGGTGAACTGAGGGACTGAAGGGAGGAAGCTTTCTGGTCTGGAGAGCTCTCTAACTGACTCTGAGTAGAAGGACTCAAGTTAGATGACAGATTGTCAGTGTTTGACAGCTTCACAGAGCTGTCAAACGCTGATTTTTCATCTGTCAAAAGCTCTTGACAGATGAAATGTCAATCACTGACGTCACCAGTAACCAGGTGTCCCTTAATTGGCCTGCTGAGCCCGCTGGGCGGGCTTAACAAGGTCAATCAAGGGAAAATAGCGTGGGTTGGCCACAAGTCCATGGAGGCGGGACTACAACCCAAAAAGTGGGAGTCCCGCCTCCAAAAGCTCGCCATTGACAAAGTCCAGCCCATAGTCTCAGGATAAGGGGTTGGCCATTGAGGACTGAGATGAGGAGGAATTTCTTCACTCAGAGGGTTGTGAATCTTTGGAATTCTCTAACCCAAAGGGTTGTGGATGCTAAGTCGTTGAGTATATTCAAGGCTGAGATCAATAGATTTTTGATTTCTAGAGGAATTAAGGGATATGGGGATCGGGCGGGAAAGTGGAGTTGAGGTCGATGATCAGCCACGATCTTATTGAATGGCGGAGCAGCCTCGAGGGGCCGTATGGCCGACTCCTGCTTCTAATTCTTATGTTCTTATGAATGTTCAACCAGAAACAGTGGTGAAAGCAAAATCCATAATAGCTTTTAAAAGGGAAGTGGATAAATATTTGAGAATGAAAAATTTTAAAGGATATGGGGTAAAGGCAAGAGGATGGAACTAAATGGATAACTCTCACCTGTGTCATAAAATTAAAATTTTTTGCGGCTGTTTTGTAGTTTATATTCACCGCTGTGCTTGGTTCATGAATTCCAGGTGGTGTGTGGGATCCAGTTTCTGGGTATGTCCCTTTGCAGCCCATGGGAGGCCCTTTCTTTGGTCTTACACTGACTTCAATATCTGAACTTTGGATCTGGAGAACAGAATTCCAGAAGCTGAGGTTTGAGGGGGTTTCCCCCTCCCTCCCCTACAGGTGTCACCGCGTGCTGGGGTGGATGGGCACCAGTCACCCTCCAATACCTCAGCATATGGCCATTCTTCCTGTGTGAACCTAGACAGTGAATGTCACAAGGCTATTCGACTGCAGAGGGCATCAGCAGCCGAGCCAATCCTTCCCACTTCCAATGTCTGCGCATGCAGTAGAAGTCAACGGATAGGAATCAGGACAGGAGTCCTGGTGCAGAGACTGATTACAGCGCCGCCACTGTCTCCCGGGCCGAGATCAGCAAACTCAGAACATACTAGTGATCCAGCCCGTGACCTGCCTGATCTGTGCAACTCTGAACCACAATGCAGTTTTTATTTATTTATTCTCGGGATGTAGGATTAAGTAGGGAGTTCCAGGATTTTGACCCAGCGTCGATGAAGGAATGGCAATATATGTCTAAGTCAGGGTGGTGTGTGACTCGGAGGGGCACTTGGAGGGAGTGGTGTTCCTATACGCCTGCTGCCCTCGTCCTTCTAGGTGATGGAGGTCGCGAGTTTGGACAGCGTTGCCGAAGAAGCCTTGGCGACTTGCTGCAGTACATCAACTTTAGATGGTACACACTGCAGCCACGGTGCGTCAGTGGTGGAGGGAGTGAATGTTTAAGCCAGTGGATGGGGTGCCAATCCAGCAGGCTGCATTGTGTTCACTTACCAATTGAACCATGACTGATGTGTTTAAACTGAAGAAAGTTTTCACAGTGCTTACCTTGATTCTGCTTGCTCTTGTCCATCATTCCAGTCATTCCATCTGCCTCTTCACCAGCTTTGCTGACAAACGCAGAGCCCTGGCCGCCACTGCCACACGCTGCGACGGTAATAACCTGCCCACCAGGCAGTGTGTCACTGGTGGTCCCGGGCTCTGACAACTTCACCACTGCCTCACCCGGGCCTGCAATAGCGTTTATATAAAAAAAACGATTCTGGAACATTTTTGAGTCTTTTGCCAGAGGCTTCCTGGAGAGATTTCTGTTTAGAGAATGTGCTGAAAGGTAACCCTGTGTACAGGGTAGCCGTGGTCATTCTGCACTAAAAGCAGGGCTGTAACCAGACTACAATTTTGCCGTTATTTAGAGCACGTGTCAGCTAAAACCTTGGCGGAGGTGGGGGCGGGGTGAAATTCAACTTCGGTGGGGGCGCAAAACAGACTGTAGGGATCGGCTGCCCGTGAAACATCCCGCCCCATCATCCTGTTCATTGACGTCACTGGAAAGGAAAATCAGACGGGGTGTTTAAAGGGCGGCTGATCCACTACCTCCTGTTTTGTACCCCCGCCAGAGTTAAACTTAACCCCCTATGATAGAATAAGTTGTTTGTGAGCATCTGTTAACTGGGCTCTGCTGCATCATTCAAATATACATTTCAAGATAAATATAGAGCACTTTTGCTAAAGTATGTACAAATTAAAGAATGCATATAGCGTTGTAAATACTATCGGTTATAAATGTCCTAAAGTATTACTGCAACTTTGCACTTCCATAAAAAGGAAGGAAAGTCTCTGAGGAAGCACCTTCTGTTCAAAATATTCCACT
The DNA here is from genome assembly GCF_052327205.1 of Somniosus microcephalus. Classification (NCBI taxonomy): domain Eukaryota; kingdom Metazoa; phylum Chordata; class Chondrichthyes; order Squaliformes; family Somniosidae; genus Somniosus; species Somniosus microcephalus. Next base: position 52,426,108 of record NC_141008.1, read on the forward strand.
GCCCTGGCCTGAACTAAATATATATATTTGTTAACTGTCAGGAAATATTGTTATCGCAGCAACCTCACAGATCCCCCTCCCCCTGCACCGCTTCCCTCTCCAGTGATGGAAGTTGCCAGATGGGGCCCTTTGTGTTCTTGAGCGACTGTATTCACTGCACTGGGGGCCGGCACGTCAGACTGACCTGAAGTCCCCGGCCCTGACCCCAGCAGGACCTGGATACTACAGCGTATTTGGACCGTAAAGAACTTTTTTGGAATCGGGCGAATACAAATCAGCGACCAAGCTGCTTTATTGTCAGCTCCTGTTGCAGTAAAATGGAGTCACTCTGGGACACACGTGGCCCCTCCCTGAAACAAATGCCACAGAGACAAAGACTTGCAGTCAAATAGCAACTTAGCACTTGGCTCAGAAATGACTCAAAGTGCTGCATGTACGTTGAATTATTTTGATGTGCAGTGATGGTTGTTATGTCAGCCATTTTGCGCACAGCAAGGTCCAACAAACAGCATGAAGCAAATAACCAGTTCATCTGTTTTTGGTGGTGTGGGCTGAAAGAAGGACATTGACTAGGACAATAGGAGAATTTTCCCTGCTCTTCTCTGAATAGTGCCATGGGATCTTTAATGTCCAGCTGAACCAGTGGGGCAGGCAGACAGGGCCACAGTTCTGAAAGAAGCTCATCGACCGGAAACGTTAACTCTGTTTCTCTCTCCACAGATGCTGCCTGACCTGCTGAGCGTTTCCAGCATTTTTTGTTTTTACCACAGTTTAACATCTCACACAGAGTGCGTCAGAAATGCTGGGTCTCTGTGAGACTGCTCCTAGGACAGTATTTTCTGACATATATTTATTTTTAGGCAGTGATAAAGGAAGTGAAGTGAGAGCGAGTCGCTCCCGAGTCACTTGGGGTTTGGCGAGTAGGTTTACACTGGCTCTTCCAAACCCAACCCTGGTGTTGAAATCTGTTTCACTCATGCTGTTGCACCGACATGGACTAGATGGGCCGAATGGCCTCCTTCTGTGCCGTTATGACTCTATGACATCACGTTCCTTGTAGCTGACTGCTGGAGTACAGCAAAATACTCCAAATATTAATCAGCCATGATTCCAAATTGTAAACTGGTTTGACAGCAAGTTACTGAACTTTTACACCAGGTGTACAATGGGAACTGGAAGCTGCGCTGAGGAGCAAAGATGGTCCTACCTGCTCCAGTATGTGTTTACACTGCGCTCCGGAGTTACATCCACCGCTCTAGTGCGATCCATGGTGAAAACATTTCATTGCAATGCTAAACAGAAAGAACTCCCCCTCGACTTTCCTCCGTTTAATTGCTGAGACTAGATCATACTACTGAAAAAAGATTCTACCTGTCAGCTGAGCGGGGGAACTGGGAGGAGCTGCACACGACTTTCCGCTGACCGGTTCCGATGGGGCGTTAGCAACACCGAGCACCAATGGGGCAGTCTAAGATCAGAAGAAAAATGATTTTTTATTTGATAAAACTATACAGGTAATATGAAAACACTAACAGGCAATGTTATAGCTGAGGACTGTTCCTATATAATGAGACCAATAACAAACAGCTTGCATTTATATAGTGCCTTTAACGTAGGAAAACATCCCAAGCACGTCACAGGAGTGTAATAAGACAAAAAAGTGACACCAAGCCAAAGGAGACACTAGGACAAAGAGGTAACTTGTAGCGAGCAGCTAAAGCTCTCCTATGGAGACTGACTTGCAGTGATCTTTATGTAGACATGTCAGCTTCTAAACCAGTTGTGATCTCAATCATAGACTGAGACTAGAGTTAACTAGTCATTAATGAAAAATCCTTACTTCAGGTTTCACCACAATCATAGCATTGATTATAGAGAGAGAGAGAGAGACAAGGAAAGTTTTGCTGGAGAGAGAGAAGTTGTAGGCTAGAGGTGAGAGAATGAAGGCCCAGCTTCTTTCTGTATCCAACAGGTTATAGAATTATTCCATGTACTGTTTAGATTTTAATATTAATATATGGCAGAAACCTTTAAATGGGAGCTCCTTGGTCACAATATCTAAACCAGAAAACAAGGAGAAGATGCTGATGCACGGCTGCTTTGGGTCTATTCCTTTCAGACAGCAGTTAACGGAAATATTACGCAAACGCCTGCTTGGGTAGGAATTCGGTCTCTCGATCCTTTCTACAGTCGCTAAATAATGGGATGACTCACCACCAAGGAGCTCCCTGTTAAAGGTTTCTGCCGTATACTACTATCATGATGGGTAGTGAATTACAACCTAAACAGTACATGGAATAATTCTATAACCTGTTGGATACAGAAAGAAGCTGGGCCTTCATTCTCTCACCTCTAGCCTACAACTCCTCTCTCTCCAGCAAAACCTTTTCTTATCTCTCTCTCTCTCTCTCTCTCTAATCAATGCTACGATGCTCATGGCCCCTCTGAACTTTCCTCTCTGTTCCTGCTAAGCTGCAATTACATCATCCTGGAATTTGGATTCACCTCCTTGTGTCCATATGGTGCTGAGATCACAGCTCATTGCACCGTCTCCCACTCTAACTCACCCATTCCCCTCTAGTCTTCTCCTCTTCCTACAATCTAAAAGTTTTTAAAACTCAAGCTGACCTTATGTATAATAGCTCATGAAATATATGCGTGAATGTATAGTATACTCTCATAAAATATATGTACGAATATTCTCCTATATGTATAGTGCCTTTATAAACTAATATGGGTGTACACCTATATGTATAATAGCTTCATAAAAATTCTTGAGAACCCAATAATTAGAAAACCTTAACCGAGGCATCTTGGACTCTGGGGCGATGGCCTTTCACTTAAGTTCCTCAGTTAGAAAAAAAGGAAGTACAGATTTTCTGCCACTTATTTGTTTAATACCATTCACTATATACATCGCTTGAATCTTCAATCACTCATCAGCATGTCACTGCACTGTGTGGGGACAGCTACACTCTTTATATGTGACCAGGAACTTTTTTAAAAAAAAGGAAAAGCACAGCGAGGGTTTGATTTCCGTGGTGTGCTATCTTTAGTGCACTCTGATTAATGATTTACACTTTAAGTAGCTGTCTGTGATATTGCAATGGAGTAATTAACCTGTGTGAAAAAAACAAAGTACTGCTGTAAAATTGTGCAGGCTGGAATTTAATGTGAAATGGTCCAAAGAAGAAGCTAAACTTAGACTTTGTACCAAGGTTCAAGATTCCGTCTATTTTGGGTTCAGGGCACCAGAGGTCATTCCCACAGATATGTAACTAATCGGTGGAAGTCACGTATTAGACTGCATTGGTTTGGCACTTGATCCCTGAGTCCCTGCTACTAGATGTTGCTGAGGCCAATTGTAATGACACTTAAATCCTGTAACAGCTGAACCTGGGAGCAGTCAATTTCCTCTTCAGAAGCTACAGTCAGTCCTCCTTATGGTTCGTTCTGATTATTTGATGATGTAAATAAACCTTTATTTTCCAATTCTCTCCCGGTTTCACTGAAAGCAGTGGCCCATGCTGAGGTACAGATCAATGGGTTCTGGCTCTCTGTCACCTCACTCGAGCGCTCATTCTTCACATGTGAGCCTAGACAGTGAGTCTAGGCAGGCTAATCAACCATGGGGGGAGCCTCACTTCATAGAACCATACAGCACAGAAGGAGGCCATTCGGTCCATTGTGCCTGTGCCGGCTCTTTGAAAGAGTTCTCCAATTAGTCCCACTCCCCCTGCTCTTTCCCCAGAGCCCTGCAAATTATTCCTTTTTAAGTATATATTCAATTCCCTTTTGAAAGTTACTATTGAATCTGCTTCCACCACCCTTTCAGGCAGTGCATTCCAGATCACAATAACTCGCTGTGTAAAATATTTAATCTCCTGCTTGGTTCTTATGCCAATTATCTTAAATCTGTGTCCTCCAGTTACCGACCCTCCTGCCAGTGGAAACAGTTTCCCCTTATTTACTCTATCAAAACCCTTCATAATTGTGAACACCTCTATTAAATCTCCTCTTAACCTTCTCTGCTCTAAGGAGAACAATCCCAGCTTCTTTAGTCTCTCCACATAACTTGACATCCACTGCTGCCCCAGTTAACATTAGATATCAGCACAGAGGAGGAATCGAACCCTGACCTGGACTGTATGCCTTAGTACCTCACCATGCAACGGAGTTACCCACTGATACATAATTTTTTTCAATTTTAAGTTTTCTTAACGCTATTGATGGGCAGGCAGGGCATTGGTGTGCGATTAGAACATTATGTAGGACAAAGTACAACTGATTATGTTCGATCTGATGGTCGAGAGCATTAAACTGTAGGTCCTACACTGCTACAAGGCTATTTGGCCAATAGTTTTTATACAATTTAAAATATCATACAACCTTATTCTGGAAATATATAGAGGATCATAAAGTAGAAAGTTAATCAAGCGATGTGCTGCCACAGTGCACAGGAGCATGGAGCGCAAGGACACAGGCTCAATGCCCACTCTACTGAGTTCCTCATCTCACACACACTGAGGCACAGGAAGAAGTGGGGGATATAGGAGGAAACACTGGAGGCAAGAATCATTGCCAGGCTGGTGTTGCGGGGGGGTCTGTGAGCAGCTTGCCTGGGTGGAGGGGAAGAGAGGGCAGGAGAGAGGTGACCTGGCATAACCTGTGCGGGAAGAGAAAAAAAGGGGAAATATGTTGATTATATACTGTTATTACTCACGGGTCCGGTTGTTTTTGAGGACTGACTTTCAGGCGGAGTGATTAGGGTTTGCATTTTGCTGGTCTCATCGTAAGCTGTAGCGAATGTCCCAGGAGATATTGCACTTGAATCAGGGCTGGGCCATAGGGAGGTCTCTGAAATCTTAGTCTGCAGCAGCACTGGTTCAAATCTAGTGTGATGCGGCCAGTGACCTGAGGAAACATCCTTCCCTGGATTAGAACACAGTAATTTAATTATTTCATACAAATAACATGAATACTTAAACAACTAGTGTAGCTTGCCTGACTGTTCCTGTACAAACCCAAATGTACTCGTACTAATAGTTTCTAGATCTGATGAAGCCGATAAATCCCCAGGGCCTGATAATCTACATCCTAGGGTACTTAAGGAAGTGGCCCTAGAAATAGTAGATGCATTGCTGGTCATCTTCCAGAACTCGATAGACTCTGGAACAGTACCCATGGATTGGAGGGTAGCTAATGTTACCACACTATTCAAAAAGGTGGTAGAGAAAAAGCGGGGAATTATAGACCGGTAAGCCTGACATCGGTAGTGGGGAAAATGCTAGAGTCCATTATAAAAGATGTAATAGCAGAGCACTTGGAAAGCAGTGACAGGATCGGACAAAGTCAACATGGATTTACAAAAGGTAAATCATGCTTGACTAATCTACTGGAATTTTTTGAGGATGTAACTGGTAAAATAGATAAGGGAGAACCAGTGGATGTGGTGTATTTGGACTTTCAGAAGGCTTTCGATAAGGTCCCGCATAAGAGATTAGCGTGCAAAATTAAGGCACATGGGATTGGGGGCAAGGTATTGACTTGGATAGAGAACTGGTTGGCGGACAGAAAGCAAAGAGTTGGAATAAACGGGTCGTTTTCCGAGTGGCAGGCAGTGACTAGTGGGGTACCGCAAGGATCGGTCCTAGGACCCCAGCTGTTCACAATATATATTAATGATCTGGACGAGGGAATTGGATGTAATATCTCCAAATTTGCAGACGACACAAAGCTGGGTGGGAGGGTATGCTGTGAGGAGGATGTCGTGAAACTTCAGTACGATTTGGACAGGTTGGGTGATTGGGCAGAAACATGGCAATTGCACTATAATGTGGATAAATGTGAGGTTATCCACTTTGGTGGCATAAAAAAAAAGGAAGGCAGATTATTATTTGAATGGCAATAGATTGGGAGAAGGGGAAGTGCAAAGAGACCTGGGTGTTCTTGTGCACCAGTCGCTGAAGGTAAGCATGCAGGTGCAGCAGGCGGTTAAGAAGGCAAATGGTATGCTGGCCTTCGTAGCAAGAGGGTTTGAGTACAGGAACAAGGATGTCTTGCTGCAGTTGTACAGGGCCTTGGTGAGACCGCACCTTGAGTATTGTGTGCAGTTTTGGTCGCCTTTTCTGAGGAAGGACGTTCTTGCCATGGAAGGAGTGCAGCGAAGATTCACCAGGCTGATACCTGGGATGGCAGGAATAGAAACATAGAAGATAGGAGCAGGAGTAGGCCATTTGGCCCTTCGAGCCTGCTCCGCCATTCAATGAGATCATGGCTGCTCATCCAAATTCAGTACCCTGTCCCTGCCTTCTCCCCATATCCCTTGATCCCTTTAGCCTTAAGAAATATATCCAACTCCTTTTTGAATATATTTAATGAACTGGCCTCCACCGCCCTCTGTGGCAGAGAATTCCACAGGTTCACCACTCTCTGGGTGAAGAAATTCCTCCTCATTTCAGTCCTAAATGGCTTACCCCTTATCCTTAGACTATGACCCCTGGTTCTGGACTCCCCGGCCATCATAAACATCCTTCCTGCATCTAGTCTGTCCAGGCCTGACAGAATTTTATAGGTTTCGATGAGATCCCCTCTCAATCTTCTAAACTCCAGTGAGTATAAGCCCAATCGACACAATCTCGCCTCATACGTCATTCCTGCCATCCCAGGTATCAGCCTGGTGAATCTTCACTGCACTCCTTCCATGGCAAGAACGTCCTTCCTCAGGTAAGGCAACCAAAACTGCACACAATACTCAAGGTGCAGTCTCACCAAGGCCCTGTACAACTGTAGCAAGACATCCTTGTTCCTGTACTCGAACCCTCTTGCTACGAAGGCCAACATACCACTTGCCTTCTTAACCGCCTGCTGCACCTGCATGCTTACCTTCAGCGACTGGTGCACAAGAACACCCAGGTCTCTTTGCACTTCCCCTTCTCCCAATCTATTGCCATTCAAATAATAATCTGCCTTCCTTTCTTTTTATGCCACCAAAGTGGATAACCTCACATTTATCCACATTATAGTGCATTTGCCATGTTTCTGCCCAATCACCCAATCTGTCCAAATCGTACTGGAGTTTCACGACATCCTCCTCACAGCTTACCCTCCCACCCAGCTTTGTGTCGTCTGCAAATTTGGAGATATTACATCCAATTCCCTCGTCCAGATCATTAATATATATTGTGAACAGCTGGGGTCCTAGGACCGATCCTTGCGGTACCCCACTAGTCACTGCCTGCCACTCGGAAAACGACCCGTTTATTCCAACTCTTTGCTTTCTGTCCGCCAACCAGTTCTCTATCCAAGTCAATACCTTGCCCCCAATCCCATGTGCCTTAATTTTGCACGCTAATCTCTTATGTGGGACCTTATCGAAAGCATTCTGAAAGTCCAAATACACCACATCCACTGGTTCTCCCTTATCTATTTTACCAGTTACTTCCTCCAAAAATTCCAGTAGATTAGTCAAGCATGATTTACCTTTTGTAAATCCATGTTGACTTTGTCCGATACAGTCACTGCTTACCAAGTGCTCTGCTATTACATCTTTTATAATAGATTCTAGCACTTTCCCCACTACCGATGTCAGGCTTACCGGTCTATAATTCCCCGCTTTTTCTCTACCACCTTTTTTGAATAGTGGGGTAACATTAGCTACCCTCCAATCCATGGGTACTGTTCCAGAGTCTATCGAGTTCTGGAAGATGACCAGCAATGCATCTACTATTTCTAGGGCCACTTCCTTAAGTACCCTGGGATGTAGATTATCAGGCCCTGGGGATTTATCGGCCTTCAGTCCCATCAATTTTCCTAACACCATTTCCCTACAAATACTGATTTCTTTCAGTTCCACCCTTTCATCAGGCCCTATGTTCCCCGGCATCTCTGGGAGGTTATTTGTGTCCTCCTTTGTGAAGACAGAACCAAAGTATGAATTTAGTTGGTCTGCCATTTCTTTGTTTCCCATTATAAATTCCCCTGATTCTGACTGCAAGGGACCTACGCTTGACTTCACCAATCTTTTTCTCTTCACATATCTATAAAAGCTTTTACAGTCAGTTTTTATGTTCCCTGATAGCTTACTCTCATATTCTATTTTCCCTTTCTTAATTAATCCCTTTGTCCTCCTTTGTTGAATCCTAAACTGCTCCCAATCCTCAGGATTATTGCTTTTTCTGGCCAATTTATATGTCGTCTCCTTGGATCTTATGCTATCCCTAATTTCCCTTGTTAGCCACGGTTGAGTCACCTTTTTTGTTTTATTTTTATGCCAAACTGGGATGAACAAATTCTGTAGCTCATCCATTCAGTCTTTGAATGTTTGCCATTGCCTATCCACCGTCAATGACGTATGAGGAGAGATTGTGTCGATTGGGCTTATACTCACTGGAGTTTAGAAGATTGAGAGGGGATCTCATCGAAACCTATAAAATTCTGTCAGGCCTGGACAGACTAGATGCAGAAAGGATGTTTCCGATGGCCGGGGAGTCCAGAACCAGGGGTCATAGTCTAAGGATAAGGGGTAAGCCATTTAGGACTGAAATGAGGAGGAATTTCTTCACCCAGAGAGTGGTGAGCCTGTGGAATTCTCTGCCACAGAGGGCGGTAGAGGCCAGTTCATTAAATATATTCAAGAAGGAGTTGGATATATTTCTTAAGGCTAAAGGGATCAAGGGATATGGGGAGAAGGCAGGGACAGGGTACTGAATTTGGATGATCAGCCATGATCTCATTGAATGGCGGAGCAGGCTCGAAGGGCCGAATGGCCTACTCCTGCTCCTATCTTCTATGTTTCTATGTTTAAAAGAAAAAGAACTTGCATTTATATAGCGCCTTTCAGAACCTCAGAGCCCAAAGCCCTTCAGAGCTAATGAAGTACTTTTTGAAGTGTAGTCACTGTTGTAATGTAGGAAAATGCAGCAGTTGATTTGCACACAGCAAGCTCCCACAAACAGCAATGACATTAATGACTAGATCAGCCGTTTTAGTGATGTCGGTTGAGGTTCGACAAGACACTGGGGAGAACTCCCCTGCTCTTTTTTCGAATAGTGCCCAAGGGATCTTTTACGTCCACCTGAGAGGGCTGACGGGGTCTCAGTTTAATGTCTCATCTGAAAGACAGCACCTCTGACAGTGCAGCACTCCCTCAGTACGGCACTGAAGTGCTACACCTTTTCTTTATACAGACGCTGATGGACCTGCTGTGTAGTTCCAGAATTTGCAAGTTTTTTTTAATAGAAAATCTCATTTCAAATCCCATTCTTTTTACAAATTGGAAAATGTTCCTAACTAGTCCAAGTGAGTAGGTGTACATGTGTGCAGTGGGGCCCAGAGTTAGGAGCGCTCTTTGTGGCCATCCCTGCCCAACACTCTAATGGCAGCAGAGTAAGCATACAGCAGAATCATGTTATTTCTGATTTTTTCAGGTCATTATCTGTTCAGCCATCAAACTGAACACATTTTTTCTGTGCTATGCCACACCAGACTCTCTTCACCGTATCTTAACTCACTTCAAGTCTCGTTCACCCAGCACCCCTGTAATTGCTGACTTTCACTGGCTCCCGGTCCGACAATGCCTCAGTTTTAAAATCCTCATCCTTTCAAATCCCTCCATGGCCTCACCCCTCCCTATCTCTGTAATGTCTTCCGGCCCTACATCTCTCCGAGAACTCTGCGCTCCTCCAATTCTGGCCTCTTGAGCATTGCTGATTTTCATCGCTCCACCATTGGTGGCAGTGCCTTCAGTTGCCTGGGCCCTAAGCTCTTGAATTCTCTCCCTAAACCTCTCTGCCTCTCTCTTTCTACCTCTCTCCTCCTTTAAGACACTCCTTAAAATCTAACTCTTTGACCAAGATTTTAGTCACCTGTCCTTCTGTGGCTCGGTAGCAAAAATGTTTTTACTCATATCGCTCTTGTTCAGCGCCTTGGGACTTTTTGCTAATGTAGGAAAATGCAGCATCTGTATGTTAAATGTGCTATATAAATGCAAGTTGTTGTTGTTATAGTGATGTGAATTTTAATCACGGTTATAATATTAACACTCTCCCATACTGGGGTATAAAATACATCTAGCAAAAAATGTACACTTTATGCACATCAATGTACTTAACATTTTTCATTCAGAGCACTCTCTTGAGCATACTACTGTCATAGTTTAATGTGAAGAGCCCATCAACTTCTTGCTGCTCATTTAGGTGACACATGCACGTATTCCAGTGTATTTTTACCAGAAGCATATTTTATGTGTGTGGTAAACCACTGTAGTTCACTGTGTTCACTGTTGTTGTTGTTGTTGTTGTTGTTGTTGTCGTTCACTCTTGTTTCACTGTTGTGCCTGACTATGCCTCAGCTGACTCCGCCCCTGGGCTACCGAGTATAAGAGCGGCCGCATGGCAGCTCCTGGCATTCGGTCGTCCACTAGAGGCATAGTCCTGATCTGTCTGAAGTGCAATTCAGTAGTTAATAAAAGCCTGTTGTTCTGAACTCTGCCTAGCCTTTTATTAGAATTGATAGCGCATCAATGTGGCTATGGAGTGGGTAGATGGTAAACGTGGCAGCACCATGCCTGGGTGAGCAGGCTTGATTAGCCGGATGATCATTTCCCTTTCTCACACACCTGGAGTATTGTGTACAGTTTTGGCTTCCTTACCTAAGGAAGGATATACTTGCCTTAGAGGGGGTGTAACGGAGGTTCACCAGACTGATTCCTGGGATGGGGGGATTGTCCTATGAGGAGAGATTGAGTAGACTAGGCCTATATTCCCTAGAGTTTCGAAGAATGAGAGGTGATCTCATTGAAACATATAAAATTCTTACAGGGCTTGACAGGGTAGATGCAGAGAGGATGTTTCCCCAGCTGGTGAATCTAGCACTAGTCTCAGGATAAGGGGTCGGCCATTTAGGACTGAGATGAGGAGAAATTTCTTCACTCAGAGGGTTGTAAATCTTTGGAATTCTCTACCCCAGAGAGCTGTGGATGCTCAGTCGTTGAGTATATTCAAGGTGGAGATCGATAGACTTTTGGATACCAACTGAATCAAGGGATATGGGGATAGTGCGGGAAGGTGGAGTTGAGGTAGAAGATCAGCCATGATCTTATTGAATGACGGAGCAGGCTCGAAGGGCCAAATGGCCTACTCCTGCTCCTATTTCTTATGTTCTTATTATATGTTCGCATCTGTATCATAATAGACTAGAGATTTTCATCAGAAATAAGTCCCTTCCTTTTTAAATTTATTTTATCTTCTTTATAACATATAACACTGCTTCATCCCCGCCACCTCCCCCCCCAACCCCCACCCTCCACCATATAGGGAAGGCAGGCAGCTTGACACTGATTCCTGCTATCCTACTGCACAGTGTGATGATATACTAACCTATTGGGCTCCCATGCTGCCAAGTTCTCTATAAATTTAAAACAATTACAATAACTTACTGCTTTTGCAGTTCCTTTCATCTGCTACGTACCTGTGCTGACCGGATATGGAGTACTGTTATCGATAGGAGCGCGTGTTGATAAAGGTGTTTTTGATAGCAGAAGGTGGTTAGCGAAATCACCATCACATGGAATACAGGAAAGGTCCTGGATATCAGAAAAGGATCTAGGGTATGAGGAGGAAAGAAAACATGTAAAAGAGGGATGTTTCAAGAGTACAGAAAAATACATTTTAGTGTCAGGATATTACTCCCAGTGAAGACAGCGTTGACATTTTCACTGGCACTTTGCTGGTAATTTCATTTCCCAAGAGATGAGTTCCCTATCTCAGTGAGGGGTACATGCTGGATACAATTACAACTGCAGCATTTTCATAACTGTCACTCTCTCATTATTGTGTCAGCCCTGAGTCAGAAGGTTGTGGGTTCAAGCCACACTCCAGAGACTTGAGCACATAATCTACTCAGAGGCGCTGTCTTTCAGATCTGATATTAAACCATGGCTGCTGTTAGATCCGTGATTCTTACACGGAAGCTGTAACTTAACAATCAACAGGTGTTTACTGGAGTAGGGTAGTCTCAAGACTGGGAGTACAGAGGCATGCTCAAGGCTTATATACAGGTGTGGTCACTGCCGGTACTACAGTATACAGGAGCTGTAAAAGTAGTTCTCTCTTAAAGGTACATACACTACAATTCCTCCCCTTTTAGATTAGCAGTACCCATAATATTCAAATAACAATTAACACTTTAACATGCACATTAAACAGAAATAGTCCATTTATAGATTCAGTCTTTGGGGCGGCTTCTTGATCCTTTCTGGATAGCGCCTTTCCTGAGGTTCTTGTTCTTGGTGCGGAGGCGATTCTGGCCCCTTTTCGTCGGTTAGTTCATCAGTTTCCACTGCTACTGCTTCTGAGGTAGATGCTACCGGTATGTCGGGTTCATCCCCAGGTACGCGAGACATGGGGTTGACTCGTTCCTGTGACGCTAAGATCTGATCGACGTGGCGTCTCACAATGTTCTCCCCGACATCCACTGTGTACATTAATGGCCCCTGCCGTGTGCATATCGTTCCGGGTTGCCATTTCTCTGTTCGGTAGTCACGGGCCAAGACTGGTTGTCCTACATTAAAGCTCCTTGTTGGCTTCTCATTGATGTGCTGGAATTGTTTATCCTCAACATTTCTTCGCACATTTGGTCTGAGCAAATCCAGACGAGATCTCAACCTTCGGTTAAAGAACATCATGGCCGGGGTCTGGTTAGTAACTGCATGTGTCGCATTTCTGTAGGCTAACAGGAAATTGTCCACCTTATGCTGTAGTGGAATTTCATCATCGCACATGGCCTTTATCGCCTTTTTAAAGGTTTGTACGAACCTCTCAGCCAATCCATTTGTGGCTGGATGATACGGGGCGGATGTGTAATGCCTTACACCATTCCTTCTCATAAATTTCCGGAACTCTTCGGACACAAACTGTGGTCCATTATCAGAGCAAATCTGCTCTGGCAAGCCGTTCTTGGCAAATATGGTCCGTAGGACTGCAATCGTTTTCTCTGTAGTGGTTGAGGACATTTTTATCGCCTCAGGCCATTTCGAGTGAGCATCCACTGCTATTAAGAACATTGAGTCCATGAATGGACCAGCAAAATCAATATGCACCCGTTGCCATGGAGAGGAGGGCCACTCCCATGGGTGTAGAGGGGCATGTGGTGGTGCATTTTGGACCTTCTGGCATCCTGAGCAGCTCTTGGTTAGGTCCTCGATTTGTTGATCGATCCCCGGCCACCACACATAAGCCCTAACAAGGCTTTTCATTTTCACCCCTCCCAGATGACCTTCATGAAGCTCATTTAGCACTCTCTCCCTTAACTTGGGTGGAATCACCACTCGGGATCCACACATCACTGTCCCCTGGCATACTGACAGCTGTTCTCTTCTGGATGAGAATGCTGGCAACAGTGAGTCGCCATGTGTTGGCCATCCCCTCACCGTCAAATCATATACCCGAGACAGTGTCGGATCATTGCGGGTCTCCTTCTCTATATCCGCGTTAGTTACTGGCAATCGTTCAATTATTGACGAATAAAATATCTCGATAGGGTCCACTGCTGGTGCTTCCTCCACAGTAGGCAGTGGCAGGCGTGATAGCCCATCAGCGTTTCCATGCTGTTTCGTGCCTTTATATTCTATTTCATATTGGTTCGCCCCTAGAAAAAGGGACCATCTTTGTAGCCGTTGTGCAGTCATCACCGGAATGCCCTTCTTTGGATTAAAGATGGAGACAAGTGGTTGGTGGTCAGTCAGCAAGGTGACCTTCTGCTCATGCAGATAGTGGTTGAATTTTTTTACTCCCCATACTAGGCTGAGGGCCTCCCTGTCAATCTGGGCGTAGTTGCGCTCGGCTGAGGTTAGTGACCGAGACGCAAAGGCTACTGGCCTCTCCAACCCATCTGGGAATTTGTGCGACAGCACCGCTCCAATACCATAGGGTGATGCATCACATGCCAAACGAATTGGTAGTGCTGGGTTGAAATGGGCCAACACCTCTTTTGATGTGATCAATTCTTTGCACTTCTGGAAAGCTCATTTACATTCGTCATTCCACTTCCATGGTACCCCCGTTTGCAGTAGGGTGTTCAGTGGGTGTAATACTGTAGATAAATTTGGTAAGAACTTATGGTAGTAGTTCACCAGCCCGAGGAACGACCTCAGTTGTGACACATTTTCCGGTGCTGGAGCCTTGACTACTGCCTCAATCTTTTCAGGGGACTTATGTAACCCCTCTTCATCAATAACGTGGCCACAATACGAGATCTGCTTCTGGAAAAACTCGCACTTGTGGCGATTAGCTCGTAGCCCATATTCCTTTAATCTAGTGAGCACCTTCTCCAGGTTGGCGAGGTGATCACTGTCATTTTCGCCCGTGACCAGGATGTCGTCCAAATAACACTGGGTCCCTGGAATCCCTTGCAGGACTTGATCCATCGCCCTTTGCCAAATAGCCGGAGCCGATGCTACCCCGAACACCAGCTGGTTGTATTGGTAGAGACCTTTATGAGTGTTGATCGTGAGGTATTGTTTCGAGGCTTCTTCTACCTCCATTTGCAAGTATGCCTGGGCTAGATCAATTTTGGTGAAGCGTTTACCTCCAGATAGTGAGGCGAAAATATCCTCAATTCGTGGAAGCGGATATTGTACCGTGTGAAGGACTGGGTTCACTGTCACCTTAAAATCCCCACAGATGCGAACCTTCTTTGGTTCCCCAGGCGTATTACTCAACGACCTCTTCATTACAGGAACGATGGGTGTAGCCCACTCGCTCCAGTCTACTTTGGACAGTGATGTAAGAAAAAGGAGACTTACCATCAAGTAACTTTAAAGTAAGCTTTAAGTAACTTATAAACACACTATATACAAGAGAGGTCTTTACCATGCCTCTGGTAGAAGCCTCTTACAATACTGAACAGACCAGTATTTATACCAGTCCAACAGGAAGTGACACATGACAGGAAGTGAGGTATGTACACAGTTCATAGTTCATAGTTCACAGGAAGTGATGACATAACTTCCCGGAAGTTATTATTTTTATCACATTCTTCCCTCCTGCAGGTTTAGGAGGCTGTGGTCTACCTTTTGGTCCGCAGCCGCCGAACAAGGAAGAGTCGCACCCGTTTGGATTCCCGTCGTTGAGGGTCGCTGGTCCGCTTACATGCGGTTGGCCATTGGCCAGAGTCCGTGTGGCCTGGATTGCCCTGTGAAGGGTCGGGGAGATCATGGCTTCGAGTACGAGCCCCAATAGGTTCAAAGTCAGACTGCCTCTGTTCAGAGGGAGGTGCAGAGCTGGTCTCTGGCAGACCAGTACTTTCATGCGTGGTACTGGGAGGGTCGCAACCTTGAGCACGGGGTTCTACCGGCACCAAGCTAGTTGGTGTCTGATCAGGATCCTGGAGAGGGGTACCCGATAGGTCCCAAGAGTTTCCTGGTGAAATGCCATCACCCGATGTCCCACTAGGTCCTGGTGGGCAGGGAGCCAGATCCCGTAATGATACGGTAGATTCTCGGCCGTCGGAATATCGTATGTTTGCATAGGTGGGGTTGGCATCGGTTAGTTTGACCTCGTCTACAAGAGGGTCATTTTTAGATGTCCGAACGTATCTTCGGAGTAATACAGGTCCAGGAGTAGTTAGCCATGACGGGAGTGATGTCCCATGAGATGAGCGACGCTGGAATCCAAAGAACCGCTCATGAGGTGTAGTATTTGTGGCTGTAGAAAGCAGGGACCGTATAGAGTGCAATGCATCCGGAAGCACTGTTTCCCATTGCTGGTCTGGTAGGCCCCGAGATCTTAAAGCGAGACGTACGGAATTCCAGATGATACCGTTATACCTCTCTACCTGCCCATTTCCGATGGGATGGTATGGTGTTGTTTTGCTTGTAGCAATTCCCCGTTCTGAGAGGTAGTCCTTGAGTTCCCTCGACATAAAGGATGGACCCCGATCTGAGTGAATATAAGCCGGCATGCCACAGAGAGAAAATACCTGCTCAAGGCAGCAGATTACGGTGGACGCCAGCATATTGGAGCAGGGGAAGGCAAACGGAAAACGTGAATATTCGTCGATCATGGCGAGCAAATATGTGTTCCGAGTTGAAGAGGGCACTGGGCCCTTAAAATCGATGCTAAGTCGTTGCATCGGTTGGGTTGCATGTATGAGTATACCATCTGAGGGGCGGAAGAACTGAGGTTTTAATTCCGCACAAAGCCGGCATTCTGAGCATATTTTCTTTACATCTCCAGTGGAAAAAGGGAGATTCCGTGATCGTACGAAATGTAGCATGCGCGTAACGCCAGGATGGCACAAACCATTGTGGACATCCATGAGGGTGGAGGATGACATAGTGGAGCAGAATGCCCGTGTGAGGGTGTCCGGGGCCACATTCTCCTTGCCAGGCCGATAGAGAATGGTATAACCAAAAGAGGCCAGTTCCATCCTCCAAAGTTGTATTTTATTATTCTTAATTTTGGTTCGTTTTCGATTATCGAGCATGAAGGCGACTGATCGTTGGTCCGTGATCAATGTAAAGTGCTGGCGAGCTAGAAAATGGTTCCACTTCCGTACTGCCTCTATGATGGCTGTGGCTTCTTTCTCAACCGGAGGATAATGTAGCTCGGCACCTTGTAAGGTCCTGGACATAAATGCTACAGGACGACCTTCCTGATTCAGAGTAGCCGAGATCGCCACCTCCGAGGCATCACATTCAACCACGAAAGGGAGATTCTCATCAATGGAGTGAAGAGCCGCTTTCTCCAATTGTTTTTTGAGAAGGTTAAAGGCTGCAACAGCCGCTGTTCCCAGTGGAAATGATCTAGCATGCAGCAAGGGTTGGATTTTGTCCGAAAAATGAGGAATCCATTTAGCGTAGTATGCAAACAGACCGAGAGCCCGACGTAAAGAAGCCGGATTCTTAGGTGACGGGAGCTCTTGGAGCGGGCGAAGTCTTTCTGGGTCTGGCTTAATGATACCATTGCCTACGCAGTAGCCAAGGATGTTGATGGTCGGTTGCGACTCAACAGATTTGGATTCATTCAGGGTCAAATTACGGCGATGGAGGGCATCCCGAAATTTTTGGAGGTTGGAGTCGTGTTCCTGTCGATCGTGACCTGCAATGGTAATGTTATCAAGATAGGGAAAAGTGTCCCTTAGGTTTTCCTGCTTAACCAGGCCATCCATTGCCCGTTGAAAGACAGCCACTCCATTAGTAACCCCGAATGGGAGGCGACGAAATTGGTACAGCCGTCCATTAGCCTCAAAGGCTGTGTACTGCTTATCTGAGACCTTCAAGGGTAACTGATGATAGGCACTTTTTAAATCGTAAGTTGAGAACACTTTGTATTCGGCCAGTTTATTAACCATATCATCAATGCGTGGCAATGGGTAGGCGTCCAAGTCGGTATATTGATTGATGGTTTGCGAATAATCGATGCATAGTCGCTGTTTGTGAGGTTTTAGAGGGTTCTTGACAATGACGACTTGAGCCCGCCAGGGCGACGAACATGGTTCAATGATATCCTCTGCTAGAAGTCGAGAGATTTCAGCCGCAATAAAAGATTGGTCTTCCTGATTAAAGCGCCGCGATTTCGTTATTATCGGTTGGCATTGAGGCGGAATACTGGCAAATAATGAGGGTTCATCAAGTGAAGCTGCTGATAATGCACAAAATGGTAATTTAGATGGTATATTAGAAATAGTAAGTCCGGGTTTGGATCCACCAAACTCAATGGTGAGTTTCTTATGCTGTTTTTGGAAGTCCAGCCCTAAGAGGAGATCACTACATAAGTCTTTGAGCACCGAAAGTCGGGTGGAGGGATACATACGACCATGAAGTGTCATATCAACAACACAAAAGCCGGAGATTCTGGTATTAAGTGATGACTGGGCCATCGCAATTGCCTGGTCCGATGGGAAGACATGTAGTTTCAATTTCGCAACAATCTGTTCCTTAATGAAACTATCAGTACTTCCTGAGTCAATTAAGGCATCTAAGGTATGCCCTTTAATTGAAATTTTTGTGGCTGCCTGAGACAGGTTCTGTGGGCAAGCAGCTGTAATTGGTGTCGTTGCACAGAGAGTGGCTAAAACTCTCGGTGTGCTTCTTCGGGAGAGAGCTCGAGAGGGAGCTTGATAGGTCCTAGCTGGAGCATCTTGATAGGCCCTAATTGGGGCAGTTCGGTAGGCCTTAGCTGGATTGGCCCTCGTAGAGGCCCTTGATAGGCAAACTTTAGCAAAGTGTCCTTTTTTCCCGCAATAACTGCAGATTGCATTGCGAGCAGGGCAGGTTTTCCTAGGGTGAAAAGCATCTCCACAAAAGAAGCATTCCTTCCTAGATTGCCAAGAGGCTGCTAAAGTGGGGTCGTCCTCCTCTTCTTCATCAGAATTATCAGAATTAGATTCCCCCATGATAGGGTTCACCTGAGACCGCTTGAATTGTCTGGTTGCAGCTACAGCAGCAGATCGAGATCTGGGCAGCTGATAGAGGTCTGCATTTCTCTTTGCCAAATCCAGTGAACAAGCTAGGTCAAAAGCTTTTTGTAGCTCAAGTGTTTTACTTTCTAGTAGACGCTGGCGTATAAATGGAGAGGCAATCCCGCAGATGAAAGCATCACGAATCATTTCTTGGCGGTACAGCTCAGCTGAGGCTGCCTGAAAGTTACAATCTACGCTGAGCCTGCGAAGTTCTTGCAGGAATTCGTCAATTGATTCCCCTGGCCCTTGTCGGGCTGTGGCCAGTAGATGTCTAGCATAGACCTCATTTGGGGTCTTCGCATACAGTTTCTTAAGTGCCCGAATCACCTCTTCGTAATTATCCCATTCATCAACATATTCGAACACTTTTGGGGTCACATAATTGACAAGTATCTTCAATTTAGCAGGAGCATCCACTTTACATTCATCCAGAAAATTCTCAAAAGTACGATACCAATGCTTCCATACCCTGCCAGCTGCTGGTGTATTCGGGTCCAAGTCCAGACGAATAGGTCTAAGGATTTTCTCCATGATGGGTGGTTCCCTGGATCCTTAACTTCCGAGTTTGTCTGAAGGTCTAGTATTTGTCAGTGTAAATACTAAGTTACTTAAATTGATGTAAGAAAAAGGAGACTTACCATCAAGTAACTTTAAAGTAAGCTTTAAGTAACTTATAAACACACTATATACAAGAGAGGTCTTTACCATGCCTCTGGTAGAAGCCTCTTACAATACTGAACAGACCAGTATTTATACCAGTCCAACAGGAAGTGACACATGACAGGAAGTGAGGTATGTACACAGTTCATAGTTCACAGTTCACAGGAAGTGATGACATAACTTCCCGGAAGTTATTATTTTTATCACAGACAGTACTCCTGAATGTTCCAACCCTTCCAGCTCTGCTTCGACGGCTGGTCGGATCGCATAAGGCACTGGTCTGGCCTTAAGAAACTTTGGGCTTGCATTTTCCTCTATTTTAATCGTTGCTGTTATGCCTTTTAGTGTTCCGAGTCCCTCCTGGAACACTTCTTTTGCGTCAGTTAGCATTTTTGACAGTCGTCCAGGTGTGACGTCGTCATCCTTTTTGGCCTCAACCTTCAGTGCCTGTATGGAATGCCAATCTAATTGTATCTTCCGGATCCCTTCATGTCCTAGTAGTGGTGGTCCTCCATCTGGCAATACATATAGGTCCATTTTAGGTATTTCCTGGCCTTTGTATATCACTTTCACCCTTATTTTTCCTTTGGGGTAGACTTTTTGCCCCGTGTACGTCTTCAAGACAATCTCTGTAGCTTTCAAGGGTATATGTGAAAATAGCCGCTTGTAGTCCCTTTGGTTTATGACTGTTAGGGCTGATCCTGTGTCCAATTCCATTTTCACTTGGACTCCGTCTATCTTGAGTGTGACCCAGATAGTCTGGTGATCCTCCATTTTGGTTACCTTAGGTAGTTTCAGACAACCCAGCTCCTTGCTTCCGGAGTCTGTATCACGTTTCTGTTCGTCTGAACTACTGTCCATCACCTTATGTACCTTTTTGTACTTCTCCTGTGGAGATTTCTTGCTGTTGGTTTTCTTCCCTGACCTGCAGACTCTTGCTATGTGTCCTGCTTTTCCACACTGTCTGCACACTTGGTCCTTGAACCAACAATCCTTCTGGTCGTGTGTTGTTCTGCCGCAGCGATAACACTCCCCTGTTCCATATGATATTTCATTGGTGCCATATTCTTGCGGTCTCCGTTGTATCTCTGCAGCGCCCCTTGCAGCTGCTTCGTGTGATACTGCCATGCTGAAAGCCTTGTCCAGCGTAAGATCCTTTCTGATAGAAGCCGTTTCTGGGTTCCTTCACTTTGAAGCCCACACACAAACTTGTCCCTTAACGTATCTGCTAGTCCCACTCCAAACTGACAGTGTTTCGATAGCTTGCGCAGTTCCGTTAAGTACTCAGCATTACTTTCGTCTTTATGCTGGTTCCTTTTGTGGAACTTAAATCTTTCTGCTATCAGCAGCGGTGTGGGGTTTAAGTGGTCCTGTAGGATTTCTACTATGCTTTCGAAATTCTTATCCACGGGCTTCTTTGGGGTTATTAGGTTTCGCAGTAAGCCATAAGTTTTTGCACCCATGGAATTTAACAAAACCAGTGCTTTCCTAGGATCTGGCACTTCATTCGCCCTGCAGTACACCTCAATGCATTCCACATATGTCACCCAATCTTTGACTTCATTGTTGAACGTAGAGATACTGCCACTCTTCGGCATCCCTGGGTGTGATTTAACTGTCAAAAATGGCGTCTCCCGCGCTCTCCCTTCTTCTCCGCTGGCACAAAATGGCGTCTCCTGCGCTTTCCTTTCTTCCCGCGCTCGCCCTTCTTCTCCGCTGCGGCTTCTAAAAATGGCGTCTCCCGTGCCCTTCCTTCTTCTCCGCGGCTCAATGGCGTCTTCCCACGCTCTCCCTTCTTCTCCCCGCGGACACTGTTCAGCCCTTGAGCCCTGGCTGTGCTCTGCGCGTTTTCCTGTGCGCCTTTCCCGTTTCTGCCGCTCGGTCCTGAACCCGGCTGCTGCTTTACCCTCCCTCTCTCTGTTTTGTTTCTCCTCGACGCCGCTCGGTTTTCAACCCCCGGCTGCGCCCTGTGCGCTTCACCCTCTCTCTTACCCCGTCGACGCTGCTCGGCTTTTGCTCTGCCGTTGGTCGGCTCCAGCCGCCGCTGTCCGGGAAGGGTCTGCGCTGTACCTGTTGCCAGTCTGTTGCTGGATCGTCGTGGCTGGGGAACCAAGCCCGGCTCTCAACAGCCTCCCCTGCGATGTTCACTCTCTGCCGGACGACTGGGCGGTTGCTCGTGGTCGACGCCCATGCTTCTGGCCTCGACTTTCTTCCACCGCCCTCCCGGAGCGAATCTTTGAAGGGAAATGCAGAGTTGTAGGTAGATTCGAATCGACCTCGTCGCTACTGTTAGAGCCGTGATTCTTAGAGTATGATGTTTTCCAATAACTACACGGAGGCTGTAACTTAACAATCAACAGGTGTTTACTGGAGTAGGCTAGTCTCAAGACTGGGAGTACAGAGGCATGCTCAAGGCTTATATACAGGTGTGGTCACTGCCGGTACTACAGTATACAGGAGCTGTAAAAGTAGTTCTTTCTTAAAGGTACATACACTACAGCTGCGCTCTTAGGTGGATGTAAAATATCCCACGGTGCTTTCTGAAGTATAGCAGGGAGTTCTCCCCGGTGTCCTGGCCAACATTTATCTTTCAACTAACATCACCAAAACAAATTATCTGGTCATTTATCTCACTGCTGTTTGTGGAACCTTGCTGTGCACAAATTGGCTGCTCCGTTTCCATTACAACAGTGACAGTACTTCATATCTACTTCATTGGCTGTGAAGCACTTTGGGACATCCTGAGATCATGAAAGGTGCTGTATAAATGCAAGTCCTTTCTTACCTGTAGTGGACCATAAACCCAGTGATCTGAAAGCTGCACCTTCTCTATAATCTGTTCTCACAGAGCTATGTTCCTTAGGGGTTAACAACATTCCCCTGCTGTAGCCTGATTGTTGGATTTAATGTAGCCTTGCACTACGTTACTGAAATCCATTCAAAAAAGCTATGTTATTACACAGAGCAGAGGTTTACAGTAATTAGAAACTTTATCATTCCCATTTTTATATCAAGAGCAACAATGATGCTTCTGTTCTGCTAACCCTCAGCATAAAACTTGCCTTTGAAACACAGTCACAGTCTACATGGCTATCCGTTACTATGGAGCCTGATTAGCCCTGTAGCTCCGATGGCTTCTGACTGACTGGTTAGTTGACCCAATACAGCTCCAACCAAACTGCTTTGAAGATTTCCAGAACGAAAAGCAATTACATTTCTGTGTTCTCATAAGTACATGAGGTGGTCACTCAGCCATTCAAAGGATGCTAAATACAAAGGGCATGTTCTGCGGTACATGCGACTGCAGGACATTAACAGCAAGGGTACTACGCTGAACAGAATAGAGCTACAGGCTTTGTGTTTAACAGACATTAGCATATTAAAGCAACTTTTATTCCACCAGGACAAACTGCAGACACACGTTAATGCCTACGGTCTGTCGACCATCACATGTATTCTCTGCAGCTTGACGAATTAGCTAACCCTACCTAATTTTAATCCTGTGTGCACTGTGACCAGCAAGAAAGAATCCATTCTGCTGGCCCAAGTATACCAGCTACTAGATGGTTCGATTAGTCCTTCACACATCCTATTTGTTTGAAAAACCACTCTCTAGGGATAAATAATTGCTTACATCTCATCTTTACGCAGAGCTCCTTTCGGTGCTTGTGCTGGTTGATTGCGGTTTAATGATGTGATCGTTCCAATTTCTGCTGCTTGGGGAACACTGCAAAGGAGAAGCAAACAAAAAACCACAGATCAGTACTCGACCCCTGGGTGAAATCAAAGGGCTAATTTCCCAACCTTGCCCTGTCGGCGGGGGCGCTGTCCACCAAAAGCACATGTTGGAAACTCGGCCACACTCGGCACATGACCTTATGGCCATTTTAAGTGGTCAGAAAATCATGTGGAGTGTGCGCACAAGTTTACGAGAAGTCAGAAAATGACCCCTAATCTATATTAGTGTATTAAAACAATCATGTGTCTTGAGTGCTGTTGCTTTTGAGCAGGCTGATTGATCCGTGGGATATGAGATAAACAATGATCTTGCCATGATTGAAACATAAACATAGAAACATAGAAGATAGGAGCAGGAGTAGGCCATTCGGCCCCTCGAGCCTGCTCCGCCATTTAATGAGATCATGGCTGATCATCCAAATTCAGTACCCTGTCCCTGCTTTCTCCCCATATCCCTTGATCCCTTTAGCCTTAAGAAATATATCTAACTCCTTCTTGAATACATTTAATGAATTGGCCTCAACTGCCTTCTGTGGTAGAGAATTTTACAGCTTCACCACTCTCTGGGTGAAGAAATTCCTCCTCATCTCAGTCCTAAATGGCTTACCCCTTATCCTTAGACTGTGACCCCTGGTTTTGGACTCCCCCGCCATCGGGAACATCCTTCCTGCATCTAGTCTGTCTAGTCCTGTTAGAATTTTATACGTTTCAATGAGATCCCCTCTCATTCTTCTAAACTCTAGCGAATATAAGCCTAATCGACCCAATCTCTCTTCATACGTCATTCCTGCCATCCCAAGTATCAGTCTGGTAAATCTTCGCTGCACTCCCTCCATGGCAAGAACATCCTTCCTCAGATAAGGCGACCAAAACTGCACACAATACTCAAGGTGGGGTCTCACCAAGGCCCTGTACAACTGCAGCAAGACATTCTTGCTCCTGTACTCGAATTCTCTCGCTATGAAGGCCAACATACCATTTGCCTTCTTAACCGCCTGCTGCACCTGCATGCTTACCTTCAGCGACTGGTGCACAAGGACACCCAGGTCTCGTTGCACTTCCCCTTTTCCCAATCTATTGCCGTTCAGATAATAATCTGGTTTCTCTCATTTCTCTCATTGAGGACTGGTTTCTCTCATTTTCCTGAGAGAGGTTTTCAACAACTTTGTATAAAACTAATAAAAGCTCCAGAATATCATTACATTTATCAGATTTTCACAGTCTAGTCATCAGTTTCTGGAGCTCTAGAAGCTATATTGTTGGATATAGTTTGGCAGGAGCTCCCTCTCTCATTGCCCAATGTCGCTTATGTCCATTATAACATCACAGCAGGATATCAGGCGTGTGGTAACCTAGATACAGTAACAAGCTGGGGGTGTCTGGTGAGAGGAAGCAAAGGAATATTTTAATGGCTGTGGACATTCGAAATAGCTTAAATATTTTGATATAAAATGCCAATTGGAAAGCACAATCAGAAAAAAAATAAGTTGTTAGGCTTTACACAGTGGACAGGTGAGAAATGCTGGCAGTTCAGACAATGCTGTCTTGCTGGGCAAGAAGAGTGAGCACCAACTTTAGCCAAGAACATTTCCTTTCCACAGAAAAGAAAGGAAATGTGTTT
Source organism: Somniosus microcephalus (assembly GCF_052327205.1). NCBI lineage: Eukaryota > Metazoa > Chordata > Chondrichthyes > Squaliformes > Somniosidae > Somniosus > Somniosus microcephalus. The sequence continues at coordinate 52,450,589 of NC_141008.1, forward strand.
TTACACATTAGGCGGGATAAGAAAACAGGCTGCAGCCAGATGAAACTATAAGAAGGAAAAAACACTCATCAATTTGACTGCCGTGGTTGCTGGAGTCACAGGAAGATTAGGAGAATTTGCATGAGATACCAGTGGGCTAGTCACAGATTTACGTTCCGGCAAACTTTGGGTCGTTCCTACGCATAAAAACGCGAGCTAAATCTTTACCCAGCTGATGGTGTGAAGCTGGGTTTGCTGACTCCGCTCCAGTCGCTGTCACTGCTCCTTCGCACTGTTTCTTTTTGCATGACCTTTCTTCCTTCTATTGACAAGACAAACAAACGTGATTTTGTTTTTTGCAATTAAGTAGAAAACACATTTCACTTTCTGTTTTCTGCTTTTCACCTTCCCGCTGATGTTCCCTTTAAAATCACACGTGTTGGAAACTCACGTTTTTCTGCCTCTGCATTCATCCACTTAACAACAGTTGCTGCACTCTTAAAAGTCATTTGTTGCGTGAAGCACTGCGATGAGCTGATAAGGCTCTTTATAAATGCTGAACTTATTTGCTATCATGGCTTTAGAAATGCTAAACTGTGGTTTATTTGTAAAGTGGCAGTAAGAATCCTACAGACACCAAACTACAGGGTTTCTTAAAAGCATTTCTTACCTTCCCTGGTGACTCAGCCATATAGATCAGGAAGATCCCAGGCTCGATCTCAATGGTGTCACTGGGGTAGAGGCCGGGGCGCTACAATTGGCTGCAGCCCTCCTGGGCTAGGGAGGGGGAAATCAGTCAGCAGTGCTGCTCCTGATTGCTGGGCAGTGCACGTGTGCCGGCATTAACTGAGAAGAAAATCAGGCTTGGCTATGATGCCCCAGTGGTCGAATAGCTGACACAGGCTCACTCTTGGGTAATGTATTTTTTATTCATTCACAGGATGTAGGCATCACTGGCAAGGCCAGCATTTATTGCCCATCCCTAACTGCCCATGAGAATGTGGTGCTGAGCCGCCATTTCAGAGGGCAGTTAAGAGTGAACCATACAGGCTGTGGGTCTGGAGTCACATATAGGCCAGACCAGGACAGATTTCCTTCCCTAAAGGACATTAGTGAACCAGATGGGTTCTTACGACAATCCGGTAGTTTCATGGTTACATTACTGATACTAGCCTTTTTTTAAATGCCAGCTTTATTTAATTAAGTGAATTTAAATTCCCCAACTACTGTGGTGGGACTTGAACTCAGATCTTCAGGATCATTAGTCCAGGCCTCTGGATTACTAGTCCAGTAAAATAACCACTATGTTACCGCATCCTGAAGGACTACTAGTGCCTGAAGGACCAGACCTTAGAGTGAGTGACCTCCCACCCCCAAAGTAATTAATGTTACACCAATGACACTAAGCCTTGTCAAGCAGGGCTCTACACTTAGCATTACTTGTGAGATGTAAGTATTTACTACAGAACACAAGCATGTGTGAAGTGGTTTCTAGTTAGGTAACCATATCGTTTTGCAGACTCGCTTGGAACGATTGTAAGAATCTAGAGCGGTTTGTTAGTGGGAGTACACACATCCGTGCACGTACTGTATCCTTTATTCATACTTCATGGAACAAAGCTGAGAAAGCTGCTTACTCCCAAAAGGAACAAAACATCCACAAATGATGAATGCAACAGTTGTGACCCAGTACAATTCCCTTTTATGGCTTGGCCCGCTGCTAACGTCAGTACTTACCAACACCGTCAGTATCTGAACTGCTTGAGCTTCTCAAGGAGCCTGTGTTTTTCTGACAGACTTCTCTGGTAATTTCTAACTCCTCGTCAGAACTAGTGGACTACAAAAACAATTAAAACTTTTTTTTTTAAGAGAGATTTTGTTTGCTTTCTAAAACATGTAACTCCTGCTTTCACATTGGCGCACTGTCCTGGAGTAAAAGGTTGCTACAATCCTCCCATCTGTTAGTGTAAATGCCCCGACAGTTCTTCAGACCAATACCATTAGTTTTTTGAGTGCTAAATAGCTCTGAATCCATTTTTCACACCAGTGAGGTTTTTTTAAAATTCTTAATTGAGAAGGCTAGGTGAAGGGTCAAGGCCCACAGTGCAAGACATCATCAAGGTTAAATAGATTACAGGAAATTAGGTAAATCAAGGAGTGATCAGGTGATGCCAAGTTTTGGAATTAAAACATCTGCAGCTTGTAGGAGGAAGGGAAGGTAGAGGAAGTTTAGAGTTCCTGGGAAAGAATGAGTTAGAGTAGAAGGCCTAGAAATTGGCCTGAGGCGCCCAAGCGGCGCAAAGTTCACCTGGGCGCTGGAATTTGCGCCGCGATCGCCACATTAGCGATCGCCGCAAATTCAGTTGAAGTGCCCCTAGAAGGAGACGGGGCGCGGCTCGAGGCGCTCCGCGTCCCTCTTAGGGCGCTGAAAGTGAATTTTGCAGCGCTACGTGCCGCAGCGCCACACGCTGCGGTACTGCAGGCCTTCCTCCCACTGTTAAGGGGGAGGGGCCTGCAGCAGCGTGAGTCCTGATCGCGAGTGCCGGCAAAAGAGCCCGGCACCAAGGAGAAGTGCCGGGCTCTCGGGAAACAGCCGGCAATGCCGCCGGGGGGGGGGACCAGGGGGACGGAACCCTCCACCTTAACTTGCGCCTCTGCCGGCGCAGCAAGGCCCCGTGAACCGGGCGTGGATAGCGAACGGCGCTACAGCGGCGTTCGCTACCAAATATCGCGATCGGGGCGCGAATGGGGCGCTGCACGCACCGATGACGTCATCAGTGGCGACGCAGCGCAAAAGGCTAACGCCACCATTAACGCCCCTGCTGAATATCGCGGGAGGCGCAGCCAGTGGCGCTACAGCCACTGACTGCCTCTTTAGGCGCTAACAGGTGGCGCTACTCACCCAATTTCTCCCCCGAAGAGTCTTAGTCTGCACTCGCCCTGCTCTTTCCCCATAGCCCAGCAATTTTTTCCTTTTCAAGTATATATCTAATTCCCTTTTGAAAGTTACAACTGAATCTGCTTCCACCACCCTTTCAGGCAGCACATTCCAGATCATAACAACTCGCTGTGCAAAAAAAATTCTCATCACCCCTTTTAAAGCCATGTCCTCTGGTTATCAACCCTCCTGCCAGTGGAAACAGTTTCTCCTTATTTACTCTAACCAAACCCCTCATCATTTTGAACACCTCTATTAACTCTCCCCTTAATATCCTCTGCTCTAAAGGGAACAATCCCAGCTTAGAATCGTAGAATGGTTACAGCACAGAAGGAGGCCATTCGGCCCGTCGAGCCCGTGCCGGCTCTCTGCAAGAGCACTTCAACTAGTCCCACTCCCCCGCCCTTTCCCTGTAGCCCTGCAAAATTTTTTCCTTCAGGTACTTATCCAACTCCCTTTTGAAAGCCATGATTGGATCTGCCTCCACCACCCTCTCAGGCAGTGCATTCTCTAGTATAAAAGCAGAAAATGCTGGAAACACTCAGCAGGTCAGGCAGCATCTGTGGAAAGAGAAACCGGGTTAACGTTTCAGGTCGATGACCTCTCATCGCAACTGGAAGAAGTTAGAGAATTAAAAGCAAGTGCAAACTCTGGTCCTGCACGTGCTTAAAAACTGTTAAATCTCTAACTTCTTCCAGTTCTGATGAAAGTTCGACCTGAAACGTTAACTCTGTTTCTCTCTCCACAGATGCTGCCTGACCTGCCGAGTATTTACAGCACTTTTTGATTTGATTTCAGATTTCCAGCATCCGCAGTATTTTGCTTTTATCCCAGCATCTCTAGTCTCTCCATATAACTGAAGTTCCTCATCCCTGATTTCAACGCGGCGAGGATACAGGGAAATGAACAAGTGAGTAAAATACCCTACTGGAAGGTTAAAAGGACAAAGAGAGGCCGTTCGGAGGAGCAATGAGCCTCGTAGTCAATGCTCCCGTTAAGCTGCGCGGCTGCAGCCGGCTCACCTGCTTTTAGATAGAAAAACCGCGCATGCGCGGAAATTTGAATGGGCCGCATAGCGTCGATAAAACCTGGAGAGTTAGTTTCCTTTTACCTCTTTGGTAAGTTGATTCTCAGTGAGGTCTGTATTCGTCGAAGTTTCAGAGCAAAGAGAGACCAATTCAGAATTGGGAGTGAAAAACTCATCTGACACAGTGACAGATGAATCTGAAATAGAAATGTGTTGCTCCTTCTCCTGAAAACATAAAATGAGACCAAATGAATACATGCAAAGTCTGAGCAACATACGCAGTTAAGAATGAGGAAACTATCATTCTGCCCAACTAGCTCATCTTTGTTCTTTAAGGAACTCCACATAATATTTTGAAGTAGAACAATGGGCTTGCCTGATGGTTCAGCACGTTTATCCAGAGTGTAGCTGAGCCATGCAGACCAGGTTTGATCCGGCGACGACGGACGGATGGGAAAATGTAGCCACTAGTGAGGTGTGGTTGGGGGGGGGGGGAGGGGAGGTCAGACAGAGGAAGCTGGTGTGTAAATGGGTAGGGGCGTGGCAACAGGAGTTGCAGAGGCGACGGCTTTAGCTGGTGGTCGCAGGGAGCGGACTCTGCGTTCAGAGAGCCATAGAGGGGCTGGAGTTGGGATGCTACAAAGAAAGGCAGCCACCAGCATGGGGTGAGGTAGTCCAGTAGAGCTGTTAGGGAATAGGACATTTAAAAAAGTTTTAAATTTATATGGAAATATTAATACTTGCCTCCTTTACTTACCTAAATCACCTTCTTAGGCAGTCACTCGGAACCGAGGATGACTTGCTTCCACATTAAAAATGAGTTTGCAGGTGACTGATGAGTCCAATGCGGGACCTACAGTCTCTGTCACAGGCGGGGCAGACGGTGGTTGAAGGGGTGGGTGGATGGGGTGCTTGGGTTGACGTGCGCTCCTTGCGCTGCCTGCGCTTGGCTTCCGCTTGCTCCTGGCGAAGAGACTCGAGGTGTTCGGCGCCTTCCCGGATGCTTCTCCTCCGCTTTGTGCGGTCTTGGGCCAGGGATTCCCAGGTGTCGGTGGGGATGTTACACAACCCAACTGCTGGCTACTAAAGAGACTCAAAAACTGCTTCACAGTGACACTTGGTGGCCAGAGCATGTAACAGCATGCAGACGCAACTTATTCTTTTACTTTTAACTCTCAACAACAACATGTACTTATATAGCGCATTTAATGTAGTAAAACATCCCAAGGCGCTTCACAGGAGTGTTATAGGACAAATAATTGACACCGAGCCACATAAGAAATTAGGGCAGATGACCAAAAGCTGGGTCAAAGAGGTAGGTTTTAAGAAGCATCTTAAAGGAGGAAAGAGAGGTGGAGAGGTTTAGGCAGGGAATTCCAGAGCTTAGGGCCCAGGCAGCTGAAGGCACGGCCACCGATGGTTGAGCGATGATAATCAGGGATGCTCAAAAGGGCAGAATTTGAGGAGTGCAGATATCTAGGGGGGTTGTGATAAGAACATAAGAAATAGAAGCAGGAATAGGCCACTTGGCCCCTCGAGCCTGCTCCACCATTCAATAAGATCATGGCTGATCTTGGGCTCAAAGCCACATCCCAACCCGCTCCCCATAACCCTTCACTCCCTTATCTTGCAAAAATGTGTCTATCTCCACTTTAAATGTATTTAATGACCCAGCCTCCACAGCTCTCTGGGGCAGAGAATTCCACAAATGTACGACCCTCTGAGAGAAGAAGTTCCTCCTCATCTCAGTTCTAAAAGGGCGACCCTTTATTCTAAAACTGTGCCCCCGAGTTCTAGATTTCCCCACGAGGGGAAACATCCTCTCTGTATCTACCCTGTCGAGCCCCCTCAGTATCTTATATGTTTCGATAAGATCACCTCTCATTCTTCTAAATTCCAATGAGTATAGGCCCAGCCTGCTCAACCTTTCTTCATAAGTCATGTGATGAAATATTCCATTCATCACTGCCTGTGACTGTGGTTGGTTTCAGTTTCACTTCCCTTACCTCTGTTCCGTTTCCTCACCATTGTATTGTACTATGTGTAGGGCTCCGCCCATGCCTGGCCCATTGTATTGTACTATGTGTAGGGCTCCGCCCATACCTGGCCCCTATGTAAGCTGGCCCAGCCTGCAGCACATCCAGTACGGCAGAGCTCTGGATGGAAGATACCTCTCTCCTGTGTGTTACCTTCTAAGTCAATAAAAGCCTTGTTTTGTTTCGCTAACATCGAGTCTCGGATTTATTGAGGCACATCAAGTCAAACCCCTAATCTCTGGAATTAACCTAGTGAATCGTCTCTGAACTGCCTCCAATGCAAGTATATCCTTCCTTAAATAAGGAGACCAAAACTGTAAGCAGTACTCCAGGTGTGGTCTCACCAATACCTTGTACAGTTGTAGCAGGACTTCCCTGCTTTTATATTCCAACCCCCTTGAAATAAAGGCCAACATTCCATTTGCCTTTTTGATTACTTGCTGTACCTGCATGCTAACTTTTTGTGTTTCATGCACAAGGACCCCCAGGTCCCTCTGAACTGTAGCATTTTGTAATCTCCATTTAAATAATAGCTTGCTTTTTTATTTTTCCTGCCAAAGTGGATAACCTCGCACTTTCCCACATTATACTCCTTCTGCCAAATGTTTGCCCACTCACCTAGCCTGTCTATATCCCTTTGCAGATTCTTTGAGTCCTCTGCACAACTTGCTTTCCCACCCATCTTTGTATCATCTGCAAACTTGGCTACATTACACTCGATCCCTTTATCTAAGTCATTAATGTAGATTGTAAATAGTTGGAGCCCCAGTACCAATCCTTGTGGCACCCCACTAGTTACCGTTTGCCAACCAGAAAATGACCCATTTATCCCAACTCTCTGCTTTCTGTTAGTTAGCCAATTCTCTATCCATGCTAATATATTACCCCTAACTCCGTGAGCTCTTATCTTATGCAGTAACCTTTTATGTGGCACCTTATCGAATGCCTTCTGGAAATCCAAATACACCACATCCACTGGCTCACCCTTGTCCACCCTGCTTGTTATATCCTCAAAGAACTCCAGCAAATTTGTTAAACATGATTTCCCTTTCCTAAAACCATGCTGACTCTGTTTGACTGCAGTATGTTTTTCTAAATGCCTTCTACTGCTTCCTTAATGAAGGACTCCAGCATTTTCCCAACGACAGATGTTAGGCTAACTGGTCTATAGTTTCCTGCTTTCTGCCTCCCTCCTTTCTTAAATAGGGGTGTTACATTAGCAGTTTTCCAATCTGCTGGGACCTCTCCAGAGTCTAGGGAATTTTGGTATATTACAACCAATGCATCCACTATCTCTGCAGCCACTTCTTTTAAGACCCTGGGATGCAGGCCATCTGGTCCAGGGGACTTGTCGTCTTTTAGTCCCATTATTTTACTGAGTACTATTCCCTTAGTGATAGTGATTGTCTTTAGTTCCCCACTCCCTGTGGCCCTTTGATTATCCATTATTGGGATGTTGTTAGTGTCTTCTACAGTGAAGACAGATACAAAATATTTATTCAGAGTCTCTGCCATTTCCCCGTTCCCCATTATTAATTCCCCAGTCTCATCCTCTAAGGGACCAACGTTTACTTTAGCTACCCTCTTTTTTATATACCTGTAGATGCTCTTACTATTTGTTTTAATGTTTCTTGCCAGCTTACTCTCATAATTCATCTCTCTCTTTATTATTTTTTTAGTCATCCTTTGCTGGTTTTTAAAAATTTCCCAATCCTCTGGTCTCCCACCAATCTTGGCAGCATTGTATGCTTTCATTTTCAATCTGATACCATCCTTTACTTCCTTAGTTAGCCACAGATGGTGCTCCCTTCTCTTAAAATCTTTCTTTCTCACTGGAATATATTTTTGTTGAGAGTTATGAAATATCTCCTTAAATGTCCGCCACTGCATTTCAACTTTCTTACCCTTTAATTTGTTTTTCCAGTCCACTTTAGCCAGTTCTGCCCTCATGCCATTATAATTGCCTTTGTTTAAGATCAGGACACTAGTTTGGGATACAACTTTCTCACCCTCCAACTGAATTTGAAATTCAACCATGCTATGATCACTCTTTCCTAGAGGATCCTTTACTATGAGATCATTTATTAATTCTGTCTCATTACATAGTACCAGATCCAAGATAGCCTGCTCCCTGGTTGGTTCCATTACATACTGTTCTAGGAAAATATCCAGGATTCACTCTATGAACTCCTCCTCCAGGCTACCATGGCCAATTTGATTTGTCCAATCAATATGGAGATTAAAACCACCCATGATTATTACCGTACCTTTTTTACAGGCCTCCATTATTTGTTGATTTACACTCTGTCCAACAGCATTGCTACTGTTCAGGGGCCTGTAGACTACGCCCACTTTTTCCCCTTGTTATATTTTATCTCCACCCAAACCAATTCTACATCTTGATCTTCTGAGCCAATATCACTTCTCACCACTGCACTGATCCCATCTTTTACCAACAAAGCCACCCCACCTTCCTTTCCTTTCTTTCTATCCTTCTGAATTATCATATACCCTGGAATATTCAGTTCCCAGCCCTGGTCGCCTTGCAACCACGTCTCTGTAATGGCGATCAGATCACACCCATTTGTATCTATTTGTGCTGTCAACTCATCTATCTTGTTACGAATGCTGCGTGCATTCAGATATAGAGCTTTTAACTTGGTCTCTTTACCATTTTTCCTTGTTTTGGCCTTTTTTTCTGTTACACTCCTATTTTTAAACATTCTGTCCCTTCCTGTCACACTCTGGTTATTATTTCCCCCATCTCTATCCTGCTCTATTGCTTTCTCATTTCTCATTGACTTTTTATTTCCTCGCTCACCTGGATCCTCCCCCCCACTATTTAGTTTAAAGCCCTCTCTACAGACCTAGTTATTCGATTTGCCAGGACTCTAGCCCAGCATGGTTCAAATGAAGCCCGTCCAAACAGAACAGCTCCCTCTTATCCCAGTACTGGTGCCAGTGCCCCACAAATCGAAACCCATTTCTCCCACACAGTCTTTGAGCCACTCGTTCATTTCTCTGATCTTATTTACCGTATGCAAATTCGCTCATGGCTCAGGTAGTAATTCAGAGATTATTACCTTTGTGGTTCTGCTTTTTAATTTAGCCCCTAGCTGCTCATACTCTCTCAGCAGAACCTCTTTCTTTGTCCTACCTATGTCATTGGTACCTACGTGGACCATGACAACTGGATCTTCCCCCTCCCACTCCAAGTTTCTCTCCAGCCCTGAGGAGATGTCCTTAACCCTGGCACCGGGCAGGCAACACAGCCTTCGGGACTCACGCACTTGGCTGCAGAGAACAGTATCTATCACCCTCGCTATACTGTCCCCAATCACTACAACATTTCTTTTTGCTCCCCCCACTTGAATGGCTCCCTGTACCACGGTGCTGTGGTCAGTTTGCTCATCGTCCCTGCAGTCCCTGACCTCATCCACACAGGGAGCAAGAATCTCGTACCTGTTGGACAAGGCCTTGCTTGTAGTCACACCCTCCTGTCCCTGACCATAGGCCAAATTGGAAGTAATTATTCTAGTGGGTGTGACTGCCTCCTGGAACATAGTGTCCAGGTAACACTCCCCCTCCCGAATGTGTCACAGTGTCTGAAGCTCGGACTCCAGCTCATCAACTCTGAGCCGAAGTTCCTCGAGCAGCCAACATTTGCTACAGATGAAGTACTGAAGGAGATTACAGAGATAGGGAGGATTGACAATTGTTTTGGCAGCTTAATGTTACGTGACTGAAAAAAACACTACCACAGCGCCACCAATAGGCATGCACTGCATCTAAATGTTGACAATTTTGTCGTAGAGCCCGTCTTTGGAATTTTCAGATGTATTTTGAAATGGAATGTTGTGACCCATTCAACATTTTCATATATTTTAGCAAATCCCCTGTGGCGCTGCTCACAGCAAATCAGAGAACGCCTTATTTTCTAAGAGCAGGAACATTTTTATACCATGTAAAATGCAATGCATTGTTCTTCTCGTATAAATTACTAGGGTAAAGATGTGTCTCTTTACGGCCACAAATACTAATGCTGTTAAATAGACACTGGGTAAGGTCAATTCAGAAGCTGCAGACATTGACGTTAGAAAACTACGAGGCACTTGGTCTAAGTATTAAACAAGGCTTTAATCAACTGTTTTTCAACATGGAGATCTAGTTGTGTCCTTCACTAGTTCCTGTTAAAGAATGTCCTGAGCAAGCTGGGCCCATACCCGAGTATTTATACTCTCCCTGGACAGCGCCACCAGCAGGCCGCCCAATATCATTTCATAAGTCATTTCCACATGAATGACAAGATTCATGTCAGACATTATCAATACTTATTTTGGAGAAACCCTTTCAAAACCAGTTAATAATGGCTATAAATGTTCTTTTTGGCTGTGATTACAGCTGCAGCAGATATGAGTACACAGCATAACATTACCGTAACTATGCCTTGCTACTCACACCTAGACTGCTGACTAGTCTCATTCACTTTAGACAGAAATTGACAATCCAGAAAGTGCTTTATTTTCCAAAGATTTTTCTCCAAAAAGGTAATTAACTCATTACTGAATTTGTTTGTTACATTGCACTGCATCAACAGTATTTGCAGGAATTTTTGCGCTTCATATTGCCACTGAATTGTAAATACATTTTTAATGGCTTTAGCTTATACAGGCTCAATGCTTAATGTGCCATTTTGAAAAAAAGTGAATTAGCATGTCTAATCAATATGCAGAGGACCTCAAACTGGCCTACTGTTAATACAGATTACAGAGAAGCATTTCAGTCATAAGGGACAAGGGCCTAGAAATTCGGTATGGCCCCGCCAGGTCTTTTGCGCCCGAAATTTTGCGCTCGCCAGGATTCCCGTAGCGCCCGCCTAAAATTCAGTTGCGACGGGCCAAGACGGCGGCGGGCGCTATTGCAAGGTTTGGCCGCCTCGCATGGGGCGATGAATGTCACTTTCAGGCGTCCAGCTCCCGCTGCAGCACCCGATGCGGTGCGGCAGGCTGGGGTACTGCAGGCCTCCTCCTTCTCTTAAGGAGCTGCCTGCAGCCGTCAGATCGCCGGTGGATTCCCCCGGCAAATGAGCCCGGCACCACGGAGAAGTGCCAGGCTCGCGGGACTCAGACATCAATGCCGCGGGGGGGTGGTGCAGGAGTCCGGGGAGGGAGGTGCGGGCAGGCGGCCGCCGGGAAAGCGGCCGGCCGCCGCTCCACCTTTATGCGCCGGCCTTTCGGAGCTGCAAGACCCCGTTTCACAAACGCTGTTTGCGGCTGCCACGGGCGAGGCGGCCGCAACTGAATTTGGCCATCGGGCCGGAATAGCATTGCAACCGGGGCGCTGCGCACACCGATGACATCATCGGTGCCGGCGCGGCGCTACCGGCTAACGCCGATGTTAGGGTCCATCTGAATTTCGGGCGATAAAAAACTTCAGGCGCAAACCACTTTATAGCCAATAAGTGGGCGCAAACGCAACTGAATTTCTAGGCCAAGATCCATTTGTGGAGATTGCTGTGAAGCAGTTCTATAATAGTACCCAGAATCATAACACACCTTCTGAGCTTTCTTTCGCACTCTTCTCGTGATGAATGTTTTGTCCAGGTTTGTTATCTCTATCTCGCTGCATCCTGGCACCTGGCTATCAAAAGATTCTCTCTGTCCTGAGACATAAAATGATATTAGATCTCAAGTGAAAAGACACAAATCCTTTCTCCTTTCGAGCTGGTTGTATTCTGCTCTTGTTACGCTTTTCATTATTCACCAATCATATTATGCAAAACTTTTCTTCCCAATTTCAGTTTTCTCCTCAATCACATTCCAAACAAAAAGGATTGTAACCAATCACATCAAAACAATTTTTTCTGAGAGACAGCTACTGTGACAGCTCCCCATCCATCCACTAAAACAACTTGTATTTATTTATACCCTAATAAATATACCCCATAAATTTAAATGTAACATACTATGATAGCAGGAATTACATGCCAAATATGCATACCCTAAATAAGTAAATAAACATAATAAAAACATCTGAAAATTCAGGGGGAAAATATCACAAACTTAACCATCCCATCGTCTAATCACTCAACATGTTCCCTCCGCTACACTACACCAGGATTCATGAGCAAGCTGGACACCCTCCCTCAACAAGCAATTGTGCACTAAGAACAAAATAAAACTCTGCGGCAGTCTGGTTTCTTTAAAAGGCACTGATGGGAGTTCCTCTTTAAACACCTTACCTGCAAAACTTTGAAAAATTTCCTCTACATCTACGCAGCTGTCGCTCTCAACTAGCGTCTCATCTAGAGTGTTCTTGTGTGAGCTGCACTGCATTTGCTGGTGACCCAGGTGACCCTGCTCTAGTCCCTTTCCCTCTGTGCTGTTTCCGTGGTGTCTGTTGTAGGGCCGATGATGATCCTTGTTTTGCCACGGCAGTTTTGCAAAACGGCGGAACAACTCCTCTTCATCTACACTCTCAGTGTGTGGGCTACCTTTCTCCTTTGGCTCCCCTTGTGCAACTGGCAGGCATCCCGACGCCATCTTTTCAATCACTTCTGTCACCTCATCTATGAAGATAGAACTAGACCGTGAATTCTACACAGAATTATTAAACAGACTATCATTCTCCCCCCCCCCAACCCCAGCATCGTGACACAGTGTATGAGAATAATCAACTTTCCCATTACGATTGAAAGAAAATCTACTTTTGAGCTCTCCCCACAGTGGACTGAGATGAGGAGGAATTTCTTCACCCAGAGAGTGATGAACCTGTGGAATTCTCTACCACAGAAGGCAGTTGAGGCCAATTCATTAAATATATTCAAGAAGGAGTTAGATATATTTCTTAAGGCTAAAGGGATCAAGGGATATGGGGAGAAAGCAGGGACAGGGTACTGAATTTGGATGATCAGCCATGATCTTATTAAATGGCGGAACAGGCTCGAGGGGCCGAATGGCCTACTCCTGCTCCTAGCTTCTATGTTTCTATAAGGAAAAAAGAACTTGCATTTATATAGTGGCTTTCATGGCCTCAGGATATTCCGAAGCACTTCACAGCCACTTTTGAAGTGTGGTCACTGTTGTGATGTAGGAAACGCGGCAGTCAATCTGCACAGTAAGCTCCCACAAACCGCAATGTGATAATGACCAGATCATCTGGTTTTTACGTGATGTTAATTGAGGGATAAATATTGGCCAGGTCACCGAGGATAACCCACCTGCTCTTTTTTGAAACAGTGCCATGGGATCCTTTACGTCCACGTGAGAGGGCAGACAGGGCCTCGGTTTAACGTCTCATCCGAAATATGGTTCTATGGCACCACTAAAATAGCCTTAAAGGCGACAGAAGGGATAACCCAGACTGACATTTCTTATTACAGAACTAACTTGGTTTCAGAGATCTGGGCCTGTTTCCTTACTTGTCCAATTGGTGGTCCCAGATGTTTGCTCAGATTTTGCCTTTGATTTTTTAAAATAGTTTTGATGATATGCTTTTTCTATGCTGGTCAAACGAGAAACCTCGGGCATTTTCTTCCGTTTCACTTTAACTCCTTCTGGTACAATGTTACAGCTGCACAAATAAAGCAAATATGTATTTGAGATTAATATTAAACAGCAGTTACATATGGTTTGGCAGATCTGCCTACCATACCTTAAGGTATCTAACGGACCTTTAATAGGTATTACCTTACCAAGAAATCTGCTGTTCATTTGTCAGTCTTGGCTCAGTGGTAGTACTCTCACCTCTGAGTCAGAAGGCCATGGCTTCAAGCCCTACTCCAGTGATTTTAGCACATAATCTAGGTTTACACTTCAGTCCAGTACCGAGGCTGTGCTGCACTGTTGGGAGGTGCCATCTTTCGAATGAGATGTTAAACTGTGCCCCTGTCTGCTCTCCCAGGTGGATGTAAACGGTCCATTGGCACTGTCCATTGCTGTGTGCAAATTGGCTGCTGTGCTTCCTTATATTACAACAGTGACTACAGTTCAAAAGTACTTCATTGGCTGTGAAGTGGTTTGGGATGTCCTGAGATTGTGAAAGGTGCCAATATAAATGCAAGTTGTTTCTTAAAGCACTGAAAGAAAGACTTGCATTTACATAGCATGTCATCATGTCTCACAGCATTTAAAAACACTTCATAGACAATGAACTACTGCAGTCACTGTTGTTATGGAGGCAAATGCAGCAGACATTTTGCACATTTAAAGATCCCACAAACAGCAGTGACAATTAAAACTGGCATATGGTGGTGTTGGCTGAGGGAGAAATGTTGGCCAGGCTAACGAGAGCTCCGCTTTTCCTTGAATAGAGCCAAGGGATTATTACAGGTAAATTCTGCTCAGCTCTGGTGTGAATTGGAGAGGCAGGCACAGAGGTCAGTGCGGCCAAACTGTGGTGCTCCAGATTAAATCATCAGAAAAGCTGGCGTGCCATGAGCTGGGCATGCCTCCAATTTTCCAAACCAAGGCATCGGTGAGTGAGCACTGACAAAGTGTACCTTTCACGTCCACCTTAAACACCAGATTCACTTTAATGTCTGTGATGAAATATGCCTTCATCAACCCATGTGTTTTACCTGCTTGTATTTTACCTGCTTGTATTTTACCTGCTTGTATTGTGAACCGCCCTCTTTTGTTCCTATTGTGTGTATTGGCTACACCCCTGTCTTTTGCCATATAAAGGTCTCAGGAGCTGTATGAGTCATTTACTACCAGACGAACCCGATGTGGGAAGACCTGCTATACTGCTATGTTCTTAGTGATTAAAAGCCTTCAGTTGAATCCTTGTCTTTGAGTCATTGATGGCATATCAATTTTAATCACTAAAACACCAAGATGGATCGACTCCTGAAACCAGAGCGCTTGGATCTGGGCCCCCATGCCTCAGACGCAGCCACACAGTTCGGACACTGGTTCCAATGCTTCGAATTTTTCATTGCAAACTCATCCACTGCCATAGCCGCAGCCGAAACCGCTACCGGAGACATGAAACTGGGAATCCTGTGAAACTGGGTGAGCCATCGGGTCTCCCCTCTCATCCAAGATGCCACCAGCTACGAGGAGGCCTGCACCATCCTGAAGGCCCACTACGCGCGGCCAATAAACGTGGTGTACGCCAGGCATCTTCTGACTACTCGCACGCAGCGGCATGGTGAGTCACTAGAGGACTTTATACTAAACCTAAAAGTACTGGGCCGAGACTGTAACTGTAAGGCCGTGTCTGCCATCGTGTATACGGAGGAGCTGATTCAAGACTCCCTTATTGCGGGCCTCAGTTCAAATTATATTCAGCAGAAACTGTTTGAAAAGGAGGGACTGGACTTAAAACAGGCTATAGATATAGCGCGATCACTGGATATGGCCCAGAGGAACTCTGAATCCTGTTCCTCAGGCCACGCGGCCCACTCCGCCTCGTGCGCGCCGTGGGGGCCGCCATCTTGGAAGCCATCTTCACCTCCCAGGTCTCAGGCCAGCCCAGCACCATCGGAGCCCCAGCCCCCACCCAGGAGCCCCACTACTGCTGCGATGCATCAGGGCCCGAAATGCTACTTCTGCGGCCAGGACAAACACTCCAGGCATCTGTGCCCAGCGAAGGGCACCACCTGTTTTAAATGCGGGAAGAAAGGACATTTCAGCAAAGTCTGCAGAGGGAACCCCGCCTCCAACTCCACCACCGCCGCGTGCGCGCCGTGGGAGCGGCCATCTTGGAAGCCATCTTGTCCGCCCTCATGGAGTCCACCATCTTGCCCCGACTACACAGACCTCCAGGACCCACTGGTGGCCTCGATCACAGTGGATCAATCCAGGCCACATCCGTTGTCTAAATCGATGATGGACATAGAGGTAAACGGGAACAAGGTTAAATGCTTGATTGACTGCGGGAGCACCGAAAGCTTTATTCATCCTAGCCTGGTAAAATGACTTTCTCTAACGATAGTCCCCACACAGGGCAAAATCGCCATGGCCGATAAGACTCATACCTCAAAAATTACAGGTTTCTGCGCGGTTATGTTGTCGGTAAAAGGCAATGATTACAGAGATTTTAAACTATTGATAATGCCAGATCTCTGTGTGAGCGTGATCTTGGGTCTGGACTTCCAGTGCCACCACCAAAGTATCACGCTTACCTACGGTGGGTCCCAGCCGCCCCTCACAGTGTGCGGTCTGGCTACCCTGAAGGTCAAGCCGCCCTCTCTGTTCGCCAACCTCGCACCCAACTGTCGACCCATAGCGACCAAGAGTAGGCGGTACAGCTGGGAGGATAGACGGTTCATTGCGTCGGAAGTAGAAAGACTCAAGCGGGAGGGTATCATCGAATGCAGTACCAGCCCGTGGCGCGCCCAGGTAGTAGTAGTTAAGGGTAGCGAAAAGAAGCGGATGGTGATAGATTATAGCCAGACGATTAATCTATACACCCAGCTAGACGCCTACCCTCTGCCCCGCATAGCGGATATGGTTAACCAAATCGCGCAATACCGGGTGTTTTCCACCATCGACCTAAAATCGGCATACCACCAGCTCCCCATTAGACCGGAGGACCGTCCATACACCGCCTTCAAGGCGAACGGACGTCTCTACCACTTCCTCAGAGTCCCCTTTGGGGTAACGAACGGGGTCTCGGTCTTCCAGCGGGAGATGGACCGCATGGTCGATGAGAACCAGTTAACAGCCACCTACCCATACCTAGACAACGTCACCATCTGCGGCCATGACCAGCAAGACCACGACTCGAACCTCGCGAGATTTCTGAAAACCGCCCTCAGACTCAGTCTCACCTACAACGAGGATAAGTGTGTCTTTAGCACCACGCGCCTCTGCATCCTGGGCTGCGTGGTGGAAAACGGGGAAATCAGTCCGGACCCCGACCGATTGCGCCCCCTACGGGAGCTACCCCTACCAAACACTCCCAAGGCCCTGAAAAGGTGCCTGGGGTTCTTCTCCTATTACGCCCAATGGGTCCCCAATTATTCCGACAAGGCCCGTCCCCTCCTGAAATCAACGTCCTTCCCGCTCACGGCCTAGGCCCACGCCGCCTTCAACAGCATTAAACACGACATTGAGAAGGCCGCGCTGCGGGCAGTGGACGAAAACATTCCTTTCCAGGTCGAAAGTGATGCGTCCGACTTCGCTTTAGCAACCACCCTCAACCAGGATGGGCGGCCCGTAGCCTTTTTCTCAAGAACCCTCCAAGGGCCCGAGATCAGGCACTCCTCGGTAGAGAAGGAGGCCCAGGCCATAGTGGAGGCAGTGCGGCACTGGAGGCACTACCTAGCCGGCAAACGCTTCACCCTGCTTACCGACCAGCGGTCGGTAGCCTTCATGTTTAACAACAAACAGAGGGGGAAGATCAAGAACGACAAAATTCTCAGGTGGTGGATCGAACTCTCCACGTTTGAGTACGACATAATATATAGCCCGGGGGCCCTCAACGAATCCCCCGACGCCCTATCACGAGGGATGTGTGCCAGCATCCAGGGGGACAGGCTACAGGGCCTCCACAATGGCCTCTGCCACCCGGGGGTCACCCGGCTATTCCACTTTATAAAATCCCGTAACCTGCCCTATTCCATCGAGGAGGTCCGGTCTATGACCAGGGACTGCCGCACCTGTGCGGAATGCAGCCCCGTTTTTTCAGGCCCGACCGAGCCCACCTGATCAAAGCTACACGGCCATTCGAGCGCCTGAGCTTAGATTTCAAGGGACCACTCCCCTCCACCGACCGCAATGTGTACTTTCTCAACATTGTGGACGAGTACTGCCGCTTCCCATTCGCCTACCCTTGCCCAGATATGACCAGTGCCACGGTCATCAAGTGCCTCGGCAACCTGTTTTGCACGTTCGGCATGCCCAACTACATCCACACTGACAGGGGGGCGTCGTTCATGAGCGACGAACTGCGTCAATACCTGCTGTCGAAGGGGATAGCCACGAGTCGGACCACTAGTTATAACCCCCGGGGTAATGGGCAAGTGGAGAGGGAGAACGCGACAGTGTGGAAGGCGGTCACCTTAGCACTAAGTTCTAAAGGCCTCCCCACCTCCCGCTGACAGGAGGTCCTCCCAGACGTACTCCACTCGATAAGGTCGCTACTGTGTACTGCTACTAACGCCACTCCTCACGAGAAGATGTTTGTTTTTCCCCGCAAATCAACCTCAGGAGTATCCCTACCCTCGTGGCTCTCCACCCCAGGGACAGAAAGGTGCCAATATAAATGCAAGTCGTTTCTTAAAGCACTGAAAGAAAGACTTGCATTTACATAGCATGTTATCATGTCTCACAGCATTTAAACCACTTCATAGACAATGAACTACTGCAGTCACTGTTGTTATGGAGGCAAATGCAGCAGACATTTTGCACATTTAAAGATCCCACAAACAGCAGTGACAATTAAAACTGGCATATGGTGGTGTTGGCTGAGGGAGAAATGTTGGCCAGGCTAACGAGAGCTCCGCTTTTCCTTGAATAGAGCCAAGGGATTATTACAGGTAAATTCTGCTCAGCTCTGGTGTGAATTGGAGAGGCAGGCACAGAGGTCAGTGTGGCCAAACTGTGGTGCTCCAGATTAAATCATCAGAAAAGCTGGCGTGCCATGAGCTCAGCATGCCTCCAATTTTCCAAACCAAGGCATCGGTGAGTGAGCACTGACAAAGTGTACCTTTCACGTCCACCTTAAACACCAGATTCACTTTAATGTCACAACTGAAAAAGGGCATTGCAGCATTCCCCGCAGGTCTGCCAGCTTGGATTAAAGAAAGAACCTGCATTTATGTGATGTCAGGGGTGAAAGAAGAAAGACTTGCATTTCTATTGCGCCTTTCACGTCCTCAAGACATCCCAAAGCGTTTTACAGCCAATGAAGTACTGTTGTAATGTAGGAAACGCGGCAGCCAATTTACACACAGCAAGCTCCCACAAACAGCAATGTGATAATGACCGGATAATCTGTTTTTAGCGATGTTGGTTGAGGGATAAATATTGACCATAACAACAGGGAGAACTTCCCTGCTCGTCTTCTAAATAGTTCTATGGGATCTTGTACGTCCATCTGAGAGGGCAGACGGGGCCTTGGTTTAATGTCTCATCTGAAAGACGGCACCTCCGACAGTGCAGCGCTCCCTCAGTACTGTGCTGGAGTGTCATCCTGGATTATGTGCTTAAGTGTCTGGAGTGGGACTTGAACCCACAACCTTCTGACTCCGATGTAACTGTGGCAAAACTGATGCTCTAAACAGAGAATCTAGCAAACTTTGCTAACTTGGGCCCAAGACAATCCCGTTAATTTATTTTGTCATCTCTGCTGGCGGACAAAGAATTGCTGGGTTGGGCATAAACATCATGGACAATTATGCAAATAATGGAGCCCCGTGTAATTACATGTTACCTTACGAGTACTGGATACACAAAAACATACAGTGCTCATAGATAACTGTGCAGTAATTACATATAATCAGAAAGGCAAAACTAAAAAAGGAAATTCACCTTTGAGTAATGCGGATTTTTCTATTTCCTGACAGGTACATGCACTGCTTTCTATATTCTTGCTGCTTGCCTTGTGCTGGGATTCTCATAGATATGCGGCCTTTACGAGCCTGCAGCAAGAAAAAAAATGTATTTATAAAACACTATTATTATATACCACAACTTGCACCTATATAGCAGAGTGCTGTTTCCCTCCATTTTGCCAGCTGAGCATACATTGCTCTCCCCATGATGATGGGAAGCAAAGTAATGCAGCGTGATATGTAGAAAACAATAAAGAGCAGTTCACATAGGAAGTAAAATTTGGTATATAGAAAGCAGTAAACCTCATAAATGACAACAGTCAGGATATGATACATCAGGGGTTATTAGAAACTTACAGGGATAGTATCCTGATCATGAGCATGTGCTAATATATTCATTTTCTTCTTACTCTTGGTTGCCAATTTACCCTTGTGCTGTGATATGGTTTTAAAACTTTCATTAAGTACAGATCTGTAATCAGTCTCTTCATCATTCACTTGCTTCCTCAGTGAACAGGTAGTTTGCGTCCCATCAGCAAAAGTGTCTGATGTCTTCAGAACATCAGAACCGCAACCTTTCGCTACTGGTCCCTCTTCACCTTGAGTCTGACTCAGAACCTTTGATGCTGGTTGAAAGCACCCCACGGGATCAGCTCCCTGTCTCCTCTCCACTCCACACACTGGGAGCTGATAGCATCTTGGAGGAGCCACAGCTAGGGGGATCACAAGGTGGCCTGCACTGCATGGTTTAATCCATTTGTCCCCCTTTTCGTTTTCCCTTTGATAGTCCACTTCATCAAAGCCTGGTAGCTTAGTGTAAGGAGCCCTCTCCAACAGCTGTAAATCACCCATCCCATCCTCTTCCTGAGCTTTCTGTACCGTGCTGACCTCAGGGTTATATCTCCTTTTTATGTTATCAAGGGCACTGAACGCTTGCTGCACTAGGTGTTTTGATGTCTGGATGTTGATCACACAACTGTTGATCGGGTGCTGGATTGACATACTAGTCGCAATATTCTGCTCTTCCTCCAGTGCTCTGCTGTTCAGTGCGTGTGAGGAGATCGGACCATGTTTCTCTTGGTCACTTGCTACATCTTCCACTTCTGACCATTCCTGAGACTCACTTGGAGTCCCATCACTCTGTTCATCTTCCTCATCTGATGCGTATTCTGTGGCTGTTTCCAAACACGCGCTGCTATCCCCCTCGGAGTTCACCCCTGTGCCATAGTGTGTGTCATTGTAATGCAACAGTCCAGTCTCTAAATCATCATCTGCTGACTCCTTGTCAGAGGTACCATGCATTTCTTGCTCTAATGCAAGATCTAGTTCATGTAACTGCTCTGGGACATCTGTGTCGTGTTTGGCAGGCTGGGTTTCTGCTGGCTCAGAGTCGTAGTGCTGCTCAATCTTGTTCCATGGGCCGTAGTCGTTGCTAAGTTTATCTTTGCTGTAAACCTTTTCCTGGACTCTGGACCCTGTAGTACCCTCAGGTCGATTTTGTTCTGTTTTCCAACAATCATACAGTACCATAATCTGCTGCGATGGTTTATGGTTCAAATCTATGATGTCACCATCTGGTTCTCTTTCATTCTTTGGACTGAAGCTCGTGCGACGACCCAGGTTGTAATAGAAACAGTCTGGAAAATAAAAAAGACAAAGTGGACTCCCCTTTTTTGTTTTTTCCTTCTCCCCACCCCTCCTCTCCTGAAGGCAATTCCTGTGGTGAAGGTTCATGAGTGCCAGTTTTCCTCTGATATTCTGGCCAAGTGGCCAACATTCATGTGTGAGCCCTGACAGTGTGTCTGCAGGTATATGACCACCAAGGAGGGGGGGGAATGGCGGGGGGGCATTATCGTACCTTTATACATGCGCCATTCCAGCAGAGGCCATTGGACAGTGACTTCCTCAAGCCCAGTAGCACTGAGTCCAATTACGAATATACGAAAAGGGAATGGAAAAAATCATCACGTCCATCCCAGCCAAACATGGTACAAACCACCCCCCAACCCCCATGTCGAGTGGTCTCCTGGGAAAGGCGAAAAAGCTGAGGCCAATTCAGGTAAAACTCTGGGAAATTCCTCTCCATTAACCTAAGGCAATTAAGCAAACTCTAGGACACCTCAGCAACTCTTGAGTATCACTAATCCCAGCTACCCCACAACCTACCTTCCATAACTTGAAATGTCCCCCTCTGTCAAGAACGTGTCAAGTTCCCTTTTGAAGGTCTGCGGAGAATCCATACTCGTCGCAAGCTTTGGTAATCTGTTCTAGAGTCAATGACTGTGAAAATAAGTACTTCCTGCCATCTAACCTAACTGTTTGCCTACATATATATTTACCCTTGCTTCCTAATTCTCCTATCCATATCTAGTTCAAATAATCTATGCAATTATAGTATTCCTCCTACCGCATCAAATGAGATCAACTAACTCAACACAGACCAGGTATCAGACATGGGACCAGGTATCAGACATGGGACCAGATATTCGACATGGGACCAGGTATCCAACATGGGACCAGGTATCAGACATGGGACCAGATATTCAACATGGGACCAGGTATCCGACATGGGACCAGGTATCTGACATGGGACCAGGTAGCCGACATGGGACCAGGTATCCCACATGGGACCAGGTATCAGACATGGGACCAGGTATCCGACATGGGACCAGGTATCCGACATGGACCAGATATCAGACATGGGACCAGGTATCGGACATGGGACCAGATATCCGACAATGGACCAGGTATCCGACATGGGACCAGGTATCAGACATGGGACCAGGTATCAGACATGGGACCAGGTATCTGACATGGGACCAGGTATCAGACATGGGACCAGATATTTGACATGGGACCAGGTATCCGACAATGGACCAGGTATCAGACATGGGACCAGGTATTCGACATGGGACCAGGTATCAGACATGGGACCAGATATCAGATATGGGACCAGGTATCTGACATGGGACCAGATATCAGAAATGGGATGAGGTATCTGACATGGGACCAGATATCTGACATGGGACCAGATATCAGACATGGGACCAGGTATCTGACATGGGACCAGATATCCTACATGGGACCAGGTATCAGACATGGGACCAGATATCCGACATGGGACCAGATATCAGACATGGGATTAGGTATCTGACATGGGACCAGGTATCTGACATGGGACCAGGTATCCGACATGGGACCAGGTATCAGACATGGGACCCTCCTAATCTGTATGGACGAAGAAAGACCATTTGGTCCACTGAAGCTCATCAGTACTCTAGCTCTCACAATCTAGCATCCAATTGTGGTTTGAATACCCTTAAAGTCTGCATCTCTAGCCTGCCTGACAGATTAATCCAGACATTTATTGCCCTTTGTATGAAGATGACCCTTCTTGTATTGGATCTAAAAAAAAATTTCATTAGATTATATTAATGACCTCTGGTTCATTTTAAAGTATTAAGTTAGGATTTGTTTTATCTAAGGCATTTAATAATTTATATCATAGAATTACATAGAATATGCAGCACAGAAACAGACCATTCAGCCCAACTAGTCTGTGCCGCTGTTTACACTCCACATGAGTCCCCTCCCATTCCATCTACCTCATCTCAGCCTTTCAGCATATCTTTCTATTCCCTTTTCTTTCATGTACTCGTCTAGTTTCCCTTTGAAAGCATCTAAGCTATTTGCCTCAACCACTTCCTGTGGTATCAAGTTCCACATTCTAACCACTGAGTAAAGGCATTTCTCCCAATTTCCCTGCTGGATTTATTAGCAACTATCTTGTATTTATGGTCCCTAGTTTTGGATTCTCCCATAATGGAAACATTCTCTCCACATCTACCCTGCCCAACCCATTCATAATTTTGAAGACCTCTATCCTACGATAAGGTCCCCCAGCCTTAATAAAAGAGAAGACAAGATAAATGCGGAAGTAGTGATTAGGTGAAATCAGACATGGATTTTAAAAGGAGATTGGAAAGCCCGAGGGAGGTAAATAATTCTGTGTTTTTAAGGTATTGGGAAAGAATAAGTTTAAGTAGGAGACGGTACAGTGAGTCTTGATTTCGACACAGTGAGGATGTAGGAAAAGTGGAAGAGAATTTATTTGGAGTTCAGAAAGAGCAAGAGGGAAAAGGTCAGAGGATCATAGTGATATCAGCAATATAGACAAACAAGAAAGGCTGTACCGAGAGAGGGGTTGGGCTTCGAGGCTAGAGATGGGAGAATACATGGGCATGTGTAACCTTTGGAGGTACAAACTGCAGCTCCAGTGACATTGCAGCCTTGAAATTACAGTGTAAATATTAGCATACGGACATAGAATCATCATAGAAATTTACAGCACAGAAGGAGGCCATTCGGCCCATCGTGCCTGCGCTGGCCGAAAAAGAGCTCTCCAACCTAATCCCACTTTCCAGCTCTTGGTTCATAGCCCTGTAGGTTACAGCACTTCAAGTGCATATCCAAGTACTTTTTAAATGTGATAAGGGTTTCTGCCTCTACCGCCCTTTCAGGCAGTGAGTTCCAGACCCCCGCCACCCTCTGGGTGAAAAAGGTTCTCCTCAACGCCCCTAAAGTATTCAGAGGAAATTCCTTTGCGCTCCACTTATAAGGTTAAAATAAGGTTAAAATAAACAGGTGAATGCCTCCATTAAAATAGCATATCAGGTAATTTCACACCAGCTCATCATTTCTAGACTAGTCATTTTGTTCTCTTGTACCATGTTTAGCGTGGAGGTCCGTTTGTATTTTGCTCCCCTGTACCCATAACAAATTCACAGGTAATTCCCATTTCATTATAGCAGTTACCAAAATTCCAATTTCCCCACATAACCATCCTCAGATTTCGGTGTGAGGTGCTTATGTATGTTAATCATCACTTGCTAGCCAAACAGAAATGCTCTTACAAACTAACATTGTACTGTACTTTGTAAACCAGCACATCTTGGATTTGATTCTTGGTCTGTGCTGTATCATTTGATTTCAGCTGAGGCAGTGGTTGGCTCACTACCCCGATCGGGGGGAAGGGGAAAAAATCTGGGTCATTATCACATTCCTGGGTTTCTGCTCAGTGACTCCTGCTAGAAATGTAAGTGAGTAGATGTCAGGGGTGAAAGAAAAAAGAAAGACTTGCCTTTATATAGCGCCTTTCACGACCTCGGGACGTCCCAAAGCGCTTTACAGCCAATGAAGTACTTTTGAAGTGTAGTCGCTTGTAATGTAGGAAACGCGGCAGCCATTTTGCGCCACAGCAAGCTCCCACAAACATGAATGTGATAATGACCAGATAATCTGTTTTAGTGATGTTGATTGACAGATAAATATTGGCCAGGACCAGTGTCCCTTTCGAAAAGCCCCGCATGCTTGAACATCTGAATCGGCCACGCAGCCCATTAAAGGGCCCATGCAACGAAAAAAAATTAAGAGGGAACAATGGCCAGGACATCGGCGAGAACTCCTCTACTATTCTTCAAAATAGTGCCATGGGATCTCTTATGTCCACCTGAGAGGGCAGACGAGGCCTCGGTCTCATCCGAAAGACGGCTTCTCTGACAGTGCAGCGCTCCCTCAGTACTGCACTGGAGTGTCAGCCTAGATTACATGCACAAGTCTCTGGAGTGGGACTTGAACCTACAACCTTGAGAAGTGAGAGTGCTACCACTGAGCCACGGCTGACAGGATTGGGTTCGGCTTTGATGTCCTTCATATTGTAATAACAGCGACACTCACAAACATGTAGAATGGCCACTAAAGGGGATGTGGAGCCGTACTACAATAAGAGAGCAAGACTGGCATTTATATAGCATCGTATTTACGTCTCGCAGAAACATTCCAAAGTGCTTCACATAGTTAATTACTTTAAAGTGTAGCCAATTGGCACAAAACCAAATCTTACAAACAGCAATAAGATGAATGATCAGTTTTTGGCGACCATGTGGCAAATTTTGAGACCAGGACATCAGGAGAACTCCCTGCTCTTTGAATAGTGTCGTGACAACCTGATGTTCATTTGAACTACAGGAACAGGCAGACAGGAGGAAGGCTTCTACTCAGTCCTGCTCGGAAGTGTCAGCCTAGATTATATGCTCATGTCCTGGAGTGCAGAGTCACAGGTAATGGAGAGGAGGACGTTGCGGGGTGGGGAAGGGGTGCGAAAGGGGAATTTAGACTGAAGAAAAATCACAAAAATATCAACTTAATTTGAGAGATTGGCAAAGGAAGATTAGAAAAAATGTAAACTATCTACTTTTGTGTACAAATGCTGATTAAAGTTCAACTGTACTTTATTTTTTTTTATTACTACACCTTTCCTACCTTGATTCTCTGTTGTGATTTGGACTTGTTCTAAATACTCAGGCTTTCTCTCTTTGCCAGCATTCTCCTCTTCAAGCTGTTCCTGCTCTCTCCTGTAGCCTGCTCTGTCTGAGCTGGCCGCCACAGATGTGTTGATATCATCGTATAAGCTCCGCACTTCAGAGTGAACATTCTCAAAAGTATGTTTCTGCTGATTGCTAATCAGATCCTGTGATAAATGAGAATTGACAGATATATTATCCAAATAACACATTTTAACTGCATATCCTGCCAATGTGATATATATAACCAATCTCAAATTAATGTTAAATGCAGCACCAGTGATCCTTATAAAATGCCTTACAAAAATCAAAATAAGGAGTCTATTTAACACCACAGGATCTCTGTTTGTTTCAACTACTCAATCATTTTCAGAATTACTGTTAATTACGTTTTTTATGATATGTTCAGGACCAGAACCAAGAGTCATTCCTGAAATGCTCATGAGCTGTTTTTTTCCCCGAAACAACTGGGTCACACACCTTGATGTCATTCCGCAGAACAAACCGGATATCTTGAAGGTTCATTGTCCGATTCTGAGGCTTTACTTGAATCCCAGTTCGCACTATGTCATAGTATGGCTGAGGAACTTGTTCACCTACGGCTAAATATCGTCCAGCTGCTATTAACTCCTTCAGTGCAAATCCATCCAGATCTTCCCAGGGAACTGCGTCTGCATGGGAAGTTCATCAATGAGAAACTTGATAGTATATGACTAAACGGGCTAATAAAGTAGGCTGTTAGAAAAATGTTGCCCACAATACCACAATTTTTAACAGCTATTCAGCCAAGTCAGTCAAAATGTTAAACCAAAATGACATAAAAAGAAATACCTGTACTGCTTGTTACTCCACCCTTGCTGTAAGACTCACACATAATGATCCCAGTATTATGATTTCACTAAAGCATAATGTCGGAGAAGTTTTCTGCCTATGTGCGAAAAGCATGTAATAGTGCAATTACAGAGTTTGGTGATGAAATGCTGTGGGGATTCCACTGGTCTCCCGCTCCAACACTGGAAGTCCCAGGGAAATGTTTTACAGAAATTCTGCAGGAGGAATTGTTCAGTCTAAGATAATCCTATAAAACATTTTACTGGGAGGTTGGGGTACAAAAGTATATTACCCTCTATTTTGGGCTGCACATCAACCAGGCTGGGGGATGGGGGGGCGGAGGGGGAGTACCTGCGGCTGACAATGTAGAAAATGACCTGGCTGGCAGGGAGATTCCCAGCCACTGCTCAAGACTGGAAGACACACATCGGGAATTGCAGACACAAACCCATGTTCTTCCACATTATAGCACAGTACGTTGGAAACCAAGGTGGTGTGCCTTTGTGTGTTTTTATTTGTAATTGTCAGAATCTTTGAAATTAGCATGAATAAACATAAAGAAATTGAACACCAGGAGTGAATGCAGAGTAATCTCTGACTTTAGTCATCTCCCGACTTTATAAATAAGTCCTTGTAGAATTTTGTTGCCAATATGTAATTTATATGCATATCTTCTTCTTAGGCAGTCCCTCGGAACCGAGGATGACTTGCTTCCACATTAAAAATGAGTTCTCAGGTGACTGATGAGTCCAATGCGGGAGCTACAGTCTCTGTCACAGGCGGGGCAGATGGTGGTTGAAGGGGCGGGTGGGTGGGGTGCTTGGGTTGACGTGCGCTCCTTGCGCTTGGCTTCCGCTTGCTCCTGGCGAAGAGACTTGCGGTGTTCGGCGCCTTCCCGGATGCTTCTCCTCCACTTTGTGCGGTCTTGGGCCAGGGATTCCCAGATGTCGGTGGGGATGTTACACTTTTTCAAGGAGGCTTTGAGGGTGTCCTTGAAGCATTTCCTTTGCCCACCTGGGGCTCTCTTGCCGTGTCGGAGTTCCGAGTAGAGCGCTTGTTATATTGTTATAATATATGCATATTACATAGTATTTACAGCACTGAAACAGGCCATTTGGCGCAACAGGTCCATGCCAGTGCTTATGCTCCACACGAGCCGATTAGGATATTACCTTCATCCTACACACTAGAACTGCGGACTATACCTGTAAACAGTTCCTGAATAAGAGTACAAAGACTGTAGACATCTGACTTGATAGTGGCAGGTTTGCCCCGAATTATCTCTGGTGCTAGCCAGTTGTAAAACTGTGGAGGGATAGGGAATCGGGAGAGATTGCTGTGTGTGCCTCCATCAATGCTGTGGAAGTATTTAAAAAAAACTATAATTAATATTCATGCATTTCTGAACTAAATTTATTAAGATTTTTGAGTTTCTCTCCTGTACTATATTGATTAGGGAAACTAGAGTGTGACTGTATTTTAAAATGCAAACTTTATTCTTCATTTTAAAGTTTAATTCTCCACTTAAAATTTCTCCCTTGCCCGAGCAGCAGGGAGCTCAGAAAACAGACAGGGAGGCAGAAGAGAATGGGTGGGAGAGGGTTAAGACTGGGCAGAGGTATCAAAGGCTACCAGGCTGCCAGGCAGCAGCGAGGTGGCCATGGGTCGAGCCAACAATGAGTCAGAGAAGCGGAAGGTAGGCCGGGGAGCGGCAAAAAATGAGTAGGAGGAAGTCCATGCCAGCCGAGACCAGGCATAGGAGAAGCCGAGAACAGACGGGGTGGGGAACCCTGTCTGTTTTTTGGTATAATTTTGATACTTTGAAGTCTGACGGTCTCACACTAGATGCCAGACTCTCAGATAGATAGATAGACAAATGGACAGACAGAAAAACTTGGTAGCACTCTCGCCTCTGAGTCAGAAGGTTGTGGGTTCAAGTCCCACTCCCAGGACTTGAGCACAAAATCTAGGCTGTCACTCCAGTGGAGTACTGAGGGAGTGCTGCGCTGTCAGAGGTGCCGTCGTTCGGATGAGACGTTAAACTGAGGCTCTGTCTGCTTTCTCAGGTGGATGTAAAAGATCCCATGGCACAATTCCGAAGAACAGCAGGGGAGTTATCCCTGATGTCCTGACCAAAAAAGTTGGTGGAGTACAGCTAGACTGTATATGCCGACTCAACTGAGACAAGAGAGATGGAAGTGCAAATCCTCAAGCAGTCAACAGGGGTCTCACTGCCTGAATCACTTAAAGTTCGATTGTAAGAAGTCACACAACACCAGGTTATAGTCCAACAGCTTTATTTGAAATCACAAGCTTTTGGAGCGCTGCTCCTTCGTCAGGTGAAGTGAAGAAATGCATTCGGGTAAGCATTCTCCAAGGCGGCCTTCGAGACACACGACAACGCAAAATCGTCGAGCAGAAACTGATAGCCAAGTTCCGCACCCATGAGGACGGCCTCAACCGAGATCTTGGGTTCATGTCACGCTACATGTAACCCCACCTGATGCAGGGTCATCCAGACTCGAGTCGACATTGGCTTGTTCTCTCTACACAGATGCGGCCGGACCTGCTGTGATTTCCAGCAAAAAAAATGTTTTTTGTCTGTTTTTTTGTTTTTCATACAGGCCCCAGCATCTGCAATATTTGACCCCTTGTGACCCCACCTCATTGTTCTTTGATGTAATGTTTTCCTGACTGACCTGTTTGGACACCATTCACACCTTTGATTGCTGTGATTATTTCTCTGCCGAGGTGTGATAAATGGCAGTTGGAAACATTACCTGTAAACATCTGACATGATTCTCTGACTATATAAGCTGTGTCTTTATGCATTTCTCCACTTCACCTGACGAAGGAGCAGCGCTCCGAAAGCTTGTGATTTCAAATAAAGCTGTTGGACTATAACCTGGTGTTGTGTGACTTCTTACATTTGTCCACCCCAGTCCAACTCCGGCATCTCCACACCATGGCTACTTAAAAGTTCGAACATTGGTTTTTCAGCTGCAGTGCCTCATAACACCAACAGAGGTCTCACTGTCACATCTCAATGTTATTCTTCATGCAGTACTTGATAATACCGACAGAGACTGCCCACACATTTAAGTATTTTGCACTGCAGTATCATAGGAAACCAACAGAGGCTTTTAAAACTACAGCAATGTAAATTGTCGTACTGATCCAATAGAGGTCTCTGCTTCTTGGTTGTAAGGGTGTACATAGTTTAATATTACTGGAGGCTCAAGCACAAACATAAGAACATAAAAATTAGTAGTAGGAGTAGGCCATACGGCCCCTCGAGCCTGCTCCGCCATTCAATAAGATCATGGCTGATCTTCGACCTCAACTCCACTTTCCCACCCGATCTCCATATCCCTTGATTCCCCTACAGTCCAAATATCTATTGCTCTCTGTCATGAATATACTCAACGACTGAGCATTCACAGCCCTCTGGGGCAGAGAATTACAAAGATCCACCACCCTCCGAGTGAAGAAATTCCTCCTCATCTCAGTCCTAAATGGCCGAACCCTTATCCTGAGACTATGCCCCCTAGTTCTAGAAACTCCAGCCAGGGGAACCAACCTCTCAGC
Organism: Somniosus microcephalus; assembly: GCF_052327205.1. Taxonomy (NCBI): domain Eukaryota; kingdom Metazoa; phylum Chordata; class Chondrichthyes; order Squaliformes; family Somniosidae; genus Somniosus; species Somniosus microcephalus. The sequence continues at coordinate 52,480,854 of NC_141008.1, forward strand.
ATCTACCCCGTCAATCCCCCTCAGAACCTCTCTGCCTTGCCACCTTTCTCCTTGCTTTCAACAAAATCCTCAAAACATTCCTTTTCAACTGTACCTTTGGTTCCCCATCCCAGCTTCTCCATTCTCCTCCCTTTCCCCATGCTGAGTGTCCACCATATCTCTTTCCTCCTTATTGCAGACCACAGGATATCAGGCTTCTGTCAGAGGATCTCACGGTTTACTGGATTAATTTTGATGGTGATTTATAGAGAAACGCACTGTCTTCCAGATATAATAGATATTGGAAATCAGTAGATCCGTACCTTTCGACCATGTATTCAAAGTTGCTTAATTTGGCAATGCCAGGCAAAACAAGCTGCACAGCGTGAGAGGTGACAGCTCGATGGATGTACCCCCGTGAGTGAAGGTAAAGGACAGCATCAGTAATCTGCAGGAGCATCTGTACAATCGTCTCCATGAGCAAGACTGGGAATTCTGAGCGCTGAAAGACGAACAGTTAAATAAAAGAAACTATAGATCAGCATCAAGTATAAATTCCTTACTACCACATAGCAGACCCAGCATTAATATCCCATTCCTAATAACAACCTTCAAGGTCAAAATACAGATCCGCTGACTGGGTTTTGAAACAAATGATTTTCTAGTTTTCCGTCCTACAGTTCTACTGGTGTTGCCAGCATTGATGCTAATTGTAGCACCCCCATTGCTGTCCCAGCACAGACTGGTGATTGAATCTACAATTTTCTGGTCTGTTTTTTTTAATACAGTACTGGATGGTATGTTTAGCTATTAGTCCATCTGGGAGCCCAAAATTATTCATTCTGAATATAATTCTTCATTTTCACATGTAAGATGACTTCATTCATGGGACTGGCACATTATACTGGAAATGCAGCAGAACAACACTTTTACTATTAACTGCTAAATATTATACCAGAATGCACCTATTTTCCAGTTCTACTCCTGTGATTCATTGTGCACACTGCGTCAGATTCCTCTTTAATGGGAATGATCGGAAACAGTGCGTCCTATATTAAATATCGTGTGATGGGTCCAAAGACCTGTCCAGCTTCACTTCATAAGGAATTTTATACTTTATATTTTTATATAAATTTGTAGCTTGCGTTGGGCAGTGGAATGTTTAAAGTGGAAGTTATGGCTGCTGTGATTTGACATTCTACCAGTGCTGGGACCATTCTATCCTATGTGAAACATCTTAGGACATTTTATTACAATAAAGTCATTATATTACAGCGAGTTGTTGTACAGTTTCATCTTCTGCTATACTGCTATGAGTTTACAGTGACTCTATATTTTTAATTTTTCAGGTAAAGTTTTACATCATGCACTCATATTCAAAGGTTACTGAGGAGAACTAATAAGACATCATGGGCGCGAAATTCGGCTGCTTTGTGCCTGCCGTTAGCACCGGGCACAAATGGGTTTTCTCCCGGGCGCGGCGATATTAGCGTCCCACGCTAAATTGGGCCGGGTTTTTGCGGAGGCGCTAAGAGTTAGCATCCCGCTCCTGTAGGTACCACCCCGCTCGACTGCGCCGGCAATGATGACATCATCGCTGTGCGCAGCGCACGTATGCAAAATTAGGCCACGCCCCCTCACTTACCGCCTGGCACTAACAACGACAGCATCAGTTGCAGTCGGGAGTCCGCTCTGCGGGAACTATTTAAAGGCGCCATCTTGGGGAAACTTTTTTGTCAGCCATAACTCTGCTGAGACATTGTCAGACAAGCTGCCGAACATATGCAATTCCACATTGCTGAATCGAGTAGCCCTCTCCCTCTCCCTTGCAGCAGCTATGGCACAAAGCTGTCTCAGTAGCTGAGAGCTCCCACTCAAGTGCAGCAATGCTGATAATGAGCAGCTGCAGCTTGAAATTACCTCCCTTTTAAGAGCTGGAATAAGCTCGAGTCAAGGCTTGAAGGCTGATTGCTGAATGCAAGTCAGCTGAAATTGGGTAGCGCTCCTGCAGCGTGCCACTGAGACCATTAGCACCTCATTTACCGCCCCGCTTCATTCCTGGGGTGAAAACGCCTAATTCTGCAATATTTTTCAATGGATTTCGCCGGGCGCTAACTTTTCAAAAAGTTAAAAGTTAACACCCCAAATGGGGCGCTACCCAATTTCGCACCCCGTAACTTTTATTGCTTTGGAACAGATGGTAAAAAGCTAAGTGAAGTACTCTACTAATATCTAATTTGATTCATTATTTTGTTTCTGTATTTTTCCTTCATGTAATAAACTCGATTAGAAGTTCTTAGCCTGAGCTACATGGTTCAAATTAGAATAATATTACTGTATAAAACATTATTTGTTTCAATAAGCTGTCCATTCTGTAAATAACATTACTGTAATTACTAAAAGGTCTAAGTTATATTCAGTTTGAAATATTAGCTTACCCTCTCATGCAATACTCCGTAAAGGGAACCAAGATTAATCCTCTCATACACTAAACGGATCTGATCCAGATCAGACAACTGGCACACAGCCATCAACAGCAGGAAGCTCGGATGCCGAAGCTGACTGCAAGGCACAACAGAATTTGGATATTGTTTGTCAAAAAAACTGTGGGGGTTATTTTAATCTAACCCGCCCAGCGGGAATGGGGCAGGTTCCGACCGGACCGACTCGGCAAATTAGCACCCCCCCCCGCCGTGTGTCTTAACACTTTTAGTCAATGAGTAACATGCAAGTAACGCTGTCGTGATCATTCAATTTAGAATATATGCTCCTCTTACAATTACCCAGTAATCACTGCAGATGTTTTCTCAATAGACCTGCGGTAATTACAGCTGATAATCCTCCTGTGTGAATATGATCAAGCATCAAAGACATTCAGTATACTAACAGTCCGTGTTCATCACTGCACTATTTTACAAGAAGTCACTCAGTAGCAACGGATTTGCTATTGCCAATTTTTTCCCAATGGCTCTGATACTTTAACAGCTAGTTCACTGGGCTTGCTGCTATAATGGGCACATGATAGTTTAATTGCTATTTCGTCAATCAAATTGAGAAATTTGCTTTAATTAATAACTAGAACTGGGTGCTACACTGAGTTAGAGCGTTGTCCGTAACCCCGGGGCCCTGCGTTTGAATCCAGACTGGGCTGATCATCAGTGTCCTTTCTCTCACCCAGAGAGCCCATAAGGAAACCTGGTCTGGGAGGTGGAAAATGTCACCCAAGCAGTGGAGGGGGTGCTTCTGATGTTGAGGTTAAAGCGCATTGTTGGAGCAGCATTGAGGGAGCTTTACTCTCTATCTCACCATGCGATACCTGACTTGGGGATGTTTGAGAAGTTCAACAAAAAATAAATGATTAAAAAAAAATTGTTCACACTAAACCAATCATCAAATTTTGTTTGTGCCAAACCATCTGGAAATAGATTTTCTAAGGCACATTTCACATTTACATGGGTTAAAGTAGGAGGTTGGGAGGAACAAGATACCAGGCTAAATCCTTTAAAATAAATGGGGGTTGGTGTCTCTGTTAAAACAGTGGATGGCGAAATGTCAGATGAACATGTTAGCTGTCCATCTGCTAGTATCAGCAACAGTCATTTCTAGCATGAGCTGTGCAGCTTGCTGCTGCTCCAAAGAGCTGTGCCATAAGGTGGTAGGATGTGGTTTTGACACTGTGATTACCAGATCTTGGCTATTCAGGCTGTTACAAGTGATGAGCTGAGGATGGATGCTTCTCCAGAAGGAGAGTCGCCGAGCTCACTCTCACATACCTCCTAAAAGCAACAGAGGTGGAGGACTAGGGGCAGATTCCCTGCGTACTCCAGCCTGTGTTACCCTGTACAGTGCACTCCCAGCTGTCTATTATACTGTAGATAACACAGAGCAGGCTGTATTATCTGTGTATTACACACCCCAAACTAAAAACGAACTGAATGTAACACACTTAGGCCACTCCCCTGACAAACCCTTCCTCTGATCAAAGAATGTTCTAATTGGTGTTTATGGAGGACAGCCACAGATTTAAAAACTTAAAATGTCCTAACAACCCTTACCATTTGAACTACTCATGATATCAGAGGCAACATTCTCACAGGGAAAAACTTTGGATCCTGCTCCCAGTTCCTGCTTCTCCTGCGGTCTAGCACAGCTAAGTGGCACACTGTGAGACTAATTTCCCCCTTCTGTGCAGAGCCAAATCATTTAAAGTGGAGACATCTTCAGACTAACCTTCAGAAACAGCACTGAGATTTCCCCCAATTTTGCTCTGATTCTCCATTTTTAAACAATGGAAAGCGCTGATGAAATAAGAATATTTTATTCAACCGAAAAATGGCGAAACCAAGTTAAAAACCAGAAATGCAAAACTCACTCCAGCCTGTATGTTATCTAGTGTGCCACACATTCTGGTCTGTGTGTTATCTTGTCACACTCTCTGACTTGTGTGTGCGTGCCTCACATTCCCGTAAGAAATAGGTGTAGGAGTGGGCCATATGGCCCATTGAGCCTGCCCCAGCCTGTCCGTGTGTCACTCTCTCTGGTCTGTATCCTGAACACACACTTGGTCAAGGAATGGTGCATGATGCTGGGGGACTAAAATAATATCAAAATTCCAGCCCCATTGGAGTAGTTATATACTGTAATACCATATAATATTTAGAAAGCTGTTGTCTTTATTTGCTGACCTGTTGTATTCTTGTTCTGCAATCAGCAAGTCAGCCGACAATCGTTTGCTGCAGTTCTGATGTGTGGGAAGATTCATGTGTTTCACTGTGACGCGAATTCCATACCATGTTAAACTGAATCAGAAATAATATTAAACGCACTACAGCTAATCCAATACAAAGCTAATTTGTCATGAAGATCGTGACTCCTTTACCTTTCATGTATGGAAGTTTATGAAATCGTGTCTCCCTGGCCACTCAGCGAGTTTATACAGTGAGTCATACATGAAATGGGGAAACACACGGAACATCGAGGGACAACAACTCATTTTTAAAATTACCCCTTAAATGCCCACCCCCTAAGCCTATCTAGATCAGATTGTGAGGGGCCAGAAACATGTTCACCAATCCAGTTGGAAAGTATAGAGTTTTGAAAAAGGTCTGCGTTTTGATCCTTTCAGGCGTCCTGTCTCCACGTGGTCAGCGCTGCGGGCTGCGACACTCTCTCTTCTTCCTCGAGGTGAAGGTCACGGACAGGCTGGATGTCAGCAGGCCTGGAAGTCGGTGCGGGGAGAGACCAACTGTTTTACCATTTTCATATGGGTTTCATCGCACAGCCCAGTTGGTTCACCGTTTTCATATAGGTTTCACCTATACTTGTCAGCGTCCCGGGGTTGGTCGATGATCTCCCGACAGTTACCCCAGGGCTAGATGCTGACTCGACCTCCCATCTCGAACCTCGATCCTCCGTCGTCTCCGCTTGAACTCCGTACCGATGTAGAAGCCCAGCTGAAGCCCCGGATCCTGTGAACCTCCTCAGAACCTCGATTGCTACCCTGGGTCTCCCAGATATACTTCTCAAAAGAGGCCTTTATCTCCCGCCAAATCAAGGTTAGTCTTTGTTTAACTTTTGGCGAGCTTGTAGCACAGCGGGGTAGTTATTATGTTTTAAACTACTTTGGGATGGCCAGTAACGGCCATCTCTGGTCTGGAATGACCCTGTATTGTTTTGAATGTCTTCTTGATGTCTTTAATGGGTCTTTGATGCTCCCCCTATGAATATAAAACTGTTTCCCTTTGTCTGGGTAAACATATAGATGGCCTTTATCTACAGGCCGATCTGACTGGATCTGCATCCAATCCATATGTATGTGGTTCTGTCTGGTTTCGTTTTCTCCGAAACGGCCTTCCAGAACTTACTGTGTGCTGAATCCACAAAGGCTGTCTGGGGACTGCAGGAACCATTTTAAAGTGTCCCAAAAGCTGGTCACGGGGTCTGGCGGCCATTTTGTATGCCCCTTTTTCTGGGCTTCTTTTAAAACAGTCTTTTAAAATCAAGGCCTCTTCTGTCAATAGACCCTTATAGGACAATGTTCAAATTTTGCGAATCTTACAAAATGCTTTGGTTAGAGAGGTATAAATTGGCCAGGGTCACTGCTCTCGATTGCTATTCGGTGACCCCGGATAGAAGTGCACGTGTCATGCCCATGCAGTCAAATAACCATTCTGTCTGGACTCACACAGGAAGAATCGCCACTTGTGCAAGGTACCAAAGGGCAACTAGCATAGATCATCCTGATTTACCATATGGATCAATATAAACTGTACATAGATCATCCTGATTTACCATACAGCATGATAATACTGTACATAGATCATCCTGATTTACCATACAGCACGATACATACTGTACATAGATCATCCTGATTTACCATACAGCACGATACATACTGTACATATATCATCCTGATTTTTACAATGCACTTGATATAGAAATACAAAAGGATACTGTACTGTAAACACTTACTTAGTCATTGTCGTGTAAGGGCCATTTGCGTAGGAGAAAGTTGGTTCATCATCTGCCTGCACCAATTCCTTCTCATTAACAATTGGGATGGAAGCAAGATAAGCCAACTGTGCTGGTCCATGCACATAGAACTGTAAAATACATAGATCGAAGATAAGGAAGCAGCGTGCAGCTGGATAGTTATCTCAAGGAGAGAAAGGGAATAGAGGAAAGCTTGGTTTTGTAAAAGACTTCAGGGAAAGGGGTCTCTCCCAGTCAGAGTGGAGAAAAACATTTGATTTTATTTTCTCAAATTTATTTTATAATTTATTTGTTCACCCTTTTTTCTCACATGGTTGGTGGGAGGGAGATGGCAGTAATTGAATATTCTAAGCAAGGTTGTTTTTCCCTCAGTACAAATAAAAAGGGAAATAGCAAATTCATGGCAGTTCTATCAGTGTCTAAAAACATAATAAATGGGTTAACTTTCCAGGTGTAGATCCTACATCCTAATTTAATAGGACAAACTCAGCATGGTTTCATGAAGGGGAAGTCATGTTTGACAAATTTGCTTGAGTTTTTTGAGGAAGTAACATACAGGGTGGATAAAGGGGAACCAGTGGACGTAGTGTATTTAGACTTCCAAAAGGCATTTGACAAGGTGCCACACAAAAGATTATTGCTCAAGATAAAAAATCACGGAATTGGGGGTAATATTCTGGCGTGGGTGGAGGATTGGCTCTCTAACAGAAAGCAGAGAATTGGGATAAATGGTTCGTTCTCAGATTGGCAACCAGTAACTAGTGGTGTTCCGCAGGGGTCAGTGCTGGGTCCCCAACTCTTTACAATCTATATTAACGATTTGGAGGAGGGGACCGAGTGTAACATATCAAAGTTTGCAGATGATACAAAGATGGGACGGAAAGTAGTGAGTGAGGAGGACATAAAAAACCTGCAAAGGGACATAGACAGGCTAAGTAAGTGGGCAGAAATTTGGCAGATGGAATACAATACTGGAAAGTGTGAGGTTATGCACTTTGGCAGGAAAAATCATAGAGCAAGCTATTATCTTAATGGCAAGAAACTGGAAAGTACTGTAGTACAAAGCGATCTGGGGGTCCTGGTGCACGAAACTCAAAAAGTTAGTATGCAGGTGCAGCAAGTGATCAAGAAGGCCAATGGAATGTTGGCTTTTATTGCTAGGGGGATGGAATATAAAAACAGGGAGGTATTGCTGCAGTTGTACAAGGTATTGGTGAGACTGCACCTGGAATACTGCATACAGTTTTGGTGTCCATACTTAAGAAAAGACATACTTGCTCTCGAGTCAGTACAAAGAAGGTTCACTCGGTTAATCCCGGGGATGAGGGGGTGGTCATATGAGGAGAAGTTGAGTAGATTGGGACTCTACTCATTGGAGTTCAGTAGAATGAGAGGCGATCTTATTGAAACATATAAGATTGTGAAGGGGCTTGATCGGGTGGATGCGGTGAGGATGTTCCCAATGATAGGTGAAACTAGAACTAGGGGGCATAATCTTAGAATGAGGGGCTGCTCTTTCAAAACTGAGATGAGGAGAAACTTCTTCACTCAGAGGGTGGTAGGTTTGTGGAATTTGCTGCCCCAGAAAGCTGTGGAAGCTACATCATTAAATAAATTTAAAACAGAAATAGATAGTTTCCTAGAAGTAAAGGGAATTAAGGGTTACGGGGAGCGGGCAGGAAATTGGACATGAGTCTAGGTTCGGAATGGTCATGGCCCTGTGGGTAGTGGAGTGGGCCCAGGGGCCGTGTAGCCTGGTTCTGCTCCTACTGTGTTCTAATTCTGTGTTAGATTTCAGGAGATGGTTTTATTCCTGTTCCTGGCTGGGGTGGAGATCGCCTTTACAGAAGGTAAGTACTGTAGAAAATATAGGGACAGAGTGATCTCCTGGAAGAATTTCGATCGCCTAGATGGGTCGGAGAGGAATTTCCCAGATTTTTTTCTCCCAAATTGGCCATTGGGTCTTTTATCTGGTTTTTCGCCTCTCCTGGGAGATCACATGGGTTCGGGTGGATGGAGAGTGATAGAAGATTTGAGGTTAGGATCAGATCAGCCATGATCTTATTGAATGGTGGAGCAGGCTTGAGGGGCCGATTGGCCTACTCCTGCTCCTATTTCTTATGTTCTTATGTTCTTATCAGTTCTTTTCGAATACATTTAGGATTCCACTAGAATAGCAATCAGAGAAAAACCACCCACTATGTTGATGATGCTGCTAAAACAGTGACCAGGAGAAACCTTCCCCTTATGTTTCCAATGTTATTAACACATAATGATCAATGGAAACCTTCCTTCACAACCTCTGCAGCACTCGTCACTATTGCAGGCCCCTGTTGTGCGACCATGTGCAAGTAGAATAAATCAAATTGGTGTTTTGGGGATTACATTCTGTAATTCCGTTTGTCTACAATTAGGGCTACTGGTTTATCATGGCTGAATAAGTCAAAATTAAATTTTTATCGCATGGTGTTTTTGGGATCAGTATCTATGATTCTGTCCATTTAATTGTCAGTCAGTGGCTTTGGCCATACCTTGGTTTTAATTAGAACGTATTATTGAGCTTCTGATCTCAGAATGAACCTTTGGGAAAAGACACCGGGTCGATTTCACGTAGTTCCTCATCAATTGTCCAGTTTAAGAGTGAAATAAGACAGGGGCCTGGGAAAAGGTTACTTTATTTTGTGTTTGCCACAAAAGAACTTAAGGAGGTGAGAGGAAAAAAACAGCATAAAAGGGCGGGTTTGTAAAGTGAAAATTGTGATAAGGGTATCATGAACGTTTATATATTCCGTTTTAAACATTTATCCAGGTCTGAATCCTTACCTTCCCGAATCCAAAGCATTGAACACTTTGTGATGAAATACTTCTGGTCTTAGGGATGCTGAGAAACTCCACATCTTTGTTTCTTAAAAACAGAAAGGATCATAGTTTACCACTACACAATCAATATAAAATCATGCATTATTATGTACTCTGTTAAGTTTTATGATTATAGGTCAACTTTTTATTATTTTTACCATATGAGCAACAATAACTCAAAGAGCCATCTCTGGAAACTGCGCGACAGGTGAGGCCAAGATTAGGGTCGGTTGTGAGGAATCTGTAATGTTATCTTAATAACGTAATTACGAGTCTCACAAGCAGTTATAGAGGAGTGCCATTTATTCAGTCCTGACTCTGTGTCTCTAGTACAGTATCTGAAGCATGGCCAAGATGGCGTCGGATCCCGCCCCCAGATATGACATCAGCCGTCAACCAGCTGTCAATCAAACCCCGCTGTCTTTACGACAGTTACGGTTATCCTTACAGAATCCACAGTCATATAGCTTCCTGGCACTCACCGTCAAGGCCACTTGACCACAGCAAAGAGTCAATGCCTTCCACAGAGGAGAGGGAAGAAAACTGTGGTAGGCAGCAATACACGTACTATCCCCACCACTTACACTGTCTGCGTTTATCCCGGGAAGCCGCCTGTATCGGGCAAACGGCGCTAACCATTTGCCATCACCACAGACGATAATTACAAAGGCACAGCTTAAACTATATTAAGCACGTCGGCTACTTTGTGCAGTTCAGTTCTTGCCTGATTGATGCTGCCCATATATGAATCCGTCTTCACATTCGGTTTTGCTGCTGTGTTCTCGGCTTTTGTTACCATTAGGCAGCCTGCAGCCGAAAATCATACAAACCGGGGACAGAACTGCCAAGGAACTTCATTCATTTAAGTAACTGCATGAGGCCTGCAGCTGTCAATCATCATGGCGAGAGTGGGCAGGGGCTTCCAGCATTTCTCTCAATATACGCAGTGCGAACAGCTTACTGAAGATACATTTTGCATATGCAGAGATAGATAATTTGAATTGTTTATTGCACACAGGACAAAGAACAAAAAAACAGGGTTTCCGATCAAGGCCAGTTCCCATTCTGCCCTTGCAGCAGCTGCACTAAGTTTCAGGATGCCCCTCAGCATGTACTCCCAGACCTTGAAATCTGGGGATCTGAAACATGCAGCCTTGCACATGTTGTTATACTGAAAAACCAGCAGGCTGGCCAGAGGGCCTCTTTCATCATATTGATGCTTTTCCAGCAGCAATCAATCCATATCTGTGTGTGTGTGTTCCTGCAAACAGACCACACAACACAGACTCATGTATAATGGAGCTTCGGGGAACAAAACTTGCAAAAGAACACCTCTTATCTCCAGACTTTCTTTGCAAATAAACATTCCATGAACTGAGAAATCTTCACCATAACAGCCATCTTCTGGAGTGCTCTAAAGACTGGTATACACCTGAAATGTTAACCAGTATTTTAATCACGTCATGGGTGAAGTCACATTCCAGGACTTGAGTACATAATCTAGACTGACACTTCAGTCCATACTGAGGGAGTGCTGCACTGTCAGAGGTGACAGCATTCCACTTTCGGAGGCCGTTCAGTGCGGACCACTGCCTGCTGGACTTGCCTATTTTATTGTTACTGGAAATGGTATAAAGCTCTCACCCATAAGTGATTTTGTTGAGTATGGATGGGTTCCGTATCAGGGCTTGTGACGAATTGCCAACTCGATGTGAGTTACTGCAGACAATCTGTTGTGTGATTCCCTGCATGTGTGAAGCGCACCTCTGCATGAACTCCAGGATCTGGAACACAGAATTATTTGGGGAAATTACAAGCAAAACGTTTTCCCACAAGAAAGTATAGTATCTCACATGGAATACTGTGTAACTGCAAAAACTTTCTCAAACAATAGCGTTTATATAATCATCAAATATACAATATCATTGCTGTGATCTTCACTGAAGACAGTGAACAGTGCAGAGGGAGTTTACCCAGACTGTGCTAGCAAATTGCCTAGGGACCAGTTAAGCACATCCTTGGTGGGAGCAAATTGTTCGGCTGCCCTCTCAATCCCAGTTGAGGTGACAAAAATCATCTTTTCCACAAACTTTAAAATATATACTTGCGGCAATTTATTTTTATTCTTCTTCTCATAATTATATCCCTACTTTCAGTTTTTACTACTTCAAATTGAATCTCGTGTGCAAACCTAAGTACAATGAGACTGTACAAACAAAACTCAAATTTTACAATGCCGTTTGCTAAGATTTTAGAATGCAGAAATGTAGCAAATCTAAACATGCCACCTAATTCAACACGGGCTCATAGGCATCTGACGATTCCATCCTTTAGCAGGCTACCGAGTGAACGGAGAATGACTCCCTTCCTCGTTATGGAGAAACTCTCCCAAGGGCCTGGCGGAGAATGCTTACACATCGCGTTTTATTAACAAGACTCATGATGCAGTACACTGAGAGACCAATGTGCTGCAGCATTGCGTCTCGAAAAGAAGTAAGTTTTACTGTGATTCCTAACTACCTGCAGCAGGGAAGCAGAAATTGGCCCCTCCTAACTTCAAAATGGCCTTTTTTGTTTCATTTTAATTTGTTTAGATTATTATCACTATTTATTAAGTGGCTGTAATGAAATCTGTTTGTCTTGCCTGTATTCGTTTTGCACTCATGTATATTACCCTCCCCCACACGGTGTATAGTTTCACTTCCTCTTTCCTGACTAACCTGGAAGGTTCCAGGTCTTGGCTCTTGGCTCCGCCCCTGACTTCTCTTACTTAAAGATCCCAGGATCTGTATGACTCATTCCTGTGAGCCAGTCGGTGTGTTGAGATGTAAGCTCTGATCTTAGTGATTAAAAGCCAACTTGTTAAAGTCTATAACTTCTAGTTTTGTGGTTATTGAAGGCACATCAATTTTAATCACTAAAGAATACTAGGATGGATCGACTCCTAAAACCAGAGCGTCTGGACTTGGATCCACATTCTGCTGAAGCATCAAATCAATTTGGACACTGGCTCAAATGCTTCGAACTCTTCGCGGGGGCCTCATCCGCTAGCGAGGTAGATAAACTGAGTCTACTGACTACTCGCGTTAGTCATCGGATTTATTCGTTCATCCGGGACGCCACCTCTTACACGGAGGCCATCACTATCCTGAAGGCCCAATACCAGAGGCCGGTAAACGAAGTGTACGCCAGACATCTGCTGGCTACACGCAGGCAGCGACCTGAGGAATCAATGGACGATTTCTTACAGGGCCTAAAGGACTTGGTCCGGGACTGTAACTGCAAGGCCGTGACGGCCAACGTGTACTCTGACGAATTGGTCCGCGATTCCTTCATCACGGGCCTCAAATCGAATTATATCCGGCAGAGACTGCTGGAGAAGGAGGTCCTGGACTTAAAAAAGGCAGTGGCCACTGCGCGATCGCTGGATGTGGCCCAGAAAAACTCTGACTCTTATTCTTCCGGCCATGCGGCCCTCACCGCCTCGTGCGTGCCGAGCGGGCCGCCATCTTGGAATCAGCCATCTTCCCCATCCAGGTCTCAGACCAGCTCTACACCGCTGGAGTCCCCACACAGAAGTTCACCCAGGAGTCCTACTACAGCGGCAATGTCTCGAGGCCCGAAATGCTACTTCTGCGGCCAGGCCAAGCACCCCAGACAACGATGCCCAGCGAAGGATGCTACATGCTTCAAATGTAAGAAAAAGGGGCATTTTAGCAAAGTCTGCAGGGGGAATCCGATTTCCAACTCCGTCACCGCCTCGTGCGTGCCGTGCGGGCCGCCATCTTGGGATCCGCCATCTTTTCCCAACTCAACGGCTGCCCAGGGCCCAACAGTGGCTTCGATCACGGTGGATCAATCCAGGCCACACCCGTTGACAAAATCTATGATGGACATACAGGTAAACGGGAATTTAACGAAATGTTTAATTGACTGTGGGAGTACCGAGAGTTTTATCCACCCTAGCCTGGTACGGCGGCACTCATTAACGGTAACCCCTACACGGAGCAGAATTGCTATGGCTGCTAAGCCCCACACTTCGGACATTTTGGGCTACTGTGTGGTAACACTGACTGTAAAAGGCACGGACTACAAGGATTTTAAACTCCTCGTGATGCCAGAACTCTGTGTTAATGTAATCTTGGGCCTGGACTTCCAGTGCCACCACGAAAGTGTCACGCTAGCATATGGCGGGTCCCAGCCGCCACTCACAGTCTGTGGCCTATCAACCTTAAAAATCAGCCCGCCCTCTTTATTTGCTAATCTCGCTCCGAACTGTAGGCCCATAGCGACCAAAAGTAGATGGTACAGTCTGGAAGACAGACACTTTATCAAGGCGGAAGTGGACAGACTCCTGCGGGAAGGGATTATTGAATGCAGTACCAGTCCGTGGCGTGCCCAAGTAGTCATAGTTAAAAATAGCGAAAAGAAACGGATGGTAATTGACTACAGCCAGACTGTTAATATTTATACCCAGCTGGACGCCTACCCTTTACCCCGCATATCAGAAATGGTCAACCAGATTGCGCAATACCGAGTCTTCTCGACTATCGACCTCAAATCCGCATATCACCAGCTCCCCATTAGAACGGAGGACCGCCCATACACCGCCTTTGAGGCGAATGGACGCCTCTACCATTTTCTCAGAGTGCCCTTCGGGGTAACAAATGGGGTCTCGGTCTTCCAACGCGAGATGGACCGCATGGTTGACGAGAATAAACTACAAGCTACCTACCCCTATCTGGACAATGTCACTATCTGCGAGCACAACCAGCAAGACCACGATCTAAATCTTGCGAGATTTTTAAAAACTGCCCTAAAGCTGAATCTAACCTACAACGAAGACAAATGTGTCTTCAACACAACCCGTCTCTGTATCCTCGGCTGTGTGGTGGAAGATGGGGTAATTGGACCGGACCCTGACCGATTACGCCCCCTAAAGGAACTGCCCCTGCCACACAATCCCAAAGCTTTAAAAAGGTGCCTGGGATTTTTTTCGTATTATGGCCAATGGGTGCCCAATTACTCTGATAAGGCCCGACCCCTCATTAAATCGACGTCCTTCCCACTATCAGCTGAAGCTCGGGAGGCTTTCACCAGTATCAAACAGGACATTGAAAGGGCTGCACTGTGTGCAGTGGACGAAAGCATTCCCTTTCAAGTCGAAAGCGATGCGTCAGACTTTGCCTTAGCTGCGACCCTCAATCAGGCTGGGAGACCTGTGGCCTTCTTCTCCCGAACCCTTCAGGGACCTGAAATCAGGCATTCTTCTGTCGAGAAGGAGGCACAGGCTATAGTGGAGGCAGTGCGGCACTGGAGACACTACCTAGCCGGCAAACGTTTCACCCTGCTCACCGACCAGCGGTCGGTGGCTTTCATGTTTAATAACAAAGGGGGAAAATCAAGAATGACAAAATACTCAGGTGGAGGATCGAACTATCCACGTTCGACTATGATATTATGTACAGGCCGGGAGCCCTTAATGAACCCCCAGACGCCCTATCGCGGGGAATGCCAGCATTCATACGGACAAATTACAGGGTCTCCACAACGACCTCTGTCACCCAGGGGTCACCCGACTATACCATTTTATAAAGTCCCGCAATCTGCCCCACTCCATCGAGGAGGTCAGGGCAATGACCAGAGCCTGCCGCATCTGTGCGGAATGCAAGCCTCGTTTCTACAGGCCTGACCGTGCACACCTTATCAAAGCCACACGGCCATTCGAGCGCCTAAGTCTGGACTTCAAGGGACCCCTTCCCTCTGCCGACCGTAACGTATACTTCCTCAATATCATCGATGAATATTCCCGCTTCCCCTTCGCCATTCCCTGCCCAGACATGACCAGTGCCACAGTCATCAAGTGTCTCTGTAATCTATTCTGCATGTTTGGCATGCCGAACTACATACACAGCGATAGGGGGACGTCATTTATGAGTGACGAACTGCGCCAGTTCTTGCTCTCAAAGGGGATAGCCACTAGCAGAACCACTAGCTACAACCCCCGGGGTAATGGGCAAGTGGAAAGGGAGAATGCTACTGTTTGGAAGGCTGTCACGTTAGCCTTAAAGTCAAAAGGCCTTCCGACCTCCCGCTGGCAGGAAGTCCTCCCAGACGTGCTCCACTCCATAAGGTCTCTGTTATGTACAGCCACTAACGCTACCCCTCATGAAAAGATGTTCATTTTCCCCCGGAAATCCACCTCGGGCATATCTCTACCCGCGTGGCTGACGTCTCCGGGGACAGTACTATTGCGGAAGCACGTGAGAGGCCATAAAACGGACCCCCTTGTGGAAAAGGTACAGCTCCTCCATGCAAACCCTCAGTACGCCTATATCGAATACTCTGACGGGCGAGAGGACACTGTTTCCATAAAAGACCTCGCTCCCTCGGGGAGCGGAGAGAACGATGAGAGACTACCCGAGGAAGACCTACACCAAAAAGAGACAGGATGCCCAGAGGTATCAATACCCAACTTTAACCTGGAGGACACTGCAGATAACCTGGAAGACACTGCGGAGGCCCGGACAGCGGAGGAACCAGAATCCACTCCCCTAGAGGCACCCCAACCGGCTTTACGCCGATCACTGAGAACCGCAAAACCTCCTGACAGACTCACTTATACCAACTTTTAAGAAACATCACCCCGATGGACTAAATCTAAAGAAGGGGTGAATGTAATGAAATCTGTTTGTCTTGCCTGTATTCGTTTTGCACTCATGTATATTACCCTCCCCCACACGGTGTATAGTTTCACTTCCTCTTTCCTGACTAACCTGGAAGGTTCCAGGTCTTGGCTCTTGGCTCCGCCCCTGACTTCTCTTACTTAAAGATCCCAGGATCTGTATGACTCATTCCTGCGAGCCAGTCGGTGTGTTGAGATGTAAGCTCTGATCTTAGTGATTAAAAGCCAACTTGTTAAAGTCTATAACTTCTAGTTTTGTGGTTATTGAAGGCACATCAGTGGCTGAGCCGTAACAACCTGGAAGGTTGTAGGTTGTGCTTAGTGTGTACTGAGTTAGCTGATCTAGACATGGTGGCGCGCCAATAGACCTCAAAGACCAAGATTAAAGAGGAGAAAATCCAGCAAGGCTCCGGCTCCGGCTCCTGACCGCTATGCAGCTACCCCTGTTGGAAATGTGCAGGCGTAGGCATCAGATGAGGACAGATTAGGGCTTAGCTGTGTAATCGAATGAAGAAAGAATAAACTAGCAGTTATAGAGTGCCTTTCATGACTGTGGGATGTCCCAAAGCGCTTTACAGCCAACGAAATACATTTTTTGAAGTGTAGTCACTGTTGTAATGTCGGAAACGTGGCAGCCAATTTGCGCACAGCAAGCTCCCACAAACAGCAATGTGATAATGACCAGATAATCTGTTTTAATGATGTTGATTGAGGCATAAATATTGGCCAGGACACTGGGGATAACTTCCCTGCTCATCTTTGAAATAGTGCCATGGGAGCTTTTACATCCACCTGAGAGAGCAGACGGGGCTTCGATTTAATGTCTCATCCAAGAGATGGCACCTCCAACAGTGCAGCACTGCCTCAGTACTGCACTGCAGTATCAGCCTAGATTTATTTTTGTGCTCAGATCTCTGGAGTGGGACTTGAACCCACAACCTTCTCACCCTGGTCAGGCAAATAGGAAACCTTTGGCTTTGCTAATGCCACTATGTAGCTAGCGGTTAGGAGATACACAACAGGTAATTCACTCCCTAATTCACCCCCTTTCTCTGGGAAAATGCCCCTGCACCTCCAGCAATCCACCCATGAATGGGGACTCACTGCGTGGGTACTGGTTGTAATAGTGACTTCTAAACTACTAACTAAATACCAACAAACCAGTTAAAGTCAACTCCATCGCTTCGTACCCGGGTACTGCGTTCCTTCCCAGCTGACTTGGCCCAGGTACGGGGTATTCTTCCATCTTTATCATTCAGACGCAGATCACCGCCAGCATCCAGTAACTTACTGAGAATCCACTGATTGCATGAAAAAGCTGCTGCGTGCACTGGAGTACTCCGATCGTCACACCGACTAGATAGAATGAATTGTTTAAAAAAAACAGATTAGTCCACAGGTGTTCTTCCACCAAACCAAATGTCGAGTGATTACTATTCCCTTTATTTTGGATTTTGAACTTTCCAAAAAAGCTCGCTGAACAGCCTTGGAGCTTTGCTAAACTGGTTTGCTCAAATATCTGCTTAAATATTTGACTTCTAAGTTAAACAGCATTTTTTTTGGAAAGCATTAATAGGGCAATGCAGCAATTTTTGAGCATTGAATCTGGATGGGCAACTTTGGGTTAACCACTCAAAGCCATGAGTTCCTTCTGCAACTTTGAAAGTGCTCTACATGTGGCCCTACCAGGCAACCTCGCAAAAAATTATGTCCTACAAATTTCCAGCAATAAATATTAAAATTCAGAATAACAAAACTATGTAAAACCATACAAGGTATCTTTCTTCATAGCATTCAGCAGTAAAGGGAAAGAATTGATGGTGTCATCTCCAAAGTGTTAATCTATTTGTTTTTCCATTATCATGTTGTTCACTTTACATAGAATATATGGCACAGAAACAGGCCATTCGGCCCAACCAGTCCATGCCAGCGTTTATGCTCCACTCGAGCTATATTGATTTCTATGTGGGTTCAATGACGACACATTCATGAAAGAGAATGTCTTTTAATCTAAAGTATGTTCAACTCATTTAACAGCATTACAGGAGACACCATCTTAGAGATCCATCTAAAACGAAACTAAAACTAAACTAAACTGCCTCTCTCACATGCCCTCTGCTGGTCAGGCATAAATAATCAAGCAGGCAAATATGCTGGTAAGGCATCATAATCAAACAGGCAAATACCATCACTATTTGCTGATATCATTACACGAGCCTCCTCCCATCCTTCCTCCTCTAACTCTAGCAGCATAACCCTCTATTCCCTTCTCCCTCATACGCTTATCTAGCTTCCCCTTAAATGCATCTATACTATTTGTATATGCATCTGTACTTTGTCCAAAACTGAGCCACTCGCTCCCTGTCCCGCACTAAGTCTCACTTGTCCATCACCCCCATCCTCGCTGACCTACATAGGCTCCCTGTCCTGCAGTGCGTTCAATTTAGAATCTTCATCCTCATCTTCAAAATCCCTCCACGGCCTCACCCTACCCTCTCTCTGCAACTTCTTCCAGCCTTCCACACCCTTCAGCCCTCCGAATATGGCCTTTTGTGCAATCACTCCTCCCTTCACCCTACCCTTGATGGCAGAGTCTTCAGCTGCTTTGGCCCTACGCTCTGGAATTCCTTCCCTAGCCTCTTCTACCTCTTCATTTCTCTCTCTCCACCTTTAAAACCCTTCGCAAAAGCTATCTTTCCCACCATGCTTTTGGTCACCTCTCCTAACACTCCCATCATTGTTCGGCATCTTTTCCTTCATCCCTTATAGCTATTTTATTTTAGCTTCTTGCTCTTCAAAGTGATTTGCAACACTTTCTATGTTAAAGGGGCTATATAAATAAAAACTGGTTTTTTTCAAGCTTGTAGTATTCAACAAGGTACTTACTGGTTAGGGTTTGCTCCAAACTCCAATAATACATCGACAACTTTGACAAGGTCCAGCAATGCAGCTATAAACAGTGGAGTCTGTCCCAAACTATTTCTAGTGTCCACAGCAGCACCTGAGAAAAAGAAACTGAAATTAGGCCATGCAAAACTAAAGCTGTGATACACAATTTTAGTTAATATATTTGTCAGTTTCAGATCAATGTCACGGACTACATTATGTCCAAATGTGCCGGTTACATAATGTAATTTGCAACCTTTGATATCAGATGTTCATTGTGCAGCTGCACTCACAGGTCCCAAAGTTCATTACCAACAGCCTCCTCGTCCAGTCTACTCACCCGATGCTCAATACTCAAAACAATGCTGCCCATTTTCTGGAGAAAACAGAGAGACTTGAATTTTATATAGCGCCTTTCACGACCTCAGGACATCCCAAACGCTGAAATGGGACACGAACCCCAATCCATTCAAATCCATCCTATCCAAAGCCTAAACGCTGCATTTTGCTGTTCTGGCATTTATGCTAAATATGTATCTTGTGTGGACTGGATAAAACAGCTTCACACTCAGGAACTGGCCTATACTGAACCATCTAGGAACCAGCAGTCTGAGAACCAGGACACATGAAATACCAAGGCATACAATGTTGCAAAGGTTAGTGGTCGGCCAGAAGAGTGGGAAAATTTTAGAGACCAGCAAAGGATGACTAAAAAAATATTAAAGAGGGAGAAAATAGCTCATGAGAGTAAACTAGCAAAAAATATAAAAACTGACAGTAAGAGTTTCTACAAGTATATAAAAAGGAAGAGAGTAGCTAAAGTAAACGTTGGTCCCTTAGAGGATGAGATTGGGGAAATAATAATGGGAAACAAGGAAATGGCAGAGGCATTGAACAAATAGTTTGTATCTGTCTTCGTAGTAGAGGACCTTTCCAGCATCCGCAGTATTTTGCTTTTGTAGATGCTGAGAGGATGCTTCCTCTCGTGGGGGAATCTAGATTGAGGGGGCATAATCTCAGAATAAGTGGTCGCCCATTTAAGACGGAGATGAGGAGGAATTTCCTCTCTCGTGAATCTTTGGAATTCTTTACCCTAGAAAGCTGTGAAAGCTGAGTCATTGAATATATTCAAGGCTGAGATAGACAGATTTTTGAGCAATAGGGGAGTCAAGGGTTATGGGGAGCAGCCAAAAATCAGATCAGCCATAATCAGATCAGCCATGATCTTATTGAATGGCAGAGCAGGCTCAAGGGGTCGAATGGCCTGCTCCTGTTTCTCATATTCTTACCAACAGCTTCTCACTACTGTGTACATACTTTAAAAAACTAAAGCAGTTAAAGTGTAAACTATTCTTTGGTGATTTAAAGACTAACCACTCAGACTGTGTCCTCTTCCTCCAGCTCCTTCGGAGAGAGAAAAGGAACACTTATCAATGACACAGAGTAGCTACTAAATGCAGCACTCACTACCTGCTTCCTGCTCAGAAAAGACCACTAAATCCTCCTTATATGCTTAGTAAAACCAAACACTCTACAAACACATTTCTCTAGAAAACAACTATAGAAATGATCCCTAAAAGTATACTATTAGCGAAAAAGCTGCACAAGCTCAGGTGGCAATACCAGGCATGCATATCACAGTCAGGGGCACGTTTCTAATTTTAGACTTCTTTACTAATATTTTTGCCAATTATTCAATCTACAATTGCATCCCAAAATAAAGATACAAAAAATGGATTATTTTTTCCAAACATACCAATGAAACCATCAGATCAGCAAACTTCAATCTGCATAATATAGTCAATTCACCAATCAAAAGCTAATATATGTCACTGACAACCCAGCGGGCAGTATCACGTGACATATTCCTTTCATATTCACCCCTCAGTGTGATATTGTGCATCTCCTAAATAAGTTGGTCAAATAATAACCGGAAAGTGTTACTGTCGAGACCCCAAGGGTTAGGTGGGTAAAAATAAACTGGTCCCTATTTTGGGAGACACATCTCAAGAACTAAGATAACTTTTCCTCTACACCAACCAATCTTCACAAACGCAGCAACCAACTTCCTGCTGGGCTGACACAAATTGCTCCTGAATGTACAGGGTTTCTGACCTGCCCTTATACAGCCCCGGCTTCTGTAAGCAGCTGACCCAAATCTACCCTGTCCTTTTATTGCTCCAGATCCATCCTATCCAAAGCTGTTCTGTTGTATCACTGTGCAGTAGTTTCCTCACTCCTGTAAACATATCACGAGACACAAAGCTCACTACAAAACAGAAACAAAATATTTTTGCAAATTTAGAACTAACCACTCAGACTGTGTCCTCTTCCTCCAGCTCCCTCTGAGAGAGAGAGAGAGAGAGAGAGAGAGAAGGAACACTCATCAATGACAGAGAGCAGCTGTTAAAAGCAGCACTCACTGCCTGCTTCCTGCTCAGAAGAGAACACTAGAAATCCTCCTCGTGGTTAGTGAGACCAAACACTCTAGAAACACATTTCTCTAGAAAACAACTCTAGAAATAATCCCTAAAAGTACAGTCTTAGTGAGAAAGCTGCACAAGCTCAGGTGGCAATACCAGGCATACACATCACAGTCAGGGGCGGCACGTCACTAATTTATAGGCTCGTCTACTTATATTTTTGCCAATTATTCAATCTACAATTGTATCCCAAACCAAATATACAAAAAATGGATTACTTAACATTGGTACCATCAGATCAGCAAGCGCTAATTTTCATAACATTTCACCAATCAAAAGCTAATATACGTCACTGACAACCCAGCAGAAAGTGTCACGTGATATATCACTTTCATATTCACCCCTCAGTGTGACACTGTACGTCACCTAAGTAAGTCAGTCAAATAAAACCGGGAAGTGTTACGGTATAGGCCCTAAGGATTAGGTGGGTAAAAATAAACTGAAGTCCACACTTTGGGAGTCACGTATCGAGAACCAAGATAACTTTTACTCTACGGAAAATGCTGGAAATTCTCTGACGAAGGGTCATCGACCTGAAATGTTAACTCTGTTTCTCTCTCCACAGATGCTGCCTGACCTGCTGAGTATTTCCAGCATTTTCTGTTTTTATTTCAGATTTCCAGCATCCGCAGTATTTTGCTTTTGTGTAACTTTTACTCTGCACTTATTAAAAATTCTCGGGATTTGGGCGTTGCTGGCAAGGCCGGCATTTAATGCCCACCTCTAGTTGCCCTTGAGGAGGTGATGGTGAGCCTTCTTCTTGAACCGCTGCAGTCGGTGTGGAGAAGGTACTCCCACAGTGCTGTCAAGTGGGAATTCCAGGAAGAGGACCCAGTGACAATGAAGGAATAACAATATACGTCCAAGTCAGGATGGTGTGTAACTTGGTGGGGAACATGGTGGTGATGGTGTTCTCATGCATCTGCTGACCGTCACAAATGCAGCAACCAACTTCCTGCTGGGCTGACACAAGTTGCTCCTGAATGTGCAGGGTTTTCGTTCTGCCCTCCTGACGGTTTACCTGCTCCATGCTCAAGGCCCTGATCATGGCCGGGTCCAGGGTCCTGGCTCCTGTAAGTAGCTGAAACAAATTCACCCTGTCCTTTTATTTCTCCAGACGCTGCATTTCACTGTTCGGGCATTATGCCAAATGCATATTTTGTGCGGTCTGGATAAAATAGCTTCACACACAGGTACGGGCCTATACTGAGCCATCTAGGAACCCATACAGTGCATTCTCAATTGCTATTGATGATCTTTAATCTGCTTGCATCACAAGCAGTTTGAAAACCTGAACAAGTGAAACAAAAAGAAAAAGCAAAAGATAAATTGACCCTTAGTGTTAGGGGGATTAAATACGTGGGGTTACGGGGATAGGGTGGGATATGTGTTGGTGTAGGGGTTACGGGGATCGGGTGGGATATGTGTCGGTGCAGGCTCGATGGGCCGAAATGGCCTCTATCTGCACTAAAAAAAAGAGGTGCATTATAGAAAAATATCTAATCTTGTCGGTTCGGTAGTGAAACCTACAAGTCTGGGGCTTTCTTCTACTCCCAAGGTACATAGGAAAATTGGAACTCATTGAGCCTACTCTGCCATTTTCACTAGCCATGGTAGCTGTTTATCTTTTTAAGCCCAATGTTCCACACTTTCTCCCTATCCTGTAATAACCTTAACTGCCCAGGAGCTACCTCTCTTCTAAACACCTCAACTAATTCTACTATGGCCTCTGGGCAGTGCATTTCACACTCTCAAAACTCTTGTGTGAAGAGATTTTTTTCTGCATTTGCTTTTAACTGGCTTAATTCTAATTCTAGATTCTGTCCCATTTTTCTGGTCTCCCCCCAGTCAATTTCCTTCATTATTTCAAACATCTCAATCCGTTCGCCCCTTAAGCTCCTCACCTCTAAGGAAATGTAACCTACATTTACCCAGTGTTTCATCAAAGCACAGTCCTTTATTACCAGGTATCATCCTGGTGAATTGTTGCTGGACTCCCTCCAAGGCCAGTATATCCTTACGAAGGTGGGGTGTGCAAAATTGAACACAATAGTCCAAATGAAGTTTTTTCCAGGGCTCTGCATAACTGCAGTAGCACTCCTTTGCTTTTATATTTTAAACCTCTTATGAAGCCCAGAATCCCAATGAGCCTTTTTGATAGTTTTATGCGCCTGTGAGTTAGCATTTAATGACTTATGTACCCAGACCCCTCAATCCATTTGTTCATCTACCCCCACCACCCCTCACTGCTTCCCATTTAGACTGCATTCCCAAAGTGTAGCACCTCACACTGTTATACCAATACTTTAGGAGTGGGCCTTTGGCATAGCGGTAGCATCCCCGCTGCTGGGCCAGAAGGCATAGGGTTTCAAACCCTGCTCCAGATAGTCCCAGCAAGTGGAGTCGGAGCTCCGGCTCTAAATTCTGGGTTGACATCCAGCAGGATACTTGCGTCCATGGGTGTGGGTGGCTCCCCCCCCCCCCCTCGTATGGGTTGTGGGAGCCCGTAAAACTCTCCCACCATAGGACTAACCACCCTAATGGCTGGTACAAAGATGGTTACAGTCACAGAAGAAGCATTAATCACAGCCAGAAATCCTTCCACCACTTCATACAGTTCCCCAAAGGGAACAGTGTGAAGACACATATGACGACAACCAATACTTTAGCCAACAAAACTATTGATTTTAACCTAAAATTAATTTAGTTCTGGAGGATTGCAAATGTTACACCCTTGTTCAAAAGAGGGGAGAGGGATAAACCCCACAACTACAGGACAGTCAGCCTAATGTCAGGGGCAGCACGGTGGCATAGTGGTTAGCACTGTTGCCTCACAGCGCCAGGGACCCGGGTTCAAATCCGGCCTCGGGTGACTGTCTGTGTGGAGTTTGCACATTCTCCCCGTGTTTGCATGGGTTTCCTCCAGGTCTGGTTTCCTTCCACAGTCCAAAGATGTGCGGATTAGGATGATTGGCTATGATAAATTGACCCTTAGTGTTAGGAGGATTAAATACGTGGGGTTACGGGGATAGGGTGGGATATGTGTTGGTGTAGGGGTTACGGGGATTGGGTGAGATATGTGTCGGTGCAGGCTCGATGGGCTGAAATGGCCTCTATCTGCACTGTGGGGTTTCTGTGATTCTGTGATAGAGGGTATGAAAGTTTGCAGATGACTCGAAATTCAGAAATGTAGTAGACAATGAGGAGAATAGTAACAGACTTCAGGATGACATACACAAACTGGGCAGATACATGGCAGATGAAACTTAACTTAACTTAAGTAATGCATTTTGGAAGGAAGAATGAGGAGAGGCAATATAAAATAAATGCTTAAAACCCGTTACATCTGTCACATTTACCAGTTCTGACGAAAGGTCATCGACCTGAAACGTTAACTCTGTTTCTCTCTCCACAGATGCTGCCTGACCTGCCGAGTATTTCCAGCAGTTTCTGCTTTTATTTCAGATTTCCTGCATCCGCAGTATTTTGCTTTTGTATTAACTAAATGGTACAATTTTAAAGAGGGTGCAGGAACAGAGAGACCTTGGGTGTACATACACTAGTCTTTGAAGGTAGCAGGACAAGTTGAGAAGGTTGTTAAAAAGGTATATGGGATCTTTGGCTTTATAAACAGAGGCAGAGAGTGCAAACACGAGGAAATTATGCTAAACCTTTGTGCACCTCAGGTTAGGCCCCAGCTGGAGTACTGTAGCCATTTCTGGACTTTAGAAAGGATGTTAATGCAGAGAAGATTTACTAGAATGGTACCAGGGATGGGGGACTTCAGTTAGGTGGAGCCTAGAGAATCTGGGGTTGTTCTCCTGGTTAAGGGGAGATTTGATAGAGATGTTCAAAATCATGAAGGGGTTTGATAGAGTAAATAATGAGAAACTGTTTCCAATAGCAGAAGGGTCGGTTACTAGAGTTAAGGTAATTGGCAAAAGAACCAGAGGGGAGATGAAGAGAATTGTTTTTAGACAGCGAGTTGTGATCTGCCTAAAAGGGTGGTGGAAGCAGATTCAATAATAACTTTCAAAAAGGTATTGGATAAATACTTGAAGAGGAACAATTTTCAGGGCTTTGGGGAAAGGGCAGGGGAGTGGTCCTAACTGGACTGCTCGTTCAAAGAGTCGACACAGGCACGATGGGCCGAATGGCCTCCTTCTGTACTGTGTCAGTCTATGATTCTGATGTTTGTTATAACAACCCATCCAGTGGAGAAACGGTTCAGGAGAATGCTGCAGAAGTCCAGGCCGAAGATTCACCAGGCTGATACCTGGGATGGCAGGAATGACGTATGAGGAGAGATTGGGTCGATTGGGCTTGTACTCGCTGGAGTTTAGAAGAATGAGAGGGGATCTCATTGAAACTTATAAAATTCTAACAGGACTAGACAGACTAGATGCAGGAAGGATGTTCCCGATGGTCAGGGAGTCCAGAACCAGGGGTCACAGTCTAAGGATAAGGGGTAGGCCTTTTAGGACAGAGATGAGGAGGAATTTCTTCACCCAGAGAGTGGTGAACCTGTGGAATTCTCTACCGCAGAAAGCAGTAGAGGCCAATTCATTAAATATATTCAAGAAGGAGTTGGATATATTTCTTAAGGCTAAAGGGATCAAGGGATATGGGGAGAAAGCAGGGACAGGGTACTGAACTTGGATGATCAGCCATGATCGCATTGAATGGCGGAGCAGGCTCGAGGGGCCGAATGGCCTACTCCTGCTCCTATCTTCTATGTTTCTATGATAAAGGCATGAATTAACGTCTTGGCAACAGAGCTGGGGGCAGATGCTTTAGAGGTGAAAGAAAGTGGCTTTGGTGACTGATATACCTTAAATAGCTACAGAGACTGGTAGTTATACTCAAACAGTTGGTTTTTAATAGCTTAGAACTGGACAGAACAGAACACACATGTTAGCCTTCTGATCAGCTTCTCAGAAGTGAACTAGGAGGCGGAGCCAGGGGCGAAGTAACAGATCAGGACAATCAATGGCACAGCAGAGTGGTATACAGTACATCAGCATTCCTGGCCAACCAAGAAAACAGCAGGGTTACAATAGATTACAATAGGAAACTATACACAGGTAGAATAAGGTATATACTTATAAGACTTATTTCACCACAGTGACAGATATGGGGGAGAAAGCGGGTCACAGGATTCAATGGATCGAATAATGCCATTTGTGCAGCCTGGCCTCCAGTTTGTAAAGGAATCCATGGCACTTGTGAAAAGACTCACGAAACCAGAAAGGGAAAATAACATTCAGAACATTGTCATGGCAACAGCAATTGCATTTGACATTAGGCAATTCATGAGATTTTTTTGTGAAACTTCTTCGATCTTATCAACAACACTGCTGTCGATAATCAAGCTTTTCATCTGAATTCATGACAAAGGCAAGGAAAACCAAAAACATTTATTAGATTCATTAGCTTCTGCCATTATGGCAAAGGTCTTGACTCCAAACTAACACTACTTCAATTGCAAAGTTAACCACTCAGACTGTGTCCTCTCCCTCCAGAAGAGCAAAGGAACACTCATCAATGACAGAGAGCAGCTGCTAAAAGCAGCACTCACTGCCTGCTTCCTGCTCAGAAGAGGACACTAGAAATCCTCCTCGTGGTTAGTGAGACCAAACACTCTAGAAACACATTTCTCTAGAAAACAACTATAGAAATGATCCCTAAAAATACAATCTTAACAAGATAACTGCACCAGCTCAGGTGGCAATACCAGGCATACACATCACAGTCAGGGGCACGTCTCTAATTTACAGACTTCTTTACTTATATTTTTGCCTATTATTCAATCTACAATTGTATCCCAAGATGAATATACAATAAAAAATTTATCCCCCCCCCAAATTAACATCAGCAAGTTCAAATATGCATAACACAGTCAGTTCACCAATCAAAGTCTTATCAAGTCACCAATCAAGACTGGATAGATACTTGAGGGAAATAAACTTGCAGGGCTACGGGAATAGAGCGGGGGAATGGGACTGACTGGATTGGTCCACAGAGAGCCGGCACGGACGTAATGGGCCGAATGGCCTCCTACTGTGCTGTTATGACTCTATGAATGTCACTGATAAAAGTGTTATGTGACCTATTCCTTTCATATTCACCGCTCAGTGTGACACTGTCTCACCTAAATAAGTCAGTCAAATGATAACAAGAAAATTTCACTGAAGGGTTAGGTGGGTAAAAATCATCTAAAATCCACATTTTGGGATAATGCTAACATTATGAAAGTAGAAAAAACGTATAGCACCTTTCACAACCTCAGGTAGTGCCAAAGCACTTTACAGCCAATTAAGAACTTTTTGGAAGTGTAGTCACTGTTGTAACGTACCTCAGAGTGCCTTGAACTGTGTTCAGGAGCTGCACAGAATATTTACTGCTTTTTTACCTTGTATTTGCATATATTTTTGTATTGTTTATGAATATAGTTTATTTTTGGGAGTCTCTTCTCTAGAACCAAGATAACTTTTACTCTACAGCAGCCGATCTTCACAAACGCAGCAACCAACATCCAGGGTCCCGACTCCTGTGAGGAGCAGAAGTAAATTCTGACAAAAGGTCATCGACCTCAAACGCTAACTGTTTCTCTCTCCCACAGATGCTGCCTGACCTGCTGAGTATCTCCAGCATTTTCTGTTTTTATTATGTTGAGATACCGCGGCAAACGTGGGAGTCGAGACCAGAGCTATTGAAAACACAATTGCTTTATTCCAACCACATGACAAACAGGAACTAGAAAAGCCCGCGCATCCACTTAAATACTTCCCAGACAGGAAGTGCTCCCGGCAGCCTGTCCCTGCGGGAAACAAGCTGCTGGAGGAAAGGGCCCCCGGCTGGGGGCTTCTGCTTAGACTGTCTGTGCCGCCGTGAGCGGATTATGTCCAGTGGTGGCGTGTCGCCACAGAGCTCCCCCCAGAATCCGCTTAGGAGGAGTGGACGAGTCGTGACGGTGGTCTAATGGTTCTGCCGCAGCGGCTCTGAGTGGTCGCCGGTCTGGTTGGTTGGGTCGGGCGGTTCGCCGCCGGCTGTGCTGGCTTGCCGGGGGGACGGCCTCTAGTTGGAGGCTGGGCCACGGGGACCTGTTCCCCTGGTTCTGTGTGTGCTGGTTTGAGCCGGTCGATGGAGACTGTCTCGACCCTGTCGCCGAGTCGCAGCTTGAAGACCTTGTCCCCGGTTTGTAGTACCTCGTACGGACCGTCGTACGGGGGTCGCAGGGGCCCGCGGTGCGCGTCGTGTCGCACGAAGACGAAGCGCGCCTGCTGTAAATTTGGCGGGACGTGAGGTGCGAGTTCGCCGTGTCGGTTGACTGGAAGTGGGGCGAACTGCTGAGCGGAAGAGAAAGAGTCGAGCTGCTGCTGTTCGGCCGACCAAGGCTTGGTAGGCTCCGGAAGGAATTCGCCTGGGACGCGCAGCGGTTGTCCGTAGACTAACTCCGCTGCCGAGGACTGGAGGTCTTCCTTGACCGCGGTGCGTAGGCCGAGTAGCACCCACGGTAGGCGGTCAGTCCAGGTACTGTCCTGCAGGCCGGCGCGGAGTGAGGCCTTGAGTGACCTGTGGAAGCGTTCACAAAGTCCGTTGGCCTGCGGGTGGTACGCCGTGGTGCGGTGGAGCGTCACCCTGAGGTTGCGTGCTGTGGCCGTCCAGAGTTCGGAGGTGAACTGGGCGCCTCTGTCGGAGGTTATGTCGGCCGGTACGCCGAACCTCGCAACCCAGGTGTTAACGAACGCCCTGGCGATGTCGGCTGTGGTGGTGGAGGTCAGCGGCACTGCCTCAGGCCAGCGTGTGTAGCGGTCGACCATCGTGAGGAGATAAGTTTGGCCTTGCGATGGCGGCAGGGGACCGACGATGTCGACGTGTACGTGGTCGAAGCGGCGGCTGGGTACCTCGAAGTCTCCCAGGGGTGCTTTGGTGTGCAGCTGTACCTTAGCCCGTTGGCAGGCGAGGCAGGAGGTGGCCCAAGTCCGAACATCTCTGCTGAGGCCGCGCCAGACGAAGCGCTTGGAGAGGAGTTTGACGGATGCGCGGGAACCCGGGTGAGAGAGCCCGTGGAGCGCGTCGAAAACGCGGCGGCGCCAGGTCTCAGGGACGACCGGCCTGGGTTGGCCGAGTGAGACGTCGCACGTGACTGCCGTGGCTTCGGGCCCGTGCGCAACCTTGGCTAGGCGTAGCCCTGGCAGGCTGGTAGCCGCCGAGAGGAGGTCTGGGTCCGTGAGCTGGGCCGCTGCTAGTTGTGCATAGTCGACCGCGAGGTGATTCGCACAGACGGCGGGACGGGAAAGGCAGTCGACGACCACGTTGTCTCTACCAGAGACGTGCTGAATGTCCGTAGTAAACTCGGAGATGGCCGCGAGCTGGCGTTGCTGCCTAGCGGACCAGGGTTCAGTGTGCTTGGCCATCGCGTATGTGAGTGGCTTGTGGTCCACATACGCGGTGAAGGGGCGGCCTTCCAGGAGGAACCTGAAATGGCGGACCGACAGGTGGAGTGCGAGAAGCTCGCGGTCGAAAGTGGAGTATTTGACCTCCGGGGGGCGCAGTTGGCGGCTGTAGAAGGCAAGTGGCTGCCACGCGCCATTGACCCACTGCTCGAACACGGCCCCGACCGCGTGGTCGGAGGCGTCGGTGGTGAGCGCGACCCGGGCATCGGCCCTCGGGTGCGCGAGCAGAGTGGTGTCGGCGAGCGCGTTTTTGGTGGCGTCAAAGGCGGCTGCCGTGTCAGTGGTCCAGGCTACGTCCATCTTGCCGGATTTTCCTCGGAGGGAGTCGTATAGGGGCTTCATGAGGGCTGCGGCTCTGGGGATGAACCTGTTGTAGAAGTTCACCATCCCGAGGAACTCCTGGAGGCCCTTGATGGTTGTGGGGCGGGGGAATTGCTGGACGGCCTGCACCTTGTTGGGCAGGGGGACGGCCCCAGCAGGGGTGATGTGGTGACCGAGAAAATCGATCTCGGTTAGGCCGAATTGGCACTTCGCCGGGCTGAGGATGAGCCCGTGTTGGGCTAGGCGCCCGAACAGGATGCGAAGGTGTTCGAGGTGTTCCTGTTTGGAGGAGCTGGCCACGAGAATGTCATCTAGATAGACAAGTAGGAAGTTCAGGTCCCGGAGGACTGAGTCCATAAGGCGCTGGAAAGCCTGTGCTGCATTCTTGAGGCCGAAGGGCATCCTCAGGAACTCGAACAGGCCGAATGGGGTGATGACGGCCATTTTGGGGATGTCCGCGGGGTGTACGGGGACTTGGTGGTAACCGCGCACCAGGTCGACTTTGGAAAAGACGGTTCGTCCGGCCAGTCGGGCCGAGAAGTCCTGGATGTGTGGCACCGGGTATCGATCGGGGGTGGTGGCGTCGTTGAGGCGGCGGTAGTCCCCGCAAGGGCGCCAGCCTCCGCCGGGCTTGGGGGCGATGTGGAGGGGCGAGGCCCAAGGGCTGCTGGAGCGGCGGATGATGCTGAGTTGTTCCATGGCGGTGAACTCGGCCCGCGCGATTTCCAGCTTGGCCGGGTTGAGTCTACGGGTGTGGGCAGAAACTGGGGGGCCGGTGGTGGGGATATAGTGTTCCACACCGTGCTTGGCGGCTTTGGCCGAAAAGGTCGGGTTAGTGAGGGCGGGAAACTCAGCTAGGAGTGCCGAGTAGTCGTCCGTGGCTCTGGCGCGGCAGTAGGTCGTCAGGCCGACCGAACGGGCCGGGGTAAAGGCGCCGGGGATGGGGGCCATAGTGTTGATGTCGACGAGGCGGTGCCTCGGAATGTCGACAAGGAGGCCGTGGGTGCGTAGGAAGTCGGCGCCGATGAGTGGGCAGAGGACCTTGGCTGTGAGGACCTCCCAGCGGTAGCGGCGGCCCGCGAGTTCGAGCGTGACCATGCGGGTGCCATATGTGCGGATTTCAGAGCCGTTGGCTGCAGCCAGTGTGATACCCCGTGTGCCGCGTTGGATCTCGAGGGCGGAGGCGGGGGTGATGCTGTGCTGGGCCCCTGTGTCGCACAGAAATCGGCGGTTGGTTCTGTCGTCAGTGACGTACAGTAGGGGCTCCTTCTGCCCCGCGGCCATCACGGGGGCCGGTGCGGGGGGGGGTTTGAAGGTACACGGTGGCGTGCAGCGTTGAGCCCTAGCGCCAAAACGGTGACCCGGAGTGGTAGGGCGGTCGGGCCTAGCGGCCCGGGAAGACCGCGTGGTCGTTGCCGTGAGGTCGGGCGCGACGTCGCGAGCGGCCTGTGCAGAGAGCAGCCGGTCGGCCTTTTCGGCTATACCATTCAGGTCCGTGGAGTCAGACTCCACAATGAGCGGGCGGATGCTGGCGGGGAGCTGCCGAATGAAAAGCGTGCGAAAAAGGGCGCCGGGGTTTTTGTCGTCTGAGAGGGACAGCATGTGGGAAAGCAGGTCTGATGGTGAAGCGTCACCAAGGCCGGGGAGGTCCAGGAGTTGGCAGTGGCGCTGGTAAGAGGACGTTTGAAATTTTTTAAGTAGCGCAGCCTTCAGATGTTCGTACTTGCCCTCTGTTGGTGGATTCTGCAGCGCTGCCCAAACCTTGGGGACTGTAGCGTAGGTGAGCGAGGCGACGAGGTAGTCGTACTTCGTGGCGTCGACTGTAATGCCTTTCAGCCGGAATCTGGACTCAGCTTGAACGAACCAGGCTTCGGCGAGGTTCTCCCAAAAGTCTGGTAATTTAACCGTGACTGCGTTTGTATCCGCCATGCTAGCTTAGGATTCATCCTGAGCGTCGGGGTCACCAGTGTTGAGGTACCGCGGCAAACGTGGGAGTCGAGACCAGAGCTATTGAAAACACAATTGCTTTATTCCAACCACATGACAAACAGGAACTAGAAAAGCCCGCGCATCCACTTAAATACTTCCCAGACAGGAAGTGCTCCCGGCAGCCTGTCCCTGCGGGAAACAAGCTGCTGGAGGAAAGGGCCCCCGGCTGGGGGCTTCTGCTTAGACTGTCTGTGCCGCCGTGAGCGGATTATGTCCAGTGGTGGCGTGTCGCCACAATTATAGCAAATTAAGAGATGATGCAAGGTTGCTTTCTGTCTCCTTCTTAACTTGTCCCATTACCATCTCCTTTTGCCTTGCACCATTTCTTAATCTCTCCTGCCTTCCATCCTATCACAGACCTTCCCTTTTGTTCTTTCATCCCCTCCCCCCTTTCCCTACCCCTGCACTTGCTTAAAAACCTGTTCCATCTCCAGCTTTTTTCCAGTTCTGACGAAGGGTCATCGACCTGAAACGTTAACTCTGTTTCTCTCTCCACAGGCGCTGCCTGACCTGCTGAGTATTGCCAGCATTTTCTGTTTTTATTTCTGTTTCTCACATCACAGTGCGTATGTGGACAACATATACTACTCAATGATGAATAAAGCTACGGTAACAATGAAGCTACAAATACATCATATTTTTAACTAAGCAAAAAAAAACCAGAGGAGAAACAAACTAACAATATACAAATTAATATGTGGGTAATAGTCAGTTCGTGCAATCAAAACTAAGGATGTGAGTGGGGCGGGGCTAATAGTTGAAGGCTCGCTGTCCAGCGCCTCCTGCTGGAAATCCACAGTGGTGACACTGGGGACAGCACCGGTCAATTTTATTGTAACCTAAATACTGATGAGTCCCTGAATTAAAGGGGAAGGAAAACAGACAGTGGTTCTTAAAGGGACACTCTCCAGCAACACATAGCCCTCAGCCACACGCCAATAAGAATCATTCATGAAAAATGGGGCAGAGCGCCAGGGCAGATATCGACAGTGGGGAAAGAAAACTGGTAACAGAAAAGAGCTGCTTTCTTAACTCTCATTCCCACTTAACATTTCAAGGACCTGTTTTTTAAATGTTAATTTAATGCAAATTTCCCACAAACACTTTAACAAAACGATTATTTAGGAAATTAATCAATGAGTCAAGGGATATGGAGATCGGGTGGGAAAGTGGAGTTGAGGTCGATGATCAGCCATGATCTTATTGAATGGCAGAGCAGGCTTGAGGGGCCATATGGCCTACTCCTGCTCCTAATTCTTATGTTCTTAATCTGCCTAATCAATCAATCCCTCTTCCTAACCAAAATCTAAAAAATACTGAGGATGCTGGAAATGTGAAATAAAAACAGAAAATGCTGGAAACACTCATCAGGTCAGGCAGTGTCTGTGGAGCGAAACAGAGTTAACGTTTCAGGTCGATAATTTTTCATCAGAACTAGAATGAGCAGCTTTTAAGCAAATACAGAGCCTGGGAAAATACAGGTGTTGCATTTCCGCACTTGCATGGTGTTGGGTGTGATGGAAGAGTGGACCAGGGTGTCACAGAGGGATCAGTTCCTCCAGAATACTGAAAGGGGAGGGGAAGATAAATAAATCAGTCAAATAATAGTCAGGAAGTGTTACTGTATAGGCCCCCTAGG
Organism: Somniosus microcephalus; assembly: GCF_052327205.1. Lineage (NCBI taxonomy): Eukaryota > Metazoa > Chordata > Chondrichthyes > Squaliformes > Somniosidae > Somniosus > Somniosus microcephalus. Next base: position 52,514,646 of record NC_141008.1, read on the forward strand.
GTTGGGTGGGTAAAATAAACTGAAGTTCACATTTTGGGATATTGTCACTGTTATGTATTATGTGTTCTCCTCCCACCTGCGGTGGCGCTGTCACAGCAGATGAATGGTTGGGTTTGTTCTCTTTTGTTCTGTACTTTTCTCCAGAACTTTCCTTTTGAATAAAGAAGCAGCATGTTTGCAATCTCGGGGTTCTGAGCACTAATTGTGTTTAGGTATAACGGCACAGGTACAGACACAACAAAGTGGCGACGAGGATGGGATGAATCTGCGTTGTGGGAACTTTCCTGTTTTCGACTACAAAACACTCGGAACAGAGATTGCAGCATTACATTAACGTTACAGGTGCAGTGAGTAAACAGAAATTAAAATTTGAAACGTAAGGTTTCAAACTAGGAGAATCTCCTGTAGCTCTCCCTCGAATGACATCGTCCATTGGAAATATTGAGGAGAAAGCCAAAACATGTGCCCGTGTCAAAGGGTCCGGAATGTTCCACAGCTGGCAACCCTACACCCCTGGAATTGGCCTGAAGAAGTGTGGCAGCACGTACATGTGGACTTCGCCGGTCCTTTTGAAGAGAAGATGTTTATGGTGGTTGTGGACGCTCGTAGCAAGTGGCCGGAGGTCGCTGTGATGAGGTCTACCACGGCAGAGAAAACAATTGAGAAACTTGGTGAGATGTTCAGCCGTTATGGCTCACCGGAACAACTCGTAAGTGATAACAGTCCACAATTTGTGTCACAGGAGTTTGCAACCTTCCTGCAAGTGAATGGTGTCCAACACATCAGGTCTGCGCCCTACCATCCCTCTACTAACGGCCTGGCAGAAAGGTTCGTGCAAACTTTGAAGCATGCCTTCAAGGCATCGCAAGGTCAGGGCTCAATCCACCAACGTCTGAACAGCTTCCTGTTGTCCTACAGGAACGAGCCGCATGCCACAACCAAAACTTCCCCCGCTTCGCTCATGATGAAGAGGCAGTTGCGGACAAGTTTTGACTTACTCAAACCTCCAAGGGCAGAGCAGGTTGTCCAACGTCAACAACAAGCTCAAATTGAAAGAGAGAAAAGAGCCAAGGAGAGACGGTTTCATCCTGGAGAGCACGTCCTAGCTCGAAACTACAACACTGGACCGAAATAGGTTCCTGCTATGGTGATCGCGCAGACGGGCCCTGTGTCTTACACGGTTGAGACTGCTGAGGACGTCGTCTGGAGAAGACACACTGATCAACTGTTGCTAGGAGCAGAGACAGCCACAGAGGCTCCAACGGCTGGTTGGCCTGAACTGTTTCCGGATGATACCGCAAACCAGCATCCTTCGCCACAGTGCTCTTCTCCAACACAGGACGTCAAAGAGACTGTTCCACCTGTGCAAACTCCTGACTTTCAACTGACACAGGCACCTTCTCCATCCAGGCCTGTGTCAATGCCTACTGCTGTGGAAGCCAGCGATGACCGCCGGCATCCTGTCAGAGAGCGGCGGCCTCCAAGACGCTTGGATCTGTAGGCTTAGTGACTTACCCACAAGACTGGGGCAGAATAAACCCCAGGGTAAAGTCAGGGTTTGAGGCAGTCTACCTCTACCCTTGGTTAGTTGAGTGCATTGAAAGTAACTTACCTGTTGAGGAATAATGTGGACATTTCATTTAAGAGGGGAGGAATATGTTATGTATTATGTGTTCTCCTCCTATCTGCGGTGGCGCTGTCACAGCAGATGAATGGTTGGGTTTGTTCTCTTTTGTTCGGTACTTTTCTCCAGAACTTTCCTTTTGAATAAAGAAGCAGCATGTTTGCAATCTCGGGGTTCTGAGCACTAATTGTGTTTAGGTATAACGGCACAGGTACAGACACAACAGTCATCATTACTTGAACTAATGTACCTCAGAGTTCCTTGAACTGTGCTCACATAAGAACATAAGAAATAGGAGCAGGAGTAGGCCACACGGCCCCTTGAGCCTGCTCTGCCATTCAATAAGATCATGGCTGATCTTTTATCTCAACTCCATTTTCCTGCCCTATCCCCATATCCCGTGATTCCCTTAGAGTTCAAAACTCATCGATTTCAGTCTTGAATATATTCCTGGCCAATATTTATCCCTCAATCAACATCACTAATAAAAAATAGATTATCTGCTCATTATCACATTGGTGTTTGTGGGAGCTTGCTGTGTGTAAATTGACTGCTGTGTTTCCTACATTACAACAGAGACTACACTTCAAAAGTACTTCATTGGCTGTAAAGCGCTTTGGGGCGTCCTGAGGTCGTGAAAGGTGCTATAGAAATGCAAGTCTTTCTTTCAATGACTGAGAATCTACAGTCCTCTGGGGTAGAGAATTCCAAAGATCCACAACCCTCTGAATGCAGAAATTTCTCTTCATCTTAGTCCTAAATGTTCAACCCCTAATCCTGAAACTGTGACTCCTAGTTCTAGACTCTCCAGCCAGGGGAAACAGCCTCTCAGCATCTACCCTGTCAAGCCCCCTAAGAACTTTCACAAGCTATACAGAATCTATACTGGTTTTTTGGGACTGTATTTGTATATATTTTTATATCTTTTGTGAATAAAGTTAATTTTTGAAAATAAATGAACTGAACTCCATTTTGGGAGTCACATCTTTAGAACTAGGATAACTTTTACTCTACACCTGCCGATCTTTACAAACACAGCAACCAACTTGCTCCTGAATGTGCAGGGTTTTCGATCTGCCCTCCTGAGGGTTTACCTGCTCCATGCCCGAGGACCTGATCATGGCCGGGTCCAGGGTCCCAGCTCCTGTAAGCGGCTGAAACAAATTCACTCTGTCCTTTTATTTCTCCAGATCCAGCCTATCCAAAACCAGACGCTGCATTTCACTGTTCGGGCATTATGCCAAATGTATACAATAGCAAAATACTGCGGATGCTGGAAATCTGAAATAACAACAGAAAACGCTGGAAAAACTCAGCAGGCCAGGGCAGCATCCGTGGAGAGAGAAAACAGAGAAAGGTCTTCGACCTGAAACGTTAACTCTGTTTCTCTCTCCACGGATGCTGCCTGGCCTGCTGAGTTTTTCCCAACGTTTTCTGTTGTTATGCCAAATGTATATCTTGTGCGGTCTGGATAAAATAGCTTCACACTCAGGTAATGGCCTGTACTCAGCCATCTAGGAATGCAGTGCATTCTCAATTGCTATGGTTGAACTTTAATGCATCACAAGCAGTCTGAATCAAAACAAGTGAAACAAAAAGAAAAAGCAGCTTCTCATATGTGTACACAACCACAGTTACCTGAAATAAAGCTATTCTTTGTTGATTTAAAGACTAACCACTCAGACTGTGCCATCTTCCTCCAACTCCCTATGAGAGAGGGTCAACGACTGTTTAAATTAATACTGTCTACCCAACGAGGGTCAAAAATGTTTGACACCTACAGAATGTTGGAAACCTGTACTTTTTGTTATGTAAGCTTTGGCAATATGGTTCCCTGTAAACTTTCATGCCAATAAAGCATTTGAATTTGAATTTGAGAAGGAGCACTCATCAGTAACAGAGAGCAGCTGCTAAAAGCAGCACTCACTGCCTGCTTCCTGCTTAGAAGAGAACACTATAAATCCTCCTCATGGTTAGTGAGACCAAACACTCTAGAAACACATTTCTCTAGACAACAACTATAAAAATGATCACTAAAAGTACAGTCTTAGTGAACTGTGTGCATAAACTCGAGTGGCAATACCAGAGATACACATCACAGTTCCCATGTGTAATTCACATCCATACAATAGTTGAATGCTTTCGATGCATAAATCTACAAAGAATTCATATTTCTAAACAAGAAAAAAAAGAAACACACTGTAACCATATTCAAATTAAAGTCCGAATCTGGGTAATAGTCAGTTCGTGCAATCAAAACTAAGGATGTGAGTGGGGCGGGGCTGCACTGTTGCGCTGCCAGTCACGGTCGAATAGCTGAAGGATCGCTGTCCAGCGCTCCCTGCTGGAAATCAGCAGTGGTGACACTGAGGACAGCACCGGTCCCGTTATGATCGCATATGAATAATGTGACAAAAAGGTGCTGTTTTCTTCACTGTCATTCTCACTTAACAGCATTTGATTTCAAGGATCTGTTTTTAGTGTGAATTTCCTATGCTGAAGATTTTGAACACTTTTAACAACATGGTAATTTAGGACATTAATCAAGCAATCCCTCCAGGTGCAATAACAGACTAACTGCAGCTGCTTCTACAGCATTGTTCGGGAAATAGGGCAGCCGGCAGGCTCCAAATACAAATCTTATCACAATCATTAATTAGGAAGAGTTAACAAACTATTATGAGTAAATTGCTACCTCATCAAATTATCTGAACATGTCGCATCATCCACGGCACTGTCTGCTCTAAAGTCAGCCTTGACATGTTACTCAGGCAACACAGGAGAAAATAGCCGAGTACAGGGGCCAGTGTCTAACACACCGACACGCACACATAATTTACTACTGTTATTTTAAACCTAACATGTTACAAAAATGGAACTGGGGCATTTTTTAAAAAGCTGAAAAACATAAAATGCTGCAAACACTCAGCTGGCCAGACAACATCTGTGGAGAGAGAAACAGAGTTAACGTTTCAGGTCACAGATGCTGCCTGACCTGCTGAATGTTTGCAGCATGTTCTGTTTTTATTTCAGATTTCCAGCAGTATTTTGCATTTCTTTAATAAAAGGGTTACTTCTCTCCCATTCAATATATCCAGAGTAAACCAAATAAATAGTTTAAACCTTTAATCTGATAAAATTGTGTCTAGACGGACACCCATATTGTTAAAAATGATATTATGAAAAAATGAACCCAATGCCGTGTCATTGCTTTAATCCGCAATGCCGTGACTCGGATTCGAACCGAGGTTGCTGCGGCCACAACGCAGAGTACTAACCACTATACGATCACGGCGTGCTACATGGGCCATGGGAGCAAAACGCTGAAAATTACTGTCAAGTGGAACAATATTTCCGGCTAAGTTATGCATGAGATGGAATGTTATTGATCCAATGTCTCACGTGACTGAACAGTAGCCCTTCCTCAACATTCTATCCGCTTTACGAAGTATCTCTCTGCTCTCCTTCAGTTACCAACCTCTCGGCAGAATTATACGCCTATCACCCCCCAGGAACACACACAAATAATTAATTTCGCCTGAAAGAAATCACATCTTTGAATCAGTCTGAGACCCCCATATATTCATTCCTTTTGAGGCTTTAAGTAGCAGGTATCTGGCTCGGCTCATTGCCGGACTAATGGGCACGGGTGTTCATTCAATTTTTTCCACCACTCATTAATCTCCGGCGAAATTTGGAAGAAGCCACTGGTTCGAAAGCAGTTGGGCCCGGTCGTACAGTGCTTAATACTCTATATTGTGGCTGCAATAATCCCACTTAAGAAAAATTAGTGAGAAAAAGCATTTTAATAATCTTACGTGTATGTCTCAGTATTTTAAGAATATATTTCCTAATTTTAAAGAACGTTAACATTTTTGGATTCATTCACACAGAAGCACCTAAAATAATTAAATCATGGTAGTCTCTGATCACCTACAGGCAATGGAGAGGAATTTCACAGAGCTTTTTCCTAAAATGGCCTGTCCTCTTTTTCTCTTTATTGTCTCCCCAGGTGATTGCACTTCCAGGAGGATGTGTCAAGCAGGTTCCACCATGTGGGCCAGGACAAGCTTGATGGACCAGCTAGTCTTTTTCTGTGCTGTCTTTGTATGTTGGTATAGGCTTGGAGTTTCCTCCGCACTTACGGCAAGTTACACCCATAAATTGGGCACAAACCAACTACATGCCTTAAAAGAACGCGGAATTTGGATGTGAGTTACGCGCGTAACTACAATACACCCAGGTCTCCTCAATGGTGATTCAGGTGTTACAATTGGTCTCAGGGCTCCTGTGACAGCGAGGGGATAATTAAATACAGTTATTACTTCTTATCTCTCTTCAGCAACTCTGCTGGGAGTGCATATATGCTGGCAACTGTGAGGCTGAACCAGACTGTTCGCAACCTTGGTGTCATATTTGACCCCAAGATGAGCTGAGTGGAAATTCAGAAGAAACTTCTTCACCCAAGGAGTGGTGAGAATGTGGAACTCGCTACCACAGGGAGTGGTTGAAGCGAATAGTATAGATGCATTTAAGGGGAGACTAGAAAAGCATATGAGGGAGAAGGGAATAGAGGGTTATGCTGATAGATTTAGATGAGGAAAGATGGGAGGAGGCTCGAGTGGAGCATAAACGCCGGCATGGACTGGTTGGGCCGAATGGCCTGTTTCTGTGCTGTATATCCGATGTAATCCTATGTAGTGTTTCCAGTATTTTCTGTTGTTATTCCATCATTAAGTCTGCCTATTTCCATCTTCGGAACATCGGCCGTCTCCGTCCCTGCCTCAGCTCATCTGCTGCTGAAACCCTCATCCATGCCTTTGTTACCTCTATACTTGACTATTCCAACGCACTCCTGGCTGGCCTCCCACGTTCTACCCTCCGTAAACATAACCCCACTATTTAAGAAAAGAGGAAGAGAAAAACGGGGAACTATAGGCCAGCTAGCCTGACATCAGTAGTAGACAAAATGCTAGAATCTATTATTAGGGATGTGGTAACAGGGCACTTAGAAAATCATAATATGATTAGGCAGAGTCAACATGGTTTTATGAAAGGGAAATCGTGTTTGACAAATCTGTTAGAGTTTTTTGAAGATGTAATTAGTAGGATGGATAAGGGGGAACCAGTGAATATAGTGTTTCTGGATTTTCAAAAAGCATTTGATAAGGTGCCACACAAGAGGTTATTACACAAAATTAGGACTCATGGTATTGGGGGTAATATATTAGCATGGATTGAGGATTGGTTAATGGACAGAAAACAGAGTAGGAATAAACGGGACTTTTTCAGGTTGACAGGCTGTAACTGGCGGGGTACTGCAAGGATCAGTGCTTGGGCCTCAGCTATTTACAATCTATATTAATGACTTAAATGAAGGGACTGCGTGTAACGTATCCAAGTTTGCTGATGATACAAAGTTAGTTGGGAAAGTAAGCTGTGAGGAGGACGCAAAGAGGCTGCAGAAAGATATATAGACAGGTTGACTGAAGGGGAAAGAACATGGCAAACGGAATACAATGTGGGGAAGTGTGAAGTTATCCACTTTGGTAGGAAAAACTAAAAAGTAGAATATCTTTTGAATGGTGAGAGACCGAGAAATGTTTGCACTCAGAGGGACCCGGGCGTCCTTGTACATGAATCACAGAAAGTTAACAGCAGGTACAGCAAGCAATTAGGAAAGCAAATGGTATGTTAGTTTTTGTTACAAAGGGATTAGAGTATAAGAGTAAAGAAGTCTTACTACAATTATACAGGGCATTGGTGAGGCCACACCTGGAGTACTGTGTACAGTTCTGGTCTCCTTACCTAAGGAAAGACATACTTGCCTTAGAGGGAATGCAGCGAAGGTTCACTAGACTGGTTCCTGCGATGAAGGGATTGCCCTATGAGGAGAGATTGATTGACTAGGCCTATATTCCTTAGAGTTTAGAAGAATGAGAGGTGATCTAATTGAAACATATAACATTCTTAAGGGACTTGACGGGGTTAATGCTGGGAAAATGTTTCCCCTGGCTGGGGAATCTAAAACCAGGGGTCACAGTCACAGAATAAGGGGTAGGCCATTTAGGACTGAGATGAGGAGCAATTTCTTCACTCAAAGGGCTGTGAATCTTTGCAAGTCTCCAGCCCAGAGTGCTGTGGATGCTCAGTCGTTGAGTATATTCAAGACAGAGGTCGATAATTTTTTGGGAACGAAGGGAATTAAGGGATATGGGGATAGTGCAGGAAGGTGGAGTTGAGGTAGAAGATCAGCCATAAGAACATAAGAAATAAGAGCAGGAGTAGGCCATACAGCCCCTCAAGCCTGCTCTGCCATTCAATAAGATGATGGCTGATCATCGACCTCAACTCCACCTTCCCGCACTATCCCCATATCCCTTGATTCCCCTCGATTCCCCATGATTTTGTTGAATGGCGGAGCAGGCTTGAAGGGCCAAATGGCCTACACCAGCTCCTATTTCTTATGTTCTTATGTAAACTTGAGGTAATCCATATCCTAACTTGCACCAAGTCCCGTTCACCCATCACCCCAGTCCTCGCTGACCTACATTGGCTCCCGGTTATGCAATGCCATAATTTAAAAAATTTCATTCTTGTTTTCAAATTCCTCCATGGCCTCACCCCTCCCTATCTCTGTAACTTCATACAGTGCTACAACCCTCCGAGTTCTCTACGCTTCTCTAATTCTCTAAACCCCGATTTTAATCGCTCCACCATTGGCGGCCATGACTTTAGCTGCTGAGGCCCTGAGCTCTGGAATTCCCTCCTTAAACCTCTCCGTCCCTCTAACTCTCTTTCCTCCTTTAAGATGCTCTTTAAAACCTACCTCTTTTTCATCTTCCCTAATATCTCCTTCTGTGGCTCGGTGTCAAATTTTGTTTTAGAACGCTCCTGTGAAGTGCCTTGGGACGTTTTATTACATTAAAGGTGCTATATAACTACAAGTTGTTGTTGAAATAGTTGAATTCTGTTCATAAGTGTGATTGAAGCAACACACCAGTTAATTTCAGTCCGTGACTCAGATTTAAACCAAGGATTCTGCAGCCATAACACAGAGTACTAACCACGATACGATCATGGCGTGCTACATGGGCCAGGGCCTCTGGTGGCCCAAAATTATTCTAAAGTACAACTACAAGTTAATTTTAGTTACTACAGGTAGACTATCCTTTATCCGAACTTCCGAAAACCGAAAACCTCTAAAAACCGAAAGTTTTTTTGTTCAGCGTAAGTCGTGCGCACGACATGACCAGAGTGGCGCACAACTTACGTTGAGCAGGGCAGAGAGTCACAGAGTTCCCTCCTGGGTAGGAGATTGCAGGCCGAGCCGGGCAGTGTGAAGGAGGTACCGGGAGAGTGAACCCAACAATACAGAGGCCCGTCCGATAGCTGCAGCGGCCCGTCCAATATTCTTTTCTCCACCCCCACTGACCCAACCCGACCCGCGGCCCGTCCGATATTCTTTTCTCCCCCCCCCGACCCGTCCGATATTCTTTTCTCCCCCTGACCCCCGCCCGACCCCCCCGACGACCCCCCCACCCCGACCTGAACCGCGGCCCGTCCGATATTCTTTTCTCCCCCCCCACCCGACCCTGGACCTGATTTGCGGGCCAGCTTAGTAGGAGTCAGCCGATATCCGGCTTTCCAGAGAAGCAGGAAGGGGAATGAGACACGGAACAGTCGCAAGAGGTAGCCTGAACTTTTAAAATTTATATTAAATACAAATTTTCCAGTCTTATAATAATACCTTCTGAAATCCGAAAAATTCCGAAAACCGAAACTCAGCTGCTCCCAAGGCTTTCGGATAAGGGATAGTGTACCTGTACTTGTGTCCAGTTTCTGTGCAGAGAACCAGAAACTTTCCTGTTATGCAGGCAGCACGCCGTGATCCTATAGTGCCTTGTGGCTACACTACCCGGCTTTTTAATAGGAGTCACAGCATTGGGCTTTGGTTTTCAAATTAACTACACTTTCTTCCTAACACAAACTGAAGGATCTTTAACAAGAAAAAGGTGACACCTTCAAACATTAACAATTCTGTTCTCCCATTGAGCTTATCCAGTGAATAGCTGGGCCATGCAATACAGGAACGTTCCAGATTGCATCCTCATTTTGTGTTGACTTAACTGGTCTCTGGCAGAGTAAGTCACCTTCATACAATCTAAGATGTTGAATTCGGTTTGATGCATTAATGTAATTTAATTACCGTTGAAATTATGTTAATAAACCTTGTGGATGAAGCAACACATCAGTTAATTTCCGATGTGCCGACTCAGATTTCAACTGAGGTTGCTGCGCCCAAAATGCAAAGTACCAACCACTAAACGGTCACCTCACGCTACATGAGATCTGACATCCTAGGGCCCAAAAGTATTCGAATGTAGAACCACATTTTCTGTTGTCTTTTAATTACTACTTGTGTCCAGTTCCTGTGCAGAAGAACCAGAAAATTTCCTGTTCTCCAGGCAGCACGTCATGATCCTATAGTGCTTAATACTCTGCCTTGTGTCAGCTTCATAGAAATTTACAGCAAAGAAGGAGGCCATTCGACCCCTCGTGTCTGCGCCTGTCGAAAAAGAGCTATCCAAACTAATCCCACTTTCCAGCTCTTGGTCTGTAGCCTTGCAGTTTACGGCACTTCAAGTGCATATCCAAGTACTTTTGAAATGTGATGAAGGTTTCTGCCTCCACCACCCTTTCAGGCAGTGAGTTCCAGATCCCCGCCACCCTCTGGGTGAAAAAGGTTCTCCTCAACGCCCCTCTAATCCTACTACCAATCACTTTAAATCTATGTTACCTGGTTATTGACCTCTCTGCTAAGGGAAATAGATCCTTCCTATCCACTCTATCCAGGCCCCTCATCATTTTATACACCTCAATTAAATCCATGTAGACTACATCAAATCTGCTACTCTCATCAACCCTCGTTACCTCGTCAGAAAATTCAGTCAAGTTAGTCAGACACGACCTTCCCTTAACAAATCCATGCTGACCGCCCTTGATTAATCCATGCCTTTCTAAATAACGATTAATACCGTCCCTCAGATCCTACTATGGTCAAATAGCTCGCTGACGCTCATAGTCAGCAATCACACATGAATAATGGCCAATACTAGAGGCCGCTCGTCACCTCGAAGCCATATTTCAGTATCAATCACCCTCTCAGGTGAAGAGCACAGGTGATAAAGCATAATTGAATATTAAAATTACTTCAAATTATTACTGTAGCAGGCGAAAGTTAAATCAGTATTCCAGAATACTATATCCCTTAATATAAAAATATATGTTTATAATGTTAGAATTATTGATTGTTGAATGTGGTTTCATACATTGATGTAATTTAATTACCTTTGAAATTTTGTTAATAAACCTTGTGATTGAAGCAACACATCAGTTAATTTCCGTTTCTGAATAAAATCTGAGGTCCATTGCCATGTTGTTGCTTATCCACAATGTGACGACTCAGATTCAAACTGAGGTTGCCGCACCCACAATGCAAAGTACCAACCACTATATGATCACCACACGAGACCTGACATCCTAGGGCCCAAAAGTATTCTAATGTAGAACCACATTTCCTGTTGTCTGGACAGCACGACGTGATCCTAATACAAAAGCCAAATACTGCGGATGCTGGAAATCTGAAATGAAAACAGAAAATGCTGGAAATACTCAGCAGGTCAGGCAGCATCTGTGGAGAGGGAAACAGAGTTACGGTTACAAGTCGATGACCTTTCGTCAGAACTAAGTGATCCTATAGTGCTTAATACTCTGCCTTGTGGTCTTTTTAATTGGAGTGACAACATTGGGCTTTTTTTGTTTTTCAAATAAACTGTACCTTCTTCCTAACAAAAACTGAAGGATCTTTAACAAAAGACAGCCGACATGTTGAAACATTAAGAATTCTGTTCTCCCATTGGCTCATTGATATTTCATATCCTTTTATGTAATATGGTTGAAATTTTGTTCTTAAAGCAAGACTCCTATCATCGAATAAAACCTAAGGTCCATTGCCTTGTCATTGCTTTTTCCGCAATGCCGTGACTCGGATTCGAACCGAGATTGCTGCGGCCACAACGCAGAGTACTAACCACTATACGATCACGGCGTGCTACATGGGCCCTGGTGGGCAAGCTCCCAAAATTATTCTAAAGTACAACAACAAAATAGTTTTAATTACTATTTGTGTCCAGTTCCTGTGCAGAAGAACCAGAAACTTTCCTGTTCTCCAGGCAGCACGTCATGATCCTATAGTGCTTAATACTCTGCCTTGTGGCCACACTACCCGGCTTTTTAATTGGAGGCACAGCGTTGGGCTTTGGTTTTATAATCACTGCACTTTCTTCTTAACACAAACTGAAGGATCGCTAACAATTCTGTTCTCCCATTGGCTCATTGAGCTTATCCAGTGAATAGCTAAGCCGTGCAAAACAGGAACGTTCCAGATTAGATCCTCATTTTGTGTTGTCTTAACTGGTCTCTGCCAGGGCAAGTCAGCTTCATAGAAATTTACAGCAAAGAAGGAGGCCATTCGACCCCTCGTGTCTGCGCCTGTCGAAAAAGAGCTATCCAAACTAATCCCACTTTCCAGCTCTTGGTCTGCAGCCTTGCAGTTTACGGCACTTCAAGTGCATATCCAAGTACTTTATAAATGTGATGAAGGTTTCTGCCTCTACCACCCTTTCAGGCAGTGAGTTCCAGATCCCCGCCACCCTCTGGGTGAAAAAGGTTCTCCTCAACGCCCCTCTAATCCTACTACCAATTACTTTAAATCTATGTTACCTGGTTATTGACCTCTTTGCTAAGGGAAATAGATCCTTCCTATCCACTCTATCCAGGCCCCTCATCATTTTATACACCTCAATTAAATCCATGTAGACTACATCAAATCTGCTACTCTCATCAACCCTCCTTGTCACCTCATCAGAAAATTCAGTCAAGTTAGTCAGACACGACCTTCCCTTAACAAATCCACGCTGACCGCCCTTGATTAATCCGTGCCTTTCTAAATAACAATTAATACTGTCCCTCAGATCCTACTATGGTCAAATAGCTCGCTGACGCTCATAGTCAGCAATCACACATGAATAATGGCCAATACTAGAGGCCGCTCGTCACCTCGAAGCCATATTTCAGTATCAATCACCCTCTCAGGTGAAGAGCACAGGTGATAAAGCATAATTGAATATTAAAATTACTTCAAATTATTACTGTAGCAGGCGAAAGTTAAATCAGTATTCCAGAATACTATATCCCTTAATATAAAAATATATGTTTATAATGTTAGAATTATTGATTGTTGAATGTGGTTTCATACATTGATGTAATTTAATTACCTTTGAAATTTTGTTAATAAACCTTGTGATTGAAGCAACACATCAGTTAATTTCCGTTTCTGAATAAAATCTGAGGTCCATTGCCATGTCGTTGCTTATCCACAATGTGACGACTCAGATTCAAACTGAGGTTGCCGCACCCACAATGCAAAGTACCAACCACTATATGATCACCACACGCTACATGAGACCTGACATCCTAGGGCCCAAAAGTATTCTAATGTAGAACCACATTTCCTGTTGTCTGGACAGCACGACGTGATCCTAATACAAAAGCCAAATACTGCGGATGCTGGAAATCTGAAATGAAAACAGAAAATGCTGGAAATACTCAGCAGGTCAGGCAGCATCTGTGGAGAGGGAAACAGAGTTACGGTTACAAGTCGATGACCTTTCGTCAGAACTAAGTGATCCTATAGTGCTTAATACTCTGCCTTGTGGTCTTTTTAATTGGAGTGACAACATTGGGCTTTTTTTGTTTTTCAAATAAACTGTACCTTCTTCCTAACAAAAACTGAAGGATCTTTAACAAAAGACAGCCGACATGTTGAAACATTAAGAATTCTGTTCTCCCATTGGCTCATTGATATTGCATATCCTTTTATGTAATATGGTTGAAATTTTGTTCTTAAAGCAAGACTCCTATCATCGAATAAAACCTAAGGTCCATTGCCTTGTCATTGCTTTTTCCACAATGCCGTGACTCGGATTCGAACTGAGGTTGCTGCGGCCACAACGCAGAGTACTAACCACTATACGATCACGGCGTGCTACATGGGCCCTGGTGGGCAAGCTCCCAAAATTATTCTAAAGTACAACAACAAAATAGTTTTAATTACTATTTGTGTCCAGTTCCTGTGCAGAAGAACCAGAAACTTTCCTGTTCTCCAGGCAGCACGTCATGATCCTATAGTGCTTAATACTCTTCCTTGTGGCCACACTACCCGGCTTTTTAATTGGAGGCACAGCATTGGGCTTTGGTTTTATAATCACTGCACTTTCTTCTTAACACAAACTGAAGGATCGCTAACAATTCTGTTCTCCCATTGGCTCATTGAGCTTATCCAGTGAATAGCTAAGCCGTGCAAAACAGGAACGTTCCAGATTAGATCCTCATTTTGTGTTGTCTTAACTGGTCTCTGCCAGGGCAAGTCAGCTTCATAGAAATTTACAGCAAAGAAGGAGGCCATTCGACCCCTCGTGTCTGCGCCTGTCGAAAAAGAGCTATCCAAACTAATCCCACTTTCCAGCTCTTGGTCTGCAGCCTTGCAGTTTACGGCACTTCAAGTGCATATCCAAGTACTTTATAAATGTGATGAAGGTTTCTGCCTCTACCACCCTTTCAGGCAGTGAGTTCCAGATCCCCGCCACCCTCTGGGTGAAAAAGGTTCTCCTCAACGCCCCTCTAATCCTACTACCAATTACTTTAAATCTATGTTACCTGGTTATTGACCTCTTTGCTGAGGGAAATAGATCCTTCCTATCCACTCTATCCAGGCCCCTCATCATTTTATACACCTCAATTAAATCCATGTAGACTACATCAAATCTGCTACTCTCATCAACCCTCCTTGTCACCTCATCAGAAAATTCAGTCAAGTTAGTCAGGCACGACCTTCCCTTAACAAATCCACGCTGACCGCCCTTGATTAATCCGTGCCTTTCTAAATAACAATTAATACTGTCCCTCAGATCCTACTATGGTCAAATAGCTCGCTGACGCTCATAGTCAGCAATCACACATGAATAATGGCCAATACTAGAGGCCGCTCGTCACCTCGAAGCCATATTTCAGTATCAATCACCCTCTCAGGTGAAGAGCACAGGTGATAAAGCATAATTGAATATTAAAATTACTTCAAATTATTACTGTAGCAGGCGAAAGTTAAATCAGTATTCCAGAATACTATATCCCTTAATATAAAAATATATGTTTATAATGTTAGAATTATTGATTGTTGAATGTGGTTTCATACATTGATGTAATTTAATTACCTTTGAAATTTTGTTAATAAACCTTGTGATTGAAGCAACACATCAGTTAATTTCCGTTTCTGAATAAAATCTGAGGTCCATTGCCATGTCGTTGCTTATCCACAATGTGACGACTCAGATTCAAACTGAGGTTGCCGCACCCACAATGCAAAGTACCAACCACTATATGATCACCACACGCTACATGAGACCTGACATCCTAGGGCCCAAAAGTATTCTAATGTAGAACCACATTTCCTGTTGTCTGGACAGCACGACGTGATCCTAATACAAAAGCCAAATACTGCGGATGCTGGAAATCTGAAATGAAAACAGAAAATGCTGGAAATACTCAGCAGGTCAGGCAGCATCTGTGGAGAGGGAAACAGAGTTACGGTTACAAGTCGATGACTTTTCGTCAGAACTAAGTGATCCTATAGTGCTTAATACTCTGCCTTGTGGTCTTTTTAATTGGAGTGACAACATTGGGCTTTTTTTGTTTTTCAAATAAACTGTACCTTCTTCCTAACAAAAACTGAAGGATCTTTAACAAAAGACAGCCGACATGTTGAAACATTAAGAATTCTGTTCTCCCATTGGCTCATTGATATTTCATATCCTTTTATGTAATATGGTTGAAATTTTGTTCTTAAAGCAAGACTCCTATCATCGAATAAAACCTAAGGTCCATTGCCTTGTCATTGCTTTTTCCACAATGCCGTGACTCGGATTCGAACCGAGGTTGCTGCGGCCACAACGCAGAGTACTAACCACTATACGATCACGGCGTGCTACATGGGCCCTGGTGGGCAAGCTCCCAAAATTATTCTAAAGTACAACAGCAAAATAGTTTTAATTACTATTTGTGTCCAGTTCCTGTGCAGAAGAACCAGAAACTTTCCTGTTCTCCAGGCAGCACGTCATGATCCTATAGTGCTTAATACTCTGCCTTGTGGCCACACTACCCGGCTTTTTAATTGGAGGCACAGCGTTGGGCTTTGGTTTTATAATCACTGCACTTTCTTCTTAACACAAACTGAAGGATCGCTAACAATTCTGTTCTCCCATTGGCTCATTGAGCTTATCCAGTGAATAGCTAAGCCGTGCAAAACAGGAACGTTCCAGATTAGATCCTCATTTTGTGTTGTCTTAACTGGTCTCTGCCAGGGCAAGTCAGCTTCATAGAAATTTACAGCAAAGAAGGAGGCCATTCGACCCCTCGTGTCTGCGCCTGTCGAAAAAGAGCTATCCAAACTAATCCCACTTTCCAGCTCTTGGTCTGTAGCCTTGCAGTTTACGGCACTTCAAGTGCATATCCAAGTACTTTATAAATGTGATGAAGGTTTCTGCCTCTACCACCCTTTCAGGCAGTTAGTTCCAGATCCCCGCCACCCTCTGAGTGAAAAAGGTTCTCCTCAACTCCCCTCTAATCCTACTACCAATTACTTTAAATCTATGTTACCTGGTTATTGACCTCTTTGCTAAGGGAAATAGATCCTTCCTATCCACTCTATCCAGGCCCCTCATCATTTTATACACCTCAATTAAATCCATGTAGACTACATCAAATCTGCTACTCTCATCAACCCTCCTTGTCACCTCATCAGAAAATTCAGTCAAGTTAGTCAGACACGACCTTCCCTTAACAAATCCACGCTGACCGCCCTTGATTAATCCGTGCCTTTCTAAATAACAATTAATACTGTCCCTCAGATCCTACTATGGTCAAATAGCTCGCTGACGCTCATAGTCAGCAATCACACATGAATAATGGCCAATACTAGAGGCCGCTCGTCACCTCGAAGCCATATTTCAGTATCAATCACCCTCTCAGGTGAAGAGGACAGGTGATAAAGCATAATTGAATATTAAAATTACCTCAAATTATTACTGTAGCAGGCGAAAGTTAAATCAGTATTCCAGAATACTATATCCCTTAATATAAAAATATATGTTTATAATGTTAGAATTATTGATTGTTGAATGTGGTTTCATACATTGATGTAATTTAATTACCTTTGAAATTTTGTTAATAAACCTTGTGATTGAAGCAACACATCAGTTAATTTCCGTTTCTGAATAAAATCTGAGGTCCATTGCCATGTCGTTGCTTATCCACAATGTGACGACTCAGATTCAAACTGAGGTTGCCGCACCCACAATGCAAAGTACCAACCACTATATGATCACCACACGAGACCTGACATCCTAGGGCCCAAAAGTATTCTAATGTAGAACCACATTTCCTGTTGTCTGGACAGCACGACGTGATCCTAATACAAAAGCCAAATACTGCGGATGCTGGAAATCTGAAATGAAAACAGAAAATGCTGGAAATACTCAGCAGGTCAGGCAGCATCTGTGGAGAGGGAAACAGAGTTACGGTTACAAGTCGATGACTTTTCGTCAGAACTAAGTGATCCTATAGTGCTTAATACTCTGCCTTGTGGTCTTTTTAATTGGAGTGACAACATTGGGCTTTTTTTGTTTTTCAAATAAACTGTACCTTCTTCCTAACAAAAACTGAAGGATCTTTAACAAAAGACAGCCGACATGTTGAAACATTAAGAATTCTGTTCTCCCATTGGCTCATTGATATTTCATATCCTTTTATGTAATATGGTTGAAATTTTGTTCTTAAAGCAAGACTCCTATCATCGAATAAAACCTAAGGTCCATTGCCTTGTCATTGCTTTTTCCACAATGCCGTGACTCGGATTCGAACCGAGGTTGCTGCGGCCACAACGCAGAGTACTAACCACTATACGATCACGGCGTGCTACATGGGCCCTGGTGGGCAAGCTCCCAAAATTATTCTAAAGTACAACAGCAAAATAGTTTTAATTACTATTTGTGTCCAGTTCCTGTGCAGAAGAACCAGAAACTTTCCTGTTCTCCAGGCAGCACGTCATGATCCTATAGTGCTTAATACTCTGCCTTGTGGCCACACTACCCGGCTTTTTAATTGGAGGCACAGCGTTGGGCTTTGGTTTTATAATCACTGCACTTTCTTCTTAACACAAACTGAAGGATCGCTAACAATTCTGTTCTCCCATTGGCTCATTGAGCTTATCCAGTGAATAGCTAAGCCGTGCAAAACAGGAACGTTCCAGATTAGATCCTCATTTTGTGTTGTCTTAACTGGTCTCTGCCAGGGCAAGTCAGCTTCATAGAAATTTACAGCAAAGAAGGAGGCCATTCGACCCCTCGTGTCTGCGCCTGTCGAAAAAGAGCTATCCAAACTAATCCCACTTTCCAGCTCTTGGTCTGTAGCCTTGCAGTTTACGGCACTTCAAGTGCATATCCAAGTACTTTATAAATGTGATGAAGGTTTCTGCCTCTACCACCCTTTCAGGCAGTTAGTTCCAGATCCCCGCCACCCTCTGGGTGAAAAAGGTTCTCCTCAACTCCCCTCTAATCCTACTACCAATTACTTTAAATCTATGTTACCTGGTTATTGACCTCTTTGCTAAGGGAAATAGATCCTTCCTATCCACTCTATCCAGGCCCCTCATCATTTTATACACCTCAATTAAATCCATGTAGACTACATCAAATCTGCTACTCTCATCAACCCTCCTTGTCACCTCATCAGAAAATTCAGTCAAGTTAGTCAGACACGACCTTCCCTTAATAAATCCACGCTGACCGCCCTTGATTAATCCGTGCCTTTCTAAATAACAATTAATACTGTCCCTCAGATCCTACTATGGTCAAATAGCTCGCTGACGCTCATAGTCAGCAATCACACATGAATAATGGCCAATACTAGAGGCCGCTCGTCACCTCGAAGCCATATTTCAGTATCAATCACCCTCTCAGGTGAAGAGCACAGGTGATAAAGCATAATTGAATATTAAAATTACTTCAAATTATTACTGTAGCAGGCGAAAGTTAAATCAGTATTCCAGAATACTATATCCCTTAATATAAAAATATATGTTTATAATGTTAGAATTATTGATTGTTGAATGTGGTTTCATACATTGATGTAATTTAATTACCTTTGAAATTTTGTTAATAAACCTTGTGATTGAAGCAACACATCAGTTAATTTCCGTTTCTGAATAAAATCTGAGGTCCATTGCCATGTCGTTGCTTATCCACAATGTGACGACTCAGATTCAAACTGAGGTTGCCGCACCCACAATGCAAAGTACCAACCACTATATGATCACCACACGCTACATGAGACCTGACATCCTAGGGCCCAAAAGTATTCTAATGTAGAACCACATTTCCTGTTGTCTGGACAGCACGACGTGATCCTAATACAAAAGCCAAATACTGCGGATGCTGGAAATCTGAAATGAAAACAGAAAATGCTGGAAATACTCAGCAGGTCAGGCAGCATCTGTGGAGAGGGAAACAGAGTTACGGTTACAAGTCGATGACCTTTCGTCAGAACTAAGTGATCCTATAGTGCTTAATACTCTGCCTTGTGGTCTTTTTAATTGGAGTGACAACATTGGGCTTTTTTTGTTTTTCAAATAAACTGTACCTTCTTCCTAACAAAAACTGAAGGATCTTTAACAAAAGACAGCCGACATGTTGAAACATTAAGAATTCTGTTCTCCCATTGGCTCATTGATATTGCATATCCTTTTATGTAATATGGTTGAAATTTTGTTCTTAAAGCAAGACTCCTATCATCGAATAAAACCTAAGGTCCATTGCCTTGTCATTGCTTTTTCCACAATGCCGTGACTCGGATTCGAACTGAGGTTGCTGCGGCCACAACGCAGAGTACTAACCACTATACGATCACGGCGTGCTACATGGGCCCTGGTGGGCAAGCTCCCAAAATTATTCTAAAGTACAACAACAAAATAGTTTTAATTACTATTTGTGTCCAGTTCCTGTGCAGAAGAACCAGAAACTTTCCTGTTCTCCAGGCAGCACGTCATGATCCTATAGTGCTTAATACTCTTCCTTGTGGCCACACTACCCGGCTTTTTAATTGGAGGCACAGCATTGGGCTTTGGTTTTATAATCACTGCACTTTCTTCTTAACACAAACTGAAGGATCGCTAACAATTCTGTTCTCCCATTGGCTCATTGAGCTTATCCAGTGAATAGCTAAGCCGTGCAAAACAGGAACGTTCCAGATTAGATCCTCATTTTGTGTTGTCTTAACTGGTCTCTGCCAGGGCAAGTCAGCTTCATAGAAATTTACAGCAAAGAAGGAGGCCATTCGACCCCTCGTGTCTGCGCCTGTCGAAAAAGAGCTATCCAAACTAATCCCACTTTCCAGCTCTTGGTCTGTAGCCTTGCAGTTTACGGCACTTCAAGTGCATATCCAAGTACTTTATAAATGTGATGAAGGTTTCTGCCTCTACCACCCTTTCAGGCAGTTAGTTCCAGATCCCCGCCACCCTCTGAGTGAAAAAGGTTCTCCTCAACTCCCCTCTAATCCTACTACCAATTACTTTAAATCTATGTTACCTGGTTATTGACCTCTTTGCTAAGGGAAATAGATCCTTCCTATCCACTCTATCCAGGCCCCTCATCATTTTATACACCTCAATTAAATCCATGTAGACTACATCAAATCTGCTACTCTCATCAACCCTCCTTGTCACCTCATCAGAAAATTCAGTCAAGTTAGTCAGACACGACCTTCCCTTAACAAATCCACGCTGACCGCCCTTGATTAATCCGTGCCTTTCTAAATAACAATTAATACTGTCCCTCAGATCCTACTATGGTCAAATAGCTCGCTGACGCTCATAGTCAGCAATCACACATGAATAATGGCCAATACTAGAGGCCGCTCGTCACCTCGAAGCCATATTTCAGTATCAATCACCCTCTCAGGTGAAGAGGACAGGTGATAAAGCATAATTGAATATTAAAATTACCTCAAATTATTACTGTAGCAGGCGAAAGTTAAATCAGTATTCCAGAATACTATATCCCTTAATATAAAAATATATGTTTATAATGTTAGAATTATTGATTGTTGAATGTGGTTTCATACATTGATGTAATTTAATTACCTTTGAAATTTTGTTAATAAACCTTGTGATTGAAGCAACACATCAGTTAATTTCCGTTTCTGAATAAAATCTGAGGTCCATTGCCATGTCGTTGCTTATCCACAATGTGACGACTCAGATTCAAACTGAGGTTGCCGCACCCACAATGCAAAGTACCAACCACTATATGATCACCACACGAGACCTGACATCCTAGGGCCCAAAAGTATTCTAATGTAGAACCACATTTCCTGTTGTCTGGACAGCACGACGTGATCCTAATACAAAAGCCAAATACTGCGGATGCTGGAAATCTGAAATGAAAACAGAAAATGCTGGAAATACTCAGCAGGTCAGGCAGCATCTGTGGAGAGGGAAACAGAGTTACGGTTACAAGTCGATGACTTTTCGTCAGAACTAAGTGATCCTATAGTGCTTAATACTCTGCCTTGTGGTCTTTTTAATTGGAGTGACAACATTGGGCTTTTTTTGTTTTTCAAATAAACTGTACCTTCTTCCTAACAAAAACTGAAGGATCTTTAACAAAAGACAGCCGACATGTTGAAACATTAAGAATTCTGTTCTCCCATTGGCTCATTGATATTTCATATCCTTTTATGTAATATGGTTGAAATTTTGTTCTTAAAGCAAGACTCCTATCATCGAATAAAACCTAAGGTCCATTGCCTTGTCATTGCTTTTTCCACAATGCCGTGACTCGGATTCGAACCGAGGTTGCTGCGGCCACAACGCAGAGTACTAACCACTATACGATCACGGCGTGCTACATGGGCCCTGGTGGGCAAGCTCCCAAAATTATTCTAAAGTACAACAGCAAAATAGTTTTAATTACTATTTGTGTCCAGTTCCTGTGCAGAAGAACCAGAAACTTTCCTGTTCTCCAGGCAGCACGTCATGATCCTATAGTGCTTAATACTCTGCCTTGTGGCCACACTACCCGGCTTTTTAATTGGAGGCACAGCGTTGGGCTTTGGTTTTATAATCACTGCACTTTCTTCTTAACACAAACTGAAGGATCGCTAACAATTCTGTTCTCCCATTGGCTCATTGAGCTTATCCAGTGAATAGCTAAGCCGTGCAAAACAGGAACGTTCCAGATTAGATCCTCATTTTGTGTTGTCTTAACTGGTCTCTGCCAGGGCAAGTCAGCTTCATAGAAATTTACAGCAAAGAAGGAGGCCATTCGACCCCTCGTGTCTGCGCCTGTCGAAAAAGAGCTATCCAAACTAATCCCACTTTCCAGCTCTTGGTCTGTAGCCTTGCAGTTTACGGCACTTCAAGTGCATATCCAAGTACTTTATAAATGTGATGAAGGTTTCTGCCTCTACCACCCTTTCAGGCAGTTAGTTCCAGATCCCCGCCACCCTCTGGGTGAAAAAGGTTCTCCTCAACTCCCCTCTAATCCTACTACCAATTACTTTAAATCTATGTTACCTGGTTATTGACCTCTTTGCTAAGGGAAATAGATCCTTCCTATCCACTCTATCCAGGCCCCTCATCATTTTATACACCTCAATTAAATCCATGTAGACTACATCAAATCTGCTACTCTCATCAACCCTCCTTGTCACCTCATCAGAAAATTCAGTCAAGTTAGTCAGACACGACCTTCCCTTAATAAATCCACGCTGACCGCCCTTGATTAATCCGTGCCTTTCTAAATAACAATTAATACTGTCCCTCAGATCCTACTATGGTCAAATAGCTCGCTGACGCTCATAGTCAGCAATCACACATGAATAATGGCCAATACTAGAGGCCGCTCGTCACCTCGAAGCCATATTTCAGTATCAATCACCCTCTCAGGTGAAGAGCACAGGTGATAAAGCATAATTGAATATTAAAATTACCTCAAATTATTACTGTAGCAGGCGAAAGTTAAATCAGTATTCCAGAATACTATATCCCTTAATATAAAAATATATGTTTATAATGTTAGAATTATTGATTGTTGAATGTGGTTTCATACATTGATGTAATTTAATTACCTTTGAAATTTTGTTAATAAACCTTGTGATTGAAGCAACACATCAGTTAATTTCCGTTTCTGAATAAAATCTGAGGTCCATTGCCATGTCGTTGCTTATCCACAATGTGACGACTCAGATTCAAACTGAGGTTGCCGCACCCACAATGCAAAGTACCAACCACTATATGATCACCACACGAGACCTGACATCCTAGGGCCCAAAAGTATTCTAATGTAGAACCACATTTCCTGTTGTCTGGACAGCACGACGTGATCCTAATACAAAAGCCAAATACTGCGGATGCTGGAAATCTGAAATGAAAACAGAAAATGCTGGAAATACTCAGCAGGTCAGGCAGCATCTGTGGAGAGGGAAACAGAGTTACGGTTACAAGTCGATGACCTTTCGTCAGAACTAAGTGATCCTATAGTGCTTAATACTCTGCCTTGTGGTCTTTTTAATTGGAGTGACAACATTGGGCTTTTTTTGTTTTTCAAATAAACTGTACCTTCTTCCTAACAAAAACTGAAGAATCTTTAACAAAAGACAGCCGACATGTTGAAACATTAAGAATTCTGTTCTCCCATTGGCTCATTGATATTTCATATCCTTTTATGTAATATGGTTGAAATTTTGTTCTTAAAGCAAGACTCCTATCATCGAATAAAACCTAAGGTCCATTGCCTTGTCATTGCTTTTTCCACAATGCCGTGACTCGGATTCGAACCGAGGTTGCTGCAGCCACAACGCAGAGTACCAACCACTATACGATCACGGCGTGCTACATGGGCCCTGGTGGGCAAGCTCCCAAAATTATTCTAAAGTACAACAACAAAATAGTTTTAATTACTATTTGTGTCCAGTTCCTGTGCAGAAGAACCAGAAACTTTCCTGTTCTCCAGGCAGCACGTCATGATCCTATAGTGCTTAATACTCTGCCTTGTGGCCACACTACCCGGCTTTTTAATTGGAGGCACAGCGTTGGGCTTTGGTTTTATAATCACTGCACTTTCTTCTTAACACAAACTGAAGGATCGCTAACAATTCTGTTCTCCCATTGGCTCATTGAGCTTATCCAGTGAATAGCTAAGCCGTGCAAAACAGGAACGTTCCAGATTAGATCCTCATTTTGTGTTGTCTTAACTGGTCTCTGCCAGGGCAAGTCAGCTTCATAGAAATTTACAGCAAAGAAGGAGGCCATTCGACCCCTCGTGTCTGCGCCTGTCGAAAAAGAGCTATCCAAACTAATCCCACTTTCCAGCTCTTGGTCTGCAGCCTTGCAGTTTACGGCACTTCAAGTGCATATCCAAGTACTTTATAAATGTGATGAAGGTTTCTGCCTCTACCACCCTTTCAGGCAGTGAGTTCCAGATCCCCGCCACCCTCTGGGTGAAAAAGGTTCTCCTCAACGCCCCTCTAATCCTACTACCAATTACTTTAAATCTATGTTACCTGGTTATTGACCTCTTTGCTAAGGGAAATAGATCCTTCCTATCCACTCTATCCAGGCCCCTCATCATTTTATACACCTCAATTAAATCCATGTAGACTACATCAAATCTGCTACTCTCATCAACCCTCCTTGTTACCTCATCAGAAAATTCAGTCAAGTTAGTCAGACACGACCTTCCCTTAACAAATCCACGCTGACCGCCCTTGATTAATCCGTGCCTTTCTAAATAACAATTAATACTGTCCCTCAGATCCTACTATGGTCAAATAGCTCGCTGACGCTCATAGTCAGCAATCACACATGAATAATGGCCAATACTAGAGGCCGCTCGTCACCTCGAAGCCATATTTCAGTATCAATCACCCTCTCAGGTGAAGAGCACAGGTGATAAAGCATAATTGAATATTAAAATTACTTCAAATTATTACTGTAGCAGGCGAAAGTTAAATCAGTATTCCAGAATACTATATCCCTTAATATAAAAATATATGTTTATAATGTTAGAATTATTGATTGTTGAATGTGGTTTCATACATTGATGTAATTTAATTACCTTTGAAATTTTGTTAATAAACCTTGTGATTGAAGCAACACATCAGTTAATTTCCGTTTCTGAATAAAATCTGAGGTCCATTGCCATGTCGTTGCTTATCCACAATGTGACGACTCAGATTCAAACTGAGGTTGCCGCACCCACAATGCAAAGTACCAACCACTATATGATCACCACACGCTACATGAGACCTGACATCCTAGGGCCCAAAAGTATTCTAATGTAGAACCACATTTCCTGTTGTCTGGACAGCACGACGTGATCCTAATACAAAAGCCAAATACTGCGGATGCTGGAAATCTGAAATGAAAACAGAAAATGCTGGAAATACTCAGCAGGTCAGGCAGCATCTGTGGAGAGGGAAACAGAGTTACGGTTACAAGTCGATGACCTTTCGTCAGAACTAAGTGATCCTATAGTGCTTAATACTCTGCCTTGTGGTCTTTTTAATTGGAGTGACAACATTGGGCTTTTTTTGTTTTTCAAATAAACTGTACCTTCTTCCTAACAAAAACTGAAGGATCTTTAACAAAAGACAGCCGACATGTTGAAACATTAAGAATTCTGTTCTCCCATTGGCTCATTGATATTTCATATCCTTTTATGTAATATGGTTGAAATTTTGTTCTTAAAGCAAGACTCCTATCATCGAATAAAACCTAAGGTCCATTGCCTTGTCATTGCTTTTTCCACAATGCCGTGACTCGGATTCGAACCGAGGTTGCTGCGGCCACAACGCAGAGTACTAACCACTATACGATCACGGCGTGCTACATGGGCCCTGGTGGGCAAGCTCCCAAAATTATTCTAAAGTACAACAACAAAATAGTTTTAATTACTATTTGTGTCCAGTTCCTGTGCAGAAGAACCAGAAACTTTCCTGTTCTCCAGGCAGCACGTCATGATCCTATAGTGCTTAATACTCTTCCTTGTGGCCACACTACCCGGCTTTTTAATTGGAGGCACAGCGTTGGGCTTTGGTTTTATAATCACTGCACTTTCTTCTTAACACAAACTGAAGGATCGCTAACAATTCTGTTCTCCCATTGGCTCATTGAGCTTATCCAGTGAATAGCTAAGCCGTGCAAAACAGGAACGTTCCAGATTAGATCCTCATTTTGTGTTGTCTTAACTGGTCTCTGCCAGGGCAAGTCAGCTTCATAGAAATTTACAGCAAAGAAGGAGGCCATTCGACCCCTCGTGTCTGCGCCTGTCGAAAAAGAGCTATCCAAACTAATCCCACTTTCCAGCTCTTGGTCTGCAGCCTTGCAGTTTACGGCACTTCAAGTGCATATCCAAGTACTTTATAAATGTGATGAAGGTTTCTGCCTCTACCACCCTTTCAGGCAGTGAGTTCCAGATCCCCGCCACCCTCTGGGTGAAAAAGGTTCTCCTCAACGCCCCTCTAATCCTACTACCAATTACTTTAAATCTATGTTACCTGGTTATTGACCTCTTTGCTGAGGGAAATAGATCCTTCCTATCCACTCTATCCAGGCCCCTCATCATTTTATACACCTCAATTAAATCCATGTAGACTACATCAAATCTGCTACTCTCATCAACCCTCCTTGTTACCTCATCAGAAAATTCAGTCAAGTTAGTCAGGCACGACCTTCCCTTAACAAATCCACGCTGACCGCCCTTGATTAATCCGTGCCTTTCTAAATAACAATTAATACTGTCCCTCAGATCCTACTATGGTCAAATAGCTCGCTGACGCTCATAGTCAGCAATCACACATGAATAATGGCCAATACTAGAGGCCGCTCGTCACCTCGAAGCCATATTTCAGTATCAATCACCCTCTCAGGTGAAGAGCACAGGTGATAAAGCATAATTGAATATTAAAATTACTTCAAATTATTACTGTAGCAGGCGAAAGTTAAATCAGTATTCCAGAATACTATATCCCTTAATATAAAAATATATGTTTATAATGTTAGAATTATTGATTGTTGAATGTGGTTTCATACATTGATGTAATTTAATTACCTTTGAAATTTTGTTAATAAACCTTGTGATTGAAGCAACACATCAGTTAATTTCCGTTTCTGAATAAAATCTGAGGTCCATTGCCATGTCGTTGCTTATCCACAATGTGACGACTCAGATTCAAACTGAGGTTGCCGCACCCACAATGCAAAGTACCAACCACTATATGATCACCACACGAGACCTGACATCCTAGGGCCCTAAAGTATTCTAATGTAGAACCACATTTCCTGTTGTCTGGACAGCACGACGTGATCCTAATACAAAAGCCAAATACTGCGGATGCTGGAAATCTGAAATGAAAACAGAAAATGCTGGAAATACTCAGCAGGTCAGGCAGCATCTGTGGAGAGGGAAACAGAGTTACGGTTACAAGTCGATGACTTTTCGTCAGAACTAAGTGATCCTATAGTGCTTAATACTCTGCCTTGTGGTCTTTTTAATTGGAGTGACAACATTGGGCTTTTTTTGTTTTTCAAATAAACTGTACCTTCTTCCTAACAAAAACTGAAGGATCTTTAACAAAAGACAGCCGACATGTTGAAACATTAAGAATTCTGTTCTCCCATTGGCTCATTGATATTTCATATCCTTTTATGTAATATGGTTGAAATTTTGTTCTTAAAGCAAGACTCCTATCATCGAATAAAACCTAAGGTCCATTGCCTTGTCATTGCTTTTTCCACAATGCCGTGACTCGGATTCGAACCGAGGTTGCTGCGGCCACAACGCAGAGTACGAACCACTATACGATCACGGCGTGCTACATGGGCCCTGGTGGACAAGCTCCCAAAATTATTCTAAAGTACAACAGCAAAATAGTTTTAATTACTATTTGTGTCCAGTTCCTGTGCAGAAGAACCAGAAACTTTCCTGTTCTCCAGGCAGCACGTCATGATCCTATAGTGCTTAATACTCTGCCTTGTGGCCACACTACCCGGCTTTTTAATTGGAGGCACAGCGTTGGGCTTTGGTTTTATAATCACTGCACTTTCTTCTTAACACAAACTGAAGGATCGCTAACAATTCTGTTCTCCCATTGAGCTTATCCAGTGAATAGCTAAGCCGTGCAAAACAGGAACGTTCCAGATTAGATCCTCATTTTGTGTTGTCTTAACTGGTCTCTGCCAGGGCAAGTCAGCTTCATAGAAATTTACAGCAAAGAAGGAGCCCATTCGACCCCTCGTGTCTGCGCCTGTCGAAAAAGAGCTATCCAAACTAATCCCACTTTCCAGCTCTTGGTCTGTAGCCTTGCAGTTTACGGCACTTCAAGTGCATATCCAAGTACTTTATAAATGTGATGAAGGTTTCTGCCTCTACCACCCTTTCAGGCAGTGAGTTCCAGATCCCCGCCACCCTCTGGGTGAAAAAGGTTCTCCTCAACGCCCCTCTAATCCTACTACCAATTACTTTAAATCTATGTTACCTGGTTATTGACCTCTTTGCTAAGGGAAATAGATCCTTCCTATCCACTCTATCCAGGCCCCTCATCATTTTATACACCTCAATTAAATCCATGTAGACTACATCAAATCTGCTACTCTCATCAACCCTCCTTGTTACCTCATCAGAAAATTCAGTCAAGTTAGTCAGACACGACCTTCCCTTAACAAATCCGCGCTGACCGCCCTTGATTAATCCGTGTCTTTCTAAATAACAATTAATACTGTCCCTCAGATCCTACTATGGTCAAATAGCTCGCTGACGCTCATAGTCAGCAATCACACATGAATAATGGCCAATACTAGAGGCCGCTCGTCACCTCGAAGCCATATTTCAGTATCAATCACCCTCTCAGGTGAAGAGCACAGGTGATAAAGCATAATTGAATATTAAAATTACCTCAAATTATTACTGTAGCAGGCGAAAGTTAAATCAGTATTCCAGAATACTATATCCCTTAATATAAAAATATATGTTTATAATGTTAGAATTATTGATTGTTGGATGTGGTTTCATACATTGATGTAATTTAATTACCTTTGAAATTTTGTTAATAAACCTTGTGATTGAAGCAACACATCAGTTAATTTCCGTTTCTGAATAAAATCTGAGGTCCATTGCCATGTCGTTGCTTATCCACAATGTGACGACTCAGATTCAAACTGAGGTTGCCGCACCCACAATGCAAAGTACCAACCACTATATGATCACCACACGCTACATGAGACCTGACATCCTAGGGCCCAAAAGTATTCTAATGTAGAACCACATTTCCTGTTGTCTGGACAGCACGACGTGATCCTAATACAAAAGCCAAATACTGCGGATGCTGGAAATCTGAAATGAAAACAGAAAATGCTGGAAATACTCAGCAGGTCAGGCAGCATCTGTGGAGAGGGAAACAGAGTTACGGTTACAAGTCGATGACTTTTCGTCAGAACTAAGTGATCCTATAGTGCTTAATACTCTGCCTTGTGGTCTTTTTAATTGGAGTGACAACATTGGGCTTTTTTTGTTTTTCAAATAAACTGTACCTTCTTCCTAACAAAAACTGAAGGATCTTTAACAAAAGACAGCCGACATGTTGAAACATTAAGAATTCTGTTCTCCCATTGGCTCATTGATATTTCATATCCTTTTATGTAATATGGTTGAAATTTTGTTCTTAAAGCAAGACTCCTATCATCGAATAAAACCTAAGTTCCATTGCCTTGTCATTGCTTTTTCCACAATGCCGTGACTCGGATTCGAACCGAGGTTGCTGCGGCCACAACGCAGAGTACGAACCACTATACGATCACGGCGTGCTACATGGGCCCTGGTGGACAAGCTCCCAAAATTATTCTAAAGTACAACAGCAAAATAGTTTTAATTACTATTTGTGTCCAGTTCCTGTGCAGAAGAACCAGAAACTTTCCTGTTCTCCAGGCAGCACGTCATGATCCTATAGTGCTTAATACTCTGCCTTGTGGCCACACTACCCGGCTTTTTAATTGGAGGCACAGCGTTGGGCTTTGGTTTTATAATCACTGCACTTTCTTCTTAACACAAACTGAAGGATCGCTAACAATTCTGTTCTCCCATTGAGCTTATCCAGTGAATAGCTAAGCCGTGCAAAACAGGAACGTTCCAGATTAGATCCTCATTTTGTGTTGTCTTAACTGGTCTCTGCCAGGGCAAGTCAGCTTCATAGAAATTTACAGCAAAGAAGGAGGCCATTCGACCCCTCGTGTCTGCGCCTGTCGAAAAAGAGCTATCCAAACTAATCCCACTTTCCAGCTCTTGGTCTGTAGCCTTGCAGTTTACGGCACTTCAAGTGCATATCCAAGTACTTTATAAATGTGATGAAGGTTTCTGCCTCTACCACCCTTTCAGGCAGTGAGTTCCAGATCCCCGCCACCCTCTGGGTGAAAAAGGTTCTCCTCAACGCCCCTCTAATCCTACTACCAATTACTTTAAATCTATGTTACCTGGTTATTGACCTCTTTGCTAAGGGAAATAGATCCTTCCTATCCACTCTATCCAGGCCCCTCATCATTTTATACACCTCAATTAAATCCATGTAGACTACATCAAATCTGCTACTCTCATCAACCCTCCTTGTTACCTCATCAGAAAATTCAGTCAAGTTAGTCAGACACGACCTTCCCTTAACAAATCCGCGCTGACCGCCCTTGATTAATCCGTGCCTTTCTAAATAACAATTAATACTGTCCCTCAGATCCTACTATGGTCAAATAGCTCGCTGACGCTCATAGTCAGCAATCACACATGAATAATGGCCAATACTAGAGGCCGCTCGTCACCTCGAAGCCATATTTCAGTATCAATCACCCTCTCAGGTGAAGAGCACAGGTGATAAAGCATAATTGAATATTAAAATTACCTCAAATTATTACTGTAGCAGGCGAAAGTTAAATCAGTATTCCAGAATACTATATCCTTTAATATAAAAATATATGTTTATAATGTTAGAATTATTGATTGTTGGATGTGGTTTCATACATTGATGTAATTTAATTACCTTTGAAATTTTGTTAATAAACCTTGTGATTGAAGCAACACATCAGTTAATTTCCATTTCTGAATAAAATCTGAGGTCCATTGCCATGTCGTTGCTTATCCACAATGTGACGACTCAGATTCAAACTGAGATTGCCGCACCCACAATGCAAAGTACCAACCACTATATGATCACCACACGCTACATGAGACCTGACATCCTAGGGCCCAAAAGTATTCTAATGTAGAACCACATTTCCTGTTGTCTGGACAGCACGACGTGATCCTAATACAAAAGCCAAATACTGCGGATGCTGGAAATCTGAAATGAAAACAGAAAATGCTGGAAATACTCAGCAGGTCAGGCAGCATCTGTGGAGAGGGAAACAGAGTTACGGTTACAAGTCGATGACCTTTCGTCAGAACTAAGTGATCCTATAGTGCTTAATACTCTGCCTTGTGGTCTTTTTAATTGGAGTGACAACATTGGGCTTTTTTTGTTTTTCAAATAAACTGTACCTTCTTCCTAACAAAAACTGAAGGATCTTTAACAAAAGACAGCCGACATGTTGAAACATTAAGAATTCTGTTCTCCCATTGGCTCATTGATATTTCATATCCTTTTATGTAATATGGTTGAAATTTTGTTCTTAAAGCAAGACTCCTATCATCGAATAAAACCTAAGGTCCATTGCCTTGTCATTGCTTTTTCCACAATGCCGTGACTCGGATTCGAACCGAGGTTGCTGCGGCCACAACGCAGAGTACTAACCACTATACGATCACGGCGTGCTACATGGGTCCTGGTGGGCAAGCTCCCAAAATTATTCTAAAGTACAACAACAAAATAGTTTTAATTACTATTTGTGTCCAGTTCCTGTGCAGAAGAACCAGAAACTTTCCTGTTCTCCAGGCAGCACGTCATGATCCTATAGTGCTTAATACTCTGCCTTGTGGCCACACTACCCGGCTTTTTAATTGGAGGCACAGCGTTGGGCTTTGGTTTTATAATCACTGCACTTTCTTCTTAACACAAACTGAAGGATCGCTAACAATTCTGTTCTCCCATTGGCTCATTGAGCTTATCCAGTGAATAGCTAAGCCGTGCAAAACAGGAACGTTCCAGATTAGATCCTCATTTTGTGTTGTCTTAACTGGTCTCTGCCAGGGCAAGTCAGCTTCATAGAAATTTACAGCAAAGAAGGAGGCCATTCGACCCCTCGTGTCTGCGCCTGTCGAAAAAGAGCTATCCAAACTAATCCCACTTTCCAGCTCTTGGTCTGTAGCCTTGCAGTTTACGGCACTTCAAGTGCATATCCAAGTACTTTATAAATGTGATGAAGGTTTCTGCCTCTACCACCCTTTCAGGCAGTGAGTTCCAGATCCCCGCCACCCTCTGGGTGAAAAAGGTTCTCCTCAACGCCCCTCTAATCCTACTACCAATTACTTTAAATCTATGTTACCTGGTTATTGACCTCTTTGCTAAGGGAAATAGATCCTTCCTATCCACTCTATCCAGGCCCCTCATCATTTTATACACCTCAATTAAATCCATGTAGACTACATCAAATCTGCTACTCTCATCAACCCTCCTTGTTACCTCATCAGAAAATTCAGTCAAGTTAGTCAGACACGACCTTCCCTTAACAAATCCGCGCTGACCGCCCTTGATTAATCCGTGCCTTTCTAAATAACAATTAATACTGTCCCTCAGATCCTACTATGGTCAAATAGCTCGCTGACGCTCATAGTCAGCAATCACACATGAATAATGGCCAATACTAGAGGCCGCTCGTCACCTCGAAGCCATATTTCAGTATCAATCACCCTCTCAGGTGAAGAGCACAGGTGATAAAGCATAATTGAATATTAAAATTACCTCAAATTATTACTGTAGCAGGCGAAAGTTAAATCAGTATTCCAGAATACTATATCCTTTAATATAAAAATATATGTTTATAATGTTAGAATTATTGATTGTTGGATGTGGTTTCATACATTGATGTAATTTAATTACCTTTGAAATTTTGTTAATAAACCTTGTGATTGAAGCAACACATCAGTTAATTTCCGTTTCTGAATAAAATCTGAGGTCCATTGCCATGTCGTTGCTTATCCACAATGTGACGACTCAGATTCAAACTGAGATTGCCGCACCCACAGTGCAAAGTACCAACCACTATATGATCACCACACGCTACATGAGACCTGACATCCTAGGGCCCAAAAGTATTCTAATGTAGAACCACATTTCCTGTTGTCTGGACAGCACGACGTGATCCTAATACAAAAGCCAAATACTGCGGATGCTGGAAATCTGAAATGAAAACAGAAAATGCTGGAAATACTCAGCAGGTCAGGCAGCATCTGTGGAGAGGAAAACAGAGTTACGGTTACAAGTCGATGACCTTTCGTCAGAACTAAGTGGTCCTATAGTGCTTAATACTCTGCCTTGTGGTCTTTTTAATTGGAGTGACAACATTGGGCTTTTTTTGTTTTTCAAATAAACTGTACCTTCTTCCTAACAAAAACTGAAGGATCTTTAACAAAAGACAGCCGACATGTTGAAACATTAAGAATTCTGTTCTCCCATTGGCTCATT
The DNA here is from genome assembly GCF_052327205.1 of Somniosus microcephalus. Lineage (NCBI taxonomy): Eukaryota > Metazoa > Chordata > Chondrichthyes > Squaliformes > Somniosidae > Somniosus > Somniosus microcephalus. The sequence goes on from NC_141008.1 coordinate 52,548,100, forward strand.
GATATTTCATATCCTTTTATGTAATATGGTTGAAATTTTGTTCTTAAAGCAAGACTCCTATCATCGAATAAAACCTAAGGTCCATTGCCTTGTCATTGCTTTTTCCACAATGCCGTGACTTGGATTCGAACCGAGGTTGCTGCGGCCACAACGCAGAGTACTAACCACTATACGATCACGGCGTGCTACATGGGCCCTGGTGGGCAAGCTCCCAAAATTATTCTAAAGTACAACAACAAAATAGTTTTAATTACTATTTGTGTCCAGTTCCTGTGCAGAAGAACCAGAAACTTTCCTGTTCTCCAGGCAGCACGTCATGATCCTATAGTGCTTAATACTCTGCCTTGTGGCCACACTACCCGGCTTTTTAATTGGAGGCACAGCGTTGGGCTTTGGTTTTATAATCACTGCACTTTCTTCTTAACACAAACTGAAGGATCGCTAACAATTCTGTTCTCCCATTGGCTCATTGAGCTTATCCAGTGAATAGCTAAGCCGTGCAAAACAGGAACGTTCCAGATTAGATCCTCATTTTGTGTTGTCTTAACTGGTCTCTGCCAGGGCAAGTCAGCTTCATAGAAATTTACAGCAAAGAAGGAGGCCATTCGACCCCTCGTGTCTGCGCCTGTCGAAAAAGAGCTATCCAAACTAATCCCACTTTCCAGCTCTTGGTCTGTAGCCTTGCAGTTTACGGCACTTCAAGTGCATATCCAAGTACTTTATAAATGTGATGAAGGTTTCTGCCTCTACCACCCTTTCAGGCAGTTAGTTCCAGATCCCCGCCACCCTCTGGGTGAAAAAGGTTCTCCTCAACTCCCCTCTAATCCTACTACCAATTACTTTAAATCTATGTTACCTGGTTATTGACCTCTTTGCTAAGGGAAATAGATCCTTCCTATCCACTCTATCCAGGCCCCTCATCATTTTATACACCTCAATTAAATCCATGTAGACTACATCAAATCTGCTACTCTCATCAACCCTCCTTGTCACCTCATCAGAAAATTCAGTCAAGTTAGTCAGACACGACCTTCCCTTAACAAATCCACGCTGACCGCCCTTGATTAATCCGTGCCTTTCTAAATAACAATTAATACTGTCCCTCAGATCCTACTATGGTCAAATAGCTCGCTGACGCTCATAGTCAGCAATCACACATGAATAATGGCCAATACTAGAGGCCGCTCGTCACCTCGAAGCCATATTTCAGTATCAATCACCCTCTCAGGTGAAGAGCACAGGTGATAAAGCATAATTGAATATTAAAATTACCTCAAATTATTACTGTAGCAGGCGAAAGTTAAATCAGTATTCCAGAATACTATATCCCTTAATATAAAAATATATGTTTATAATGTTAGAATTATTGATTGTTGGATGTGGTTTCATACATTGATGTAATTTAATTACCTTTGAAATTTTGTTAATAAACCTTGTGATTGAAGCAACACATCAGTTAATTTCCGTTTCTGAATAAAATCTGAGGTCCATTGCCATGTCGTTGCTTATCCACAATGTGACGACTCAGATTCAAACTGAGATTGCCGCACCCACAATGCAAAGTACCAACCACTATATGATCACCACACGACACCTGACATCCTAGGGCCCAAAAGTATTCTAATGTAGAACCACATTTCCTGTTGTCTGGACAGCACGACGTGATCCTAATACAAAAGCCAAATACTGCGGATGCTGGAAATCTGAAATGAAAACAGAAAATGCTGGAAATACTCAGCAGGTCAGGCAGCATCTGTGGAGAGGGAAACAGAGTTACGGTTACAAGTCGATGACTTTTCGTCAGAACTAAGTGATCCTATAGTGCTTAATACTCTGCCTTGTGGTCTTTTTAATTGGAGTGACAACATTGGGCTTTTTTTGTTTTTCAAATAAACTGTACCTTCTTCCGAACAAAAACTGAAGGATCTTTAACAAAAGACAGCCGACATGTTGAAACATTAAGAATTCTGTTCTCCCATTGGCTCATTGATATTTCATATCCTTTTATGTAATATGGTTGAAATTTTGTTCTTAAAGCAAGACTCCTATCATCGAATAAAACCTAAGGTCCATTGCCTTGTCATTGCTTTTTCCACAATGCCGTGACTTGGATTCGAACCGAGGTTGCTGCGGCCACAACGCAGAGTACTAACCACTATACGATCACGGCGTGCTACATGGGCCCTGGTGGGCAAGTTCCCAAAATTATTCTAAAGTACAACAACAAAATAGTTTTAATTACTATTTGTGTCCAGTTCCTGTGCAGAAGAACCAGAAACTTTCCTGTTCTCCAGGCAGCACGTCATGATCCTATAGTGCTTAATACTCTGCCTTGTGGCCACACTACCCGGCTTTTTAATTGGAGGCACAGCGTTGGGCTTTGGTTTTATAATCACTGCACTTTCTTCTTAACACAAACTGAAGGATCGCTAACAATTCTGTTCTCCCATTGGCTCATTGAGCTTATCCAGTGAATAGCTAAGCCGTGCAAAACAGGAACGTTCCAGATTAGATCCTCATTTTGTGTTGTCTTAACTGGTCTCTGCCAGGGCAAGTCAGCTTCATAGAAATTTACAGCAAAGAAGGAGGCCATTCGACCCCTCGTGTCTGCGCCTGTCGAAAAAGAGCTATCTAAACTAATCCCACTTTCCAGCTCTTGGTCTGTAGCCTTGCAGTTTACGGCACTTCAAGTGCATATCCAAGTACTTTATAAATGTGATGAAGGTTTCTGCCTCTACCACCCTTTCAGGCAGTGAGTTCCAGATCCCCGCCACCCTCTGGGTGAAAAAGGTTCTCCTCAACTCCCCTCTAATCCTACTACCAATTACTTTAAATCTATGTTACCTGGTTATTGACCTCTTTGCTAAGGGAAATAGATCCTTCCTATCCACTCTATCCAGGCCCCTCATCATTTTATACACCTCAATTAAATCCATGTAGACTACATCAAATCTGCTACTCTCATCAACCCTCCTTGTTACCTCATCAGAAAATTCAGTCAAGTTAGTCAGACACGACCTTCCCTTAACAAATCCGCGCTGACCGCCCTTGATTAATCCGTGCCTTTCTAAATAACAATTAATACTGTCCCTCAGATCCTACTATGGTCAAATAGCTCGCTGACGCTCATAGTCAGCAATCACACATGAATAATGGCCAATACTAGAGGCCGCTCGTCACCTCGAAGCCATATTTCAGTATCAATCACCCTCTCAGGTGAAGAGCACAGGTGATAAAGCATAATTGAATATTAAAATTACCTCAAATTATTACTGTAGCAGGCGAAAGTTAAATCAGTATTCCAGAATACTATATCCTTTAATATAAAAATATATGTTTATAATGTTAGAATTATTGATTGTTGGATGTGGTTTCATACATTGATGTAATTTAATTACCTTTGAAATTTTGTTAATAAACCTTGTGATTGAAGCAACACATCAGTTAATTTCCATTTCTGAATAAAATCTGAGGTCCATTGCCATGTCGTTGCTTATCCACAATGTGACGACTCAGATTCAAACTGAGATTGCCGCACCCACAATGCAAAGTACCAACCACTATATGATCACCACACGCTACATGAGACCTGACATCCTAGGGCCCAAAAGTATTCTAATGTAGAACCACATTTCCTGTTGTCTGGACAGCACGACGTGATCCTAATACAAAAGCCAAATACTGCGGATGCTGGAAATCTGAAATGAAAACAGAAAATGCTGGAAATACTCAGCAGGTCAGGCAGCATCTGTGGAGAGGGAAACAGAGTTACGGTTACAAGTCGATGACCTTTCGTCAGAACTAAGTGATCCTATAGTGCTTAATACTCTGCCTTGTGGTCTTTTTAATTGGAGTGACAACATTGGGCTTTTTTTGTTTTTCAAATAAACTGTACCTTCTTCCTAACAAAAACTGAAGGATCTTTAACAAAAGACAGCCGACATGTTGAAACATTAAGAATTCTGTTCTCCCATTGGCTCATTGATATTTCATATCCTTTTATGTAATATGGTTGAAATTTTGTTCTTAAAGCAAGACTCCTATCATCGAATAAAACCTAAGGTCCATTGCCTTGTCATTGCTTTTTCCACAATGCCGTGACTCGGATTCGAACCGAGGTTGCTGCGGCCACAACGCAGAGTACTAACCACTATACGATCACGGCGTGCTACATGGGTCCTGGTGGGCAAGCTCCCAAAATTATTCTAAAGTACAACAACAAAATAGTTTTAATTACTATTTGTGTCCAGTTCCTGTGCAGAAGAACCAGAAACTTTCCTGTTCTCCAGGCAGCACGTCATGATCCTATAGTGCTTAATACTCTGCCTTGTGGCCACACTACCCGGCTTTTTAATTGGAGGCACAGCGTTGGGCTTTGGTTTTATAATCACTGCACTTTCTTCTTAACACAAACTGAAGGATCGCTAACAATTCTGTTCTCCCATTGGCTCATTGAGCTTATCCAGTGAATAGCTAAGCCGTGCAAAACAGGAACGTTCCAGATTAGATCCTCATTTTGTGTTGTCTTAACTGGTCTCTGCCAGGGCAAGTCAGCTTCATAGAAATTTACAGCAAAGAAGGAGGCCATTCGACCCCTCGTGTCTGCGCCTGTCGAAAAAGAGCTATCCAAACTAATCCCACTTTCCAGCTCTTGGTCTGTAGCCTTGCAGTTTACGGCACTTCAAGTGCATATCCAAGTACTTTATAAATGTGATGAAGGTTTCTGCCTCTACCACCCTTTCAGGCAGTGAGTTCCAGATCCCCGCCACCCTCTGGGTGAAAAAGGTTCTCCTCAACGCCCCTCTAATCCTACTACCAATTACTTTAAATCTATGTTACCTGGTTATTGACCTCTTTGCTAAGGGAAATAGATCCTTCCTATCCACTCTATCCAGGCCCCTCATCATTTTATACACCTCAATTAAATCCATGTAGACTACATCAAATCTGCTACTCTCATCAACCCTCCTTGTTACCTCATCAGAAAATTCAGTCAAGTTAGTCAGACACGACCTTCCCTTAACAAATCCGCGCTGACCGCCCTTGATTAATCCGTGCCTTTCTAAATAACAATTAATACTGTCCCTCAGATCCTACTATGGTCAAATAGCTCGCTGACGCTCATAGTCAGCAATCACACATGAATAATGGCCAATACTAGAGGCCGCTCGTCACCTCGAAGCCATATTTCAGTATCAATCACCCTCTCAGGTGAAGAGCACAGGTGATAAAGCATAATTGAATATTAAAATTACCTCAAATTATTACTGTAGCAGGCGAAAGTTAAATCAGTATTCCAGAATACTATATCCTTTAATATAAAAATATATGTTTATAATGTTAGAATTATTGATTGTTGGATGTGGTTTCATACATTGATGTAATTTAATTACCTTTGAAATTTTGTTAATAAACCTTGTGATTGAAGCAACACATCAGTTAATTTCCGTTTCTGAATAAAATCTGAGGTCCATTGCCATGTCGTTGCTTATCCACAATGTGACGACTCAGATTCAAACTGAGATTGCCGCACCCACAGTGCAAAGTACCAACCACTATATGATCACCACACGCTACATGAGACCTGACATCCTAGGGCCCAAAAGTATTCTAATGTAGAACCACATTTCCTGTTGTCTGGACAGCACGACGTGATCCTAATACAAAAGCCAAATACTGCGGATGCTGGAAATCTGAAATGAAAACAGAAAATGCTGGAAATACTCAGCAGGTCAGGCAGCATCTGTGGAGAGGAAAACAGAGTTACGGTTACAAGTCGATGACCTTTCGTCAGAACTAAGTGATCCTATAGTGCTTAATACTCTGCCTTGTGGTCTTTTTAATTGGAGTGACAACATTGGGCTTTTTTTGTTTTTCAAATAAACTGTACCTTCTTCCTAACAAAAACTGAAGGATCTTTAACAAAAGACAGCCGACATGTTGAAACATTAAGAATTCTGTTCTCCCATTGGCTCATTGATATTTCATATCCTTTTATGTAATATGGTTGAAATTTTGTTCTTAAAGCAAGACTCCTATCATCGAATAAAACCTAAGGTCCATTGCCTTGTCATTGCTTTTTCCACAATGCCGTGACTCGGATTCGAACCGAGGTTGCTGCGGCCACAACGCAGAGTACTAACCACTATACGATCACGGCGTGCTACATGGGCCCTGGTGGGCAAGCTCCCAAAATTATTCTAAAGTACAACAACAAAATAGTTTTAATTACTATTTGTGTCCAGTTCCTGTGCAGAAGAACCAGAAACTTTCCTGTTCTCCAGGCAGCACGTCATGATCCTATAGTGCTTAATACTCTGCCTTGTGGCCACACTACCCGGCTTTTTAATTGGAGGCACAGCGTTGGGCTTTGGTTTTATAATCACTGCACTTTCTTCTTAACACAAACTGAAGGATCGCTAACAATTCTGTTCTCCCATTGGCTCATTGAGCTTATCCAGTGAATAGCTAAGCCGTGCAAAACAGGAACGTTCCAGATTAGATCCTCATTTTGTGTTGTCTTAACTGGTCTCTGCCAGGGCAAGTCAGCTTCATAGAAATTTACAGCAAAGAAGGAGGCCATTCGACCCCTCGTGTCTGCGCCTGTCGAAAAAGAGCTATCCAAACTAATCCCACTTTCCAGCTCTTGGTCTGTAGCCTTGCAGTTTACGGCACTTCAAGTGCATATCCAAGTACTTTATAAATGTGATGAAGGTTTCTGCCTCTACCACCCTTTCAGGCAGTTAGTTCCAGATCCCCGCCACCCTCTGGGTGAAAAAGGTTCTCCTCAACTCCCCTCTAATCCTACTACCAATTACTTTAAATCTATGTTACCTGGTTATTGACCTCTTTGCTAAGGGAAATAGATCCTTCCTATCCACTCTATCCAGGCCCCTCATCATTTTATACACCTCAATTAAATCCATGTAGACTACATCAAATCTGCTACTCTCATCAACCCTCCTTGTCACCTCATCAGAAAATTCAGTCAAGTTAGTCAGACACGACCTTCCCTTAACAAATCCACGCTGACCGCCCTTGATTAATCCGTGCCTTTCTAAATAACAATTAATACTGTCCCTCAGATCCTACTATGGTCAAATAGCTCGCTGACGCTCATAGTCAGCAATCACACATGAATAATGGCCAATACTAGAGGCCGCTCGTCACCTCGAAGCCATATTTCAGTATCAATCACCCTCTCAGGTGAAGAGCACAGGTGATAAAGCATAATTGAATATTAAAATTACCTCAAATTATTACTGTAGCAGGCGAAAGTTAAATCAGTATTCCAGAATACTATATCCCTTAATATAAAAATATATGTTTATAATGTTAGAATTATTGATTGTTGGATGTGGTTTCATACATTGATGTAATTTAATTACCTTTGAAATTTTGTTAATAAACCTTGTGATTGAAGCAACACATCAGTTAATTTCCGTTTCTGAATAAAATCTGAGGTCCATTGCCATGTCGTTGCTTATCCACAATGTGACGACTCAGATTCAAACTGAGATTGCCGCACCCACAATGCAAAGTACCAACCACTATATGATCACCACACGACACCTGACATCCTAGGGCCCAAAAGTATTCTAATGTAGAACCACATTTCCTGTTGTCTGGACAGCACGACGTGATCCTAATACAAAAGCCAAATACTGCGGATGCTGGAAATCTGAAATGAAAACAGAAAATGCTGGAAATACTCAGCAGGTCAGGCAGCATCTGTGGAGAGGGAAACAGAGTTACGGTTACAAGTCGATGACTTTTCGTCAGAACTAAGTGATCCTATAGTGCTTAATACTCTGCCTTGTGGTCTTTTTAATTGGAGTGACAACATTGGGCTTTTTTTGTTTTTCAAATAAACTGTACCTTCTTCCGAACAAAAACTGAAGGATCTTTAACAAAAGACAGCCGACATGTTGAAACATTAAGAATTCTGTTCTCCCATTGGCTCATTGATATTTCATATCCTTTTATGTAATATGGTTGAAATTTTGTTCTTAAAGCAAGACTCCTATCATCGAATAAAACCTAAGGTCCATTGCCTTGTCATTGCTTTTTCCACAATGCCGTGACTTGGATTCGAACCGAGGTTGCTGCGGCCACAACGCAGAGTACTAACCACTATACGATCACGGCGTGCTACATGGGCCCTGGTGGGCAAGTTCCCAAAATTATTCTAAAGTACAACAACAAAATAGTTTTAATTACTATTTGTGTCCAGTTCCTGTGCAGAAGAACCAGAAACTTTCCTGTTCTCCAGGCAGCACGTCATGATCCTATAGTGCTTAATACTCTGCCTTGTGGCCACACTACCCGGCTTTTTAATTGGAGGCACAGCGTTGGGCTTTGGTTTTATAATCACTGCACTTTCTTCTTAACACAAACTGAAGGATCGCTAACAATTCTGTTCTCCCATTGGCTCATTGAGCTTATCCAGTGAATAGCTAAGCCGTGCAAAACAGGAACGTTCCAGATTAGATCCTCATTTTGTGTTGTCTTAACTGGTCTCTGCCAGGGCAAGTCAGCTTCATAGAAATTTACAGCAAAGAAGGAGGCCATTCGACCCCTCGTGTCTGCGCCTGTCGAAAAAGAGCTATCCAAACTAATCCCACTTTCCAGCTCTTGGTCTGTAGCCTTGCAGTTTACGGCACTTCAAGTGCATATCCAAGTACTTTATAAATGTGATGAAGGTTTCTGCCTCTACCACCCTTTCAGGCAGTTAGTTCCAGATCCCCGCCACCCTCTGGGTGAAAAAGGTTCTCCTCAACTCCCCTCTAATCCTACTACCAATTACTTTAAATCTATGTTACCTGGTTATTGACCTCTTTGCTAAGGGAAATAGATCCTTCCTATCCACTCTATCCAGGCCCCTCATCATTTTATACACCTCAATTAAATCCATGTAGACTACATCAAATCTGCTACTCTCATCAACCCTCCTTGTCACCTCATCAGAAAATTCAGTCAAGTTAGTCAGACACGACCTTCCCTTAATAAATCCACGCTGACCGCCCTTGATTAATCCGTGCCTTTCTAAATAACAATTAATACTGTCCCTCAGATCCTACTATGGTCAAATAGCTCGCTGACGCTCATAGTCAGCAATCACACATGAATAATGGCCAATACTAGAGGCCGCTCGTCACCTCGAAGCCATATTTCAGTATCAATCACCCTCTCAGGTGAAGAGGACAGGTGATAAAGCATAATTGAATATTAAAATTACCTCAAATTATTACTGTAGCAGGCGAAAGTTAAATCAGTATTCCAGAATACTATATCCCTTAATATAAAAATATATGTTTATAATGTTAGAATTATTGATTGTTGAATGTGGTTTCATACATTGATGTAATTTAATTACCTTTGAAATTTTGTTAATAAACCTTGTGATTGAAGCAACACATCAGTTAATTTCCGTTTCTGAATAAAATCTGAGGTCCATTGCCATGTCGTTGCTTATCCACAATGTGACGACTCAGATTCAAACTGAGGTTGCCGCACCCACAATGCAAAGTACCAACCACTATATGATCACCACACGAGACCTGACATCCTAGGGCCCAAAAGTATTCTAATGTAGAACCACATTTCCTGTTGTCTGGACAGCACGACGTGATCCTAATACAAAAGCCAAATACTGCGGATGCTGGAAATCTGAAATGAAAACAGAAAATGCTGGAAATACTCAGCAGGTCAGGCAGCATCTGTGGAGAGGGAAACAGAGTTACGGTTACAAGTCGATGACTTTTCGTCAGAACTAAGTGATCCTATAGTGCTTAATACTCTGCCTTGTGGTCATTTTAATTGGAGTGACAACATTGGGCTTTTTTTGTTTTTCAAATAAACTGTACCTTCTTCCTAACAAAAACTGAAGGATCTTTAACAAAAGACAGCCGACATGTTGAAACATTAAGAATTCTGTTCTCCCATTGGCTCATTGATATTTCATATCCTTTTATGTAATATGGTTGAAATTTTGTTCTTAAAGCAAGACTCCTATCATCGAATAAAACCTAAGGTCCATTGCCTTGTCATTGCTTTTTCCACAATGCCGTGACTCGGATTCGAACCGAGGTTGCTGCGGCCACAACGCAGAGTACTAACCACTATACGATCACGGCGTGCTACATGGGCCCTGGTGGGCAAGCTCCCAAAATTATTCTAAAGTACAACAGCAAAATAGTTTTAATTACTATTTGTGTCCAGTTCCTGTGCAGAAGAACCAGAAACTTTCCTGTTCTCCAGGCAGCACGTCATGATCCTATAGTGCTTAATACTCTGCCTTGTGGCCACACTACCCGGCTTTTTAATTGGAGGCACAGCGTTGGGCTTTGGTTTTATAATCACTGCACTTTCTTCTTAACACAAACTGAAGGATCGCTAACAATTCTGTTCTCCCATTGGCTCATTGAGCTTATCCAGTGAATAGCTAAGCCGTGCAAAACAGGAACGTTCCAGATTAGATCCTCATTTTGTGTTGTCTTAACTGGTCTCTGCCAGGGCAAGTCAGCTTCATAGAAATTTACAGCAAAGAAGGAGGCCATTCGACCCCTCGTGTCTGCGCCTGTCGAAAAAGAGCTATCCAAACTAATCCCACTTTCCAGCTCTTGGTCTGTAGCCTTGCAGTTTACGGCACTTCAAGTGCATATCCAAGTACTTTATAAATGTGATGAAGGTTTCTGCCTCTACCACCCTTTCAGGCAGTTAGTTCCAGATCCCCGCCACCCTCTGGGTGAAAAAGGTTCTCCTCAACTCCCCTCTAATCCTACTACCAATTACTTTAAATCTATGTTACCTGGTTATTGACCTCTTTGCTAAGGGAAATAGATCCTTCCTATCCACTCTATCCAGGCCCCTCATCATTTTATACACCTCAATTAAATCCATGTAGACTACATCAAATCTGCTACTCTCATCAACCCTCCTTGTCACCTCATCAGAAAATTCAGTCAAGTTAGTCAGACACGACCTTCCCTTAACAAATCCACGCTGACCGCCCTTGATTAATCCGTGCCTTTCTAAATAACAATTAATACTGTCCCTCAGATCCTACTATGGTCAAATAGCTCGCTGACGCTCATAGTCAGCAATCACACATGAATAATGGCCAATACTAGAGGCCGCTCGTCACCTCGAAGCCATATTTCAGTATCAATCACCCTCTCAGGTGAAGAGCACAGGTGATAAAGCATAATTGAATATTAAAATTACCTCAAATTATTACTGTAGCAGGCGAAAGTTAAATCAGTATTCCAGAATACTATATCCCTTAATATAAAAATATATGTTTATAATGTTAGAATTATTGATTGTTGAATGTGGTTTCATACATTGATGTAATTTAATTACCTTTGAAATTTTGTTAATAAACGTTGTGATTGAAGCAACACATCAGTTAATTTCCGTTTCTGAATAAAATCTGAGGTCCATTGCCATGTCGTTGCTTATCCACAATGTGACGACTCAGATTCAAACTGAGGTTGCCGCACCCACAATGCAAAGTACCAACCACTATATGATCACCACACGAGACCTGACATCCTAGGGCCCAAAAGTATTCTAATGTAGAACCACATTTCCTGTTGTCTGGACAGCACGACGTGATCCTAATACAAAAGCCAAATACTGCGGATGCTGGAAATCTGAAATGAAAACAGAAAATGCTGGAAATACTCAGCAGGTCAGGCAGCATCTGTGGAGAGGGAAACAGAGTTACGGTTACAAGTCGATGACCTTTCGTCAGAACTAAGTGATCCTATAGTGCTTAATACTCTGCCTTGTGGTCTTTTTAATTGGAGTGACAACATTGGGCTTTTTTTGTTTTTCAAATAAACTGTACCTTCTTCCTAACAAAAACTGAAGAATCTTTAACAAAAGACAGCCGACATGTTGAAACATTAAGAATTCTGTTCTCCCATTGGCTCATTGATATTTCATATCCTTTTATGTAATATGGTTGAAATTTTGTTCTTAAAGCAAGACTCCTATCATCGAATAAAACCTAAGGTCCATTGCCTTGTCATTGCTTTTTCCGCAATGCCGTGACTCGGATTCGAACCGAGGTTGCTGCGGCCACAACGGAGAGTACTAACCACTATACGATCACGGCGTGCTACATGGGCCCTGGTGGGCAAGCTCCCAAAATTATTCTAAAGTACAACAACAAAATAGTTTTAATTACTATTTGTGTCCAGTTCCTGTGCAGAAGAACCAGAAACTTTCCTGTTCTCCAGGCAGCACGTCATGATCCTATAGTGCTTAATACTCTGCCTTGTGGCCACACTACCCGGCTTTTTAATTGGAGGCACAGCGTTGGGCTTTGGTTTTATAATCACTGCACTTTCTTCTTAACACAAACTGAAGGATCGCTAACAATTCTGTTCTCCCATTGGCTCATTGAGCTTATCCAGTGAATAGCTAAGCCGTGCAAAACAGGAACGTTCCAGATTAGATCCTCATTTTGTGTTGTCTTAACTGGTCTCTGCCAGGGCAAGTCAGCTTCATAGAAATTTACAGCAAAGAAGGAGGCCATTCGACCCCTCGTGTCTGCGCCTGTCGAAAAAGAGCTATCCAAACTAATCCCACTTTCCAGCTCTTGGTCTGCAGCCTTGCAGTTTACGGCACTTCAAGTGCATATCCAAGTACTTTATAAATGTGATGAAGGTTTCTGCCTCTACCACCCTTTCAGGCAGTGAGTTCCAGATCCCCGCCACCCTCTGGGTGAAAAAGGTTCTCCTCAACGTCCCTCTAATCCTACTACCAATTACTTTAAATCTATGTTACCTGGTTATTGACCTCTTTGCTGAGGGAAATAGATCCTTCCTATCCACTCTATCCAGGCCCCTCATCATTTTATACACCTCAATTAAATCCATGTAGACTACATCAAATCTGCTACTCTCATCAACCCTCCTTGTTACCTCATCAGAAAATTCAGTCAAGTTAGTCAGGCACGACCTTCCCTTAACAAATCCACGCTGACCGCCCTTGATTAATCCGTGCCTTTCTAAATAACAATTAATACTGTCCCTCAGATCCTACTATGGTCAAATAGCTCGCTGACGCTCATAGTCAGCAATCACACATGAATAATGGCCAATACTAGAGGCCGCTCGTCACCTCGAAGCCATATTTCAGTATCAATCACCCTCTCAGGTGAAGAGCACAGGTGATAAAGCATAATTGAATATTAAAATTACTTCAAATTATTACTGTAGCAGGCGAAAGTTAAATCAGTATTCCAGAATACTATATCCCTTAATATAAAAATATATGTTTATAATGTTAGAATTATTGATTGTTGAATGTGGTTTCATACATTGATGTAATTTAATTACCTTTGAAATTTTGTTAATAAACCTTGTGATTGAAGCAACACATCAGTTAATTTCCGTTTCTGAATAAAATCTGAGGTCCATTGCCATGTCGTTGCTTATCCACAATGTGACGACTCAGATTCAAACTGAGGTTGCCGCACCCACAATGCAAAGTACCAACCACTATATGATCACCTCACGCTACATGAGACCTGACATCCTAGGGCCCAAAAGTATTCTAATGTAGAACCACATTTCCTGTTGTCTGGACAGCACGACGTGATCCTAATACAAAAGCCAAATACTGCGGATGCTGGAAATCTGAAATGAAAACAGAAAATGCTGGAAATACTCAGCAGGTCAGGCAGCATCTGTGGAGAGGGAAACAGAGTTACGGTTACAAGTCGATGACCTTTCGTCAGAACTAAGTGATCCTATAGTGCTTAATACTCTGCCTTGTGGTCTTTTTAATTGGAGTGACAACATTGGGCTTTTTTTGTTTTTCAAATAAACTGTACCTTCTTCCTAACAAAAACTGAAGGATCTTTAACAAAAGACAGCCGACATGTTGAAACATTAAGAATTCTGTTCTCCCATTGGCTCATTGATATTTCATATCCTTTTATGTAATATGGTTGAAATTTTGTTCTTAAAGCAAGACTCCTATCATCGAATAAAACCTAAGGTCCATTGCCTTGTCAGTGCTTTTTCCACAATGCCGTGACTCGGATTCGAACCGAGGTTGCTGCGGCCACAACGCAGAGTACTAACCACTATACGATCACGGCGTGCTACAGGGGCCCTGGTGGACAAGCTCCCAAAATTATTCTAAAGTACAACAACAAAATAGTTTTAATTACTATTTGTGTCCAGTTCCTGTGCAGAAGAACCAGAAACTTTCCTGTTCTCCAGGCAGCACGTCATGATCCTATAGTGCTTAATACTCTGCCTTGTGGCCACACTACCCGGCTTTTTAATTGGAGGCACAGCGTTGGGCTTTGGTTTTATAATCACTGCACTTTCTTCTTAACACAAACTGAAGGATCGCTAACAATTCTGTTCTCCCATTGGCTCATTGAGCTTATCCAGTGAATAGCTAAGCCGTGCAAAACAGGAACGTTCCAGATTAGATCCTCATTTTGTGTTGTCTTAACTGGTCTCTGCCAGGGCAAGTCAGCTTCATAGAAATTTACAGCAAAGAAGGAGGCCATTCGACCCCTCGTGTCTGCGCCTGTCGAAAAAGAGCTATCCAAACTAATCCCACTTTCCAGCTCTTGGTCTGCAGCCTTGCAGTTTACGGCACTTCAAGTGCATATCCAAGTACTTTATAAATGTGATGAAGGTTTCTGCCTCTACCACCCTTTCAGGCAGTGAGTTCCAGATCCCCGCCACCCTCTGGGTGAAAAAGGTTCTCCTCAACACCCCTCTAATCCTACTACCAATTACTTTAAATCTATGTTACCTGGTTATTGACCTCTTTGCTAAGGGAAATAGATCCTTCCTATCCACTCTATCCAGGCCCCTCATCATTTTATACACCTCAATTAAATCCATGTAGACTACATCAAATCTGCTACTCTCATCAACCCTCCTTGTTACCTCATCAGAAAATTCAGTCAAGTTAGTCAGACACGACCTTCCCTTAACAAATCCACGCTGACCGCCCTTGATTAATCCGTGCCTTTCTAAATAACAATTAATACTGTCCCTCAGATCCTACTATGGTCAAATAGCTCGCTGACGCTCATAGTCAGCAATCACACATGAATAATGGCCAATACTAGAGGCCGCTCGTCACCTCGAAGCCATATTTCAGTATCAATCACCCTCTCAGGTGAAGAGCACAGGTGATAAAGCATAATTGAATATTAAAATTACTTCAAATTATTACTGTAGCAGGCGAAAGTTAAATCAGTATTCCAGAATACTATATCCCTTAATATAAAAATATATGTTTATAATGTTAGAATTATTGATTGTTGAATGTGGTTTCATACATTGATGTAATTTAATTACCTTTGAAATTTTGTTAATAAACCTTGTGATTGAAGCAACACATCAGTTAATTTCCGTTTCTGAATAAAATCTGAGGTCCATTGCCATGTCGTTGCTTATCCACAATGTGACGACTCAGATTCAAACTGAGGTTGCCGCACCCACAATGCAAAGTACCAACCACTATATGATCACCACACGAGACCTGACATCCTAGGGCCCTAAAGTATTCTAATGTAGAACCACATTTCCTGTTGTCTGGACAGCACGACGTGATCCTAATACAAAAGCCAAATACTGCGGATGCTGGAAATCTGAAATGAAAACAGAAAATGCTGGAAATACTCAGCAGGTCAGGCAGCATCTGTGGAGAGGGAAACAGAGTTACGGTTACAAGTCGATGACTTTTCGTCAGAACTAAGTGATCCTATAGTGCTTAATACTCTGCCTTGTGGTCTTTTTAATTGGAGTGACAACATTGGGCTTTTTTTGTTTTTCAAATAAACTGTACCTTCTTCCTAACAAAAACTGAAGGATCTTTAACAAAAGACAGCCGACATGTTGAAACATTAAGAATTCTGTTCTCCCATTGGCTCATTGATATTTCATATCCTTTTATGTAATATGGTTGAAATTTTGTTCTTAAAGCAAGACTCCTATCATCGAATAAAACCTAAGGTCCATTGCCTTGTCATTGCTTTTTCCACAATGCCGTGACTCGGATTCGAACCGAGGTTGCTGCGGCCACAACGCAGAGTACGAACCACTATACGATCACGGCGTGCTACATGGGCCCTGGTGGACAAGCTCCCAAAATTATTCTAAAGTACAACAGCAAAATAGTTTTAATTACTATTTGTGTCCAGTTCCTGTGCAGAAGAACCAGAAACTTTCCTGTTCTCCAGGCAGCACGTCATGATCCTATAGTGCTTAATACTCTGCCTTGTGGCCACACTACCCGGCTTTTTAATTGGAGGCACAGCGTTGGGCTTTGGTTTTATAATCACTGCACTTTCTTCTTAACACAAACTGAAGGATCGCTAACAATTCTGTTCTCCCATTGAGCTTATCCAGTGAATAGCTAAGCCGTGCAAAACAGGAACGTTCCAGATTAGATCCTCATTTTGTGTTGTCTTAACTGGTCTCTGCCAGGGCAAGTCAGCTTCATAGAAATTTACAGCAAAGAAGGAGGCCATTCGACCCCTCGTGTCTGCGCCTGTCGAAAAAGAGCTATCCAAACTAATCCCACTTTCCAGCTCTTGGTCTGTAGCCTTGCAGTTTACGGCACTTCAAGTGCATATCCAAGTACTTTATAAATGTGATGAAGGTTTCTGCCTCTACCACCCTTTCAGGCAGTGAGTTCCAGATCCCCGCCACCCTCTGGGTGAAAAAGGTTCTCCTCAACGCCCCTCTAATCCTACTACCAATTACTTTAAATCTATGTTACCTGGTTATTGACCTCTTTGCTAAGGGAAATAGATCCTTCCTATCCACTCTATCCAGGCCCCTCATAATTTTATACACCTCAATTAAATCCATGTAGACTACATCAAATCTGCTACTCTCATCAACCCTCCTTGTTACCTCATCAGAAAATTCAGTCAAGTTAGTCAGACACGACCTTCCCTTAACAAATCCGCGCTGACCGCCCTTGATTAATCCGTGCCTTTCTAAATAACAATTAATACTGTCCCTCAGATCCTACTATGGTCAAATAGCTCGCTGACGCTCATAGTCAGCAATCACACATGAATAATGGCCAATACTAGAGGCCGCTCGTCACCTCGAAGCCATATTTCAGTATCAATCACCCTCTCAGGTGAAGAGCACAGGTGATAAAGCATAATTGAATATTAAAATTACCTCAAATTATTACTGTAGCAGGCGAAAGTTAAATCAGTATTCCAGAATACTATATCCCTTAATATAAAAATATATGTTTATAATGTTAGAATTATTGATTGTTGGATGTGGTTTCATACATTGATGTAATTTAATTACCTTTGAAATTTTGTTAATAAACCTTGTGATTGAAGCAACACATCAGTTAATTTCCGTTTCTGAATAAAATCTGAGGTCCATTGCCATGTCGTTGCTTATCCACAATGTGACGACTCAGATTCAAACTGAGATTGCCGCACCCACAATGCAAAGTACCAACCACTATATGATCACCACACGCTACATGAGACCTGACATCCTAGGGCCCAAAAGTATTCTAATGTAGAACCACATTTCCTGTTGTCTGGACAGCACGACGTGATCCTAATACAAAAGCCAAATACTGCGGATGCTGGAAATCTGAAATGAAAACAGAAAATGCTGGAAATACTCAGCAGGTCAGGCAGCATCTGTGGAGAGGGAAACAGAGTTACGGTTACAAGTCGATGACCTTTCGTCAGAACTAAGTGATCCTATAGTGCTTAATACTCTGCCTTGTGGTCTTTTTAATTGGAGTGACAACATTGGGCTTTTTTTGTTTTTCAAATAAACTGTACCTTCTTCCTAACAAAAACTGAAGGATCTTTAACAAAAGACAGCCGACATGTTGAAACATTAAGAATTCTGTTCTCCCATTGGCTCATTGATATTTCATATCCTTTTATGTAATATGGTTGAAATTTTGTTCTTAAAGCAAGACTCCTATCATCGAATAAAACCTAAGGTCCATTGCCTTGTCATTGCTTTTTCCACAATGCCGTGACTCGGATTCGAACCGAGGTTGCTGCGGCCACAACGCAGAGTACTAACCACTATACGATCACGGCGTGCTACATGGGTCCTGGTGGGCAAGCTCCCAAAATTATTCTAAAGTACAACAACAAAATAGTTTTAATTACTATTTGTGTCCAGTTCCTGTGCAGAAGAACCAGAAACTTTCCTGTTCTCCAGGCAGCACGTCATGATCCTATAGTGCTTAATACTCTGCCTTGTGGCCACACTACCCGGCTTTTTAATTGGAGGCACAGCGTTGGGCTTTGGTTTTATAATCACTGCACTTTCTTCTTAACACAAACTGAAGGATCGCTAACAATTCTGTTCTCCCATTGAGCTTATCCAGTGAATAGCTAAGCCGTGCAAAACAGGAACGTTCCAGATTAGATCCTCATTTTGTGTTGTCTTAACTGGTCTCTGCCAGGGCAAGTCAGCTTCATAGAAATTTACAGCAAAGAAGGAGGCCATTCGACCCCTCGTGTCTGCGCCTGTCGAAAAAGAGCTATCCAAACTAATCCCACTTTCCAGCTCTTGGTCTGTAGCCTTGCAGTTTACGGCACTTCAAGTGCATATCCAAGTACTTTATAAATGTGATGAAGGTTTCTGCCTCTACCACCCTTTCAGGCAGTGAGTTCCAGATCCCCGCCACCCTCTGGGTGAAAAAGGTTCTCCTCAACGCCCCTCTAATCCTACTACCAATTACTTTAAATCTATGTTACCTGGTTATTGACCTCTTTGCTAAGGGAAATAGATCCTTCCTATCCACTCTATCCAGGCCCCTCATCATTTTATACACCTCAATTAAATCCATGTAGACTACATCAAATCTGCTACTCTCATCAACCCTCCTTGTTACCTCATCAGAAAATTCAGTCAAGTTAGTCAGACACGACCTTCCCTTAACAAATCCGCGCTGACCGCCCTTGATTAATCCGTGCCTTTCTAAATAACAATTAATACTGTCCCTCAGATCCTACTATGGTCAAATAGCTCGCTGACGCTCATAGTCAGCAATCACACATGAATAATGGCCAATACTAGAGGCCGCTCGTCACCTCGAAGCCATATTTCAGTATCAATCACCCTCTCAGGTGAAGAGCACAGGTGATAAAGCATAATTGAATATTAAAATTACCTCAAATTATTACTGTAGCAGGCGAAAGTTAAATCAGTATTCCAGAATACTATATCCTTTAATATAAAAATATATGTTTATAATGTTAGAATTATTGATTGTTGGATGTGGTTTCATACATTGATGTAATTTAATTACCTTTGAAATTTTGTTAATAAACCTTGTGATTGAAGCAACACATCAGTTAATTTCCGTTTCTGAATAAAATCTGAGGTCCATTGCCATGTCGTTGCTTATCCACAATGTGACGACTCAGATTCAAACTGAGATTGCCGCACCCACAATGCAAAGTACCAACCACTATATGATCACCACACGCTACATGAGACCTGACATCCTAGGGCCCAAAAGTATTCTAATGTAGAACCACATTTCCTGTTGTCTGGACAGCACGACGTGATCCTAATACAAAAGCCAAATACTGCGGATGCTGGAAATCTGAAATGAAAACAGAAAATGCTGGAAATACTCAGCAGGTCAGGCAGCATCTGTGGAGAGGAAAACAGAGTTACGGTTACAAGTCGATGACCTTTCGTCAGAACTAAGTGATCCTATAGTGCTTAATACTCTGCCTTGTGGTCTTTTTAATTGGAGTGACAACATTGGGCTTTTTTTGTTTTTCAAATAAACTGTACCTTCTTCCTAACAAAAACTGAAGGATCTTTAACAAAAGACAGCCGACATGTTGAAACATTAAGAATTCTGTTCTCCCATTGGCTCATTGATATTTCATATCCTTTTATGTAATATGGTTGAAATTTTGTTCTTAAAGCAAGACTCCTATCATCGAATAAAACCTAAGGTCCATTGCCTTGTCATTGCTTTTTCCACAATGCCGTGACTCGGATTCGAACCGAGGTTGCTGCGGCCACAACGCAGAGTACTAACCACTATACGATCACGGCGTGCTACATGGGTCCTGGTGGGCAAGCTCCCAAAATTATTCTAAAGTACAACAACAAAATAGTTTTAATTACTATTTGTGTCCAGTTCCTGTGCAGAAGAACCAGAAACTTTCCTGTTCTCCAGGCAGCACGTCATGATCCTATAGTGCTTAATACTCTGCCTTGTGGCCACACTACCCGGCTTTTTAATTGGAGGCACAGCGTTGGGCTTTGGTTTTATAATCACTGCACTTTCTTCTTAACACAAACTGAAGGATCGCTAACAATTCTGTTCTCCCATTGGCTCATTGAGCTTATCCAGTGAATAGCTAAGCCGTGCAAAACAGGAACGTTCCAGATTAGATCCTCATTTTGTGTTGTCTTAACTGGTCTCTGCCAGGGCAAGTCAGCTTCATAGAAATTTACAGCAAAGAAAGAGGCCATTCGACCCCTCGTGTCTGCGCCTGTCGAAAAAGAGCTATCCAAACTAATCCCACTTTCCAGCTCTTGGTCTGTAGCCTTGCAGTTTACGGCACTTCAAGTGCATATCCAAGTACTTTATAAATGTGATGAAGGTTTCTGCCTCTACCACCCTTTCAGGCAGT
Organism: Somniosus microcephalus; assembly: GCF_052327205.1. Classification (NCBI taxonomy): domain Eukaryota; kingdom Metazoa; phylum Chordata; class Chondrichthyes; order Squaliformes; family Somniosidae; genus Somniosus; species Somniosus microcephalus. The sequence continues at coordinate 52,568,765 of NC_141008.1, forward strand.
GAGTTCCAGATCCCCGCCACCCTCTGGGTGAAAAAGGTTCTCCTCAACGCCCCTCTAATCCTACTACCAATTACTTTAAATCTATGTTACCTGGTTATTGACCTCTTTGCTAAGGGAAATAGATCCTTCCTATCCACTCTATCCAGGCCCCTCATCATTTTATACACCTCAATTAAATCCATGTAGACTACATCAAATCTGCTACTCTCATCAACCCTCCTTGTTACCTCATCAGAAAATTCAGTCAAGTTAGTCAGACACGACCTTCCCTTAACAAATCCGCGCTGACCGCCCTTGATTAATCCGTGCCTTTCTAAATAACAATTAATACTGTCCCTCAGATCCTACTATGGTCAAATAGCTCGCTGACGCTCATAGTCAGCAATCACACATGAATAATGGCCAATACTAGAGGCCGCTCGTCACCTCGAAGCCATATTTCAGTATCAATCACCCTCTCAGGTGAAGAGCACAGGTGATAAAGCATAATTGAATATTAAAATTACCTCAAATTATTACTGTAGCAGGCGAAAGTTAAATCAGTATTCCAGAATACTATATCCCTTAATATAAAAATATATGTTTATAATGTTAGAATTATTGATTGTTGGATGTGGTTTCATACATTGATGTAATTTAATTACCTTTGAAATTTTGTTAATAAACCTTGTGATTGAAGCAACACATCAGTTAATTTCCGTTTCTGAATAAAATCTGAGGTCCATTGCCATGTCGTTGCTTATCCACAATGTGACGACTCAGATTCAAACTGAGATTGCCGCACCCACAGTGCAAAGTACCAACCACTATATGATCACCACACGCTACATGAGACCTGACATCCTAGGGCCCAAAAGTATTCTAATGTAGAACCACATTTCCTGTTGTCTGGACAGCACGACGTGATCCTAATACAAAAGCCAAATACTGCGGATGCTGGAAATCTGAAATGAAAACAGAAAATGCTGGAAATACTCAGCAGGTCAGGCAGCATCTGTGGAGAGGAAAACAGAGTTACGGTTACAAGTCGATGACCTTTCGTCAGAACTAAGTGATCCTATAGTGCTTAATACTCTGCCTTGTGGTCTTTTTAATTGGAGTGACAACATTGGGCTTTTTTTGTTTTTCAAATAAACTGTACCTTCTTCCTAACAAAAACTGAAGGATCTTTAACAAAAGACAGCCGACATGTTGAAACATTAAGAATTCTGTTCTCCCATTGGCTCATTGATATTTCATATCCTTTTATGTAATATGGTTGAAATTTTGTTCTTAAAGCAAGACTCCTATCATCGAATAAAACCTAAGGTCCATTGCCTTGTCATTGCTTTTTCCACAATGCCGTGACTCGGATTCGAACCGAGGTTGCTGCGGCCACAACGCAGAGTACTAACCACTATACGATCACGGCGTGCTACATGGGCCCTGGTGGGCAAGCTCCCAAAATTATTCTAAAGTACAACAACAAAATAGTTTTAATTACTATTTGTGTCCAGTTCCTGTGCAGAAGAACCAGAAACTTTCCTGTTCTCCAGGCAGCACGTCATGATCCTATAGTGCTTAATACTCTGCCTTGTGGCCACACTACCCGGCTTTTTAATTGGAGGCACAGCGTTGGGCTTTGGTTTTATAATCACTGCACTTTCTTCTTAACACAAACTGAAGGATCGCTAACAATTCTGTTCTCCCATTGGCTCATTGAGCTTATCCAGTGAATAGCTAAGCCGTGCAAAACAGGAACGTTCCAGATTAGATCCTCATTTTGTGTTGTCTTAACTGGTCTCTGCCAGGGCAAGTCAGCTTCATAGAAATTTACAGCAAAGAAGGAGGCCATTCGACCCCTCGTGTCTGCGCCTGTCGAAAAAGAGCTATCCAAACTAATCCCACTTTCCAGCTCTTGGTCTGTAGCCTTGCAGTTTACGGCACTTCAAGTGCATATCCAAGTACTTTATAAATGTGATGAAGGTTTCTGCCTCTACCACCCTTTCAGGCAGTTAGTTCCAGATCCCCGCCACCCTCTGGGTGAAAAAGGTTCTCCTCAACTCCCCTCTAATCCTACTACCAATTACTTTAAATCTATGTTACCTGGTTATTGACCTCTTTGCTAAGGGAAATAGATCCTTCCTATCCACTCTATCCAGGCCCCTCATCATTTTATACACCTCAATTAAATCCATGTAGACTACATCAAATCTGCTACTCTCATCAACCCTCCTTGTCACCTCATCAGAAAATTCAGTCAAGTTAGTCAGACACGACCTTCCCTTAACAAATCCACGCTGACCGCCCTTGATTAATCCGTGCCTTTCTAAATAACAATTAATACTGTCCCTCAGATCCTACTATGGTCAAATAGCTCGCTGACGCTCATAGTCAGCAATCACACATGAATAATGGCCAATACTAGAGGCCGCTCGTCACCTCGAAGCCATATTTCAGTATCAATCACCCTCTCAGGTGAAGAGCACAGGTGATAAAGCATAATTGAATATTAAAATTACCTCAAATTATTACTGTAGCAGGCGAAAGTTAAATCAGTATTCCAGAATACTATATCCCTTAATATAAAAATATATGTTTATAATGTTAGAATTATTGATTGTTGGATGTGGTTTCATACATTGATGTAATTTAATTACCTTTGAAATTTTGTTAATAAACCTTGTGATTGAAGCAACACATCAGTTAATTTCCGTTTCTGAATAAAATCTGAGGTCCATTGCCATGTCGTTGCTTATCCACAATGTGACGACTCAGATTCAAACTGAGATTGCCGCACCCACAATGCAAAGTACCAACCACTATATGATCACCACACGACACCTGACATCCTAGGGCCCAAAAGTATTCTAATGTAGAACCACATTTCCTGTTGTCTGGACAGCACGACGTGATCCTAATACAAAAGCCAAATACTGCGGATGCTGGAAATCTGAAATGAAAACAGAAAATGCTGGAAATACTCAGCAGGTCAGGCAGCATCTGTGGAGAGGGAAACAGAGTTACGGTTACAAGTCGATGACTTTTCGTCAGAACTAAGTGATCCTATAGTGCTTAATACTCTGCCTTGTGGTCTTTTTAATTGGAGTGACAACATTGGGCTTTTTTTGTTTTTCAAATAAACTGTACCTTCTTCCGAACAAAAACTGAAGGATCTTTAACAAAAGACAGCCGACATGTTGAAACATTAAGAATTCTGTTCTCCCATTGGCTCATTGATATTTCATATCCTTTTATGTAATATGGTTGAAATTTTGTTCTTAAAGCAAGACTCCTATCATCGAATAAAACCTAAGGTCCATTGCCTTGTCATTGCTTTTTCCACAATGCCGTGACTTGGATTCGAACCGAGGTTGCTGCGGCCACAACGCAGAGTACTAACCACTATACGATCACGGCGTGCTACATGGGCCCTGGTGGGCAAGTTCCCAAAATTATTCTAAAGTACAACAACAAAATAGTTTTAATTACTATTTGTGTCCAGTTCCTGTGCAGAAGAACCAGAAACTTTCCTGTTCTCCAGGCAGCACGTCATGATCCTATAGTGCTTAATACTCTGCCTTGTGGCCACACTACCCGGCTTTTTAATTGGAGGCACAGCGTTGGGCTTTGGTTTTATAATCACTGCACTTTCTTCTTAACACAAACTGAAGGATCGCTAACAATTCTGTTCTCCCATTGGCTCATTGAGCTTATCCAGTGAATAGCTAAGCCGTGCAAAACAGGAACGTTCCAGATTAGATCCTCATTTTGTGTTGTCTTAACTGGTCTCTGCCAGGGCAAGTCAGCTTCATAGAAATTTACAGCAAAGAAGGAGGCCATTCGACCCCTCGTGTCTGCGCCTGTCGAAAAAGAGCTATCCAAACTAATCCCACTTTCCAGCTCTTGGTCTGTAGCCTTGCAGTTTACGGCACTTCAAGTGCATATCCAAGTACTTTATAAATGTGATGAAGGTTTCTGCCTCTACCACCCTTTCAGGCAGTTAGTTCCAGATCCCCGCCACCCTCTGGGTGAAAAAGGTTCTCCTCAACTCCCCTCTAATCCTACTACCAATTACTTTAAATCTATGTTACCTGGTTATTGACCTCTTTGCTAAGGGAAATAGATCCTTCCTATCCACTCTATCCAGGCCCCTCATCATTTTATACACCTCAATTAAATCCATGTAGACTACATCAAATCTGCTACTCTCATCAACCCTCCTTGTCACCTCATCAGAAAATTCAGTCAAGTTAGTCAGACACGACCTTCCCTTAATAAATCCACGCTGACCGCCCTTGATTAATCCGTGCCTTTCTAAATAACAATTAATACTGTCCCTCAGATCCTACTATGGTCAAATAGCTCGCTGACGCTCATAGTCAGCAATCACACATGAATAATGGCCAATACTAGAGGCCGCTCGTCACCTCGAAGCCATATTTCAGTATCAATCACCCTCTCAGGTGAAGAGGACAGGTGATAAAGCATAATTGAATATTAAAATTACCTCAAATTATTACTGTAGCAGGCGAAAGTTAAATCAGTATTCCAGAATACTATATCCCTTAATATAAAAATATATGTTTATAATGTTAGAATTATTGATTGTTGAATGTGGTTTCATACATTGATGTAATTTAATTACCTTTGAAATTTTGTTAATAAACCTTGTGATTGAAGCAACACATCAGTTAATTTCCGTTTCTGAATAAAATCTGAGGTCCATTGCCATGTCGTTGCTTATCCACAATGTGACGACTCAGATTCAAACTGAGGTTGCCGCACCCACAATGCAAAGTACCAACCACTATATGATCACCACACGAGACCTGACATCCTAGGGCCCAAAAGTATTCTAATGTAGAACCACATTTCCTGTTGTCTGGACAGCACGACGTGATCCTAATACAAAAGCCAAATACTGCGGATGCTGGAAATCTGAAATGAAAACAGAAAATGCTGGAAATACTCAGCAGGTCAGGCAGCATCTGTGGAGAGGGAAACAGAGTTACGGTTACAAGTCGATGACTTTTCGTCAGAACTAAGTGATCCTATAGTGCTTAATACTCTGCCTTGTGGTCATTTTAATTGGAGTGACAACATTGGGCTTTTTTTGTTTTTCAAATAAACTGTACCTTCTTCCTAACAAAAACTGAAGGATCTTTAACAAAAGACAGCCGACATGTTGAAACATTAAGAATTCTGTTCTCCCATTGGCTCATTGATATTTCATATCCTTTTATGTAATATGGTTGAAATTTTGTTCTTAAAGCAAGACTCCTATCATCGAATAAAACCTAAGGTCCATTGCCTTGTCATTGCTTTTTCCACAATGCCGTGACTCGGATTCGAACCGAGGTTGCTGCGGCCACAACGCAGAGTACTAACCACTATACGATCACGGCGTGCTACATGGGCCCTGGTGGGCAAGCTCCCAAAATTATTCTAAAGTACAACAGCAAAATAGTTTTAATTACTATTTGTGTCCAGTTCCTGTGCAGAAGAACCAGAAACTTTCCTGTTCTCCAGGCAGCACGTCATGATCCTATAGTGCTTAATACTCTGCCTTGTGGCCACACTACCCGGCTTTTTAATTGGAGGCACAGCGTTGGGCTTTGGTTTTATAATCACTGCACTTTCTTCTTAACACAAACTGAAGGATCGCTAACAATTCTGTTCTCCCATTGGCTCATTGAGCTTATCCAGTGAATAGCTAAGCCGTGCAAAACAGGAACGTTCCAGATTAGATCCTCATTTTGTGTTGTCTTAACTGGTCTCTGCCAGGGCAAGTCAGCTTCATAGAAATTTACAGCAAAGAAGGAGGCCATTCGACCCCTCGTGTCTGCGCCTGTCGAAAAAGAGCTATCCAAACTAATCCCACTTTCCAGCTCTTGGTCTGTAGCCTTGCAGTTTACGGCACTTCAAGTGCATATCCAAGTACTTTATAAATGTGATGAAGGTTTCTGCCTCTACCACCCTTTCAGGCAGTTAGTTCCAGATCCCCGCCACCCTCTGGGTGAAAAAGGTTCTCCTCAACTCCCCTCTAATCCTACTACCAATTACTTTAAATCTATGTTACCTGGTTATTGACCTCTTTGCTAAGGGAAATAGATCCTTCCTATCCACTCTATCCAGGCCCCTCATCATTTTATACACCTCAATTAAATCCATGTAGACTACATCAAATCTGCTACTCTCATCAACCCTCCTTGTCACCTCATCAGAAAATTCAGTCAAGTTAGTCAGACACGACCTTCCCTTAACAAATCCACGCTGACCGCCCTTGATTAATCCGTGCCTTTCTAAATAACAATTAATACTGTCCCTCAGATCCTACTATGGTCAAATAGCTCGCTGACGCTCATAGTCAGCAATCACACATGAATAATGGCCAATACTAGAGGCCGCTCGTCACCTCGAAGCCATATTTCAGTATCAATCACCCTCTCAGGTGAAGAGCACAGGTGATAAAGCATAATTGAATATTAAAATTACCTCAAATTATTACTGTAGCAGGCGAAAGTTAAATCAGTATTCCAGAATACTATATCCCTTAATATAAAAATATATGTTTATAATGTTAGAATTATTGATTGTTGAATGTGGTTTCATACATTGATGTAATTTAATTACCTTTGAAATTTTGTTAATAAACCTTGTGATTGAAGCAACACATCAGTTAATTTCCGTTTCTGAATAAAATCTGAGGTCCATTGCCATGTCGTTGCTTATCCACAATGTGACGACTCAGATTCAAACTGAGGTTGCCGCACCCACAATGCAAAGTACCAACCACTATATGATCACCACACGAGACCTGACATCCTAGGGCCCAAAAGTATTCTAATGTAGAACCACATTTCCTGTTGTCTGGACAGCACGACGTGATCCTAATACAAAAGCCAAATACTGCGGATGCTGGAAATCTGAAATGAAAACAGAAAATGCTGGAAATACTCAGCAGGTCAGGCAGCATCTGTGGAGAGGGAAACAGAGTTACGGTTACAAGTCGATGACCTTTCGTCAGAACTAAGTGATCCTATAGTGCTTAATACTCTGCCTTGTGGTCTTTTTAATTGGAGTGACAACATTGGGCTTTTTTTGTTTTTCAAATAAACTGTACCTTCTTCCTAACAAAAACTGAAGAATCTTTAACAAAAGACAGCCGACATGTTGAAACATTAAGAATTCTGTTCTCCCATTGGCTCATTGATATTTCATATCCTTTTATGTAATATGGTTGAAATTTTGTTCTTAAAGCAAGACTCCTATCATCGAATAAAACCTAAGGTCCATTGCCTTGTCATTGCTTTTTCCGCAATGCCGTGACTCGGATTCGAACCGAGGTTGCTGCGGCCACAACGGAGAGTACTAACCACTATACGATCACGGCGTGCTACATGGGCCCTGGTGGGCAAGCTCCCAAAATTATTCTAAAGTACAACAACAAAATAGTTTTAATTACTATTTGTGTCCAGTTCCTGTGCAGAAGAACCAGAAACTTTCCTGTTCTCCAGGCAGCACGTCATGATCCTATAGTGCTTAATACTCTGCCTTGTGGCCACACTACCCGGCTTTTTAATTGGAGGCACAGCGTTGGGCTTTGGTTTTATAATCACTGCACTTTCTTCTTAACACAAACTGAAGGATCGCTAACAATTCTGTTCTCCCATTGGCTCATTGAGCTTATCCAGTGAATAGCTAAGCCGTGCAAAACAGGAACGTTCCAGATTAGATCCTCATTTTGTGTTGTCTTAACTGGTCTCTGCCAGGGCAAGTCAGCTTCATAGAAATTTACAGCAAAGAAGGAGGCCATTCGACCCCTCGTGTCTGCGCCTGTCGAAAAAGAGCTATCCAAACTAATCCCACTTTCCAGCTCTTGGTCTGCAGCCTTGCAGTTTACGGCACTTCAAGTGCATATCCAAGTACTTTATAAATGTGATGAAGGTTTCTGCCTCTACCACCCTTTCAGGCAGTGAGTTCCAGATCCCCGCCACCCTCTGGGTGAAAAAGGTTCTCCTCAACGTCCCTCTAATCCTACTACCAATTACTTTAAATCTATGTTACCTGGTTATTGACCTCTTTGCTGAGGGAAATAGATCCTTCCTATCCACTCTATCCAGGCCCCTCATCATTTTATACACCTCAATTAAATCCATGTAGACTACATCAAATCTGCTACTCTCATCAACCCTCCTTGTTACCTCATCAGAAAATTCAGTCAAGTTAGTCAGGCACGACCTTCCCTTAACAAATCCACGCTGACCGCCCTTGATTAATCCGTGCCTTTCTAAATAACAATTAATACTGTCCCTCAGATCCTACTATGGTCAAATAGCTCGCTGACGCTCATAGTCAGCAATCACACATGAATAATGGCCAATACTAGAGGCCGCTCGTCACCTCGAAGCCATATTTCAGTATCAATCACCCTCTCAGGTGAAGAGCACAGGTGATAAAGCATAATTGAATATTAAAATTACTTCAAATTATTACTGTAGCAGGCGAAAGTTAAATCAGTATTCCAGAATACTATATCCCTTAATATAAAAATATATGTTTATAATGTTAGAATTATTGATTGTTGAATGTGGTTTCATACATTGATGTAATTTAATTACCTTTGAAATTTTGTTAATAAACCTTGTGATTGAAGCAACACATCAGTTAATTTCCGTTTCTGAATAAAATCTGAGGTCCATTGCCATGTCGTTGCTTATCCACAATGTGACGACTCAGATTCAAACTGAGGTTGCCGCACCCACAATGCAAAGTACCAACCACTATATGATCACCTCACGCTACATGAGACCTGACATCCTAGGGCCCAAAAGTATTCTAATGTAGAACCACATTTCCTGTTGTCTGGACAGCACGACGTGATCCTAATACAAAAGCCAAATACTGCGGATGCTGGAAATCTGAAATGAAAACAGAAAATGCTGGAAATACTCAGCAGGTCAGGCAGCATCTGTGGAGAGGGAAACAGAGTTACGGTTACAAGTCGATGACCTTTCGTCAGAACTAAGTGATCCTATAGTGCTTAATACTCTGCCTTGTGGTCTTTTTAATTGGAGTGACAACATTGGGCTTTTTTTGTTTTTCAAATAAACTGTACCTTCTTCCTAACAAAAACTGAAGGATCTTTAACAAAAGACAGCCGACATGTTGAAACATTAAGAATTCTGTTCTCCCATTGGCTCATTGATATTTCATATCCTTTTATGTAATATGGTTGAAATTTTGTTCTTAAAGCAAGACTCCTATCATCGAATAAAACCTAAGGTCCATTGCCTTGTCAGTGCTTTTTCCACAATGCCGTGACTCGGATTCGAACCGAGGTTGCTGCGGCCACAACGCAGAGTACTAACCACTATACGATCACGGCGTGCTACAGGGGCCCTGGTGGACAAGCTCCCAAAATTATTCTAAAGTACAACAACAAAATAGTTTTAATTACTATTTGTGTCCAGTTCCTGTGCAGAAGAACCAGAAACTTTCCTGTTCTCCAGGCAGCACGTCATGATCCTATAGTGCTTAATACTCTGCCTTGTGGCCACACTACCCGGCTTTTTAATTGGAGGCACAGCGTTGGGCTTTGGTTTTATAATCACTGCACTTTCTTCTTAACACAAACTGAAGGATCGCTAACAATTCTGTTCTCCCATTGGCTCATTGAGCTTATCCAGTGAATAGCTAAGCCGTGCAAAACAGGAACGTTCCAGATTAGATCCTCATTTTGTGTTGTCTTAACTGGTCTCTGCCAGGGCAAGTCAGCTTCATAGAAATTTACAGCAAAGAAGGAGGCCATTCGACCCCTCGTGTCTGCGCCTGTCGAAAAAGAGCTATCCAAACTAATCCCACTTTCCAGCTCTTGGTCTGCAGCCTTGCAGTTTACGGCACTTCAAGTGCATATCCAAGTACTTTATAAATGTGATGAAGGTTTCTGCCTCTACCACCCTTTCAGGCAGTGAGTTCCAGATCCTCGCCACCCTCTGGGTGAAAAAGGTTCTCCTCAACACCCCTCTAATCCTACTACCAATTACTTTAAATCTATGTTACCTGGTTATTGACCTCTTTGCTAAGGGAAATAGATCCTTCCTATCCACTCTATCCAGGCCCCTCATCATTTTATACACCTCAATTAAATCCATGTAGACTACATCAAATCTGCTACTCTCATCAACCCTCCTTGTTACCTCATCAGAAAATTCAGTCAAGTTAGTCAGGCACGACCTTCCCTTAACAAATCCACGCTGACCGCCCTTGATTAATCCGTGCCTTTCTAAATAACAATTAATACTGTCCCTCAGATCCTACTATGGTCAAATAGCTCGCTGACGCTCATAGTCAGCAATCACACATGAATAATGGCCAATACTAGAGGCCGCTCGTCACCTCGAAGCCATATTTCAGTATCAATCACCCTCTCAGGTGAAGAGCACAGGTGATAAAGCATAATTGAATATTAAAATTACTTCAAATTATTACTGTAGCAGGCGAAAGTTAAATCAGTATTCCAGAATACTATATCCCTTAATATAAAAATATATGTTTATAATGTTAGAATTATTGATTGTTGAATGTGGTTTCATACATTGATGTAATTTAATTACCTTTGAAATTTTGTTAATAAACCTTGTGATTGAAGCAACACATCAGTTAATTTCCGTTTCTGAATAAAATCTGAGGTCCATTGCCATGTCGTTGCTTATCCACAATGTGACGACTCAGATTCAAACTGAGGTTGCCGCACCCACAATGCAAAGTACCAACCACTATATGATCACCACACGAGACCTGACATCCTAGGGCCCTAAAGTATTCTAATGTAGAACCACATTTCCTGTTGTCTGGACAGCACGACGTGATCCTAATACAAAAGCCAAATACTGCGGATGCTGGAAATCTGAAATGAAAACAGAAAATGCTGGAAATACTCAGCAGGTCAGGCAGCATCTGTGGAGAGGGAAACAGAGTTACGGTTACAAGTCGATGACTTTTCGTCAGAACTAAGTGATCCTATAGTGCTTAATACTCTGCCTTGTGGTCTTTTTAATTGGAGTGACAACATTGGGCTTTTTTTGTTTTTCAAATAAACTGTACCTTCTTCCTAACAAAAACTGAAGGATCTTTAACAAAAGACAGCCGACATGTTGAAACATTAAGAATTCTGTTCTCCCATTGGCTCATTGATATTTCATATCCTTTTATGTAATATGGTTGAAATTTTGTTCTTAAAGCAAGACTCCTATCATCGAATAAAACCTAAGGTCCATTGCCTTGTCATTGCTTTTTCCACAATGCCGTGACTCGGATTCGAACCGAGGTTGCTGCGGCCACAACGCAGAGTACGAACCACTATACGATCACGGCGTGCTACATGGGCCCTGGTGGAGAAGCTCCCAAAATTATTCTAAAGTACAACAGCAAAATAGTTTTAATTACTATTTGTGTCCAGTTCCTGTGCAGAAGAACCAGAAACTTTCCTGTTCTCCAGGCAGCACGTCATGATCCTATAGTGCTTAATACTCTGCCTTGTGGCCACACTACCCGGCTTTTTAATTGGAGGCACAGCGTTGGGCTTTGGTTTTATAATCACTGCACTTTCTTCTTAACACAAACTGAAGGATCGCTAACAATTCTGTTCTCCCATTGAGCTTATCCAGTGAATAGCTAAGCCGTGCAAAACAGGAACGTTCCAGATTAGATCCTCATTTTGTGTTGTCTTAACTGGTCTCTGCCAGGGCAAGTCAGCTTCATAGAAATTTACAGCAAAGAAGGAGGCCATTCGACCCCTCGTGTCTGCGCCTGTCGAAAAAGAGCTATCCAAACTAATCCCACTTTCCAGCTCTTGGTCTGTAGCCTTGCAGTTTACGGCACTTCAAGTGCATATCCAAGTACTTTATAAATGTGATGAAGGTTTCTGCCTCTACCACCCTTTCAGGCAGTGAGTTCCAGATCCCCGCCACCCTCTGGGTGAAAAAGGTTCTCCTCAACGCCCCTCTAATCCTACTACCAATTACTTTAAATCTATGTTACCTGGTTATTGACCTCTTTGCTAAGGGAAATAGATCCTTCCTATCCACTCTATCCAGGCCCCTCATCATTTTATACACCTCAATTAAATCCATGTAGACTACATCAAATCTGCTACTCTCATCAACCCTCCTTGTTACCTCATCAGAAAATTCAGTCAAGTTAGTCAGACACGACCTTCCCTTAACAAATCCGCGCTGACCGCCCTTGATTAATCCGTGCCTTTCTAAATAACAATTAATACTGTCCCTCAGATCCTACTATGGTCAAATAGCTCGCTGACGCTCATAGTCAGCAATCACACATGAATAATGGCCAATACTAGAGGCCGCTCGTCACCTCGAAGCCATATTTCAGTATCAATCACCCTCTCAGGTGAAGAGCACAGGTGATAAAGCATAATTGAATATTAAAATTACCTCAAATTATTACTGTAGCAGGCGAAAGTTAAATCAGTATTCCAGAATACTATATCCTTTAATATAAAAATATATGTTTATAATGTTAGAATTATTGATTGTTGGATGTGGTTTCATACATTGATGTAATTTAATTACCTTTGAAATTTTGTTAATAAACCTTGTGATTGAAGCAACACATCAGTTAATTTCCGTTTCTGAATAAAATCTGAGGTCCATTGCCATGTCGTTGCTTATCCACAATGTGACGACTCAGATTCAAACTGAGATTGCCGCACCCACAATGCAAAGTACCAACCACTATATGATCACCACACGCTACATGAGACCTGACATCCTAGGGCCCAAAAGTATTCTAATGTAGAACCACATTTCCTGTTGTCTGGACAGCACGACGTGATCCTAATACAAAAGCCAAATACTGCGGATGCTGGAAATCTGAAATGAAAACAGAAAATGCTGGAAATACTCAGCAGGTCAGGCAGCATCTGTGGAGAGGGAAACAGAGTTACGGTTACAAGTCGATGACCTTTCGTCAGAACTAAGTGATCCTATAGTGCTTAATACTCTGCCTTGTGGTCTTTTTAATTGGAGTGACAACATTGGGCTTTTTTTGTTTTTCAAATAAACTGTACCTTCTTCCTAACAAAAACTGAAGGATCTTTAACAAAAGACAGCCGACATGTTGAAACATTAAGAATTCTGTTCTCCCATTGGCTCATTGATATTTCATATCCTTTTATGTAATATGGTTGAAATTTTGTTCTTAAAGCAAGACTCCTATCATCGAATAAAACCTAAGGTCCATTGCCTTGTCATTGCTTTTTCCACAATGCCGTGACTCGGATTCGAACCGAGGTTGCTGCGGCCACAACGCAGAGTACTAACCACTATACGATCACGGCGTGCTACATGGGTCCTGGTGGGCAAGCTCCCAAAATTATTCTAAAGTACAACAACAAAATAGTTTTAATTACTATTTGTGTCCAGTTCCTGTGCAGAAGAACCAGAAACTTTCCTGTTCTCCAGGCAGCACGTCATGATCCTATAGTGCTTAATACTCTGCCTTGTGGCCACACTACCCGGCTTTTTAATTGGAGGCACAGCGTTGGGCTTTGGTTTTATAATCACTGCACTTTCTTCTTAACACAAACTGAAGGATCGCTAACAATTCTGTTCTCCCATTGAGCTTATCCAGTGAATAGCTAAGCCGTGCAAAACAGGAACGTTCCAGATTAGATCCTCATTTTGTGTTGTCTTAACTGGTCTCTGCCAGGGCAAGTCAGCTTCATAGAAATTTACAGCAAAGAAGGAGGCCATTCGACCCCTCGTGTCTGCGCCTGTCGAAAAAGAGCTATCCAAACTAATCCCACTTTCCAGCTCTTGGTCTGTAGCCTTGCAGTTTACGGCACTTCAAGTGCATATCCAAGTACTTTATAAATGTGATGAAGGTTTCTGCCTCTACCACCCTTTCAGGCAGTTAGTTCCAGATCCCCGCCACCCTCTGGGTGAAAAAGGTTCTCCTCAACTCCCCTCTAATCCTACTACCAATTACTTTAAATCTATGTTACCTGGTTATTGACCTCTTTGCTAAGGGAGATAGATCCTTCCTATCCACTCTATCCAGGCCCCTCATCATTTTATACACCTCAATTAAATCCATGTAGACTACATCAAATCTGCTACTCTCATCAACCCTCCTTGTCACCTCATCAGAAAATTCAGTCAAGTTAATCAGACACGACCTTCCCTTAACAAATCCACGCTGACCGCCCTTGATTAATCCGTGCCTTTCTAAATAACAATTAATACTGTCCCTCAGATCCTACTATGGTCAAATAGCTCGCTGATGCTCATAGTCAGCAATCACACATGAATAATGGCCAATACTAGAGGCCGCTCGTCACCTCGAAGCCATATTTCAGTATCAATCACCCTCTCAGGTGAAGAGCACAGGTGATAAAGCATAATTGAATATTAAAATTACCTCAAATTATTACTGTAGCAGGCGAAAGTTAAATCAGTATTCCAGAATACTATATCCCTTAATATAAAAATATATGTTTATAATGTTAGAATTATTGATTGTTGGATGTGGTTTCATACATTGATGTAATTTAATTACCTTTGAAATTTTGTTAATAAACCTTGTGATTGAAGCAACACATCAGTTAATTTCCGTTTCTGAATAAAATCTGAGGTCCATTGCCATGTCGTTGCTTATCCACAATGTGACGACTCAGATTCAAACTGAGATTGCCGCACCCACAATGCAAAGTACCAACCACTATATGATCACCACACGACACCTGACATCCTAGGGCCCAAAAGTATTCTAATGTAGAACCACATTTCCTGTTGTCTGGACAGCACGACGTGATCCTAATACAAAAGCCAAATACTGCGGATGCTGGAAATCTGAAATGAAAACAGAAAATGCTGGAAATACTCAGCAGGTCAGGCAGCATCTGTGGAGAGGGAAACAGAGTTACGGTTACAAGTCGATGACTTTTCGTCAGAACTAAGTGATCCTATAGTGCTTAATACTCTGCCTTGTGGTCTTTTTAATTGGAGTGACAACATTGGGCTTTTTTTGTTTTTCAAATAAACTGTACCTTCTTCCTAACAAAAACTGAAGGATCTTTAACAAAAGACAGCCAACATGTTGAAACATTAAGAATTCTGTTCTCCCATTGGCTCATTGATATTTCATATCCTTTTATGTAATATGGTTGAAATTTTGTTCTTAAAGCAAGACTCCTATCATCGAATAAAACCTAAGGTCCATTGCCTTGTCATTGCTTTTTCCACAATGCCGTGACTCGGATTCGAACCGAGGTTGCTGCGGCCACAACGCAGAGTACTAACCACTATACGATCACGGTGTGCTACATGGGCCCTGGTGGGCAAGCTCCCAAAATTATTCTAAAGTACAACAACAAAATAGTTTTAATTACTATTTGTGTCCAGTTCCTGTGCAGAAGAACCAGAAACTTTCCTGTTCTCCAGGCAGCACGTCATGATCCTATAGTGCTTAATACTCTGCCTTGTGGCCACACTACCCGGCTTTTTAATTGGAGGCACAGCGTTGGGCTTTGGTTTTATAATCACTGCACTTTCTTCTTAACACAAACTGAAGGATCGCTAACAATTCTGTTCTCCCATTGGCTCATTGAGCTTATCCAGTGAATAGCTAAGCCGTGCAAAACAGGAACGTTCCAGATTAGATCCTCATTTTGTGTTGTCTTAACTGGTCTCTGCCAGGGCAAGTCAGCTTCATAGAAATTTACAGCAAAGAAGGAGGCCATTCGACCCCTCGTGTCTGCGCCTGTCGAAAAAGAGCTATCCAAACTAATCCCACTTTCCAGCTCTTGGTCTGTAGCCTTGCAGTTTACGGCACTTCAAGTGCATATCCAAGTACTTTATAAATGTGATGAAGGTTTCTGCCTCTACCACCCTTTCAGGCAGTGAGTTCCAGATCCCCGCCACCCTCTGGGTGAAAAAGGTTCTCCTCAACGCCCCTCTAATCCTACTACCAATTACTTTAAATCTATGTTACCTGGTTATTGACCTCTTTGCTAAGGGAAATAGATCCTTCCTATCCACTCTATCCAGGCCCCTCATCATTTTATACACCTCAATTAAATCCATGTAGACTACATCAAATCTGCTACTCTCATCAACCCTCCTTGTTACCTCATCAGAAAATTCAGTCAAGTTAGTCAGACACGACCTTCCCTTAACAAATCCGCGCTGACCGCCCTTGATTAATCCGTGCCTTTCTAAATAACAATTAATACTGTCCCTCAGATCCTACTATGGTCAAATAGCTCGCTGACGCTCATAGTCAGCAATCACACATGAATAATGGCCAATACTAGAGGCCGCTCGTCACCTCGAAGCCATATTTCAGTATCAATCACCCTCTCAGGTGAAGAGCACAGGTGATAAAGCATAATTGAATATTAAAATTACTTCAAATTATTACTGTAGCAGGCGAAAGTTAAATCAGTATTCCAGAATACTATATCCCTTAATATAAAAATATATGTTTATAATGTTAGAATTATTGATTGTTGAATGTGGTTTCATACATTGATGTAATTTAATTACCTTTGAAATTTTGTTAATAAACCTTGTGATTGAAGCAACACATCAGTTAATTTCCGTTTCTGAATAAAATCTGAGGTCCATTGCCATGTCGTTGCTTATCCACAATGTGACGACTCAGATTCAAACTGAGGTTGCCGCACCCACAATGCAAAGTACCAACCACTATATGATCACCACACGAGACCTGACATCCTAGGGCCCAAAAGTATTCTAATGTAGAACCACATTTCCTGTTGTCTGGACAGCACGACGTGATCCTAATACAAAAGCCAAATACTGCGGATGCTGGAAATCTGAAATGAAAACAGAAAATGCTGGAAATACTCAGCAGGTCAGGCAGCATCTGTGGAGAGGGAAACAGAGTTACGGTTACAAGTCGATGACTTTTCGTCAGAACTAAGTGATCCTATAGTGCTTAATACTCTGCCTTGTGGTCTTTTTAATTGGAGTGACAACATTGGGCTTTTTTTGTTTTTCAAATAAACTGTACCTTCTTCCTAACAAAAACTGAAGGATCTTTAACAAAAGACAGCCAACATGTTGAAACATTAAGAATTCTGTTCTCCCATTGGCTCATTGATATTTCATATCCTTTTATGTAATATGGTTGAAATTTTGTTCTTAAAGCAAGACTCCTATCATCGAATAAAACCTAAGGTCCATTGCCTTGTCATTGCTTTTTCCACAATGCCGTGACTCGGATTCGAACCGAGGTTGCTGCGGCCACAACGCAGAGTACTAACCACTATACGATCACGGTGTGCTACATGGGCCCTGGTAGGCAAGCTCCCAAAATTATTCTAAAGTACAACAACAAAATAGTTTTAATTACTATTTGTGTCCAGTTCCTGTGCAGAAGAACCAGAAACTTTCCTGTTCTCCAGGCAGCACGTCATGATCCTATAGTGCTTAATACTCTGCCTTGTGGCCACACTACCCGGCTTTTTAATTGGAGGCACAGCGTTGGGCTTTGGTTTTATAATCACTGCACTTTCTTCTTAACACAAACTGAAGGATCGCTAACAATTCTGTTCTCCCATTGGCTCATTGAGCTTATCCAGTGAATAGCTAAGCCGTGCAAAACAGGAACGTTCCAGATTAGATCCTCATTTTGTGTTGTCTTAACTGGTCTCTGCCAGGGCAAGTCAGCTTCATAGAAATTTACAGCAAAGAAGGAGGCCATTCGACCCCTCGTGTCTGCGCCTGTCGAAAAAGAGCTATCCAAACTAATCCCACTTTCCAGCTCTTGGTCTGTAGCCTTGCAGTTTACGGCACTTCAAGTGCATATCCAAGTACTTTATAAATGTGATGAAGGTTTCTGCCTCTACCACCCTTTCAGGCAGTGAGTTCCAGATCCCCGCCACCCTCTGGGTGAAAAAGGTTCTCCTCAACGCCCCTCTAATCCTACTACCAATTACTTTAAATCTATGTTACCTGGTTATTGACCTCTTTGCTAAGGGAAATAGATCCTTCCTATCCACTCTATCCAGGCCCCTCATCATTTTATACACCTCAATTAAATCCATGTAGACTACATCAAATCTGCTACTCTCATCAACCCTCCTTGTTACCTCATCAGAAAATTCAGTCAAGTTAGTCAGACACGACCTTCCCTTAACAAATCCGCGCTGACCGCCCTTGATTAATCCGTGCCTTTCTAAATAACAATTAATACTGTCCCTCAGATCCTACTATGGTCAAATAGCTCGCTGACGCTCATAGTCAGCAATCACACATGAATAATGGCCAATACTAGAGGCCGCTCGTCACCTCGAAGCCATATTTCAGTATCAATCACCCTCTCAGGTGAAGAGCACAGGTGATAAAGCATAATTGAATATTAAAATTACTTCAAATTATTACTGTAGCAGGCGAAAGTTAAATCAGTATTCCAGAATACTATATCCCTTAATATAAAAATATATGTTTATAATGTTAGAATTATTGATTGTTGAATGTGGTTTCATACATTGATGTAATTTAATTACCTTTGAAATTTTGTTAATAAACCTTGTGATTGAAGCAACACATCAGTTAATTTCCGTTTCTGAATAAAATCTGAGGTCCATTGCCATGTCGTTGCTTATCCACAATGTGACGACTCAGATTCAAACTGAGGTTGCCGCACCCACAATGCAAAGTACCAACCACTATATGATCACCACACGAGACCTGACATCCTAGGGCCCAAAAGTATTCTAATGTAGAACCACATTTCCTGTTGTCTGGACAGCACGACGTGATCCTAATACAAAAGCCAAATACTGCGGATGCTGGAAATCTGAAATGAAAACAGAAAATGCTGGAAATACTCAGCAGGTCAGGCAGCATCTGTGGAGAGGGAAACAGAGTTACGGTTACAAGTCGATGACTTTTCGTCAGAACTAAGTGATCCTATAGTGCTTAATACTCTGCCTTGTGGTCTTTTTAATTGGAGTGACAACATTGGGCTTTTTTTGTTTTTCAAATAAACTGTACCTTCTTCCTAACAAAAACTGAAGGATCTTTAACAAAAGACAGCCAACATGTTGAAACATTAAGAATTCTGTTCTCCCATTGGCTCATTGATATTTCATATCCTTTTATGTAATATGGTTGAAATTTTGTTCTTAAAGCAAGACTCCTATCATCGAATAAAACCTAAGGTCCATTGCCTTGTCATTGCTTTTTCCACAATGCCGTGACTCGGATTCGAACCGAGGTTGCTGCGGCCACAACGCAGAGTACTAACCACTATACGATCACGGTGTGCTACATGGGCCCTGGTGGGCAAGCTCCCAAAATTATTCTAAAGTACAACAACAAAATAGTTTTAATTACTATTTGTGTCCAGTTCCTGTGCAGAAGAACCAGAAACTTTCCTGTTCTCCAGGCAGCACGTCATGATCCTATAGTGCTTAATACTCTGCCTTGTGGCCACACTACCCGGCTTTTTAATTGGAGGCACAGCGTTGGGCTTTGGTTTTATAATCACTGCACTTTCTTCTTAACACAAACTGAAGGATCGCTAACAATTCTGTTCTCCCATTGGCTCATTGAGCTTATCCAGTGAATAGCTAAGCCGTGCAAAACAGGAACGTTCCAGATTAGATCCTCATTTTGTGTTGTCTTAACTGGTCTCTGCCAGGGCAAGTCAGCTTCATAGAAATTTACAGCAAAGAAGGAGGCCATTCGACCCCTCGTGTCTGCGCCTGTCGAAAAAGAGCTATCCAAACTAATCCCACTTTCCAGCTCTTGGTCTGTAGCCTTGCAGTTTACGGCACTTCAAGTGCATATCCAAGTACTTTATAAATGTGATGAAGGTTTCTGCCTCTACCACCCTTTCAGGCAGTGAGTTCCAGATCCCCGCCACCCTCTGGGTGAAAAAGGTTCTCCTCAACGCCCCTCTAATCCTACTACCAATTACTTTAAATCTATGTTACCTGGTTATTGACCTCTTTGCTAAGGGAAATAGATCCTTCCTATCCACTCTATCCAGGCCCCTCATCATTTTATACACCTCAATTAAATCCATGTAGACTACATCAAATCTGCTACTCTCATCAACCCTCCTTGTTACCTCATCAGAAAATTCAGTCAAGTTAGTCAGACACGACCTTCCCTTAACAAATCCGCGCTGACCGCCCTTGATTAATCCGTGCCTTTCTAAATAACAATTAATACTGTCCCTCAGATCCTACTATGGTCAAATAGCTCGCTGACGCTCATAGTCAGCAATCACACATGAATAATGGCCAATACTAGAGGCCGCTCGTCACCTCGAAGCCATATTTCAGTATCAATCACCCTCTCAGGTGAAGAGCACAGGTGATAAAGCATAATTGAATATTAAAATTACTTCAAATTATTACTGTAGCAGGCGAAAGTTAAATCAGTATTCCAGAATACTATATCCCTTAATATAAAAATATATGTTTATAATGTTAGAATTATTGATTGTTGAATGTGGTTTCATACATTGATGTAATTTAATTACCTTTGAAATTTTGTTAATAAACCTTGTGATTGAAGCAACACATCAGTTAATTTCCGTTTCTGAATAAAATCTGAGGTCCATTGCCATGTCGTTGCTTATCCACAATGTGACGACTCAGATTCAAACTGAGGTTGCCGCACCCACAATGCAAAGTACCAACCACTATATGATCACCACACGAGACCTGACATCCTAGGGCCCAAAAGTATTCTAATGTAGAACCACATTTCCTGTTGTCTGGACAGCACGACGTGATCCTAATACAAAAGCCAAATACTGCGGATGCTGGAAATCTGAAATGAAAACAGAAAATGCTGGAAATACTCAGCAGGTCAGGCAGCATCTGTGGAGAGGGAAACAGAGTTACGGTTACAAGTCGATGACTTTTCGTCAGAACTAAGTGATCCTATAGTGCTTAATACTCTGCCTTGTGGTCTTTTTAATTGGAGTGACAACATTGGGCTTTTTTTGTTTTTCAAATAAACTGTACCTTCTTCCTAACAAAAACTGAAGGATCTTTAACAAAAGACAGCCGACATGTTGAAACATTAAGAATTCTGTTCTCCCATTGGCTCATTGATATTTCATATCCTTTTATGTAATATGGTTGAAATTTTGTTCTTAAAGCAAGACTCCTATCATCGAATAAAACCTAAGGTCCATTGCCTTGTCATTGCTTTTTCCACAATGCCGTGACTCGGATTCGAACCGAGGTTGCTGCGGCCACAACGCAGAGTACTAACCACTATACGATCACGGCGTGCTACATGGGCCCTGGTGGGCAAGCTCCCAAAATTATTCTAAAGTACAACAGCAAAATAGTTTTAATTACTATTTGTGTCCAGTTCCTGTGCAGAAGAACCAGAAACTTTCCTGTTCTCCAGGCAGCACGTCATGATCCTATAGTGCTTAATACTCTGCCTTGTGGCCACACTACCCGGCTTTAGAATTGGAGGCACAGCGTTGGGCTTTGGTTTTATAATCACTGCACTTTCTTCTTAACACAAACTGAAGGATCGCTAACAATTCTGTTCTCCCATTGGCTCATTGAGCTTATCCAGTGAATAGCTAAGCCGTGCAAAACAGGAACGTTCCAGATTAGATCCTCATTTTGTGTTGTCTTAACTGGTCTCTGCCAGGGCAAGTCAGCTTCATAGAAATTTACAGCAAAGAAGGAGGCCATTCGACCCCTCGTGTCTGCGCCTGTCGAAAAAGAGCTATCCAAACTAATCCCACTTTCCAGCTCTTGGTCTGTAGCCTTGCAGTTTACGGCACTTCAAGTGCATATCCAAGTACTTTATAAATGTGATGAAGGTTTCTGCCTCTACCACCCTTTCAGGCAGTGAGTTCCAGATCCCCGCCACCCTCTGGGTGAAAAAGGTTCTCCTCAACGCCCCTCTAATCCTACTACCAATTACTTTAAATCTATGTTACCTGGTTATTGACCTCTTTGCTAAGGGAAATAGATCCTTCCTATCCACTCTATCCAGGCCCCTCATCATTTTATACACCTCAATTAAATCCATGTAGACTACATCAAATCTGCTACTCTCATCAACCCTCCTTGTTACCTCATCAGAAAATTCAGTCAAGTTAGTCAGGCACGACCTTCCCTTAACAAATCCGCGCTGACCGCCCTTGATTAATCCGTGCCTTTCTAAATAACAATTAATACTGTCCCTCAGATCCTACTATGGTCAAATAGCTCGCTGACGCTCATAGTCAGCAATCACACATGAATAATGGCCAATACTAGAGGCCGCTCGTCACCTCGAAGCCATATTTCAGTATCAATCACCCTCTCAGGTGAAGAGCACAGGTGATAAAGCATAATTGAATATTAAAATTACTTCAAATTATTACTGTAGCAGGCGAAAGTTAAATCAGTATTCCAGAATACTATATCCCTTAATATAAAAATATATGTTTATAATGTTAGAATTATTGATTGTTGGATGTGGTTTCATACATTGATGTAATTTAATTACCTTTGAAATTTTGTTAATAAACCTTGTGATTGAAGCAACACATCAGTTAATTTCCGTTTCTGAATAAAATCTGAGGTCCATTGCCATGTCGTTGCTTATCCACAATGTGACGACTCAGATTCAAACTGAGATTGCCGCACCCACAATGCAAAGTACCAACCACTATATGATCACCACACGACACCTGACATCCTAGGGCCCAAAAGTATTCTAATGTAGAACCACATTTCCTGTTGTCTGGACAGCACGACGTGATCCTAATACAAAAGCCAAATACTGCGGATGCTGGAAATCTGAAATGAAAACAGAAAATGCTGGAAATACTCAGCAGGTCAGGCAGCATCTGTGGAGAGGGAAACAGAGTTACGGTTACAAGTCGATGACTTTTCGTCAGAACTAAGTGATCCTATAGTGCTTAATACTCTGCCTTGTGGTCTTTTTAATTGGAGTGACAACATTGGGCTTTTTTTGTTTTTCAAATAAACTGTACCTTCTTCCGAACAAAAACTGAAGGATCTTTAACAAAAGACAGCCAACATGTTGAAACATTAAGAATTCTGTTCTCCCATTGGCTCATTGATATTTCATATCCTTTTATGTAATATGGTTGAAATTTTGTTCTTAAAGCAAGACTCCTATCATCGAATAAAACCTAAGGTCCATTGCCTTGTCATTGCTTTTTCCACAATGCCGTGACTCGGATTCGAACCGAGGTTGCTGCGGCCACAACGCAGAGTACTAACCACTATACGATCACGGCGTGCTACATGGGCCCTGGTGGGCAAGCTCCCAAAATTATTCTAAAGTACAACAGCAAAATAGTTTTAATTACTATT
The DNA here is from genome assembly GCF_052327205.1 of Somniosus microcephalus. Lineage (NCBI taxonomy): Eukaryota > Metazoa > Chordata > Chondrichthyes > Squaliformes > Somniosidae > Somniosus > Somniosus microcephalus. The sequence continues at coordinate 52,592,118 of NC_141008.1, forward strand.
TGTGTCCAGTTCCTGTGCAGAAGAACCAGAAACTTTCCTGTTCTCCAGGCAGCACGTCATGATCCTATAGTGCTTAATACTCTGCCTTGTGGCCACACTACCCGGCTTTTTAATTGGAGGCACAGCGTTGGGCTTTGGTTTTATAATCACTGCACTTTCTTCTTAACACAAACTGAAGGATCGCTAACAATTCTGTTCTCCCATTGGCTCATTGAGCTTATCCAGTGAATAGCTAAGCCGTGCAAAACAGGAACGTTCCAGATTAGATCCTCATTTTGTGTTGTCTTAACTGGTCTCTGCCAGGGCAAGTCAGCTTCATAGAAATTTACAGCAAAGAAGGAGGCCATTCGACCCCTCGTGTCTGCGCCTGTCGAAAAAGAGCTATCCAAACTAATCCCACTTTCCAGCTCTTGGTCTGTAGCCTTGCAGTTTACGGCACTTCAAGTGCATATCCAAGTACTTTATAAATGTGATGAAGGTTTCTGCCTCTACCACCCTTTCAGGCAGTTAGTTCCAGATCCCCGCCACCCTCTGGGTGAAAAAGGTTCTCCTCAACTCCCCTCTAATCCTACTACCAATTACTTTAAATCTATGTTACCTGGTTATTGACCTCTTTGCTAAGGGAAATAGATCCTTCCTATCCACTCTATCCAGGCCCCTCATCATTTTATACACCTCAATTAAATCCATGTAGACTACATCAAATCTGCTACTCTCATCAACCCTCCTTGTCACCTCATCAGAAAATTCAGTCAAGTTAGTCAGACACGACCTTCCCTTAACAAATCCACGCTGACCGCCCTTGATTAATCCGTGCCTTTCTAAATAACAATTAATACTGTCCCTCAGATCCTACTATGGTCAAATAGCTCGCTGACGCTCATAGTCAGCAATCACACATGAATAATGGCCAATACTAGAGGCCGCTCGTCACCTCGAAGCCATATTTCAGTATCAATCACCCTCTCAGGTGAAGAGCACAGGTGATAAAGCATAATTGAATATTAAAATTACCTCAAATTATTACTGTAGCAGGCGAAAGTTAAATCAGTATTCCAGAATACTATATCCCTTAATATAAAAATATATGTTTATAATGTTAGAATTATTGATTGTTGGATGTGGTTTCATACATTGATGTAATTTAATTACCTTTGAAATTTTGTTAATAAACCTTGTGATTGAAGCAACACATCAGTTAATTTCCGTTTCTGAATCAAATCTGAGGTCCATTGCCATGTCGTTGCTTATCCACAATGTGACGACTCAGATTCAAACTGAGATTGCCGCACCCACAATGCAAAGTACCAACCACTATATGATCACCACACGACGCCTGACATCCTAGGGCCCAAAAGTATTCTAATGTAGAACCACATTTCCTGTTGTCTGGACAGCACGACGTGATCCTAATACAAAAGCCAAATACTGCGGATGCTGGAAATCTGAAATGAAAACAGAAAATGCTGGAAATACTCAGCAGGTCAGGCAGCATCTGTGGAGAGGAAAACAGAGTTACGGTTACAAGTCGATGACCTTTCGTCAGAACTAAGTGATCCTATAGTGCTTAATACTCTGCCTTGTGGTCTTTTTAATTGGAGTGACAACATTGGGCTTTTTTTGTTTTTCAAATAAACTGTACCTTCTTCCTAACAAAAACTGAAGGATCTTTAACAAAAGACAGCCAACATGTTGAAACATTAAGAATTCTGTTCTCCCATTGGCTCATTGATATTTCATATCCTTTTATGTAATATGGTTGAAATTTTGTTCTTAAAGCAAGACTCCTATCATCGAATAAAACCTAAGGTCCATTGCCTTGTCATTGCTTTTTCCGCAATGCCGTGACTCGGATTCGAACCGAGGTTGCTGCGGCCACAACGCAGAGTACTAACCACTATACGATCACGGCGTGCTACATGGGCCCTGGTGGTCAAGCTCCCAAAATTATTCTAAAGTACAACAACAAAATAGTTTTAATTACTATTTGTGTCCAGTTCCTGTGCAGAAGAACCAGAAACTTTCCTGTTCTCCAGGCAGCACGTCATGATCCTATAGTGCTTAATACTCTGCCTTGTGGCCACACTACCCGGCTTTTTAATTGGAGGCACAGCGTTGGGCTTTGGTTTTATAATCACTGCACTTTCTTCTTAACACAAACTGAAGGATCGCTAACAATTCTGTTCTCCCATTGGCTCATTGAGCTTATCCAGTGAATAGCTAAGCCGTGCAAAACAGGAACGTTCCAGATTAGATCCTCATTTTGTGTTGTCTTAACTGGTCTCTGCCAGGGCAAGTCAGCTTCATAGAAATTTACAGCAAAGAAGGAGGCCATTCGACCCCTCGTGTCTGCGCCTGTCGAAAAAGAGCTATCCAAACTAATCCCACTTTCCAGCTCTTGGTCTGTAGCCTTGCAGTTTACGGCACTTCAAGTGCATATCCAAGTACTTTATAAATGTGATGAAGGTTTCTGCCTCTACCACCCTTTCAGGCAGTTAGTTCCAGATCCCCGCCACCCTCTGGGTGAAAAAGGTTCTCCTCAACTCCCCTCTAATCCTACTACCAATTACTTTAAATCTATGTTACCTGGTTATTGACCTCTTTGCTAAGGGAGATAGATCCTTCCTATCCACTCTATCCAGGCCCCTCATCATTTTATACACCTCAATTAAATCCATGTAGACTACATCAAATCTGCTACTCTCATCAACCCTCCTTGTCACCTCATCAGAAAATTCAGTCAAGTTAGTCAGACACGACCTTCCCTTAACAAATCCACGCTGACCGCCCTTGATTAATCCGTGCCTTTCTAAATAACAATTAATACTGTCCCTCAGATCCTACTATGGTCAAATAGCTCGCTGACGCTCATAGTCAGCAATCACACATGAATAATGGCCAATACTAGAGGCCGCTCGTCACCTCGAAGCCATATTTCAGTATCAATCACCCTCTCAGGTGAAGAGCACAGGTGATAAAGCATAATTGAATATTAAAATTACCTCAAATTATTACTGTAGCAGGCGAAAGTTAAATCAGTATTCCAGAATACTATATCCCTTAATATAAAAATATATGTTTATAATGTTAGAATTATTGATTGTTGGATGTGGTTTCATACATTGATGTAATTTAATTACCTTTGAAATTTTGTTAATAAACCTTGTGATTGAAGCAACACATCAGTTAATTTCCGTTTCTGAATAAAATCTGAGGTCCATTGCCATGTCGTTGCTTATCCACAATGTGACGACTCAGATTCAAACTGAGATTGCCGCACCCACAATGCAAAGTACCAACCACTATATGATCACCACACGACACCTGACATCCTAGGGCCCAAAAGTATTCTAATGTAGAACCACATTTCCTGTTGTCTGGACAGCACGACGTGATCCTAATACAAAAGCCAAATACTGCGGATGCTGGAAATCTGAAATGAAAACAGAAAATGCTGGAAATACTCAGCAGGTCAGGCAGCATCTGTGGAGAGGGAAACAGAGTTACGGTTACAAGTCGATGACTTTTCGTCAGAACTAAGTGATCCTATAGTGCTTAATACTCTGCCTTGTGGTCTTTTTAATTGGAGTGACAACATTGGGCTTTTTTTGTTTTTCAAATAAACTGTACCTTCTTCCGAACAAAAACTGAAGGATCTTTAACAAAAGACAGCCAACATGTTGAAACATTAAGAATTCTGTTCTCCCATTGGCTCATTGATATTTCATATCCTTTTATGTAATATGGTTGAAATTTTGTTCTTAAAGCAAGACTCCTATCATCGAATAAAACCTAAGGTCCATTGCCTTGTCATTGCTTTTTCCACAATGCCGTGACTCGGATTCGAACCGAGGTTGCTGCGGCCACAACGCAGAGTACTAACCACTATACGATCACGGCGTGCTACATGGGCCCTGGTGGGCAAGCTCCCAAAATTATTCTAAAGTACAACAGCAAAATAGTTTTAATTACTATTTGTGTCCAGTTCCTGTGCAGAAGAACCAGAAACTTTCCTGTTCTCCAGGCAGCACGTCATGATCCTATAGTGCTTAATACTCTGCCTTGTGGCCACACTACCCGGCTTTTTAATTGGAGGCACAGCGTTGGGCTTTGGTTTTATAATCACTGCACTTTCTTCTTAACACAAACTGAAGGATCGCTAACAATTCTGTTCTCCCATTGGCTCATTGAGCTTATCCAGTGAATAGCTAAGCCGTGCAAAACAGGAACGTTCCAGATTAGATCCTCATTTTGTGTTGTCTTAACTGGTCTCTGCCAGGGCAAGTCAGCTTCATAGAAATTTACAGCAAAGAAGGAGGCCATTCGACCCCTCGTGTCTGCGCCTGTCGAAAAAGAGCTATCCAAACTAATCCCACTTTCCAGCTCTTGGTCTGTAGCCTTGCAGTTTACGGCACTTCAAGTGCATATCCAAGTACTTTATAAATGTGATGAAGGTTTCTGCCTCTACCACCCTTTCAGGCAGTGAGTTCCAGATCCCCGCCACCCTCTGGGTGAAAAAGGTTCTCCTCAACGCCCCTCTAATCCTACTACCAATTACTTTAAATCTATGTTACCTGGTTATTGACCTCTTTGCTAAGGGAAATAGATCCTTCCTATCCACTCTATCCAGGCCCCTCATCATTTTATACACCTCAATTAAATCCATGTAGACTACATCAAATCTGCTACTCTCATCAACCCTCCTTGTTACCTCATCAGAAAATTCAGTCAAGTTAGTCAGACACGACCTTCCCTTAACAAATCCGCGCTGACCGCCCTTGATTAATCCGTGCCTTTCTAAATAACAATTAATACTGTCCCTCAGATCCTACTATGGTCAAATAGCTCGCTGACGCTCATAGTCAGCAATCACACATGAATAATGGCCAATACTAGAGGCCGCTCGTCACCTCGAAGCCATATTTCAGTATCAATCACCCTCTCAGGTGAAGAGCACAGGTGATAAAGCATAATTGAATATTAAAATTACTTCAAATTATTACTGTAGCAGGCGAAAGTTAAATCAGTATTCCAGAATACTATATCCCTTAATATAAAAATATATGTTTATAATGTTAGAATTATTGATTGTTGAATGTGGTTTCATACATTGATGTAATTTAATTACCTTTGAAATTTTGTTAATAAACCTTGTGATTGAAGCAACACATCAGTTAATTTCCGTTTCTGAATAAAATCTGAGGTCCATTGCCATGTCGTTGCTTATCCACAATGTGACGACTCAGATTCAAACTGAGGTTGCCGCACCCACAATGCAAAGTACCAACCACTATATGATCACCACACGAGACCTGACATCCTAGGGCCCAAAAGTATTCTAATGTAGAACCACATTTCCTGTTGTCTGGACAGCACGACGTGATCCTAATACAAAAGCCAAATACTGCGGATGCTGGAAATCTGAAATGAAAACAGAAAATGCTGGAAATACTCAGCAGGTCAGGCAGCATCTGTGGAGAGGGAAACAGAGTTACGGTTACAAGTCGATGACTTTTCGTCAGAACTAAGTGATCCTATAGTGCTTAATACTCTGCCTTGTGGTCTTTTTAATTGGAGTGACAACATTGGGCTTTTTTTGTTTTTCAAATAAACTGTACCTTCTTCCTAACAAAAACTGAAGGATCTTTAACAAAAGACAGCCGACATGTTGAAACATTAAGAATTCTGTTCTCCCATTGGCTCATTGATATTTCATATCCTTTTATGTAATATGGTTGAAATTTTGTTCTTAAAACAAGACTCCTATCATCGAATAAAACCTAAGGTCCATTGCCTTGTCATTGCTTTTTCCACAATGCCGTGACTCGGATTCGAACCGAGGTTGCTACGGCCACAACGCAGAGTACTAACCACTATACGATCACGGCGTGCTACATGGGCCCTGGTGGGCAAGCTCCCAAAATTATTCTAAAGTACAACAGCAAAATAGTTTTAATTACTATTTGTGTCCAGTTCCTGTGCAGAAGAACCAGAAACTTTGCTGTTCTCCAGGCAGCATGTCATGATCCTATAGTGCTTAATACTCTGCCTTGTGGCCACACTACCCGGCTTTAGAATTGGAGGCACAGCGTTGGGCTTTGGTTTTATAATCACTGCACTTTCTTCTTAACACAAACTGAAGGATCGCTAACAATTCTGTTCTCCCATTGGCTCATTGAGCTTATCCAGTGAATAGCTAAGCCGTGCAAAACAGGAACGTTCCAGATTAGATCCTCATTTTGTGTTGTCTTAACTGGTCTCTGCCAGGGCAAGTCAGCTTCATAGAAATTTACAGCAAAGAAGGAGGCCATTCGACCCCTCGTGTCTGCGCCTGTCGAAAAAGAGCTATCCAAACTAATCCCACTTTCCAGCTCTTGGTCTGTAGCCTTGCAGTTTACGGCACTTCAAGTGCATATCCAAGTACTTTATAAATGTGATGAAGGTTTCTGCCTCTACCACCCTTTCAGGCAGTGAGTTCCAGATCCCCGCCACCCTCTGGGTGAAAAAGGTTCTCCTCAACGCCCCTCTAATCCTACTACCAATTACTTTAAATCTATGTTACCTGGTTATTGACCTCTTTGCTAAGGGAAATAGATCCTTCCTATCCACTCTATCCAGGCCCCTCATCATTTTATACACCTCAATTAAATCCATGTAGACTACATCAAATCTGCTACTCTCATCAACCCTCCTTGTTACCTCATCAGAAAATTCAGTCAAGTTAGTCAGGCACGACCTTCCCTTAACAAATCCGCGCTGACCGCCCTTGATTAATCCGTGCCTTTCTAAATAACAATTAATACTGTCCCTCAGATCCTACTAGGGTCAAATAGCTCGCTGACGCTCATAGTCAGCAATCACACATGAATAATGGCCAATACTAGAGGCCGCTCGTCACCTCGAAGCCATATTTCAGTATCAATCACCCTCTCAGGTGAAGAGCACAGGTGATAAAGCATAATTGAATATTAAAATTACTTCAAATTATTACTGTAGCAGGCGAAAGTTAAATCAGTATTCCAGAATACTATATCCCTTAATATAAAAATATATGTTTATAATGTTAGAATTATTGATTGTTGGATGTGGTTTCATACATTGATGTAATTTAATTACCTTTGAAATTTTGTTAATAAACCTTGTGATTGAAGCAACACATCAGTTAATTTCCGTTTCTGAATAAAATCTGAGGTCCATTGCCATGTCGTTGCTTATCCACAATGTGACGACTCAGATTCAAACTGAGATTGCCGCACCCACAATGCAAAGTACCAACCACTATATGATCACCACACGAGACCTGACATCCTAGGGCCCAAAAGTATTCTAATGTAGAACCACATTTCCTGTTGTCTGGACAGCACGACGTGATCCTAATACAAAAGCCAAATACTGCGGATGCTGGAAATCTGAAATGAAAACAGAAAATGCTGGAAATACTCAGCAGGTCAGGCAGCATCTGTGGAGAGGAAAACAGAGTTACGGTTACAAGTCGATGACCTTTCGTCAGAACTAAGTGATCCTATAGTGCTTAATACTCTGCCTTGTGGTCTTTTTAATTGGAGTGACAACATTGGTCTTTTTTTGTTTTTCAAATAAACTGTACCTTCTTCCTAACAAAAACTGAAGGATCTTTAACAAAAGACAGCCGACATGTTGAAACATTAAGAATTCTGTTCTCCCATTGGCTCATTGATATTTCATATCCTTTTATGTAATATGGTTGAAATTTTGTTCTTAAAGCAAGACTCCTATCATCGAATAAAACCTAAGGTCCATTGCCTTGTCATTGCTTTTTCCACAATGCCGTGACTCGGATTCGAACCGAGGTTGCTGCGGCCACAACGCAGAGTACTAACCACTATACGATCACGGCGTGCTACATGGGCCCTGGTGGGCAAGCTCCCAAAATTATTCTAAAGTACAACAACAAAATAGTTTTAATTACTATTTGTGTCCAGTTCCTGTGCAGAAGAACCAGAAACTTTCCTGTTCTCCAGGCAGCACGTCATGATCCTATAGTGCTTAATACTCTGCCTTGTGGCCACACTACCCGGCTTTTTAATTGGAGGCACAGCGTTGGGCTTTGGTTTTATAATCACTGCACTTTCTTCTTAACACAAACTGAAGGATCGCTAACAATTCTGTTCTCCCATTGGCTCATTGAGCTTATCCAGTGAATAGCTAAGCCGTGCAAAACAGGAACGTTCCAGATTAGATCCTCATTTTGTGTTGTCTTAACTGGTCTCTGCCAGGGCAAGTCAGCTTCATAGAAATTTACAGCAAAGAAGGAGGCCATTCGACCCCTCGTGTCTGCGCCTGTCGAAAAAGAGCTATCCAAACTAATCCCACTTTCCAGCTCTTGGTCTGTAGCCTTGCAGTTTACGGCACTTCAAGTGCATATCCAAGTACTTTATAAATGTGATGAAGGTTTCTGCCTCTACCACCCTTTCAGGCAGTGAGTTCCAGATCCCCGCCACCCTCTGGGTGAAAAAGGTTCTCCTCAACGCCCCTCTAATCCTACTACCAATTACTTTAAATCTATGTTACCTGGTTATTGACCTCTTTGCTAAGGGAAATAGATCCTTCCTATCCACTCTATCCAGGCCCCTCATCATTTTATACACCTCAATTAAATCCATGTAGACTACATCAAATCTGCTACTCTCATCAACCCTCCTTGTTACCTCATCAGAAAATTCAGTCAAGTTAGTCAGACACGACCTTCCCTTAACAAATCCGCGCTGACCGCCCTTGATTAATCCGTGCCTTTCTAAATAACAATTAATACTGTCCCTCAGATCCTACTATGGTCAAATAGCTCGCTGACGCTCATAGTCAGCAATCACACATGAATAATGGCCAATACTAGAGGCCGCTCGTCACCTCGAAGCCATATTTCAGTATCAATCACCCTCTCAGGTGAAGAGCACAGGTGATAAAGTATAATTGAATATTAAAATTACTTCAAATTATTACTGTAGCAGGCGAAAGTTAAATCAGTATTCCAGAATACTATATCCCTTAATATAAAAATATATGTTTATAATGTTAGAATTATTGATTGTTGAATGTGGTTTCATACATTGATGTAATTTAATTACCTTTGAAATTTTGTTAATAAACCTTGTGATTGAAGCAACACATCAGTTAATTTCCGTTTCTGAATAAATTCTGAGGTCCATTGCCATGTCGTTGCTTATCCACAATGTGACGACTCAGATTCAAACTGAGGTTGCCGCACCCACAATGCAAAGTACCAACCACTATATGATCACCACACGCTACATGAGACCTGACATCCTAGGGCCCAAAAGTATTCTAATGTAGAACCACATTTCCTGTTGTCTGGACAGCACGACGTGATCCTAATACAAAAGCCAAATACTGCGGATGCTGGAAATCTGAAATGAAAACAGAAAATGCTGGAAATACTCAGCAGGTCAGGCAGCATCTGTGGAGAGGGAAACAGAGTTACGGTTACAAGTCGATGACCTTTCGTCAGAACTAAGTGATCCTATAGTGCTTAATACTCTGCCTTGTGGTCTTTTTAATTGGAGTGACAACATTGGGCTTTTTTTGTTTTTCAAATTATCTGTACCTTCTTCCTAACAAAAACTGAAGGATCTTTAACAAAAGACAGCCGACATGTTGAAACATTAAGAATTCTGTTCTCCCATTGGCTCATTGATATTTCATATCCTTTTATGTAATATGGTTGAAATTTTGTTCTTAAAGCAAGACTCCTATCATCGAATAAAACCTAAGGTCCATTGCCTTGTCATTGCTTTTTCCACAATGCCGTGACTCGGATTCGAACCGAGGTTGCTGCGGCCACAACGCAGAGTACTAACCACTATACGATCACGGCGTGCTACATGGGCCCTGGTGGGCAAGCTCCCAAAATTATTCTAAAGTACAACAGCAAAATAGTTTTAATTACTATTTGTGTCCAGTTCCTGTGCAGAAGAACCAGAAACTTTCCTGTTCTCCAGGCAGCACGTCATGATCCTATAGTGCTTAATACTCTGCCTTGTGGCCACACTAGCCGGCTTTTTAATTGGAGGCACAGCGTTGGGCTTTGGTTTTATAATCACTGCACTTTCTTCTTAACACAAACTGAAGGATCGCTAACAATTCTGTTCTCCCATTGGCTCATTGAGCTTATCCAGTGAATAGCTAAGCCGTGCAAAACAGGAACGTTCCAGATTAGATCCTCATTTTGTGTTGTCTTAACTGGTCTCTGCCAGGGCAAGTCAGCTTCATAGAAATTTACAGCAAAGAAGGAGGCCATTCGACCCCTCGTGTCTGCGCCTGTCGAAAAAGAGCTATCCAAACTAATCCCACTTTCCAGCTCTTGGTCTGTAGCCTTGCAGTTTACGGCACTTCAAGTGCATATCCAAGTACTTTATAAATGTGATGAAGGTTTCTGCCTCTACCACCCTTTCAGGCAGTTAGTTCCAGATCCCCGCCACCCTCTGGGTGAAAAAGGTTCTCCTCAACGCCCCTCTAATCCTACTACCAATTACTTTAAATCTATGTTACCTGGTTATTGACCTCTTTGCTAAGGGAAATAGATCCTTCCTATCCACTCTATCCAGGCCCCTCATCATTTTATACACCTCAATTAAATCCATGTAGACTACATCAAATCTGCTACTCTCATCAACCCTCCTTGTCACCTCATCAGAAAATTCAGTCAAGTTAGTCAGACACGACCTTCCCTTAACAAATCCACGCTGACCGCCCTTGATTAATCCGTGCCTTTCTAAATAACAATTAATACTGTCCCTCAGATCCTACTATGGTCAAATAGCTCGCTGACGCTCATAGTCAGCAATCACACATGAATAATGGCCAATACTAGAGGCCGCTCGTCACCTCGAAGCCATATTTCAGTATCAATCACCCTCTCAGGTGAAGAGCACAGGTGATAAAGCATAATTGAATATTAAAATTACCTCAAATTATTACTGTAGCAGGCGAAAGTTAAATCAGTATTCCAGAATACTATATCCCTTAATATAAAAATATATGTTTATAATGTTAGAATTATTGATTGTTGAATGTGGTTTCATACATTGATGTAATTTAATTACCTTTGAAATTTTGTTAATAAACCTTGTGATTGAAGCAACACATCAGTTAATTTCCGTTTCTGAATAAAATCTGAGGTCCATTGCCATGTCGTTGCTTATCCACAATGTGACGACTCAGATTCAAACTGAGATTGCCGCACCCACAATGCAAAGTACCAACCACTATATGATCACCACACGCTACATGAGACCTGACATCCTAGGGCCCAAAAGTATTCTAATGTAGAACCACATTTCCTGTTGTCTGGACAGCACGACGTGATCCTAATACAAAAGCCAAATACTGCGGATGCTGGAAATCTGAAATGAAAACAGAAAATGCTGGAAATACTCAGCAGGTCAGGCAGCATCTGTGGAGAGGAAAACAGAGTTACGGTTACAAGTCGATGACCTTTCGTCAGAACTAAGTGATCCTATAGTGCTTAATACTCTGCCTTGTGGTCTTTTTAATTGGAGTGACAACATTGGGCTTTTTTTGTTTTTCAAATAAACTGTACCTTCTTCCTAACAAAAACTGAAGGATCTTTAACAAAAGACAGCCAACATGTTGAAACATTAAGAATTCTGTTCTCCCATTGGCTCATTGATATTTCATATCCTTTTATGTAATATGGTTGAAATTTTGTTCTTAAAGCAAGACTCCTATCATCGAATAAAACCTAAGGTCCATTGCCTTGTCATTGCTTTTTCCGCAATGCCGTGACTCGGATTCGAACCGAGGTTGCTGCGGCCACAACGCAGAGTACTAACCACTATACGATCACGGCGTGCTACATGGGCCCTGGTGGTCAAGCTCCCAAAATTATTCTAAAGTACAACAACAAAATAGTTTTAATTACTATTTGTGTCCAGTTCCTGTGCAGAAGAACCAGAAACTTTCCTGTTCTCCAGGCAGCACGTCATGATCCTATAGTGCTTAATACTCTGCCTTGTGGCCACACTACCCGGCTTTTTAATTGGAGGCACAGCGTTGGGCTTTGGTTTTATAATCACTGCACTTTCTTCTTAACACAAACTGAAGGATCGCTAACAATTCTGTTCTCCCATTGGCTCATTGAGCTTATCCAGTGAATAGCTAAGCCGTGCAAAACAGGAACGTTCCAGATTAGATCCTCATTTTGTGTTGTCTTAACTGGTCTCTGCCAGGGCAAGTCAGCTTCATAGAAATTTACAGCAAAGAAGGAGGCCATTCGACCCCTCGTGTCTGCGCCTGTCGAAAAAGAGCTATCCAAACTAATCCCACTTTCCAGCTCTTGGTCTGCAGCCTTGCAGTTTACGGCACTTCAAGTGCATATCCAAGTACTTTATAAATGTGATGAAGGTTTCTGCCTCTACCACCCTTTCAGGCAGTGAGTTCCAGATCCCCGCCACCCTCTGGGTGAAAAAGGTTCTCCTCAACGCCCCTCTAATCCTACTACCAATTACTTTAAATCTATGTTACCTGGTTATTGACCTCTTTGCTAAGGGAAATAGATCCTTCCTATCCACTCTATCCAGGCCCCTCATCATTTTATACACCTCAATTAAATCCATGTAGACTACATCAAATCTGCTACTCTCATCAACCCTCCTTGTTACCTCATCAGAAAATTCAGTCAAGTTAGTCAGACACGACCTTCCCTTAACAAATCCGCGCTGACCGCCCTTGATTAATCCGTGCCTTTCTAAATAACAATTAATACTGTCCCTCAGATCCTACTATGGTCAAATAGCTCGCTGACGCTCATAGTCAGCAATCACACATGAATAATGGCCAATACTAGAGGCCGCTCGTCACCTCGAAGCCATATTTCAGTATCAATCACCCTCTCAGGTGAAGAGCACAGGTGATAAAGCATAATTGAATATTAAAATTACTTCAAATTATTACTGTAGCAGGCGAAAGTTAAATCAGTATTCCAGAATACTATATCCCTTAATATAAAAATATATGTTTATAATGTTAGAATTATTGATTGTTGAATGTGGTTTCATACATTGATGTAATTTAATTACCTTTGAAATTTTGTTAATAAACCTTGTGATTGAAGCAACACATCAGTTAATTTCCGTTTCTGAATAAAATCTGAGGTCCATTGCCATGTCGTTGCTTATCCACAATGTGACGACTCAGATTCAAACTGAGGTTGCCGCACCCACAATGCAAAGTACCAACCACTATATGATCACCACACGAGACCTGACATCCTAGGGCCCAAAAGTATTCTAATGTAGAACCACATTTCCTGTTGTCTGGACAGCACGACGTGATCCTAATACAAAAGCCAAATACTGCGGATGCTGGAAATCTGAAATGAAAACAGAAAATGCTGGAAATACTCAGCAGGTCAGGCAGCATCTGTGGAGAGGGAAACAGAGTTACGGTTACAAGTCGATGACTTTTCGTCAGAACTAAGTGATCCTATAGTGCTTAATACTCTGCCTTGTGGTCTTTTTAATTGGAGTGACAACATTGGGCTTTTTTTGTTTTTCAAATAAACTGTACCTTCTTCCGAACAAAAACTGAAGGATCTTTAACAAAAGACAGCCGACATGTTGAAACATTAAGAATTCTGTTCTCCCATTGGCTCATTGATATTTCATATCCTTTTATGTAATATGGTTGAAATTTTGTTCTTAAAGCAAGACTCCTATCATCGAATAAAACCTAAGGTCCATTGCCTTGTCATTGCTTTTTCCGCAATGCCGTGACTCGGATTCGAACCGAGGTTGCTGCGGCCACAACGCAGAGTACTAACCACTATACGATCACGGCGTGCTACATGGGCCCTGGTGGGCAAGCTCCCAAAATTATTCTAAAGTACAACAGCAAAATAGTTTTAATTACTATTTGTGTCCAGTTCCTGTGCAGAAGAACCAGAAACTTTCCTGTTCTTCAGGCAGCACGTCATGATCCTATAGTGCTTAATACTCTGCCTTGTGGCCACACTACCCGGCTTTTTAATTGGAGGCACAGCGTTGGGCTTTGGTTTTATAATCACTGCACTTTCTTCTTAACACAAACTGAAGGATCGCTAACAATTCTGTTCTCCCATTGGCTCATTGAGCTTATCCAGTGAATAGCTAAGCCGTGCAAAACAGGAACGTTCCAGATTAGATCCTCATTTTGTGTTGTCTTAACTGGTCTCTGCCAGGGCAAGTCAGCTTCATAGAAATTTACAGCAAAGAAGGAGGCCATTCGACCCCTCGTGTCTGCGCCTGTCGAAAAAGAGCTATCCAAACTAATCCCACTTTCCAGCTCTTGGTCTGTAGCCTTGCAGTTTACGGCACTTCAAGTGCATATCCAAGTACTTTATAAATGTGATGAAGGTTTCTGCCTCTACCACCCTTTCAGGCAGTTAGCTCCAGATCCCCGCCACCCTCTGGGTGAAAAAGGTTCTCCTCAACTCCCCTCTAATCCTACTACCAATTACTTTAAATCTATGTTACCTGGTTATTGACCTCTTTGCTAAGGGAAATAGATCCTTCCTATCCACTCTATCCAGGCCCCTCATCATTTTATACACCTCAATTAAATCCATGTAGACTACATCAAATCTGCTACTCTCATCAACCCTCCTTGTCACCTCATCAGAAAATTCAGTCAAGTTAGTCAGACACGACCTTCCCTTAACAAATCCACGCTGACCGCCCTTGATTAATCCGTGCCTTTCTAAATAACAATTAATACTGTCCCTCAGATCCTACTATGGTCAAATAGCTCGCTGACGCTCATAGTCAGCAATCACACATGAATAATGGCCAATACTAGAGGCCGCTCGTCACCTCGAAGCCATATTTCAGTATCAATCACCCTCTCAGGTGAAGAGCACAGGTGATAAAGCATAATTGAATATTAAAATTACCTCAAATTATTACTGTAGCAGGCGAAAGTTAAATCAGTATTCCAGAATACTATATCCCTTAATATAAAAATATATGTTTATAATGTTAGAATTATTGGATGTGGTTTCATACATTGATGTAATTTAATTACCTTTGAAATTTTGTTAATAAACCTTGTGATTGAAGCAACACATCAATTAATTTCCGTTTCTGAATAAAATCTGAGGTCCATTGCCATGTCGTTGCTTATCCACAATGTGACGACTCAGATTCAAACTGAGATTGCCGCACCCACAATGCAAAGTACCAACCACTATATGATCACCACACGCTACATGAGACCTGACATCCTAGGGCCCAAAAGTATTCTAATGTAGAACCACATTTCCTGTTGTCTGGACAGCACGACGTGATCCCAATACAAAAGCCAAATACTGCGGATGCTGGAAATCTGAAATGAAAACAGAAAATGCTGGAAATACTCAGCAGGTCAGGCAGCATCTGTGGAGAGGGAAACAGAGTTACGGTTACAAGTCGATGACCTTTCGTCAGAACTAAGTGATCCTATAGTGCTTAATACTCTGCCTTGTGGTCTTTTTAATTGGAGTGACAACATTGGGCTTTTTTTGTTTTTCAAATAAACTGTACCTTCTTCCTAACAAAAACTGAAGGATCTTTAACAAAAGACAGCCGACATGTTGAAACATTAAGAATTCTGTTCTCCCATTGGCTCATTGATATTTCATATCCTTTTATGTAATATGGTTGAAATTTTGTTCTGAAAGCAAGACTCCTATCATCGAATAAAACCTAAGGTCCATTGCCTTGTCATTGCTTTTTCCGCAATGCCGTGACTCGGATTCGAACCGAGGTTGCTGCGGCCACAACGCAGAGTACTAACCACTATACGATCACGGCGTGCTACATGGGCCCTGGTGGGCAAGCTTCCAAAATTATTCTAAAGTACAACAACAAAATAGTTTTAATTACTATTTGTGTCCAGTTCCTGTGCAGAAGAACCAGAAACTTTCCTGTTCTCCAGGCAGCACGTCATGATCCTATAGTGCTTAATACTCTGCCTTGTGGCCACACTACCCGGCTTTTTAATTGGAGGCACAGCGTTGGGCTTTGGTTTTATAATCACTGCACTTTCTTCTTAACACAAACTGAAGGATCGCTAACAATTCTGTTCTCCCATTGGCTCATTGAGCTTATCCAGTGAATAGCTAAGCCGTGCAAAACAGGAACGTTCCAGATTAGATCCTCATTTTGTATTGTCTTAACTGGTCTCTGCCAGGGCAAGTCAGCTTCATAGAAATTTACAGCAAAGAAGGAGGCCATTCGACCCCTCGTGTCTGCGCCTGTCGAAAAAGAGCTATCCAAACTAATCCCACTTTCCAGCTCTTGGTCTGCAGCCTTGCAGTTTACGGCACTTCAAGTGCATATCCAAGTACTTTATAAATGTGATGAAGGTTTCTGCCTCTACCACCCTTTCAGGCAGTGAGTTCCAGATCCCCGCCACCCTCTGGGTGAAAAAGGTTCTCCTCAACGCCCCTCTAATCCTACTACCAATTACTTTAAATCTATGTTACCTGGTTATTGACCTCTTTGCTAAGGGAAATAGATCCTTCCTATCCACTCTATCCAGGCCCCTCATCATTTTATACACCTCAATTAAATCCATGTAGACTACATCAAATCTGCTACTCTCATCAACCCTCCTTGTTACCTCATCAGAAAATTCAGTCAAGTTAGTCAGACACGACCTTCCCTTAACAAATCCGCGCTGACCGCCCTTGATTAATCCGTGCCTTTCTAAATAACAATTAATACTGTCCCTCAGATCCTACTATGGTCAAATAGCTCGCTGACGCTCATAGTCAGCAATCACACATGAATAATGGCCAATACTAGAGGCCGCTCGTCACCTCGAAGCCATATTTCAGTATCAATCACCCTCTCAGGTGAAGAGCACAGGTGATAAAGCATAATTGAATATTAAAATTACCTCAAATTATTACTGTAGCAGGCGAAAGTTAAATCAGTATTCCAGAATACTATATCCCTTAATATAAAAATATATGTTTATAATGTTAGAATTATTGATTGTTGAATGTGGTTTCATACATTGATGTAATTTAATTACCTTTGAAATTTTGTTAATAAACCTTGTGATTGAAGCAACACATCAGTTAATTTCCGTTTCTGAATAAAATCTGAGGTCCATTGCCATGTCGTTGCTTATCCACAATGTGACGACTCAGATTCAAACTGAGGTTGCCGCACCCACAATGCAAAGTACCAACCACTATATGATCACCACACGCTACATGAGACCTGACATCCTAGGGCCCAAAAGTATTCTAATGTAGAACCACATTTCCTGTTGTCTGGACAGCACGACGTGATCCTAATACAAAAGCCAAATACTGCGGATGCTGGAAATCTGAAATGAAAACAGAAAATGCTGGAAATACTCAGCAGGTCAGGCAGCATCTGTGGAGAGGGAAACAGAGTTACGGTTACAAGTCGATGACCTTTCGTCAGAACTAAGTGATCCTATAGTGCTTAATACTCTGCCTTGTGGTCTTTTTAATTGGAGTGACAACATTGGGCTTTTTTTGTTTTTCAAATAAACTGTACCTTCTTCCTAACAAAAACTGAAGGATCTTTAACAAAAGACAGCCAACATGTTGAAACATTAAGAATTCTGTTCTCCCATTGGCTCATTGATATTTCATATCCTTTTATGTAATATGGTTGAAATTTTGTTCTTAAAGCAAGACTCCTATCATCGAATAAAACCTAAGGTCCATTGCCTTGTCATTGCTTTTTCCGCAATGCCGTGACTCGGATTCGAACCGAGGTTGCTGCGGCCACAACGCAGAGTACTAACCACTATACGATCACTGCGTGCTACATGGGCCCTGGTGGGCAAGCTCCCAAAATTATTCTAAAGTACAACAACAAAATAGTTTCAATTACTATTTGTGTCCAGTTCCTGTGCAGAAGAACCAGAAACTTTCCTGTTCTCCAGGCAGCACGTCATGATCCTATAGTGCTTAATACTCTGCCTTGTGGCCACACTACCCGGCTTTTTAATTGGAGGCACAGCGTTGGGCTTTGGTTTTATAATCACTGCACTTTCTTCTTAACACAAACTGAAGGATCGCTAACAATTCTGTTCTCCCATTGGCTCATTGAGCTTATCCAGTGAATAGCTAAGCCGTGCAAAACAGGAACGTTCCAGATTAGATCGTCATTTTGTGTTGTCTTAACTGGTCTCTGCCAGGGCAAGTCAGCTTCATAGAAATTTACAGCAAAGAAGGAGGCCATTCGACCCCTCGTGTCTGCGCCTGTCGAAAAAGAGCTATCCAAACTAATCCCACTTTCCAGCTCTTGGTCTGCAGCCTTGCAGTTTACGGCACTTCAAGTGCATATCCAAGTACTTTATAAATGTGATGAAGGTTTCTGCCTCTACCACCCTTTCAGGCAGTGAGTTCCAGATCCCCGCCACCCTCTGGGTGAAAAAGGTTCTCCTCAACGCCCCTCTAATCCTACTACCAATTACTTTAAATCTATGTTACCTGGTTATTGACCTCTTTGCTAAGGGAAATAGATCCTTCCTATCCACTCCATCCAGGCCCCTCATCATTTTATACACCTCAATTAAATCCATGTAGACTACATCAAATCTGCTACTCTCATCAACCCTCCTTGTTACCTCATCAGAAAATTCAGTCAAGTTAGTCAGACACGACCTTCCCTTAACAAATCCGCGCTGACCGCCCTTGATTAATCCGTGCCTTTCTAAATAACAATTAATACTGTCCCTCAGATCCTACTATGGTCAAATAGCTCGCTGACGCTCATAGTCAGCAATCACACATGAATAATGGCCAATACTAGAGGCCGCTCGTCACCTCGAAGCCATATTTCAGTATCAATCACCCTCTCAGGTGAAGAGCACAGGTGATAAAGCATAATTGAATATTAAAATTACTTCAAATTATTACTGTAGCAGGCGAAAGTTAAATCAGTATTCCAGAATACTATATCCCTTAATATAAAAATATATGTTTATAATGTTAGAATTATTGATTGTTGAATGTGGTTTCATACATTGATGTAATTTAATTACCTTTGAAATTTTGTTAATAAACCTTGTGATTGAAGCAACACATCAGTTAATTTCCGTTTCTGAATAAAATCTGAGGTCCATTGCCATGTCGTTGCTTATCCACAATGTGACGACTCAGATTCAAACTGAGGTTGCCGCACCCACAATGCAAAGTACCAACCACTATATGATCACCACACGCTACATGAGACCTGACATCCTAGGGCCCAAAAGTATTCTAATGTAGAACCACATTTCCTGTTGTCTGGACAGCACGACGTGATCCTAATACAAAAGCCAAATACTGCGGATGCTGGAAATCTGAAATGAAAACAGAAAATGCTGGAAATACTCAGCAGGTCAGGCAGCATCTGTGGAGAGGGAAACAGAGTTACGGTTACAAGTCGATGACTTTTCGTCAGAACTAAGTGATCCTATAGTGCTTAATACTCTGCCTTGTGGTCTTTTTAATTGGAGTGACAACATTGGGCTTTTTTTGTTTTTCAAATAAACTGTACCTTCTTCCGAACAAAAACTGAAGGATCTTTAACAAAAGACAGCCGACATGTTGAAACATTAAGAATTCTGTTCTCCCATTGGCTCATTGATATTTCATATCCTTTTATGTAATATGGTTGAAATTTTGTTCTTAAAGCAAGACTCCTATCATCGAATAAAACCTAAGGTCCATTGCCTTGTCATTGCTTTTTCCACAATGCCGTAACTCGGATTCGAACCGAGGTTGCTGCGGCCACAACGCAGAGTACTAACCACTATACGATCACGGCGTGCTACATGGGCCCTGGTGGGCAAGCTCCCAAAATTATTCTAAAGTACAACAGCAAAATAGTTTTAATTACTATTTGTGTCCAGTTCCTGTGCAGAAGAACCAGAAACTTTCCTGTTCTTCAGGCAGCACGTCATGATCCTATAGTGCTTAATACTCTGCCTTGTGGCCACACTACCCGGCTTTTTAATTTGAGGCACAGCGTTGGGCTTTGGTTTTATAATCACTGCACTTTCTTCTTAACACAAACTGAAGGATCGCTAACAATTCTGTTCTCCCATTGGCTCATTGAGCTTATCCAGTGAATAGCTAAGCCGTGCAAAACAGGAACGTTCCAGATTAGATCCTCATTTTGTGTTGTCTTAACTGGTCTCTGCCAGGGCAAGTCAGCTTCATAGAAATTTACAGCAAAGAAGGAGGCCATTCGACCCCTCGTGTCTGCGCCTGTCGAAAAAGAGCTATCCAAACTAATCCCACTTTCCAGCTCTTGGTCTGCAGCCTTGCAGTTTACGGCACTTCAAGTGCATATCCAAGTACTTTATAAATGTGATGAAGGTTTCTGCCTCTACCACCCTTTCAGGCAGTGAGTTCCAGAACCCCGCCACCCTCTGGGTGAAAAAGGTTCTCCTCAACGCCCCTCTAATCCTACTACCAATTACTTTAAATCTATGTTACCTGGTTATTGACCTCTTTGCTAAGGGAAATAGATCCTTCCTATCCACTCTATCCAGGCCCCTCATCATTTTATACACCTCAATTAAATCCATGTAGACTACATCAAATCTGCTACTCTCATCAACCCTCCTTGTTACCTCATCAGAAAATTCAGTCAAGTTAGTCAGACACGACCTTCCCTTAACAAATCCACGCTGACCGCCCTTGATTAATCCGTGCCTTTCTAAATAACAATTAATACTGTCCCTCAGATCCTACTATGGTCAAATAGCTCGCTGACGCTCATAGTCAGCAATCACACATGAATAATGGCCAATACTAGAGGCCGCTCGTCACCTCGAAGCCATATTTCAGTATCAATCACCCTCTCAGGTGAAGAGCACAGGTGATAAAGCATAATTGAATATTAAAATTACTTCAAATTATTACTGTAGCAGGCGAAAGTTAAATCAGTATTCCAGAATACTATATCCCTTAATATAAAAATATATGTTTATAATGTTAGAATTATTGATTGTTGAATGTGGTTTCATACATTGATGTAATTTAATTACCTTTGAAATTTTGTTAATAAACCTTGTGATTGAAGCAACACATCAGTTAATTTCCGTTTCTGAATAAAATCTGAGGTCCATTGCCATGTCGTTGCTTATCCACAATGTGACGACTCAGATTCAAACTGAGGTTGCCGCACCCACAATGCAAAGTACCAACCACTATATGATCACCACACGCTACATGAGACCTGACATCCTAGGGCCCAAAAGTATTCTAATGTAGAACCACATTTCCTGTTGTCTGGACAGCACGACGTGATCCTAATACAAAAGCCAAATACTGCGGATGCTGGAAATCTGAAATGAAAACAGAAAATGCTGGAAATACTCAGCAGGTCAGGCAGCATCTGTGGAGAGGGAAACAGAGTTACGGTTACAAGTCGATGACTTTTCGTCAGAACTAAGTGATCCTATAGTGCTTAATACTCTGCCTTGTGGTCTTTTTAATTGGAGTGACAACATTGGGCTTTTTTTGTTTTTCAAATAAACTGTACCTTCTTCCTAACAAAAACTGAAGGATCTTTAACAAAAGACAGCCAACATGTTGAAACATTAAGAATTCTGTTCTCCCATTGGCTCATTGATATTTCATATCCTTTTATGTAATATGGTTGAAATTTTGTTCTTAAAGCAAGACTCCTATCATCGAATAAAACCTAAGGTCCATTGCCTTGTCATTGCTTTTTCCGCAATGCCGTGACTCGGATTCGAACCGAGGTTGCTGCAGCCACAACGCAGAGTACTAACCACTATACGATCACGGTGTGCTACATGGGCCCTGGTGGGCAAGCTCCCAAAATTATTCTAAAGTACAACAACAAAATAGTTTTAATTACTATTTGTGTCCAGTTCCTGTGCAGAAGAACCAGAAACTTTCCTGTTCTCCAGGCAGCACGTCATGATCCTATAGTGCTTAATACTCTGCCTTGTGGCCACACTACCCGGCTTTTTAATTGGAGGCACAGCGTTGGGCTTTGGTTTTATAATCACTGCACTTTCTTCTTAACACAAACTGAAGGATCGCTAACAATTCTGTTCTCCCATTGGCTCATTGAGCTTATCCAGTGAATAGCTAAGCCGTGCAAAACAGGAACGTTCCAGATTAGATCCTCATTTTGTGTTGTCTTAACTGGTCTCTGCCAGGGCAAGTCAGCTTCATAGAAATTTACAGCAAAGAAGGAGGCCATTCGACCCCTCGTGTCTGCGCCTGTCGAAAAAGAGCTATCCAAACTAATCCCACTTTCCAGCTCTTGGTCTGCAGCCTTGCAGTTTACGGCACTTCAAGTGCATATCCAAGTACTTTATAAATGTGATGAAGGTTTCTGCCTCTACCACCCTTTCAGGCAGTGAGTTCCAGAACCCCGCCACCCTCTGGGTGAAAAAGGTTCTCCTCAACGCCCCTCTAATCCTACTACCAATTACTTTAAATCTATGTTACCTGGTTATTGACCTCTTTGCTAAGGGAAATAGATCCTTCCTATCC
This sequence comes from Somniosus microcephalus, assembly GCF_052327205.1. Taxonomy (NCBI): domain Eukaryota; kingdom Metazoa; phylum Chordata; class Chondrichthyes; order Squaliformes; family Somniosidae; genus Somniosus; species Somniosus microcephalus. The sequence goes on from NC_141008.1 coordinate 52,614,664, forward strand.
ACTCTATCCAGGCCCCTCATCATTTTATACACCTCAATTAAATCCATGTAGACTACATCAAATCTGCTACTCTCATCAACCCTCCTTGTTACCTCATCAGAAAATTCAGTCAAGTTAGTCAGACACGACCTTCCCTTAACAAATCCGCGCTGACCGCCCTTGATTAATCCGTGCCTTTCTAAATAACAATTAATACTGTCCCTCAGATCCTACTATGGTCAAATAGCTCGCTGACGCTCATAGTCAGCAATCACACATGAATAATGGCCAATACTAGAGGCCGCTCGTCACCTCGAAGCCATATTTCAGTATCAATCACCCTCTCAGGTGAAGAGCACAGGTGATAAAGCATAATTGAATATTAAAATTACTTCAAATTATTACTGTAGCAGGCGAAAGTTAAATCAGTATTCCAGAATACTATATCCCTTAATATAAAAATATATGTTTATAATGTTAGAATTATTGATTGTTGAATGTGGTTTCATACATTGATGTAATTTAATTACCTTTGAAATTTTGTTAATAAACCTTGTGATTGAAGCAACACATCAGTTAATTTCCGTTTCTGAATAAAATCTGAGGTCCATTGCCATGTCGTTGCTTATCCACAATGTGACGACTCAGATTCAAACTGAGGTTGCCGCACCCACAATGCAAAGTACCAACCACTATATGATCACCACACGCTACATGAGACCTGACATCCTAGGGCCCAAAAGTATTCTAATGTAGAACCACATTTCCTGTTGTCTGGACAGCACGACGTGATCCTAATACAAAAGCCAAATACTGCGGATGCTGGAAATCTGAAATGAAAACAGAAAATGCTGGAAATACTCAGCAGGTCAGGCAGCATCTGTGGAGAGGGAAACAGAGTTACGGTTACAAGTCGATGACCTTTAGTCAGAACTAAGTGATCCTATAGTGCTTAATACTCTGCCTTGTGGTCTTTTTAATTGGAGTGACAACATTGGGCTTTTTTTGTTTTTCAAATAAACTGTACCTTCTTCCTAACAAAAACTGAAGGATCTTTAACAAAAGACAGCCAACATGTTGAAACATTAAGAATTCTGTTCTCCCATTGGCTCATTGATATTTCATATCCTTTTATGCAATATGGTTGAAATTTTGTTCTTAAAGCAAGACTCCTATCATCGAATAAAACCTAAGGTCCATTGCCTTGTCATTGCTTTTTCCGCAATGCCGTGACTCGGATTCGAACCGAGGTTGCTGCGGCCACAACGCAGAGTACTAACCACTATACGATCACGGCGTGCTACATGGGCCCTGGTGGGCAAGCTCCCAAAATTATTCTAAAGTACAACAACAAAATAGTTTTAATTACTATTTGTGTCCAGTTCCTGTGCAGAAGAACCAGAAACTTTCCTGTTCTCCAGGCAGCACGTCATGATCCTATAGTGCTTAATACTCTGCCTTGTGGCCACACTACCCGGCTTTTTAATTGGAGGCACAGCGTTGGGCTTTGGTTTTATAATCACTGCACTTTCTTCTTAACACAAACTGAAGGATCGCTAACAATTCTGTTCTCCCATTGGCTCATTGAGCTTATCCAGTGAATAGCTAAGCCGTGCAAAACAGGAACGTTCCAGATTAGATCCTCATTTTGTGTTGTCTTAACTGGTCTCTGCCAGGGCAAGTCAGCTTCATAGAAATTTACAGCAAAGAAGGAGGCCATTCGACCCCTCGTGTCTGCGCCTGTCGAAAAAGAGCTATCCACACTAATCCCACTTTCCAGCTCTTGGTCTGCAGCCTTGCAGTTTACGGCACTTCAAGTGCATATCCAAGTACTTTATAAATGTGATGAAGGTTTCTGCCTCTACCACCCTTTCAGGCAGTGAGTTCCAGATCCCCGCCACCCTCTGGGTGAAAAAGGTTCTCCTCAACTCCCCTCTAATCCTACTACCAATTACTTTAAATCTATGTTACCTGGTTATTGACCTCTTTGCTAAGGGAAATAGATCCTTCCTATCCACTCTATCCAGGCCCCTCATCATTTTATACACCTCAATTAAATCCATGTAGACTACATCAAATCTGCTACTCTCATCAACCCTCCTTGTTACCTCATCAGAAAATTCAGTCAAGTTAGTCAGACACGACCTTCCCTTAACAAATCCGCGCTGACCGCCCTTGATTAATCCGTGCCTTTCTAAATAACAATTAATACTGTCCCTCAGATCCTACTATGGTCAAATAGCTCGCTGACGCTCATAGTCAGCAATCACACATGAATAATGGCCAATACTAGAGGCCGCTCGTCACCTCGAAGCCATATTTCAGTATCAATCACCCTCTCAGGTGAAGAGCACAGGTGATAAAGCATAATTGAATATTAAAATTACTTCAAATTATTACTGTAGCAGGCGAAAGTTAAATCAGTATTCCAGAATACTATATCCCTTAATATAAAAATATATGTTTATAATGTTAGAATTATTGATTGTTGGATGTGGTTTCATACATTGATGTAATTTAATTACCTTTGAAATTTTGTTAATAAACCTTGTGATTGAAGCAACACATCAGTTAATTTCCGTTTCTGAATAAAATCTGAGGTCCATTGCCATGTCGTTGCTTATCCACAATGTGACGACTCAGATTCAAACTGAGGTTGCCGCACCCACAATGCAAAGTACCAACCACTATATGATCACCACACGAGACCTGACATCCTAGGGCCCAAAAGTATTCTAATGTAGAACCACATTTCCTGTTGTCTGGACAGCACGACGTGATCCTAATACAAAAGCCAAATACTGCGGATGCTGGAAATCTGAAATGAAAACAGAAAATGCTGGAAATACTCAGCAGGTCAGGCAGCATCTGTGGAGAGGGAAACAGAGTTACGGTTACAAGTCGATGACTTTTCGTCAGAACTAAGTGATCCTATAGTGCTTAATACTCTGCCTTGTGGTCTTTTTAATTGGAGTGACAACATTGGGCTTTTTTTGTTTTTCAAATAAACTGTACCTTCTTCCTAACAAAAACTGAAGGATCTTTAACAAAAGACAGCCGACATGTTGAAACATTAAGAATTCTGTTCTCCCATTGGCTCATTGATATTTCATATCCTTTTATGTAATATGGTTGAAATTTTGTTCTTAAAGCAAGACTCCTATCATCGAATAAAACCTAAGGTCCATTGCCTTGTCCACAATGCCGTGACTCGGATTCGAACCGAGGTTGCTGCGGCCACAACGCAGAGTACTAACCACTATACGATCACGGCGTGCTACATGGGCCCTGGTGGGCAAGCTCCCAAAATTATTCTAAAGTACAACAGCAAAATAGTTTTAATTACTATTTGTGTCCAGTTCCTGTGCAGAAGAACCAGAAACTTTCCTGTTCTCCAGGCAGCACGTCATGATCCTATAGTGCTTAATACTCTGCCTTGTGGCCACACTACCCGGCTTTTTAATTGGAGGCACAGCGTTGGGCTTTGGTTTTATAATCACTGCACTTTCTTCTTAACACAAACTGAAGGATCGCTAACAATTCTGTTCTCCCATTGGCTCATTGAGCTTATCCAGTGAATAGCTAAGCCGTGCAAAACAGGAACGTTCCAGATTAGATCCTCATTTTGTGTTGTCTTAACTGGTCTCTGCCAGGGCAAGTCAGCTTCATAGAAATTTACAGCAAAGAAGGAGGCCATTCGACCCCTCGTGTCTGCGCCTGTCGAAAAAGAGCTATCCAAACTAATCCCACTTTCCAGCTCTTGGTCTGTAGCCTTGCAGTTTACGGCACTTCAAGTGCATATCCAAGTACTTTATAAATGTGATGAAGGTTTCTGCCTCTACCACCCTTTCAGGCAGTTAGTTCCAGATCCCCGCCACCCTCTGGGTGAAAAAGGTTCTCCTCAACTCCCCTCTAATCCTACTACCAATTACTTTAAATCTATGTTACCTGGTTATTGACCTCTTTGCTAAGGGAAATAGATCCTTCCTATCCACTCTATCCAGGCCCCTCATCATTTTATACACCTCAATTAAATCCATGTAGACTACATCAAATCTGCTACTCTCATCAACCCTCCTTGTCACCCCATCAGAAAATTCAGTCAAGTTAGTCAGACACGACCTTCCCTTAACAAATCCACGCTGACCGCCCTTGATTAATCCGTGCCTTTCTAAATAACAATTAATACTGTCCCTCAGATCCTACTATGGTCAAATAGCTCGCTGACGCTCATAGTCAGCAATCACACATGAATAATGGCCAATACTAGAGGCCGCTCGTCACCTCGAAGCCATATTTCAGTATCAATCACCCTCTCAGGTGAAGAGCACAGGTGATAAAGCATAATTGAATATTAAAATTACCTCAAATTATTACTGTAGCAGGCGAAAGTTAAATCAGTATTCCAGAATACTATATCCCTTAATATAAAAATATATGTTTATAATGTTAGAATTATTGATTGTTGAATGTGGTTTCATACATTGATGTAATTTAATTACCTTTGAAATTTTGTTAATAAACCTTGTGATTGAAGCAACACATCAGTTAATTTCCGTTTCTGAATAAAATCTGAGGTCCATTGCCATGTCGTTGCTTATCCACAATGTGACGACTCAGATTCAAACTGAGGTTGCCGCACCCACAATGCAAAGTACCAACCACTATATGATCACCACACGCTACATGAGACCTGACATCCTAGGGCCCAAAAGTATTCTAATGTAGAACCACATTTCCTGTTGTCTGGACAGCACGACGTGATCCTAATACAAAAGCCAAATACTGCGGATGCTGGAAATCTGAAATGAAAACAGAAAATGCTGGAAATACTCAGCAGGTCAGGCAGCATCTGTGGAGAGGGAAACAGAGTTACGGTTACAAGTCGATGACCTTTCGTCAGAACTAAGTGATCCTATAGTGCTTAATACTCTGCCTTGTGGTCTTTTTAATTGGAGTGACAACATTGGGCTTTTTTTGTTTTTCAAATAAACTGTACCTTCTTCCTAACAAAAACTGAAGGATCTTTAACAAAAGACAGCCGACATGTTGAAACATTAAGAATTCTGTTCTCCCATTGGCTCATTGATATTTCATATCCTTTTATGTAATATGGTTGAAATTTTGTTCTTAAAGCAAGACTCCTATCATCGAATAAAACCTAAGGTCCATTGCCTTGTCATTGCTTTTTCCACAATGCCGTGACTCGGATTCGAACCGAGGTTGCTGCGGCCACAACGCAGAGTACTAACCACTATACGATCACGGCGTGCTACATGGGCCCTGGTGGGCAAGCTCCCAAAATTATTCTAAAGTACAACAACAAAATAGTTTTAATTACTATTTGTGTCCAGTTCCTGTGCAGAAGAACCAGAAACTTTCCTGTTCTCCAGGCAGCACGTCATGATCCTATAGTGCTTAATACTCTGCCTTGTGGCCACACTACCCGGCTTTTTAATTGGAGGCACAGCGTTGGGCTTTGGTTTTATAATCACTGCACTTTCTTCTTAACACAAACTGAAGGATCGCTAACAATTCTGTTCTCCCATTGGCTCATTGAGCTTATCCAGTGAATAGCTAAGCCGTGCAAAACAGGAACGTTCCAGATTAGATCCTCATTTTGTGTTGTCTTAACTGGTCTCTGCCAGGGCAAGTCAGCTTCATAGAAATTTACAGCAAAGAAGGAGGCCATTCGACCCCTCGTGTCTGCGCCTGTCGAAAAAGAGCTATCCAAACTAATCCCACTTTCCAGCTCTTGGTCTGTAGCCTTGCAGTTTACGGCACTTCAAGTGCATATCCAAGTACTTTATAAATGTGATGAAGGTTTCTGCCTCTACCACCCTTTCAGGCAGTTAGTTCCAGATCCCCGCCACCCTCTGGGTGAAAAAGGTTCTCCTCAACTCCCCTCTAATCCTACTACCAATTACTTTAAATCTATGTTACCTGGTTATTGACCTCTTTGCTAAGGGAAATAGATCCTTCCTATCCACTCTATCCAGGCCCCTCATCATTTTATACACCTCAATTAAATCCATGTAGACTACATCAAATCTGCTACTCTCATCAACCCTCCTTGTCACCTCATCAGAAAATTCAGTCAAGTTAGTCAGACACGACCTTCCCTTAACAAATCCACGCTGACCGCCCTTGATTAATCCGTGCCTTTCTAAATAACAATTAATACTGTCCCTCAGATCCTACTATGGTCAAATAGCTCGCTGACGCTCATAGTCAGCAATCACACATGAATAATGGTCAATACTAGAGGCCGCTCGTCACCTCGAAGCCATATTTCAGTATCAATCACCCTCTCAGGTGAAGAGCACAGGTGATAAAGCATAATTGAATATTAAAATTACCTCAAATTATTACTGTAGCAGGCGAAAGTTAAATCAGTATTCCAGAATACTATATCCCTTAATATAAAAATATATGTTTATAATGTTAGAATTATTGATTGTTGGATGTGGTTTCATACATTGATGTAATTTAATTACCTTTGAAATTTTGTTAATAAACCTTGTGATTGAAGCAACACATCAGTTAATTTCCGTTTCTGAATAAAATCTGAGGTCCATTGCCATGTCGTTGCTTATCCACAATGTGACGACTCAGATTCAAACTGAGATTGCCGCACCCACAATGCAAAGTACCAACCACTATATGATCACCACACGCTACATGAGACCTGACATCCTAGGGCCCAAAAGTATTCTAATGTAGAACCACATTTCCTGTTGTCTGGACAGCACGACGTGATCCTAATACAAAAGCCAAATACTGCGGATGCTGGAAATCTGAAATGAAAACAGAAAATGCTGGAAATACTCAGCAGGTCAGGCAGCATCTGTGGAGAGGGAAACAGAGTTACAGTTACAAGTCGATGACCTTTCGTCAGAACTAAGTGATCCTATAGTGCTTAATACTCTGCCTTGTGGTCTTTTTAATTGGAGTGACAACATTGGGCTTTTTTTGTTTTTCAAATAAACTGTACCTTCTTCCTAACAAGAACTGAAGGATCTTTAACAAAAGACAGCCAACATGTTGAAACATTCAGAATTCTGTTCTCCCATTGGCTCATTGATATTTCATATCCTTTTATGTAATATGGTTGAAATTTTGTTCTTAAAGCAAGACTCCTATCATCGAATAAAACCTAAGGTCCATTGCCTTGTCATTGCTTTTTCCGCAATGCCGTGACTCGGATTCGAACCGAGGTTGCTGCGGCCACAACGCAGAGTACTAACCACTATACGATCACGGCGTGCTACATGGGCTCTGGTGGGCAAGCCCCCAAAATTATTCTAAAGTACAACAACAAAATAGTTTTAATTACTATTTGTGTCCAGTTCCTGTGCAGAAGAACCAGAAACTTTCCTGTTCTCCAGGCAGCACGTCATGATCCTATAGTGCTTAATACTCTGCCTTGTGGCCACACTGCACGGCTTTTTAATTGGAGGCACAGCGTTGGGCTTTGGTTTTATAATCACTGCACTTTCTTCTTAACACAAACTGAAGGATCGCTAACAATTCTGTTCTCCCATTGGCTCATTGAGCTTATCCAGTGAATAGCTAAGCCGTGCAAAACAGGAACGTTCCAGATTAGATCCTCATTTTGTGTTGTCTTAACTGGTCTCTGCCAGGGCAAGTCAGCTTCATAGAAATTTACAGCAAAGAAGGAGGCCATTCGACCCCTCGTGTCTGCGCCTGTCGAAAAAGAGCTATCCAAACTAATCCCACTTTCCAGCTCTTGGTCTGTAGCCTTGCAGTTTACGGCACTTCAAGTGCATATCCAAGTACTTTATAAATGTGATGAAGGTTTCTGCCTCTACCACCCTTTCAGGCAGTGAGTTCCAGATCCCCGCCACCCTCTGGGTGAAAAAGGTTCTCCTCAACTCCCCTCTAATCCTACTACCAATTACTTTAAATCTATGTTACCTGGTTATTGACCTCTTTGCTAAGGGAAATAGATCCTTCCTATCCACTCTATCCAGGCCCCTCATCATTTTATACACCTCAATTAAATCCATGTAGACTACATCAAATCTGCTACTCTCATCAACCCTCCTTGTCACCTCATCAGAAAATTCAGTCAAGTTAGTCAGACACGACCTTCCCTTAACAAATCCACGCTGACCGCCCTTGATTAATCCATGCCTTTCTAAATAACAATTAATACTGTCCCTCAGATCCTACTATGGTCAAATAGCTCGCTGACGCTCATAGTCAGCAATCACACATGAATAATGGCCAATACTAGAGGCCGCTCGTCACCTCGAAGCCATATTTCAGTATCAATCACCCTCTCAGGTGAAGAGCACAGGTGATAAAGCATAATTGAATATTAAAATTACCTCAAATTATTACTGTAGCAGGCGAAAGTTAAATCAGTATTCCAGAATACTATATCCCTTAATATAAAAATATATGTTTATAATGTTAGAATTATTGATTGTTGGATGTGGTTTCATACATTGATGTAATTTAATTACCTTTGAAATTTTGTTAATAAACCTTGTGATTGAAGCAACACATCAGTTAATTTCCGTTTCTGAATAAAATCTGAGGTCCATTGCCATGTCGTTGCTTATCCACAATGTGACGACTCAGATTCAAACTGAGGTTGCTGCACCCACAATGCAAAGTACCAACCACTATATGATCACCACACGCTACATGAGACCTGACATCCTAGGGCCCAAAAGTATTCTAATGTAGAACCACATTTCCTGTTGTCTGGACAGCACGACGTGATCCTAATACAAAAGCCAAATACTGCGGATGCTGGAAATCTGAAATGAAAACAGAAAATGCTGGAAATACTCAGCAGGTCAGGCAGCATCTGTGGAGAGGGAAACAGAGTTACGGTTACAAGTCGATGACCTTTCGTCAGAACTAAGTGATCCTATAGTGCTTAATACTCTGCCTTGTGGTCTTTTTAATTGGAGTGACAACATTGGGCTTTTTTTGTTTTTCAAATAAACTGTACCTTCTTCCTAACAAGAACTGAAGGATCTTTAACAAAAGACAGCCGACATGTTGAAGCATTAAGAATTCTGTTCTCCCATTGGCTCATTGATATTTCATATCCTTTTATGTAATATGGTTGAAATTTTGTTCTTAAAGCAAGACTCCTATCATCGAATAAAACCTAAGGTCCATTGCCTTGTCATTGCTTTTTCCGCAATGCCGTGACTCGGATTCGAACCGAGGTTGCTGCGGCCACAACGCAGAGTACTAACCACTATACGATCACGGCGTGCTACATGGGCTCTGGTGGGCAAGCCCCCAAAATTATTCTAAAGTACAACAACAAAATAGTTTTAATTACTATTTGTGTCCAGTTCCTGTGCAGAAGAACCAGAAACTTTCCTGTTCTCCAGGCAGCACGTCATGATCCTATAGTGCTTAATACTCTGCCTTGTGGCCACACTACACAGCTTTTTAATTGGAGGCACAGCGTTGGGCTTTGGTTTTATAATCACTGCACTTTCTTCTTAACACAAACTGAAGGATCGCTAACAATTCTGTTCTCCCATTGGCTCATTGAGCTTATCCAGTGAATAGCTAAGCCGTGCAAAACAGGAACGTTCCAGATTAGATCCTCATTTTGTGTTGTCTTAACTGGTCTCTGCCAGGGCAAGTCAGCTTCATAGAAATTTACAGCAAAGAAGGAGGCCATTCGACCCCTCGTGTCTGCGCCTGTCGAAAAAGAGCTATCCAAACTAATCCCACTTTCCAGCTCTTGGTCTGTAGCCTTGCAGTTTACGGCACTTCAAGTGCATATCCAAGTACTTTATAAATGTGATGAAGGTTTCTGCCTCTACCACCCTTTCAGGCAGTGAGTTCCAGATCCCCGCCACCCTCTGGGTGAAAAAGGTTCTCCTCAACTCCCCTCTAATCCTACCACCAATTACTTTAAATCTATGTTACCTGGTTATTGACCTCTTTGCTAAGGGAAATAGATCCTTCCTATCCACTCTATCCAGGCCCCTCATCATTTTATACACCTCAATTAAATCCATGTAGACTACATCAAATCTGCTACTCTCATCAACCCTCCTTGTCACCTCATCAGAAAATTCAGTCAAGTTAGTCAGACACGACCTTCCCTTAACAAATCCACGCTGACCGCCCTTGATTAATCCGTGCCTTTCTAAATAACAATTAATACTGTCCCTCAGATCCTACTATGGTCAAATAGCTCGCTGACGCTCATAGTCAGCAATCACACATGAATAATGGCCAATACTAGAGGCCGCTCGTCACCTCGAAGCCATATTTCAGTATCAATCACCCTCTCAGGTGAAGAGCACAGGTGATAAAGCATAATTGAATATTAAAATTACCTCAAATTATTACTGTAGCAGGCGAAAGTTAAATCAGTATTCCAGAATACTATATCCCTTAATATAAAAATATATGTTTATAATGTTAGAATTATTGATTGTTGAATGTGGTTTCATACATTGATGTAATTTAATTACCTTTGAAATTTTGTTAATAAACCTTGTGATTGAAGCAACACATCAGTTAATTTCCGTTTCTGAATAAAATCTGAGGTCCATTGCCATGTCGTTGCTTATCCACAATGTGACGACTCAGATTCAAACTGAGGTTGCCGCACCCACAATGCAAAGTACCAACCACTATATGATCACCACACGAGACCTGACATCCTAGGGCCCAAAAGTATTCTAATGTAGAACCACATTTCCTGTTGTCTGGACAGCACGACGTGATCCTAATACAAAAGCCAAATACTGCGGATGCCGGAAATCTGAAATGAAAACAGAAAATGCTGGAAATACTCAGCAGGTCAGGCAGCATCTGTGGAGAGGGAAACAGAGTTACGGTTACAAGTCGATGACCTTTCGTCAGAACTAAGTGATCCTATAGTGCTTAATACTCTGCCTTGTGGTCTTTTTAATTGGAGTGACAACATTGGGCTTTTTTTGTTTTTCAAATAAACTGTACCTTCTTCCTAACAAAAACTGAAGGATCTTTAACAAAAGACAGCCGACATGTTGAAACATTAAGAATTCTGTTCTCCCATTGGCTCATTGATATTTCATATCCTTTTATGTAATACGGTTGAAATTTTGTTCTTAAAGCAAGACTCCTATCATCGAATAAAACCTAAGGTCCATTGCCTTGTCATTGCTTTTTCCGCAATGCCGTGACTCGGATTCGAACCGAGGTTGCTGCGGCCACAACGCAGAGTACTAACCACTATACGATCACGGCGTGCTACATGGGCTCTGGTGGGCAAGCCCCCAAAATTATTCTAAAGTACAACAACAAAATAGTTTTAATTACTATTTGTGTCCAGTTCCTGTGCAGAAGAACCAGAAACTTTCCTGTTCTCCAGGCAGCACGTCATGATCCTATAGTGCTTAATACTCTGCCTTGTGGCCACACTACCCGGCTTTTTAATTGGAGGCACAGCGTTGGGCTTTGGTTTTATAATCACTGCACTTTCTTCTTAACACAAACTGAAGGATCGCTAACAATTCTGTTCTCCCATTGGCTCATTGAGCTTATCCAGTGAATAGCTAAGCCGTGCAAAACAGGAACGTTCCAGATTAGATCCTCATTTTGTGTTGTCTTAACTGGTCTCTGCCAGGGCAAGTCAGCTTCATAGAAATTTACAGCAAAGAAGGAGGCCATTCGACCCCTCGTGTCTGCGCCTGTCGAAAAAGAGCTATCCACACTAATCCCACTTTCCAGCTCTTGGTCTGCAGCCTTGCAGTTTACGGCACTTCAAGTGCATATCCAAGTACTTTATAAATGTGATGAAGGTTTCTGCCTCTACCACCCTTTCAGGCAGTGAGTTCCAGATCCCCGCCACCCTCTGGGTGAAAAAGGTTCTCCTCAACTCCCCTCTAATCCGACTACCAATTACTTTAAATCTATTTTACCTGGTTATTGACCTCTTTGCTAAGGGAAATAGATCCTTCCTATCCACTCTATCCAGGCCCCTCATCATTTTATACACCTCAATTAAATCCATGTAGACTACATCAAATCTGCTACTCTCATCAACCCTCCTTGTCACCTCATCAGAAAATTCAGTCAAGTTAGTCAGACACGACCTTCCCTTAACAAATCCACGCTGACCGCCCTTGATTAATCCGTGCCTTTCTAAATAACAATTAATACTGTCCCTCAGATCCTACTATGCTCAAATAGCTCGCTGACGCTCATAGTCAGCAATCACACATGAATAATGGCCAATACTAGAGGCCGCTCGTCACCTCGAAGCCATATTTCAGTATCAATCACCCTCTCAGGTGAAGAGCACAGGTGATAAAGCATAATTGAATATTAAAATTACTTCAAATTATTACTGTAGCAGGCGAAAGTTAAATCAGTATTCCAGAATACTATATCCCTTAATATAAAAATATATGTTTATAATGTTAGAATTATTGATTGTTGGATGTGGTTTCATACATTGATGTAATTTAATTACCTTTGAAATTTTGTTAATAAACCTTGTGATTGAAGCAACACATCAGTTAATTTCCGTTTCTGAATAAAATCTGAGGTCCATTGCCATGTCGTTGCTTATCCACAATGTGACGACTCAGATTCAAACTGAGGTTGCCGCACCCACAATGCAAAGTACCAACCACTATATGATCACCACACGCTACATGAGACCTGACATCCTAGGGCCCAAAAGTATTCTAATGTAGAACCACATTTCCTGTTGTCTGGACAGCACGACGTGATCCTAATACAAAAGCCAAATACTGCGGATGCTGGAAATCTGAAATGAAAACAGAAAATGCTGGAAATACTCAGCAGGTCAGGCAGCATCTGTGGAGAGGGAAACAGAGTTACGGTTACAAGTCGATGACCTTTCGTCAGAACTAAGTGATCCTATAGTGCTTAATACTCTGCCTTGTGGTCTTTTTAATTGGAGTGACAACATTGGGCTTTTTTTGTTTTTCAAATAAACTGTACCTTCTTCCTAACAAAAACTGAAGGATCTTTAACAAAAGACAGCCGACATGTTGAAACATTAAGAATTCTGTTCTCCCATTGGCTCATTGATATTTCATATCCTTTTATGTAATACGGTTGAAATTTTGTTCTTAAAGCAAGACTCCTATCATCGAATAAAACCTAAGGTCCATTGCCTTGTCATTGCTTTTTCCGCAATGCCGTGACTCGGATTCGAACCGAGGTTGCTGCGGCCACAACGCAGAGTACTAACCACTATACGATCACGGCGTGCTACATGGGCTCTGGAGGCCAAGCCCCCAAAATTATTCTAAAGTACAACAACAAAATAGTTTTAATTACTATTTGTGTCCAGTTCCTGTGCAGAAGAACCAGAAACTTTCCTGTTCTCCAGGCAGCACGTCATGATCCTATAGTGCTTAATACTCTGCCTTGTGGCCACACTACACGGCTTTTTAATTGGAGGCACAGCGTTGGGCTTTGGTTTTATAATCACTGCACTTTCTTCTTAACACAAACTGAAGGATCGCTAACAATTCTGTTCTCCCATTGGCTCATTGAGCTTATCCAGTGAATAGCTAAGCCGTGCAAAACAGGAACGTTCCAGATTAGATCCTCATTTTGTGTTGTCTTAACTGGTCTCTGCCAGGGCAAGTCAGCTTCATAGAAATTTACAGCAAAGAAGGAGGCCATTCGACCCATCGTGTCTGCGGCTGTCGAAAAAGAGCTATCCAAACTAATCCCACTTTCCAGCTCTTGGTCTGCAGCCTTGCAGTTTACGGCACTTCAAGTGCATATCCAAGTACTTTATAAATGTGATGAAGGTTTCTGCCTCTACCACCCTTTCAGGCAGTGAGTTCCAGATCCCCGCCACCCTCTGGGTGAAAAAGGTTCTCCTCAACGCCCCTCTAATCCTACTACCAATTACTTTAAATCTATGTTACCTGGTTATTGACCTCTTTGCTAAGGGAAATAGATCCTTCCTATCCACTCTATCCAGGCCCCTCATCATTTTATACACCTCAATTAAATCCATGTAGACTACATCAAATCTGCTACTCTCATCAACCCTCCTTGTCACCTCATCAGAAAATTCAGTCAAGTTAGTCAGACACGACCTTCCCTTAACAAATCCACGCTGACCGCCCTTGATTAATCCATGCCTTTCTAAATAACAATTAATACTGTCCCTCAGATCCTACTATGGTCAAATAGCTCGCTGACGCTCATAGTCAGCAATCACACATGAATAATGGCCAATACTAGAGGCCGCTCGTCACCTCGAAGCCATATTTCAGTATCAATCACCCTCTCAGGTGAAGAGCACAGGTGATAAAGCATAATTGAATATTAAAATTACCTCAAATTATTACTGTAGCAGGCGAAAGTTAAATCAGTATTCCAGAATACTATATCCCTTAATATAAAAATATATGTTTATAATGTTAGAATTATTGATTGTTGGATGTGGTTTCATACATTGATGTAATTTAATTACCTTTGAAATTTTGTTAATAAACCTTGTGATTGAAGCAACACATCAGTTAATTTCCGTTTCTGAATAAAATCTGAGGTCCATTGCCATGTCGTTGCTTATCCACAATGTGACGACTCAGATTCAAACTGAGGTTGCTGCACCCACAATGCAAAGTACCAACCACTATATGATCACCACACGCTACATGAGACCTGACATCCTAGGGCCCAAAAGTATTCTAATGTAGAACCACATTTCCTGTTGTCTGGACAGCACGACGTGATCCTAATACAAAAGCCAAATACTGCGGATGCTGGAAATCTGAAATGAAAACAGAAAATGCTGGAAATACTCAGCAGGTCAGGCAGCATCTGTGGAGAGGGAAACAGAGTTACGGTTACAAGTCGATGACCTTTCGTCAGAACTAAGTGATCCTATAGTGCTTAATACTCTGCCTTGTGGTCTTTTTAATTGGAGTGACAACATTGGGCTTTTTTTGTTTTTCAAATAAACTGTACCTTCTTCCTAACAAGAACTGAAGGATCTTTAACAAAAGACAGCCGACATGTTGAAGCATTAAGAATTCTGTTCTCCCATTGGCTCATTGATATTTCATATCCTTTTATGTAATATGGTTGAAATTTTGTTCTTAAAGCAAGACTCCTATCATCGAATAAAACCTAAGGTCCATTGCCTTGTCATTGCTTTTTCCGCAATGCCGTGACTCGGATTCGAACCGAGGTTGCTGCGGCCACAACGCAGAGTACTAACCACTATACGATCACGGCGTGCTACATGGGCTCTGGTGGGCAAGCCCCCAAAATTATTCTAAAGTACAACAACAAAATAGTTTTAATTACTATTTGTGTCCAGTTCCTGTGCAGAAGAACCAGAAACTTTCCTGTTCTCCAGGCAGCACGTCATGATCCTATAGTGCTTAATACTCTGCCTTGTGGCCACACTACACAGCTTTTTAATTGGAGGCACAGCGTTGGGCTTTGGTTTTATAATCACTGCACTTTCTTCTTAACACAAACTGAAGGATCGCTAACAATTCTGTTCTCCCATTGGCTCATTGAGCTTATCCAGTGAATAGCTAAGCCGTGCAAAACAGGAACGTTCCAGATTAGATCCTCATTTTGTGTTGTCTTAACTGGTCTCTGCCAGGGCAAGTCAGCTTCATAGAAATTTACAGCAAAGAAGGAGGCCATTCGACCCCTCGTGTCTGCGCCTGTCGAAAAAGAGCTATCCAAACTAATCCCACTTTCCAGCTCTTGGTCTGTAGCCTTGCAGTTTACGGCACTTCAAGTGCATATCCAAGTACTTTATAAATGTGATGAAGGTTTCTGCCTCTACCACCCTTTCAGGCAGTGAGTTCCAGATCCCCGCCACCCTCTGGGTGAAAAAGGTTCTCCTCAACTCCCCTCTAATCCTACCACCAATTACTTTAAATCTATGTTACCTGGTTATTGACCTCTTTGCTAAGGGAAATAGATCCTTCCTATCCACTCTATCCAGGCCCCTCATCATTTTATACACCTCAATTAAATCCATGTAGACTACATCAAATCTGCTACTCTCATCAACCCTCCTTGTCACCTCATCAGAAAATTCAGTCAAGTTAGTCAGACACGACCTTCCCTTAACAAATCCACGCTGACCGCCCTTGATTAATCCGTGCCTTTCTAAATAACAATTAATACTGTCCCTCAGATCCTACTATGGTCAAATAGCTCGCTGACGCTCATAGTCAGCAATCACACATGAATAATGGCCAATACTAGAGGCCGCTCGTCACCTCGAAGCCATATTTCAGTATCAATCACCCTCTCAGGTGAAGAGCACAGGTGATAAAGCATAATTGAATATTAAAATTACCTCAAATTATTACTGTAGCAGGCGAAAGTTAAATCAGTATTCCAGAATACTATATCCCTTAATATAAAAATATATGTTTATAATGTTAGAATTATTGATTGTTGAATGTGGTTTCATACATTGATGTAATTTAATTACCTTTGAAATTTTGTTAATAAACCTTGTGATTGAAGCAACACATCAGTTAATTTCCGTTTCTGAATAAAATCTGAGGTCCATTGCCATGTCGTTGCTTATCCACAATGTGACGACTCAGATTCAAACTGAGGTTGCCGCACCCACAATGCAAAGTACCAACCACTATATGATCACCACACGAGACCTGACATCCTAGGGCCCAAAAGTATTCTAATGTAGAACCACATTTCCTGTTGTCTGGACAGCACGACGTGATCCTAATACAAAAGCCAAATACTGCGGATGCCGGAAATCTGAAATGAAAACAGAAAATGCTGGAAATACTCAGCAGGTCAGGCAGCATCTGTGGAGAGGGAAACAGAGTTACGGTTACAAGTCGATGACCTTTCGTCAGAACTAAGTGATCCTATAGTGCTTAATACTCTGCCTTGTGGTCTTTTTAATTGGAGTGACAACATTGGGCTTTTTTTGTTTTTCAAATAAACTGTACCTTCTTCCTAACAAAAACTGAAGGATCTTTAACAAAAGACAGCCGACATGTTGAAACATTAAGAATTCTGTTCTCCCATTGGCTCATTGATATTTCATATCCTTTTATGTAATACGGTTGAAATTTTGTTCTTAAAGCAAGACTCCTATCATCGAATAAAACCTAAGGTCCATTGCCTTGTCATTGCTTTTTCCGCAATGCCGTGACTCGGATTCGAACCGAGGTTGCTGCGGCCACAACGCAGAGTACTAACCACTATACGATCACGGCGTGCTACATGGGCTCTGGTGGGCAAGCCCCCAAAATTATTCTAAAGTACAACAACAAAATAGTTTTAATTACTATTTGTGTCCAGTTCCTGTGCAGAAGAACCAGAAACTTTCCTGTTCTCCAGGCAGCACGTCATGATCCTATAGTGCTTAATACTCTGCCTTGTGGCCACACTACCCGGCTTTTTAATTGGAGGCACAGCGTTGGGCTTTGGTTTTATAATCACTGCACTTTCTTCTTAACACAAACTGAAGGATCGCTAACAATTCTGTTCTCCCATTGGCTCATTGAGCTTATCCAGTGAATAGCTAAGCCGTGCAAAACAGGAACGTTCCAGATTAGATCCTCATTTTGTGTTGTCTTAACTGGTCTCTGCCAGGGCAAGTCAGCTTCATAGAAATTTACAGCAAAGAAGGAGGCCATTCGACCCCTCGTGTCTGCGCCTGTCGAAAAAGAGCTATCCACACTAATCCCACTTTCCAGCTCTTGGTCTGCAGCCTTGCAGTTTACGGCACTTCAAGTGCATATCCAAGTACTTTATAAATGTGATGAAGGTTTCTGCCTCTACCACCCTTTCAGGCAGTGAGTTCCAGATCCCCGCCACCCTCTGGGTGAAAAAGGTTCTCCTCAACTCCCCTCTAATCCGACTACCAATTACTTTAAATCTATTTTACCTGGTTATTGACCTCTTTGCTAAGGGAAATAGATCCTTCCTATCCACTCTATCCAGGCCCCTCATCATTTTATACACCTCAATTAAATCCATGTAGACTACATCAAATCTGCTACTCTCATCAACCCTCCTTGTCACCTCATCAGAAAATTCAGTCAAGTTAGTCAGACACGACCTTCCCTTAACAAATCCACGCTGACCGCCCTTGATTAATCCGTGCCTTTCTAAATAACAATTAATACTGTCCCTCAGATCCTACTATGCTCAAATAGCTCGCTGACGCTCATAGTCAGCAATCACACATGAATAATGGCCAATACTAGAGGCCGCTCGTCACCTCGAAGCCATATTTCAGTATCAATCACCCTCTCAGGTGAAGAGCACAGGTGATAAAGCATAATTGAATATTAAAATTACTTCAAATTATTACTGTAGCAGGCGAAAGTTAAATCAGTATTCCAGAATACTATATCCCTTAATATAAAAATATATGTTTATAATGTTAGAATTATTGATTGTTGGATGTGGTTTCATACATTGATGTAATTTAATTACCTTTGAAATTTTGTTAATAAACCTTGTGATTGAAGCAACACATCAGTTAATTTCCGTTTCTGAATAAAATCTGAGGTCCATTGCCATGTCGTTGCTTATCCACAATGTGACGACTCAGATTCAAACTGAGGTTGCCGCACCCACAATGCAAAGTACCAACCACTATATGATCACCACACGCTACATGAGACCTGACATCCTAGGGCCCAAAAGTATTCTAATGTAGAACCACATTTCCTGTTGTCTGGACAGCACGACGTGATCCTAATACAAAAGCCAAATACTGCGGATGCTGGAAATCTGAAATGAAAACAGAAAATGCTGGAAATACTCAGCAGGTCAGGCAGCATCTGTGGAGAGGGAAACAGAGTTACGGTTACAAGTCGATGACCTTTCGTCAGAACTAAGTGATCCTATAGTGCTTAATACTCTGCCTTGTGGTCTTTTTAATTGGAGTGACAACATTGGGCTTTTTTTGTTTTTCAAATAAACTGTACCTTCTTCCTAACAAAAACTGAAGGATCTTTAACAAAAGACAGCCGACATGTTGAAACATTAAGAATTCTGTTCTCCCATTGGCTCATTGATATTTCATATCCTTTTATGTAATACGGTTGAAATTTTGTTCTTAAAGCAAGACTCCTATCATCGAATAAAACCTAAGGTCCATTGCCTTGTCATTGCTTTTTCCGCAATGCCGTGACTCGGATTCGAACCGAGGTTGCTGCGGCCACAACGCAGAGTACTAACCACTATACGATCACGGCGTGCTACATGGGCTCTGGAGGCCAAGCCCCCAAAATTATTCTAAAGTACAACAACAAAATAGTTTTAATTACTATTTGTGTCCAGTTCCTGTGCAGAAGAACCAGAAACTTTCCTGTTCTCCAGGCAGCACGTCATGATCCTATAGTGCTTAATACTCTGCCTTGTGGCCACACTACACGGCTTTTTAATTGGAGGCACAGCGTTGGGCTTTGGTTTTATAATCACTGCACTTTCTTCTTAACACAAACTGAAGGATCGCTAACAATTCTGTTCTCCCATTGGCTCATTGAGCTTATCCAGTGAATAGCTAAGCCGTGCAAAACAGGAACGTTCCAGATTAGATCCTCATTTTGTGTTGTCTTAACTGGTCTCTGCCAGGGCAAGTCAGCTTCATAGAAATTTACAGCAAAGAAGGAGGCCATTCGACCCATCGTGTCTGCGGCTGTCGAAAAAGAGCTATCCAAACTAATCCCACTTTCCAGCTCTTGGTCTGCAGCCTTGCAGTTTACGGCACTTCAAGTGCATATCCAAGTACTTTATAAATGTGATGAAGGTTTCTGCCTCTACCACCCTTTCAGGCAGTGAGTTCCAGATCCCCGCCACCCTCTGGGTGAAAAAGGTTCTCCTCAACGCCCCTCTAATCCTACTACCAATTACTTTAAATCTATGTTACCTGGTTATTGACCTCTTTGCTAAGGGAAATAGATCCTTCCTATCCACTCTATCCAGGCCCCTCATCATTTTATACACCTCAATTAAATCCATGTAGACTACATCAAATCTGCTACTCTCATCAACCCTCCTTGTCACCTCATCAGAAAATTCAGTCAAGTTAGTCAGACACGACCTTCCCTTAACAAATCCACGCTGACCGCCCTTGATTAATCCGTGCCTTTCTAAATAACAATTAATACTGTCCCTCAGATCCTACTATGGTCAAATAGCTCGCTGACGCTCATAGTCAGCAATCACACATGAATAATGGCCAATACTAGAGGCCGCTCGTCACCTCGAAGCCATATTTCAGTATCAATCACCCTCTCAGGTGAAGAGCACAGGTGATAAAGCATAATTGAATATTAAAATTACCTCAAATTATTACTGTAGCAGGCGAAAGTTAAATCAGTATTCCAGAATACTATATCCCTTAATATAAAAATATATGTTTATAATGTTAGAATTATTGATTGTTGAATGTGGTTTCATACATTGATGTAATTTAATTACCTTTGAAATTTTGTTAATAAACCTTGTGATTGAAGCAACACATCAGTTAATTTCCGTTTCTGAATAAAATCTGAGGTCCATTGCCATGTCGTTGCTTATCCACAATGTGACGACTCAGATTCAAACTGAGGTTGCCGCACCCACAATGCAAAGTACCAACCACTATATGATCACCACACGCTACATGAGACCTGACATCCTAGGGCCCAAAAGTATTCTAATGTAGAACCACATTTCCTGTTGTCTGGACAGCACGACGTGATCCTAATACAAAAGCCAAATACTGCGGATGCTGGAAATCTGAAATGAAAACAGAAAATGCTGGAAATACTCAGCAGGTCAGGCAGCATCTGTGGAGAGGGAAACAGAGTTACGGTTACAAGTCGATGACCTTTCGTCAGAACTAAGTGATCCTATAGTGCTTAATACTCTGCCTTGTGGTCTTTTTAATTGGAGTGACAACATTGGGCTTTTTTTGTTTTTCAAATAAACTGTACCTTCTTCCTAACAAGAACTGAAGGATCTTTAACAAAAGACAGCCAACATGTTGAAACATTAAGAATTCTGTTCTCCCATTGGCTCATTGATATTTCATATCCTTTTATGTAATATGGTTGAAATTTTGTTCTTAAAGCAAGACTCCTATCATCGAATAAAACCTAAGGTCCATTGCCTTGTCATTGCTTTTTCCGCAATGCCGTGACTCGGATTCGAACCGAGGTTGCTGCGGCCACAACGCAGAGTACTAACCACTATACGATCACGGCGTGCTACATGGGCTCTGGTGGGCAAGCCCCCAAAATTATTCTAAAGTACAACAACAAAATAGTTTTAATTACTATTTGTGTCCAGTTCCTGTGCAGAAGAACCAGAAACTTTCCTGTTCTCCAGGCAGCACGTCATGATCCTATAGTGCTTAATACTCTGCCTTGTGGCCACACTACACGGCTTTTTAATTGGAGGCACAGCGTTGGGCTTTGGTTTTATAATCACTGCACTTTCTTCTTAACACAAACTGAAGGATCGCTAACAATTCTGTTCTCCCATTGGCTCATTGAGCTTATCCAGTGAATAGCTAAGCCGTGCAAAACAGGAACGTTCCAGATTAGATCCTCATTTTGTGTTGTCTTAACTGGTCTCTGCCAGGGCAAGTCAGCTTCATAGAAATTTACAGCAAAGAAGGAGGCCATTCGACCCCTCGTGTCTGCGCCTGTCGAAAAAGAGCTATCCAAACTAATCCCACTTTCCAGCTCTTGGTCTGTAGCCTTGCAGTTTACGGCACTTCAAGTGCATATCCAAGTACTTTATAAATGTGATGAAGGTTTCTGCCTCTACCACCCTTTCAGGCAGTTAGTTCCAGATCCCCGCCACCCTCTGGGTGAAAAAGGTTCTCCTCAACTCCCCTCTAATCCTACTACCAATTACTTTAAATCTATGTTACCTGGTTATTGACCTCTTTGCTAAGGGAAATAGATCCTTCCTATCCACTCTATCCAGGCCCCTCATCATTTTATACACCTCAATTAAATCCATGTAGACTACATCAAATCTGCTACTCTCATCAACCCTCCTTGTCACCTCATCAGAAAATTCAGTCAAGTTAGTCAGACACGACCTTCCCTTAACAAATCCACGCTGACCGCCCTTGATTAATCCGTGCCTTTCTAAATAACAATTAATACTGTCCCTCAGATCCTACTATGGTCAAATAGCTCGCTGACGCTCATAGTCAGCAATCACACATGAATAATGGTCAATACTAGAGGCCGCTCGTCACCTCGAAGCCATATTTCAGTATCAATCACCCTCTCAGGTGAAGAGCACAGGTGATAAAGCATAATTGAATATTAAAATTACCTCAAATTATTACTGTAGCAGGCGAAAGTTAAATCAGTATTCCAGAATACTATATCCCTTAATATAAAAATATATGTTTATAATGTTAGAATTATTGATTGTTGGATGTGGTTTCATACATTGATGTAATTTAATTACCTTTGAAATTTTGTTAATAAACCTTGTGATTGAAGCAACACATCAGTTAATTTCCGTTTCTGAATAAAATCTGAGGTCCATTGCCATGTCGTTGCTTATCCACAATGTGACGACTCAGATTCAAACTGAGATTGCCGCACCCACAATGCAAAGTACCAACCACTATATGATCACCACACGCTACATGAGACCTGACATCCTAGGGCCCAAAAGTATTCTAATGTAGAACCACATTTCCTGTTGTCTGGACAGCACGACGTGATCCTAATACAAAAGCCAAATACTGCGGATGCTGGAAATCTGAAATGAAAACAGAAAATGCTGGAAATACTCAGCAGGTCAGGCAGCATCTGTGGAGAGGGAAACAGAGTTACGGTTACAAGTCGATGACCTTTCGTCAGAACTAAGTGATCCTATAGTGCTTAATACTCTGCCTTGTGGTCTTTTTAATTGGAGTGACAACATTGGGCTTTTTTTGTTTTTCAAATAAACTGTACCTTCTTCCTAACAAGAACTGAAGGATCTTTAACAAAAGACAGCCAACATGTTGAAACATTAAGAATTCTGTTCTCCCATTGGCTCATTGATATTTCATATCCTTTTATGTAATATGGTTGAAATTTTGTTCTTAAAGCAAGACTCCTATCATCGAATAAAACCTAAGGTCCATTGCCTTGTCATTGCTTTTTCCGCAATGCCGTGACTCGGATTCGAACCGAGGTTGCTGCGGCCACAACGCAGAGTACTAACCACTATACGATCACGGCGTGCTACATGGGCTCTGGTGGGCAAGCCCCCAAAATTATTCTAAAGTACAACAACAAAATAGTTTTAATTACTATTTGTGTCCAGTTCCTGTGCAGAAGAACCAGAAACTTTCCTGTTCTCCAGGCAGCACGTCATGATCCTATAGTGCTTAATACTCTGCCTTGTGGCCACACTGCACGGCTTTTTAATTGGAGGCACAGCGTTGGGCTTTGGTTTTATAATCACTGCACTTTCTTCTTAACACAAACTGAAGGATCGCTAACAATTCTGTTCTCCCATTGGCTCATTGAGCTTATCCAGTGAATAGCTAAGCCGTGCAAAACAGGAACGTTCCAGATTAGATCCTCATTTTGTGTTGTCTTAACTGGTCTCTGCCAGGGCAAGTCAGCTTCATAGAAATTTACAGCAAAGAAGGAGGCCATTCGACCCCTCGTGTCTGCGCCTGTCGAAAAAGAGCTATCCAAACTAATCCCACTTTCCAGCTCTTGGTCTGTAGCCTTGCAGTTTACGGCACTTCAAGTGCATATCCAAGTACTTTATAAATGTGATGAAGGTTTCTGCCTCTACCACCCTTTCAGGCAGTGAGTTCCAGATCCCCGCCACCCTCTGGGTGAAAAAGGTTCTCCTCAACTCCCCTCTAATCCTACTACCAATTACTTTAAATCTATGTTACCTGGTTATTGACCTCTTTGCTAAGGGAAATAGATCCTTCCTATCCACTCTATCCAGGCCCCTCATCATTTTATACACCTCAATTAAATCCATGTAGACTACATCAAATCTGCTACTCTCATCAACCCTCCTTGTCACCTCATCAGAAAATTCAGTCAAGTTAGTCAGACACGACCTTCCCTTAACAAATCCACGCTGACCGCCCTTGATTAATCCATGCCTTTCTAAATAACAATTAATACTGTCCCTCAGATCCTACTATGGTCAAATAGCTCGCTGACGCTCATAGTCAGCAATCACACATGAATAATGGCCAATACTAGAGGCCGCTCGTCACCTCGAAGCCATATTTCAGTATCAATCACCCTCTCAGGTGAAGAGCACAGGTGATAAAGCATAATTGAATATTAAAATTACCTCAAATTATTACTGTAGCAGGCGAAAGTTAAATCAGTATTCCAGAATACTATATCCCTTAATATAAAAATATATGTTTATAATGTTAGAATTATTGATTGTTGGATGTGGTTTCATACATTGATGTAATTTAATTACCTTTGAAATTTTGTTAATAAACCTTGTGATTGAAGCAACACATCAGTTAATTTCCGTTTCTGAATAAAATCTGAGGTCCATTGCCATGTCGTTGCTTATCCACAATGTGACGACTCAGATTCAAACTGAGGTTGCTGCACCCACAATGCAAAGTACCAACCACTATATGATCACCACACGCTACATGAGACCTGACATCCTAGGGCCCAAAAGTATTCTAATGTAGAACCACATTTCCTGTTGTCTGGACAGCACGACGTGATCCTAATACAAAAGCCAAATACTGCGGATGCTGGAAATCTGAAATGAAAACAGAAAATGCTGGAAATACTCAGCAGGTCAGGCAGCATCTGTGGAGAGGGAAACAGAGTTACGGTTACAAGTCGATGACCTTTCGTCAGAACTAAGTGATCCTATAGTGCTTAATACTCTGCCTTGTGGTCTTTTTAATTGGAGTGACAACATTGGGCTTTTTTTGTTTTTCAAATAAACTGTACCTTCTTCCTAACAAGAACTGAAGGATCTTTAACAAAAGACAGCCGACATGTTGAAGCATTAAGAATTCTGTTCTCCCATTGGCTCATTGATATTTCATATCCTTTTATGTAATATGGTTGAAATTTTGTTCTTAAAGCAAGACTCCTATCATCGAATAAAACCTAAGGTCCATTGCCTTGTCATTGCTTTTTCCGCAATGCCGTGACTCGGATTCGAACCGAGGTTGCTGCGGCCACAACGCAGAGTACTAACCACTATACGATCACGGCGTGCTACATGGGCTCTGGTGGGCAAGCCCCCAAAATTATTCTAAAGTACAACAACAAAATAGTTTTAATTACTATTTGTGTCCAGTTCCTGTGCAGAAGAACCAGAAACTTTCCTGTTCTCCAGGCAGCACGTCATGATCCTATAGTGCTTAATACTCTGCCTTGTGGCCACACTACACGGCTTTTTAATTGGAGGCACAGCGTTGGGCTTTGGTTTTATAATCACTGCACTTTCTTCTTAACACAAACTGAAGGATCGCTAACAATTCTGTTCTCCCATTGGCTCATTGAGCTTATCCAGTGAATAGCTAAGCCGTGCAAAACAGGAACGTTCCAGATTAGATCCTCATTTTGTGTTGTCTTAACTGGTCTCTGCCAGGGCAAGTCAGCTTCATAGAAATTTACAGCAAAGAAGGAGGCCATTCGACCCCTCGTGTCTGCGCCTGTCGAAAAAGAGCTATCCAAACTAATCCCACTTTCCAGCTCTTGGTCTGTAGCCTTGCAGTTTACGGCACTTCAAGTGCATATCCAAGTACTTTATAAATGTGATGAAGGTTTCTGCCTCTACCACCCTTTCAGGCAGTGAGTTCCAGATCCCCGCCACCCTCTGGGTGAAAAAGGTTCTCCTCAACTCCCCTCTAATCCTACCACCAATTACTTTAAATCTATGTTACCTGGTTATTGACCTCTTTGCTAAGGGAAATAGATCCTTCCTATCCACTCTATCCAGGCCCCTCATCATTTTATACACCTCAATTAAATCCATGTAGACTACATCAAATCTGCTACTCTCATCAACCCTCCTTGTCACCTCATCAGAAAATTCAGTCAAGTTAGTCAGACACGACCTTCCCTTAACAAATCCACGCTGACCGCCCTTGATTAATCCGTGCCTTTCTAAATAACAATTAATACTGTCCCTCAGATCCTACTATGCTCAAATAGCTCGCTGACGCTCATAGTCAGCAATCACACATGAATAATGGCCAATACTAGAGGCCGCTCGTCACCTCGAAGCCATATTTCAGTATCAATCACCCTCTCAGGTGAAGAGCACAGGTGATAAAGCATAATTGAATATTAAAATTACCTCAAATTATTACTGTAGCAGGCGAAAGTTAAATCAGTATTCCAGAATACTATATCCCTTAATATAAAAATATATGTTTATAATGTTAGAATTATTGATTGTTGAATGTGGTTTCATACATTGATGTAATTTAATTACCTTTGAAATTTTGTTAATAAACCTTGTGATTGAAGCAACACATCAGTTAATTTCCGTTTCTGAATAAAATCTGAGGTCCATTGCCATGTCGTTGCTTATCCACAATGTGACGACTCAGATTCAAACTGAGGTTGCCGCACCCACAATGCAAAGTACCAACCACTATATGATCACCACACGCTACATGAGACCTGACATCCTAGGGCCCAAAAGTATTCTAATGTAGAACCACATTTCCTGTTGTCTGGACAGCACGACGTGATCCTAATACAAAAGCCAAATACTGCGGATGCTGGAAATCTGAAATGAAAACAGAAAATGCTGGAAATACTCAGCAGGTCAGGCAGCATCTGTGGAGAGGGAAACAGAGTTACGGTTACAAGTCGATGACCTTTCGTCAGAACTAAGTGATCCTATAGTGCTTAATACTCTGCCTTGTGGTCTTTTTAATTGGAGTGACAACATTGGGCTTTTTTTGTTTTTCAAATAAACTGTACCTTCTTCCTAACAAAAACTGAAGGATCTTTAACAAAAGACAGCCGACATGTTGAAACATTAAGAATTCTGTTCTCCCATTGGCTCATTGATATTTCATATCCTTTTATGTAATATGGTTGAAATTTTGTTCTTAAAGCAAGACTCCTATCATCGAATAAAACCTAAGGTCCATTGCCTTGTCATTGCTTTTTCCACAATGCCGTGACTCGGATTCGAACCGAGGTTGCTGCGGCCACAACGCAGAGTACTAACCACTATACGATCACGGCGTGCTACATGGGCCCTGGTGGGCAAGCTCCCAAAATTATTCTAAAGTACAACAACAAAATAGTTTTAATTACTATTTGTGTCCAGTTCCTGTGCAGAAGAACCAGAAACTTTCCTGTTCTCCAGGCAGCACGTCATGATCCTATAGTGCTTAATACTCTGCCTTGTGGCCACACTACCCGGCTTTTTAATTGGAGGCACAGCGTTGGGCTTTGGTTTTATAATCACTGCACTTTCTTCTTAACACAAACTGAAGGATCGCTAACAATTCTGTTCTCCCATTGGCTCATTGAGCTTATCCAGTGAATAGCTAAGCCGTGCAAAACAGGAACGTTCCAGATTAGATCCTCATTTTGTGTTGTCTTAACTGGTCTCTGCCAGGGCAAGTCAGCTTCATAGAAATTTACAGCAAAGAAGGAGGCCATTCGACCCCTCGTGTCTGCGCCTGTCGAAAAAGAGCTATCCAAACTAATCCCACTTTCCAGCTCTTGGTCTGTAGCCTTGCAGTTTACGGCACTTCAAGTGCATATCCAAGTACTTTATAAATGTGATGAAGGTTTCTGCCTCTACCACCCTTTCAGGCAGTTAGTTCCAGATCCCCGCCACCCTCTGGAAAAAGGTTCTCCTCAACTCCCCTCTAATCCTACTACCAATTACTTTAAATCTATGTTACCTGGTTATTGACCTCTTTGCTAAGGGAAATAGATCCTTCCTATCCACTCTATCCAGGCCCCTCATCATTTTATACACCTCAATTAAATCCATGTAGACTACATCAAATCTGCTACTCTCATCAACCCTCCTTGTTACCTCATCAGAAAATTCAGTCAAGTTAGTCAGACACGACCTTCCCTTAACAAATCCACGCTGACCGCCCTTGATTAATCCGTGCCTTTCTAAATAACAATTAATACTGTCCCTCAGATCCTACTATGGTCAAATAGCTCGCTGACGCTCATAGTCAGCAATCACACATGAATAATGGCCAATACTAGAGGCCGCTCGTCACCTCGAAGCCATATTTCAGTATCAATCACCCTCTCAGGTGAAGAGCACAGGTGATAAAGCATAATTGAATATTAAAATTACCTCAAATTATTACTGTAGCAGGCGAAAGTTAAATCAGTATTCCAGAATACTATATCCCTTAATATAAAAATATATGTTTATAATGTTAGAATTATTGATTGTTGAATGTGGTTTCATACATTGATGTAATTTAATTACCTTTGAAATTTTGTTAATAAACCTTGTGATTGAAGCAACACATCAGTTAATTTCCGTTTCTGAATAAAATCTGAGGTCCATTGCCATGTCGTTGCTTATCCACAATGTGACGACTCAGATTCAAACTGAGGTTGCCGCACCCACAATGCAAAGTACCAACCACTATATGATCACCACACGAGACCTGACATCCTAGGGCCCAAAAGTATTCTAATGTAGAACCACATTTCCTGTTGTCTGGACAGCACGACGTGATCCTAATACAAAAGCCAAATACTGCGGATGCTGGAAATCTGAAATGAAAACAGAAAATGCTGGAAATACTCAGCAGGTCAGGCAGCATCTGTGGAGAGGGAAACAGAGTTACGGTTACAAGTCGATGACCTTTCGTCAGAACTAAGTGATCCTATAGTGCTTAATACTCTGCCTTGTGGTCTTTTTAATTGGAGTGACAACATTGGGCTTTTTTTGTTTTTCAAATAAACTGTACCTTCTTCCTAACAAAAACTGAAGGATCTTTAACAAAAGACAGCCGACATGTTGAAACATTAAGAATTCTGTTCTCCCATTGGCTCATTGATATTTCATATCCTTTTATGTAATACGGTTGAAATTTTGTTCTTAAAGCAAGACTCCTATCATCGAATAAAACCTAAGGTCCATTGCCTTGTCATTGCTTTTTCCGCAATGCCGTGACTCGGATTCGAACCGAGGTTGCTGCGGCCACAACGCAGAGTACTAACCACTATACGATCACGGCGTGCTACATGGGCTCTGGTGGCCAAGCCCCCAAAATTATTCTAAAGTACAACAACAAAATAGTTTTAATTACTATTTGTGTCCAGTTCCTGTGCAGAAGAACCAGAAACTTTCCTGTTCTCCAGGCAGCACGTCATGATCCTATAGTGCTTAATACTCTGCCTTGTGGCCACACTACACGGCTTTTTAATTGGAGGCACAGCGTTGGGCTTTGGTTTTATAATCACTGCACTTTCTTCTTAACACAAACTGAAGGATCGCTAACAATTCTGTTCTCCCATTGGCTCATTGAGCTTATCCAGTGAATAGCTAAGCCGTGCAAAACAGGAACGTTCCAGATTAGATCCTCATTTTGTGTTGTCTTAACTGGTCTCTGCCAGGGCAAGTCAGCTTCATAGAAATTTACAGCAAAGAAGGAGGCCATTCGACCCCTCGTGTCTGCGGCTGTCGAAAAAGAGCTATCCAAACTAATCCCACTTTCCAGCTCTTGGTCTGCAGCCTTGCAGTTTACGGCACTTCAAGTGCATATCCAAGTACTTTATAAATGTGATGAAGGTTTCTGCCTCTACCACCCTTTCAGGCAGTGAGTTCCAGATCCCCGCCACCCTCTGGGTGAAAAAGGTTCTCCTCAACGCCCCTCTAATCCTACTACCAATTACTTTAAATCTATGTTACCTGGTTATTGACCTCTTTGCTAAGGGAAATAGATCCTTCCTATCCACTCTATCCAGGCCCCTCATCATTTTATACACCTCAATTAAATCCATGTAGACTACATCAAATCTGCTACTCTCATCAACCCTCCTTGTTACCTCATCAGAAAATTCAGTCAAGTTAGTCAGACACGACCTTCCCTTAACAAATCCACGCTGACCGCCCTTGATTAATCCGTGCCTTTCTAAATAACAATTAATACTGTCCCTCAGATCCTACTATGGTCAAATAGCTCGCTGACGCTCATAGTCAGCAATCACACATGAATAATGGCCAATACTAGAGGCCGCTCGTCACCTCGAAGCCATATTTCAGTATCAATCACCCTCTCAGGTGAAGAGCACAGGTGATAAAGCATAATTGAATATTAAAATTACCTCAAATTATTACTGTAGCAGGCGAAAGTTAAATCAGTATTCCAGAATACTATATCCCTTAATATAAAAATATATGTTTATAATGTTAGAATTATTGATTGTTGAATGTGGTTTCATACATTGATGTAATTTAATTACCTTTGAAATTTTGTTAATAAACCTTGTGATTGAAGCAACACATCAGTTAATTTCCGTTTCTGAATAAAATCTGAGGTCCATTGCCATGTCGTTGCTTATCCACAATGTGACGACTCAGATTCAAACTGAGGTTGCCGCACCCACAATGCAAAGTACCAACCACTATATGATCACCACACGCTACATGAGACCTGACATCCTAGGGCCCAAAAGTATTCTAATGTAGAACCACATTTCCTGTTGTCTGGACAGCACGACGTGATCCTAATACAAAAGCCAAATACTGCGGATGCTGGAAATCTGAAATGAAAACAGAAAATGCTGGAAATACTCAGCAGGTCAGGCAGCATCTGTGGAGAGGGAAACAGAGTTACGGTTACAAGTCGATGACCTTTCGTCAGAACTAAGTGATCCTATAGTGCTTAATACTCTGCCTTGTGGTCTTTTTAATTGGAGTGACAACATTGGGCTTTTTTTGTTTTTCAAATAAACTGTACCTTCTTCCTAACAAAAACTGAAGGATCTTTAACAAAAGACAGCCGACATGTTGAAACATTAAGAATTCTGTTCTCCCATTGGCTCATTGATATTTCATATCCTTTTATGTAATACGGTTGAAATTTTGTTCTTAAAGCAAGACTCCTATCATCGAATAAAACCTAAGGTCCATTGCCTTGTCATTGCTTTTTCCACAATGCCGTGACTCGGATTCGAACCGAGGTTGCTGCGGCCACAACGCAGAGTACTAACCACTATACGATCACGGCGTGCTACATGGGCTCTGGTGGCCAAGCCCCCAAAATTATTCTAAAGTACAACAACAAAATAGTTTTAATTACTATTTGTGTCCAGTTCCTGTGCAGAAGAACCAGAAACTTTCCTGTTCTCCAGGCAGCACGTCATGATCCTATAGTGCTTAATACTCTGCCTTGTGGCCACACTACACGGCTTTTTAATTGGAGGCACAGCGTTGGGCTTTGGTTTTATAATCACTGCACTTTCTTCTTAACACAAACTGAAGGATCGCTAACAATTCTGTTCTCCCATTGGCTCATTGAGCTTATCCAGTGAATAGCTAAGCCGTGCAAAACAGGAACGTTCCAGATTAGATCCTCATTTTGTGTTGTCTTAACTGGTCTCTGCCAGGGCAAGTCAGCTTCATAGAAATTTACAGCAAAGAAGGAGGCCATTCGACCCCTCGTGTCTGCGCCTGTCGAAAAAGAGCTATCCAAACTAATCCCACTTTCCAGCTCTTGGTCTGCAGCCTTGCAGTTTACGGCACTTCAAGTGCATATCCAAGTACTTTATAAATGTGATGAAGGTTTCTGCCTCTACCACCCTTTCAGGCAGTGAGTTCCAGATCCCCGCCACCCTCTGGGTGAAAAAGGTTCTCCTCAACGCCCCTCTAATCCTACTACCAATTACTTTAAATCTATGTTACCTGGTTATTGACCTCTTTGCTAAGGGAAATAGATCCTTCCTATCCACTCTATCCAGGCCCCTCATCATTTTATACACCTCAATTAAATCCATGTAGACTACATCAAATCTGCTACTCTCATCAACCCTCCTTGTTACCTCATCAGAAAATTCAGTCAAGTTAGTCAGACACGACCTTCCCTTAACAAATCCACGCTGACCGCCCTTGATTAATCCGTGCCTTTCTAAATAACAATTAATACTGTCCCTCAGATCCTACTATGGTCAAATAGCTCGC
Source organism: Somniosus microcephalus (assembly GCF_052327205.1). NCBI lineage: Eukaryota > Metazoa > Chordata > Chondrichthyes > Squaliformes > Somniosidae > Somniosus > Somniosus microcephalus. The sequence continues at coordinate 52,646,773 of NC_141008.1, forward strand.
TGACGCTCATAGTCAGCAATCACACATGAATAATGGCCAATACTAGAGGCCGCTCGTCACCTCGAAGCCATATTTCAGTATCAATCACCCTCTCAGGTGAAGAGCACAGGTGATAAAGCATAATTGAATATTAAAATTACCTCAAATTATTACTGTAGCAGGCGAAAGTTAAATCAGTATTCCAGAATACTATATCCCTTAATATAAAAATATATGTTTATAATGTTAGAATTATTGATTGTTGAATGTGGTTTCATACATTGATGTAATTTAATTACCTTTGAAATTTTGTTAATAAACCTTGTGATTGAAGCAACACATCAGTTAATTTCCGTTTCTGAATAAAATCTGAGGTCCATTGCCATGTCGTTGCTTATCCACAATGTGACGACTCAGATTCAAACTGAGGTTGCCGCACCCACAATGCAAAGTACCAACCACTATATGATCACCACACGAGACCTGACATCCTAGGGCCCAAAAGTATTCTAATGTAGAACCACATTTCCTGTTGTCTGGACAGCACGACGTGATCCTAATACAAAAGCCAAATACTGCGGATGCTGGAAATCTGAAATGAAAACAGAAAATGCTGGAAATACTCAGCAGGTCAGGCAGCATCTGTGGAGAGGGAAACAGAGTTACGGTTACAAGTCGATGACCTTTCGTCAGAACTAAGTGATCCTATAGTGCTTAATACTCTGCCTTGTGGTCTTTTTAATTGGAGTGACAACATTGGGCTTTTTTTGTTTTTCAAATAAACTGTACCTTCTTCCTAACAAAAACTGAAGGATCTTTAACAAAAGACAGCCGACATGTTGAAACATTAAGAATTCTGTTCTCCCATTGGCTCATTGATATTTCATATCCTTTTATGTAATACGGTTGAAATTTTGTTCTTAAAGCAAGACTCCTATCATCGAATAAAACCTAAGGTCCATTGCCTTGTCATTGCTTTTTCCGCAATGCCGTGACTCGGATTCGAACCGAGGTTGCTGCGGCCACAACGCAGAGTACTAACCACTATACGATCACGGCGTGCTACATGGGCTCTGGTGGCCAAGCCCCCAAAATTATTCTAAAGTACAACAACAAAATAGTTTTAATTACTATTTGTGTCCAGTTCCTGTGCAGAAGAACCAGAAACTTTCCTGTTCTCCAGGCAGCACGTCATGATCCTATAGTGCTTAATACTCTGCCTTGTGGCCACACTACACGGCTTTTTAATTGGAGGCACAGCGTTGGGCTTTGGTTTTATAATCACTGCACTTTCTTCTTAACACAAACTGAAGGATCGCTAACAATTCTGTTCTCCCATTGGCTCATTGAGCTTATCCAGTGAATAGCTAAGCCGTGCAAAACAGGAACGTTCCAGATTAGATCCTCATTTTGTGTTGTCTTAACTGGTCTCTGCCAGGGCAAGTCAGCTTCATAGAAATTTACAGCAAAGAAGGAGGCCATTCGACCCCTCGTGTCTGCGGCTGTCGAAAAAGAGCTATCCAAACTAATCCCACTTTCCAGCTCTTGGTCTGCAGCCTTGCAGTTTACGGCACTTCAAGTGCATATCCAAGTACTTTATAAATGTGATGAAGGTTTCTGCCTCTACCACCCTTTCAGGCAGTGAGTTCCAGATCCCCGCCACCCTCTGGGTGAAAAAGGTTCTCCTCAACGCCCCTCTAATCCTACTACCAATTACTTTAAATCTATGTTACCTGGTTATTGACCTCTTTGCTAAGGGAAATAGATCCTTCCTATCCACTCTATCCAGGCCCCTCATCATTTTATACACCTCAATTAAATCCATGTAGACTACATCAAATCTGCTACTCTCATCAACCCTCCTTGTTACCTCATCAGAAAATTCAGTCAAGTTAGTCAGACACGACCTTCCCTTAACAAATCCACGCTGACCGCCCTTGATTAATCCGTGCCTTTCTAAATAACAATTAATACTGTCCCTCAGATCCTACTATGGTCAAATAGCTCGCTGACGCTCATAGTCAGCAATCACACATGAATAATGGCCAATACTAGAGGCCGCTCGTCACCTCGAAGCCATATTTCAGTATCAATCACCCTCTCAGGTGAAGAGCACAGGTGATAAAGCATAATTGAATATTAAAATTACCTCAAATTATTACTGTAGCAGGCGAAAGTTAAATCAGTATTCCAGAATACTATATCCCTTAATATAAAAATATATGTTTATAATGTTAGAATTATTGATTGTTGAATGTGGTTTCATACATTGATGTAATTTAATTACCTTTGAAATTTTGTTAATAAACCTTGTGATTGAAGCAACACATCAGTTAATTTCCGTTTCTGAATAAAATCTGAGGTCCATTGCCATGTCGTTGCTTATCCACAATGTGACGACTCAGATTCAAACTGAGGTTGCCGCACCCACAATGCAAAGTACCAACCACTATATGATCACCACACGCTACATGAGACCTGACATCCTAGGGCCCAAAAGTATTCTAATGTAGAACCACATTTCCTGTTGTCTGGACAGCACGACGTGATCCTAATACAAAAGCCAAATACTGCGGATGCTGGAAATCTGAAATGAAAACAGAAAATGCTGGAAATACTCAGCAGGTCAGGCAGCATCTGTGGAGAGGGAAACAGAGTTACGGTTACAAGTCGATGACCTTTCGTCAGAACTAAGTGATCCTATAGTGCTTAATACTCTGCCTTGTGGTCTTTTTAATTGGAGTGACAACATTGGGCTTTTTTTGTTTTTCAAATAAACTGTACCTTCTTCCTAACAAAAACTGAAGGATCTTTAACAAAAGACAGCCGACATGTTGAAACATTAAGAATTCTGTTCTCCCATTGGCTCATTGATATTTCATATCCTTTTATGTAATACGGTTGAAATTTTGTTCTTAAAGCAAGACTCCTATCATCGAATAAAACCTAAGGTCCATTGCCTTGTCATTGCTTTTTCCACAATGCCGTGACTCGGATTCGAACCGAGGTTGCTGCGGCCACAACGCAGAGTACTAACCACTATACGATCACGGCGTGCTACATGGGCTCTGGTGGCCAAGCCCCCAAAATTATTCTAAAGTACAACAACAAAATAGTTTTAATTACTATTTGTGTCCAGTTCCTGTGCAGAAGAACCAGAAACTTTCCTGTTCTCCAGGCAGCACGTCATGATCCTATAGTGCTTAATACTCTGCCTTGTGGCCACACTACACGGCTTTTTAATTGGAGGCACAGCGTTGGGCTTTGGTTTTATAATCACTGCACTTTCTTCTTAACACAAACTGAAGGATCGCTAACAATTCTGTTCTCCCATTGGCTCATTGAGCTTATCCAGTGAATAGCTAAGCCGTGCAAAACAGGAACGTTCCAGATTAGATCCTCATTTTGTGTTGTCTTAACTGGTCTCTGCCAGGGCAAGTCAGCTTCATAGAAATTTACAGCAAAGAAGGAGGCCATTCGACCCCTCGTGTCTGCGCCTGTCGAAAAAGAGCTATCCAAACTAATCCCACTTTCCAGCTCTTGGTCTGCAGCCTTGCAGTTTACGGCACTTCAAGTGCATATCCAAGTACTTTATAAATGTGATGAAGGTTTCTGCCTCTACCACCCTTTCAGGCAGTGAGTTCCAGATCCCCGCCACCCTCTGGGTGAAAAAGGTTCTCCTCAACGCCCCTCTAATCCTACTACCAATTACTTTAAATCTATGTTACCTGGTTATTGACCTCTTTGCTAAGGGAAATAGATCCTTCCTATCCACTCTATCCAGGCCCCTCATCATTTTATACACCTCAATTAAATCCATGTAGACTACATCAAATCTGCTACTCTCATCAACCCTCCTTGTTACCTCATCAGAAAATTCAGTCAAGTTAGTCAGACACGACCTTCCCTTAACAAATCCACGCTGACCGCCCTTGATTAATCCGTGCCTTTCTAAATAACAATTAATACTGTCCCTCAGATCCTACTATGGTCAAATAGCTCGCTGACGCTCATAGTCAGCAATCACACATGAATAATGGCCAATACTAGAGGCCGCTCGTCACCTCGAAGCCATATTTCAGTATCAATCACCCTCTCAGGTGAAGAGCACAGGTGATAAAGCATAATTGAATATTAAAATTACCTCAAATTATTACTGTAGCAGGCGAAAGTTAAATCAGTATTCCAGAATACTATATCCCTTAATATAAAAATATATGTTTATAATGTTAGAATTATTGATTGTTGAATGTGGTTTCATACATTGATGTAATTTAATTACCTTTGAAATTTTGTTAATAAACCTTGTGATTGAAGCAACACATCAGTTAATTTCCGTTTCTGAATAAAATCTGAGGTCCATTGCCATGTCGTTGCTTATCCACAATGTGACGACTCAGATTCAAACTGAGGTTGCCGCACCCACAATGCAAAGTACCAACCACTATATGATCACCACACGAGACCTGACATCCTAGGGCCCAAAAGTATTCTAATGTAGAACCACATTTCCTGTTGTCTGGACAGCACGACGTGATCCTAATACAAAAGCCAAATACTGCGGATGCCGGAAATCTGAAATGAAAACAGAAAATGCTGGAAATACTCAGCAGGTCAGGCAGCATCTGTGGAGAGGGAAACAGAGTTACGGTTACAAGTCGATGACCTTTCGTCAGAACTAAGTGATCCTATAGTGCTTAATACTCTGCCTTGTGGTCTTTTTAATTGGAGTGACAACATTGGGCTTTTTTTGTTTTTCAAATAAACTGTACCTTCTTCCTAACAAAAACTGAAGGATCTTTAACAAAAGACAGCCGACATGTTGAAACATTAAGAATTCTGTTCTCCCATTGGCTCATTGATATTTCATATCCTTTTATGTAATACGGTTGAAATTTTGTTCTTAAAGCAAGACTCCTATCATCGAATAAAACCTAAGGTCCATTGCCTTGTCATTGCTTTTTCCGCAATGCCGTGACTCGGATTCGAACCGAGGTTGCTGCGGCCACAACGCAGAGTACTAACCACTATACGATCACGGCGTGCTACATGGGCTCTGGTGGCCAAGCCCCCAAAATTATTCTAAAGTACAACAACAAAATAGTTTTAATTACTATTTGTGTCCAGTTCCTGTGCAGAAGAACCAGAAACTTTCCTGTTCTCCAGGCAGCACGTCATGATCCTATAGTGCTTAATACTCTGCCTTGTGGCCACACTACCCGGCTTTTTAATTGGAGGCACAGCGTTGGGCTTTGGTTTTATAATCACTGCACTTTCTTCTTAACACAAACTGAAGGATCGCTAACAATTCTGTTCTCCCATTGGCTCATTGAGCTTATCCAGTGAATAGCTAAGCCGTGCAAAACAGGAACGTTCCAGATTAGATCCTCATTTTGTGTTGTCTTAACTGGTCTCTGCCAGGGCAAGTCAGCTTCATAGAAATTTACAGCAAAGAAGGAGGCCATTCGACCCCTCGTGTCTGCGCCTGTCGAAAAAGAGCTATCCACACTAATCCCACTTTCCAGCTCTTGGTCTGCAGCCTTGCAGTTTACGGCACTTCAAGTGCATATCCAAGTACTTTATAAATGTGATGAAGGTTTCTGCCTCTACCACCCTTTCAGGCAGTGAGTTCCAGATCCCCGCCACCCTCTGGGTGAAAAAGGTTCTCCTCAACTCCCCTCTAATCCGACTACCAATTACTTTAAATCTATTTTACCTGGTTATTGACCTCTTTGCTAAGGGAAATAGATCCTTCCTATCCACTCTATCCAGGCCCCTCATCATTTTATACACCTCAATTAAATCCATGTAGACTACATCAAATCTGCTACTCTCATCAACCCTCCTTGACACCTCATCAGAAAATTCAGTCAAGTTAGTCAGACACGACCTTCCCTTAACAAATCCACGCTGACCGCCCTTGATTAATCCGTGCCTTTCTAAATAACAATTAATACTGTCCCTCAGATCCTACTATGCTCAAATAGCTCGCTGACGCTCATAGTCAGCAATCACACATGAATAATGGCCAATACTAGAGGCCGCTCGTCACCTCGAAGCCATATTTCAGTATCAATCACCCTCTCAGGTGAAGAGCACAGGTGATAAAGCATAATTGAATATTAAAATTACTTCAAATTATTACTGTAGCAGGCGAAAGTTAAATCAGTATTCCAGAATACTATATCCCTTAATATAAAAATATATGTTTATAATGTTAGAATTATTGATTGTTGGATGTGGTTTCATACATTGATGTAATTTAATTACCTTTGAAATTTTGTTAATAAACCTTGTGATTGAAGCAACACATCAGTTAATTTCCGTTTCTGAATAAAATCTGAGGTCCATTGCCATGTCGTTGCTTATCCACAATGTGACGACTCAGATTCAAACTGAGGTTGCCGCACCCACAATGCAAAGTACCAACCACTATATGATCACCACACGCTACATGAGACCTGACATCCTAGGGCCCAAAAGTATTCTAATGTAGAACCACATTTCCTGTTGTCTGGACAGCACGACGTGATCCTAATACAAAAGCCAAATACTGCGGATGCTGGAAATCTGAAATGAAAACAGAAAATGCTGGAAATACTCAGCAGGTCAGGCAGCATCTGTGGAGAGGGAAACAGAGTTACGGTTACAAGTCGATGACCTTTCGTCAGAACTAAGTGATCCTATAGTGCTTAATACTCTGCCTTGTGGTCTTTTTAATTGGAGTGACAACATTGGGCTTTTTTTGTTTTTCAAATAAACTGTACCTTCTTCCTAACAAAAACTGAAGGATCTTTAACAAAAGACAGCCGACATGTTGAAACATTAAGAATTCTGTTCTCCCATTGGCTCATTGATATTTCATATCCTTTTATGTAATACGGTTGAAATTTTGTTCTTAAAGCAAGACTCCTATCATCGAATAAAACCTAAGGTCCATTGCCTTGTCATTGCTTTTTCCGCAATGCCGTGACTCGGATTCGAACCGAGGTTGCTGCGGCCACAACGCAGAGTACTAACCACTATACGATCACGGCGTGCTACATGGGCTCTGGAGGCCAAGCCCCCAAAATTATTCTAAAGTACAACAACAAAATAGTTTTAATTACTATTTGTGTCCAGTTCCTGTGCAGAAGAACCAGAAACTTTCCTGTTCTCCAGGCAGCACGTCATGATCCTATAGTGCTTAATACTCTGCCTTGTGGCCACACTACACGGCTTTTTAATTGGAGGCACAGCGTTGGGCTTTGGTTTTATAATCACTGCACTTTCTTCTTAACACAAACTGAAGGATCGCTAACAATTCTGTTCTCCCATTGGCTCATTGAGCTTATCCAGTGAATAGCTAAGCCGTGCAAAACAGGAACGTTCCAGATTAGATCCTCATTTTGTGTTGTCTTAACTGGTCTCTGCCAGGGCAAGTCAGCTTCATAGAAATTTACAGCAAAGAAGGAGGCCATTCGACCCCTCGTGTCTGCGGCTGTCGAAAAAGAGCTATCCAAACTAATCCCACTTTCCAGCTCTTGGTCTGCAGCCTTGCAGTTTACGGCACTTCAAGTGCATATCCAAGTACTTTATAAATGTGATGAAGGTTTCTGCCTCTACCACCCTTTCAGGCAGTGAGTTCCAGATCCCCGCCACCCTCTGGGTGAAAAAGGTTCTCCTCAACGCCCCTCTAATCCTACTACCAATTACTTTAAATCTATGTTACCTGGTTATTGACCTCTTTGCTAAGGGAAATAGATCCTTCCTATCCACTCTATCCAGGCCCCTCATCATTTTATACACCTCAATTAAATCCATGTAGACTACATCAAATCTGCTACTCTCATCAACCCTCCTTGTTACCTCATCAGAAAATTCAGTCAAGTTAGTCAGACACGACCTTCCCTTAACAAATCCACGCTGACCGCCCTTGATTAATCCGTGCCTTTCTAAATAACAATTAATACTGTCCCTCAGATCCTACTATGGTCAAATAGCTCGCTGACGCTCATAGTCAGCAATCACACATGAATAATGGCCAATACTAGAGGCCGCTCGTCACCTCGAAGCCATATTTCAGTATCAATCACCCTCTCAGGTGAAGAGCACAGGTGATAAAGCATAATTGAATATTAAAATTACCTCAAATTATTACTGTAGCAGGCGAAAGTTAAATCAGTATTCCAGAATACTATATCCCTTAATATAAAAATATATGTTTATAATGTTAGAATTATTGATTGTTGAATGTGGTTTCATACATTGATGTAATTTAATTACCTTTGAAATTTTGTTAATAAACCTTGTGATTGAAGCAACACATCAGTTAATTTCCGTTTCTGAATAAAATCTGAGGTCCATTGCCATGTCGTTGCTTATCCACAATGTGACGACTCAGATTCAAACTGAGGTTGCCGCACCCACAATGCAAAGTACCAACCACTATATGATCACCACACGCTACATGAGACCTGACATCCTAGGGCCCAAAAGTATTCTAATGTAGAACCACATTTCCTGTTGTCTGGACAGCACGACGTGATCCTAATACAAAAGCCAAATACTGCGGATGCTGGAAATCTGAAATGAAAACAGAAAATGCTGGAAATACTCAGCAGGTCAGGCAGCATCTGTGGAGAGGGAAACAGAGTTACGGTTACAAGTCGATGACCTTTCGTCAGAACTAAGTGATCCTATAGTGCTTAATACTCTGCCTTGTGGTCTTTTTAATTGGAGTGACAACATTGGGCTTTTTTTGTTTTTCAAATAAACTGTACCTTCTTCCTAACAAAAACTGAAGGATCTTTAACAAAAGACAGCCAACATGTTGAAACATTAAGAATTCTGTTCTCCCATTGGCTCATTGATATTTCATATCCTTTTATGTAATATGGTTGAAATTTTGTTCTTAAAGCAAGACTCCTATCATCGAATAAAACCTAAGGTCCATTGCCTTGTCATTGCTTTTTCCGCAATGCCGTGACTCGGATTCGAACCGAGGTTGCTGCGGCCACAACGCAGAGTACTAACCACTATACGATCACGGCATGCTACATGGGCCCTGGTGGGCAAGCTCCCAAAATTATTCTAAAGTACAACAACAAAATAGTTTTAATTACTATTTGTGTCCAGTTCCTGTGCAGAAGAACCAGAAACTTTCCTGTTCTCCAGGCAGCACGTCATGATCCTATAGTGCTTAATACTCTGCCTTGTGGCCACACTACCCGGCTTTTTAATTGGAGGCACAGCGTTGGGCTTTGGTTTTATAATCACTGCACTTTCTTCTTAACACAAACTGAAGGATCGCTAACAATTCTGTTCTCCCATTGGCTCATTGAGCTTATCCAGTGAATAGCTAAGCCGTGCAAAACAGGAACGTTCCAGATTAGATCCTCATTTTGTGTTGTCTTAACTGGTCTCTGCCAGGGCAAGTCAGCTTCATAGAAATTTACAGCAAAGAAGGAGGCCATTCGACCCCTCGTGTCTGCGCCTGTCGAAAAAGAGCTATCCACACTAATCCCACTTTCCAGCTCTTGGTCTGCAGCCTTGCAGTTTACGGCACTTCAAGTGCATATCCAAGTACTTTATAAATGTGATGAAGGTTTCTGCCTCTACCACCCTTTCAGGCAGTGAGTTCCAGATCCCCGCCACCCTCTGGGTGAAAAAGGTTCTCCTCAACTCCCCTCTAATCCGACTACCAATTACTTTAAATCTATTTTACCTGGTTATTGACCTCTTTGCTAAGGGAAATAGATCCTTCCTATCCACTCTATCCAGGCCCCTCATCATTTTATACACCTCAATTAAATCCATGTAGACTACATCAAATCTGCTACTCTCATCAACCCTCCTTGTCACCTCATCAGAAAATTCAGTCAAGTTAGTCAGACACGACCTTCCCTTAACAAATCCACGCTGACCGCCCTTGATTAATCCGTGCCTTTCTAAATAACAATTAATACTGTCCCTCAGATCCTACTATGGTCAAATAGCTCGCTGACGCTCATAGTCAGCAATCACACATGAATAATGGCCAATACTAGAGGCCGCTCGTCACCTCGAAGCCATATTTCAGTATCAATCACCCTCTCAGGTGAAGAGCACAGGTGATAAAGCATAATTGAATATTAAAATTACTTCAAATTATTACTGTAGCAGGCGAAAGTTAAATCAGTATTCCAGAATACTATATCCCTTAATATAAAAATATATGTTTATAATGTTAGAATTATTGATTGTTGGATGTGGTTTCATACATTGATGTAATTTAATTACCTTTGAAATTTTGTTAATAAACCTTGTGATTGAAGCAACACATCAGTTAATTTCCGTTTCTGAATAAAATCTGAGGTCCATTGCCATGTCGTTGCTTATCCACAATGTGACGACTCAGATTCAAACTGAGGTTGCCGCACCCACAATGCAAAGTACCAACCACTATATGATCACCACACGCTACATGAGACCTGACATCCTAGGGCCCAAAAGTATTCTAATGTAGAACCACATTTCCTGTTGTCTGGACAGCACGACGTGATCCTAATACAAAAGCCAAATACTGCGGATGCTGGAAATCTGAAATGAAAACAGAAAATGCTGGAAATACTCAGCAGGTCAGGCAGCATCTGTGGAGAGGGAAACAGAGTTACGGTTACAAGTCGATGACCTTTCGTCAGAACTAAGTGATCCTATAGTGCTTAATACTCTGCCTTGTGGTCTTTTTAATTGGAGTGACAACATTGGGCTTTTTTTGTTTTTCAAATAAACTGTACCTTCTTCCTAACAAAAACTGAAGGATCTTTAACAAAAGACAGCCGACATGTTGAAACATTAAGAATTCTGTTCTCCCATTGGCTCATTGATATTTCATATCCTTTTATGTAATATGGTTGAAATTTTGTTCTTAAAGCAAGACTCCTATCATCGAATAAAACCTAAGGTCCATTGCCTTCTCATTGCTTTTTCCACAATGCCGTGACTCGGATTCGAACCGAGGTTGCTGCGGCCACAACGCAGAGTACTAACCACTATACGATCACGGCGTGCTACATGGGCTCTGGTGGGCAAGCCCCCAAAATTATTCTAAAGTACAACAACAAAATAGTTTTAATTACTATTTGTGTCCAGTTCCTGTGCAGAAGAACCAGAAACTTTCCTGTTCTCCAGGCAGCACGTCATGATCCTATAGTGCTTAATACTCTGCCTTGTGGCCACACTACCCGGCTTTTTAATTGGAGGCACAGCGTTGGGCTTTGGTTTTATAATCACTGCACTTTCTTCTTAACACAAACTGAAGGATCGCTAACAATTCTGTTCTCCCATTGGCTCATTGAGCTTATCCAGTGAATAGCTAAGCCGTGCAAAACAGGAACGTTCCAGATTAGATCCTCATTTTGTGTTGTCTTAACTGGTCTCTGCCAGGGCAAGTCAGCTTCATAGAAATTTACAGCAAAGAAGGAGGCCATTCGACCCCTCGTGTCTGCGCCTGTCGAAAAAGAGCTATCCAAACTAATCCCACTTTCCAGCTCTTGGTCTGCAGCCTTGCAGTTTACGGCACTTCAAGTGCATATCCAAGTACTTTATAAATGTGATGAAGGTTTCTGCCTCTACCACCCTTTCAGGCAGTGAGTTCCAGATCCCCGCCACCCTCTGGGTGAAAAAGGTTCTCCTCAACGCCCCTCTAATCCTACTACCAATTACTTTAAATCTATGTTACCTGGTTATTGACCTCTTTGCTAAGGGAAATAGATCCTTCCTATCCACTCTATCCAGGCCCCTCATCATTTTATACACCTCAATTAAATCCATGTAGACTACATCAAATCTGCTACTCTCATCAACCCTCCTTGTCACCTCATCAGAAAATTCAGTCAAGTTAGTCAGACACGACCTTCCCTTAACAAATCCACGCTGACCGCCCTTGATTAATCCGTGCCTTTCTAAATAACAATTAATACTGTCCCTCAGATCCTACTATGGTCAAATAGCTCGCTGACGCTCATAGTCAGCAATCACACATGAATAATGGCCAATACTAGAGGCCGCTCGTCACCTCGAAGCCATATTTCAGTATCAATCACCCTCTCAGGTGAAGAGCACAGGTGATAAAGCATAATTGAATATTAAAATTACTTCAAATTATTACTGTAGCAGGCGAAAGTTAAATCAGTATTCCAGAATACTATATCCCTTAATATAAAAATATATGTTTATAATGTTAGAATTATTGATTGTTGAATGTGGTTTCATACATTGATGTAATTTAATTACCTTTGAAATTTTGTTAATAAACCTTGTGATTGAAGCAACACATCAGTTAATTTCCGTTTCTGAATAAAATCTGAGGTCCATTGCCATGTCGTTGCTTATCCACAATGTGACGACTCAGATTCAAACTGAGGTTGCCGCACCCACAATGCAAAGTACCAACCACTATATGATCACCACACGCTACATGAGACCTGACATCCTAGGGCCCAAAAGTATTCTAATGTAGAACCACATTTCCTGTTGTCTGGACAGCACGACGTGATCCTAATACAAAAGCCAAATACTGCGGATGCTGGAAATCTGAAATGAAAACAGAAAATGCTGGAAATACTCAGCAGGTCAGGCAGCATCTGTGGAGAGGGAAACAGAGTTACGGTTACAAGTCGATGACCTTTCGTCAGAACTAAGTGATCCTATAGTGCTTAATACTCTGCCTTGTGGTCTTTTTAATTGGAGTGACAACATTGGGCTTTTTTTGTTTTTCAAATAAACTGTACCTTCTTCCTAACAAAAACTGAAGGATCTTTAACAAAAGACAGCCGACATGTTGAAACATTAAGAATTCTGTTCTCCCATTGGCTCATTGATATTTCATATCCTTTTATGTAATATGGTTGAAATTTTGTTCTTAAAGCAAGACTCCTATCATCGAATAAAACCTAAGGTCCATTGCCTTGTCATTGCTTTTTCCGCAATGCCGTGACTCGGATTCGAACCGAGGTTGCTGCGGCCACAACGCAGAGTACTAACCACTATACGATCACGGCGTGCTACATGGGCTCTGGTGGGCAAGCCCCCAAAATTATTCTAAAGTACAACAACAAAATAGTTTTAATTACTATTTGTGTCCAGTTCCTGTGCAGAAGAACCAGAAACTTTCCTGTTCTCCAGGCAGCACGTCATGATCCTATAGTGCTTAATACTCTGCCTTGTGGCCACACTGCACGGCTTTTTAATTGGAGGCACAGCGTTGGGCTTTGGTTTTATAATCACTGCACTTTCTTCTTAACACAAACTGAAGGATCGCTAACAATTCTGTTCTCCCATTGGCTCATTGAGCTTATCCAGTGAATAGCTAAGCCGTGCAAAACAGGAACGTTCCAGATTAGATCCTCATTTTGTGTTGTCTTAACTGGTCTCTGCCAGGGCAAGTCAGCTTCATAGAAATTTACAGCAAAGAAGGAGGCCATTCGACCCCTCGTGTCTGCGCCTGTCGAAAAAGAGCTATCCAAACTAATCCCACTTTCCAGCTCTTGGTCTGTAGCCTTGCAGTTTACGGCACTTCAAGTGCATATCCAAGTACTTTATAAATGTGATGAAGGTTTCTGCCTCTACCACCCTTTCAGGCAGTGAGTTCCAGATCCCCGCCACCCTCTGGGTGAAAAAGGTTCTCCTCAACTCCCCTCTAATCCTACTACCAATTACTTTAAATCTATGTTACCTGGTTATTGACCTCTTTGCTAAGGGAAATAGATCCTTCCTATCCACTCTATCCAGGCCCCTCATCATTTTATACACCTCAATTAAATCCATGTAGACTACATCAAATCTGCTACTCTCATCAACCCTCCTTGTCACCTCATCAGAAAATTCAGTCAAGTTAGTCAGACATGACCTTCCCTTAACAAATCCACGCTGACCGCCCTTGATTAATCCATGCCTTTCTAAATAACAATTAATACTGTCCCTCAGATCCTACTATGGTCAAATAGCTCGCTGACGCTCATAGTCAGCAATCACACATGAATAATGGCCAATACTAGAGGCCGCTCGTCACCTCGAAGCCATATTTCAGTATCAATCACCCTCTCAGGTGAAGAGCACAGGTGATAAAGCATAATTGAATATTAAAATTACCTCAAATTATTACTGTAGCAGGCGAAAGTTAAATCAGTATTCCAGAATACTATATCCCTTAATATAAAAATATATGTTTATAATGTTAGAATTATTGATTGTTGGATGTGGTTTCATACATTGATGTAATTTAATTACCTTTGAAATTTTGTTAATAAACCTTGTGATTGAAGCAACACATCAGTTAATTTCCGTTTCTGAATAAAATCTGAGGTCCATTGCCATGTCGTTGCTTATCCACAATGTGACGACTCAGATTCAAACTGAGGTTGCTGCACCCACAATGCAAAGTACCAACCACTATATGATCACCACACGCTACATGAGACCTGACATCCTAGGGCCCAAAAGTATTCTAATGTAGAACCACATTTCCTGTTGTCTGGACAGCACGACGTGATCCTAATACAAAAGCCAAATACTGCGGATGCTGGAAATCTGAAATGAAAACAGAAAATGCTGGAAATACTCAGCAGGTCAGGCAGCATCTGTGGAGAGGGAAACAGAGTTACGGTTACAAGTCGATGACCTTTCGTCAGAACTAAGTGATCCTATAGTGCTTAATACTCTGCCTTGTGGTCTTTTTAATTGGAGTGACAACATTGGGCTTTTTTTGTTTTTCAAATAAACTGTACCTTCTTCCTAACAAGAACTGAAGGATCTTTAACAAAAGACAGCCGACATGTTGAAGCATTAAGAATTCTGTTCTCCCATTGGCTCATTGATATTTCATATCCTTTTATGTAATATGGTTGAAATTTTGTTCTTAAAGCAAGACTCCTATCATCGAATAAAACCTAAGGTCCATTGCCTTGTCATTGCTTTTTCCGCAATGCCGTGACTCGGATTCGAACCGAGGTTGCTGCGGCCACAACGCAGAGTACTAACCACTATACGATCACGGCGTGCTACATGGGCTCTGGTGGGCAAGCCCCCAAAATTATTCTAAAGTACAACAACAAAATAGTTTTAATTACTATTTGTGTCCAGTTCCTGTGCAGAAGAACCAGAAACTTTCCTGTTCTCCAGGCAGCACGTCATGATCCTATAGTGCTTAATACTCTGCCTTGTGGCCACACTACACGGCTTTTTAATTGGAGGCACAGCGTTGGGCTTTGGTTTTATAATCACTGCACTTTCTTCTTAACACAAACTGAAGGATCGCTAACAATTCTGTTCTCCCATTGGCTCATTGAGCTTATCCAGTGAATAGCTAAGCCGTGCAAAACAGGAACGTTCCAGATTAGATCCTCATTTTGTGTTGTCTTAACTGGTCTCTGCCAGGGCAAGTCAGCTTCATAGAAATTTACAGCAAAGAAGGAGGCCATTCGACCCCTCGTGTCTGCGCCTGTCGAAAAAGAGCTATCCAAACTAATCCCACTTTCCAGCTCTTGGTCTGTAGCCTTGCAGTTTACGGCACTTCAAGTGCATATCCAAGTACTTTATAAATGTGATGAAGGTTTCTGCCTCTACCACCCTTTCAGGCAGTGAGTTCCAGATCCCCGCCACCCTCTGGGTGAAAAAGGTTCTCCTCAACTCCCCTCTAATCCTACTACCAATTACTTTAAATCTATGTTACCTGGTTATTGACCTCTTTGCTAAGGGAAATAGATCCTTCCTATCCACTCTATCCAGGCCCCTCATCATTTTATACACCTCAATTAAATCCATGTAGACTACATCAAATCTGCTACTCTCATCAACCCTCCTTGTCACCTCATCAGAAAATTCAGTCAAGTTAGTCAGACATGACCTTCCCTTAACAAATCCACGCTGACCGCCCTTGATTAATCCATGCCTTTCTAAATAACAATTAATACTGTCCCTCAGATCCTACTATGGTCAAATAGCTCGCTGACGCTCATAGTCAGCAATCACACATGAATAATGGCCAATACTAGAGGCCGCTCGTCACCTCGAAGCCATATTTCAGTATCAATCACCCTCTCAGGTGAAGAGCACAGGTGATAAAGCATAATTGAATATTAAAATTACCTCAAATTATTACTGTAGCAGGCGAAAGTTAAATCAGTATTCCAGAATACTATATCCCTTAATATAAAAATATATGTTTATAATGTTAGAATTATTGATTGTTGGATGTGGTTTCATACATTGATGTAATTTAATTACCTTTGAAATTTTGTTAATAAACCTTGTGATTGAAGCAACACATCAGTTAATTTCCGTTTCTGAATAAAATCTGAGGTCCATTGCCATGTCGTTGCTTATCCACAATGTGACGACTCAGATTCAAACTGAGGTTGCTGCACCCACAATGCAAAGTACCAACCACTATATGATCACCACACGCTACATGAGACCTGACATCCTAGGGCCCAAAAGTATTCTAATGTAGAACCACATTTCCTGTTGTCTGGACAGCACGACGTGATCCTAATACAAAAGCCAAATACTGCGGATGCTGGAAATCTGAAATGAAAACAGAAAATGCTGGAAATACTCAGCAGGTCAGGCAGCATCTGTGGAGAGGGAAACAGAGTTACGGTTACAAGTCGATGACCTTTCGTCAGAACTAAGTGATCCTATAGTGCTTAATACTCTGCCTTGTGGTCTTTTTAATTGGAGTGACAACATTGGGCTTTTTTTGTTTTTCAAATAAACTGTACCTTCTTCCTAACAAGAACTGAAGGATCTTTAACAAAAGACAGCCGACATGTTGAAGCATTAAGAATTCTGTTCTCCCATTGGCTCATTGATATTTCATATCCTTTTATGTAATATGGTTGAAATTTTGTTCTTAAAGCAAGACTCCTATCATCGAATAAAACCTAAGGTCCATTGCCTTGTCATTGCTTTTTCCGCAATGCCGTGACTCGGATTCGAACCGAGGTTGCTGCGGCCACAACGCAGAGTACTAACCACTATACGATCACGGCGTGCTACATGGGCTCTGGTGGGCAAGCCCCCAAAATTATTCTAAAGTACAACAACAAAATAGTTTTAATTACTATTTGTGTCCAGTTCCTGTGCAGAAGAACCAGAAACTTTCCTGTTCTCCAGGCAGCACGTCATGATCCTATAGTGCTTAATACTCTGCCTTGTGGCCACACTACACGGCTTTTTAATTGGAGGCACAGCGTTGGGCTTTGGTTTTATAATCACTGCACTTTCTTCTTAACACAAACTGAAGGATCGCTAACAATTCTGTTCTCCCATTGGCTCATTGAGCTTATCCAGTGAATAGCTAAGCCGTGCAAAACAGGAACGTTCCAGATTAGATCCTCATTTTGTGTTGTCTTAACTGGTCTCTGCCAGGGCAAGTCAGCTTCATAGAAATTTACAGCAAAGAAGGAGGCCATTCGACCCCTCGTGTCTGCGCCTGTCGAAAAAGAGCTATCCAAACTAATCCCACTTTCCAGCTCTTGGTCTGTAGCCTTGCAGTTTACGGCACTTCAAGTGCATATCCAAGTACTTTATAAATGTGATGAAGGTTTCTGCCTCTACCACCCTTTCAGGCAGTGAGTTCCAGATCCCCGCCACCCTCTGGGTGAAAAAGGTTCTCCTCAACTCCCCTCTAATCCTACCACCAATTACTTTAAATCTATGTTACCTGGTTATTGACCTCTTTGCTAAGGGAAATAGATCCTTCCTATCCACTCTATCCAGGCCCCTCATCATTTTATACACCTCAATTAAATCCATGTAGACTACATCAAATCTGCTACTCTCATCAACCCTCCTTGTCACCTCATCAGAAAATTCAGTCAAGTTAGTCAGACACAACCTTCCCTTAACAAATCCACGCTGACCGCCCTTGATTAATCCGTGCCTTTCTAAATAACAATTAATACTGTCCCTCAGATCCTACTATGGTCAAATAGCTCGCTGACGCTCATAGTCAGCAATCACACATGAATAATGGCCAATACTAGAGGCCGCTCGTCACCTCGAAGCCATATTTCAGTATCAATCACCCTCTCAGGTGAAGAGCACAGGTGATAAAGCATAATTGAATATTAAAATTACCTCAAATTATTACTGTAGCAGGCGAAAGTTAAATCAGTATTCCAGAATACTATATCCCTTAATATAAAAATATATGTTTATAATGTTAGAATTATTGATTGTTGAATGTGGTTTCATACATTGATGTAATTTAATTACCTTTGAAATTTTGTTAATAAACCTTGTGATTGAAGCAACACATCAGTTAATTTCCGTTTCTGAATAAAATCTGAGGTCCATTGCCATGTCGTTGCTTATCCACAATGTGACGACTCAGATTCAAACTGAGGTTGCCGCACCCACAATGCAAAGTACCAACCACTATATGATCACCACACGCTACATGAGACCTGACATCCTAGGGCCCAAAAGTATTCTAATGTAGAACCACATTTCCTGTTGTCTGGACAGCACGACGTGATCCTAATACAAAAGCCAAATACTGCGGATGCTGGAAATCTGAAATGAAAACAGAAAATGCTGGAAATACTCAGCAGGTCAGGCAGCATCTGTGGAGAGGGAAACAGAGTTACGGTTACAAGTCGATGACCTTTCGTCAGAACTAAGTGATCCTATAGTGCTTAATACTCTGCCTTGTGGTCTTTTTAATTGGAGTGACAACATTGGGCTTTTTTTGTTTTTCAAATAAACTGTACCTTCTTCCTAACAAAAACTGAAGGATCTTTAACAAAAGACAGCCGACATGTTGAAACATTAAGAATTCTGTTCTCCCATTGGCTCATTGATATTTCATATCCTTTTATGTAATATGGTTGAAATTTTGTTCTTAAAGCAAGACTCCTATCATCGAATAAAACCTAAGGTCCATTGCCTTGTCATTGCTTTTTCCACAATGCCGTGACTCGGATTCGAACCGAGGTTGCTGCGGCCACAACGCAGAGTACTAACCACTATACGATCACGGCGTGCTACATGGGCCCTGGTGGGCAAGCTCCCAAAATTATTCTAAAGTACAACAACAAAATAGTTTTAATTACTATTTGTGTCCAGTTCCTGTGCAGAAGAACCAGAAACTTTCCTGTTCTCCAGGCAGCACGTCATGATCCTATAGTGCTTAATACTCTGCCTTGTGGCCACACTACCCGGCTTTTTAATTGGAGGCACAGCGTTGGGCTTTGGTTTTATAATCACTGCACTTTCTTCTTAACACAAACTGAAGGATCGCTAACAATTCTGTTCTCCCATTGGCTCATTGAGCTTATCCAGTGAATAGCTAAGCCGTGCAAAACAGGAACGTTCCAGATTAGATCCTCATTTTGTGTTGTCTTAACTGGTCTCTGCCAGGGCAAGTCAGCTTCATAGAAATTTACAGCAAAGAAGGAGGCCATTCGACCCCTCGTGTCTGCGCCTGTCGAAAAAGAGCTATCCAAACTAATCCCACTTTCCAGCTCTTGGTCTGTAGCCTTGCAGTTTACGGCACTTCAAGTGCATATCCAAGTACTTTATAAATGTGATGAAGGTTTCTGCCTCTACCACCCTTTCAGGCAGTTAGTTCCAGATCCCCGCCACCCTCTGGGTGAAAAAGGTTCTCCTCAACTCCCCTCTAATCCTACTACCAATTACTTTAAATCTATGTTACCTGGTTATTGACCTCTTTGCTAAGGGAAATAGATCCTTCCTATCCACTCTATCCAGGCCCCTCATCATTTTATACACCTCAATTAAATCCATGTAGACTACATCAAATCTGCTACTCTCATCAACCCTCCTTGTCACCTCATCAGAAAATTCAGTCAAGTTAGTCAGACACGACCTTCCCTTAACAAATCCACGCTGACCGCCCTTGATTAATCCGTGCCTTTCTAAATAACAATTAATACTGTCCCTCAGATCCTACTATGGTCAAATAGCTCGCTGACGCTCATAGTCAGCAATCACACATGAATAATGGTCAATACTAGAGGCCGCTCGTCACCTCGAAGCCATATTTCAGTATCAATCACCCTCTCAGGTGAAGAGCACAGGTGATAAAGCATAATTGAATATTAAAATTACCTCAAATTATTACTGTAGCAGGCGAAAGTTAAATCAGTATTCCAGAATACTATATCCCTTAATATAAAAATATATGTTTATAATGTTAGAATTATTGATTGTTGGATGTGGTTTCATACATTGATGTAATTTAATTACCTTTGAAATTTTGTTAATAAACCTTGTGATTGAAGCAACACATCAGTTAATTTCCGTTTCTGAATAAAATCTGAGGTCCATTGCCATGTCGTTGCTTATCCACAATGTGACGACTCAGATTCAAACTGAGATTGCCGCACCCACAATGCAAAGTACCAACCACTATATGATCACCACACGCTACATGAGACCTGACATCCTAGGGCCCAAAAGTATTCTAATGTAGAACCACATTTCCTGTTGTCTGGACAGCACGACGTGATCCTAATACAAAAGCCAAATACTGCGGATGCTGGAAATCTGAAATGAAAACAGAAAATGCTGGAAATACTCAGCAGGTCAGGCAGCATCTGTGGAGAGGGAAACAGAGTTACGGTTACAAGTCGATGACCTTTCGTCAGAACTAAGTGATCCTATAGTGCTTAATACTCTGCCTTGTGGTCTTTTTAATTGGAGTGACAACATTGGGCTTTTTTTGTTTTTCAAATAAACTGTACCTTCTTCCTAACAAGAACTGAAGGATCTTTAACAAAAGACAGCCAACATGTTGAAACATTAAGAATTCTGTTCTCCCATTGGCTCATTGATATTTCATATCCTTTTATGTAATATGGTTGAAATTTTGTTCTTAAAGCAAGACTCCTATCATCGAATAAAACCTAAGGTCCATTGCCTTGTCATTGCTTTTTCCGCAATGCCGTGACTCGGATTCGAACCGAGGTTGCTGCGGCCACAACGCAGAGTACTAACCACTATACGATCACGGCGTGCTACATGGGCTCTGGTGGGCAAGCCCCCAAAATTATTCTAAAGTACAACAACAAAATAGTTTTAATTACTATTTGTGTCCAGTTCCTGTGCAGAAGAACCAGAAACTTTCCTGTTCTCCAGGCAGCACGTCATGATCCTATAGTGCTTAATACTCTGCCTTGTGGCCACACTGCACGGCTTTTTAATTGGAGGCACAGCGTTGGGCTTTGGTTTTATAATCACTGCACTTTCTTCTTAACACAAACTGAAGGATCGCTAACAATTCTGTTCTCCCATTGGCTCATTGAGCTTATCCAGTGAATAGCTAAGCCGTGCAAAACAGGAACGTTCCAGATTAGATCCTCATTTTGTGTTGTCTTAACTGGTCTCTGCCAGGGCAAGTCAGCTTCATAGAAATTTACAGCAAAGAAGGAGGCCATTCGACCCCTCGTGTCTGCGCCTGTCGAAAAAGAGCTATCCAAACTAATCCCACTTTCCAGCTCTTGGTCTGTAGCCTTGCAGTTTACGGCACTTCAAGTGCATATCCAAGTACTTTATAAATGTGATGAAGGTTTCTGCCTCTACCACCCTTTCAGGCAGTGAGTTCCAGATCCCCGCCACCCTCTGGGTGAAAAAGGTTCTCCTCAACTCCCCTCTAATCCTACTACCAATTACTTTAAATCTATGTTACCTGGTTATTGACCTCTTTGCTAAGGGAAATAGATCCTTCCTATCCACTCTATCCAGGCCCCTCATCATTTTATACACCTCAATTAAATCCATGTAGACTACATCAAATCTGCTACTCTCATCAACCCTCCTTGTCACCTCATCAGAAAATTCAGTCAAGTTAGTCAGACACGACCTTCCCTTAACAAATCCACGCTGACCGCCCTTGATTAATCCATGCCTTTCTAAATAACAATTAATACTGTCCCTCAGATCCTACTATGGTCAAATAGCTCGCTGACGCTCATAGTCAGCAATCACACATGAATAATGGCCAATACTAGAGGCCGCTCGTCACCTCGAAGCCATATTTCAGTATCAATCACCCTCTCAGGTGAAGAGCACAGGTGATAAAGCATAATTGAATATTAAAATTACCTCAAATTATTACTGTAGCAGGCGAAAGTTAAATCAGTATTCCAGAATACTATATCCCTTAATATAAAAATATATGTTTATAATGTTAGAATTATTGATTGTTGGATGTGGTTTCATACATTGATGTAATTTAATTACCTTTGAAATTTTGTTAATAAACCTTGTGATTGAAGCAACACATCAGTTAATTTCCGTTTCTGAATAAAATCTGAGGTCCATTGCCATGTCGTTGCTTATCCACAATGTGACGACTCAGATTCAAACTGAGGTTGCTGCACCCACAATGCAAAGTACCAACCACTATATGATCACCACACGCTACATGAGACCTGACATCCTAGGGCCCAAAAGTATTCTAATGTAGAACCACATTTCCTGTTGTCTGGACAGCACGACGTGATCCTAATACAAAAGCCAAATACTGCGGATGCTGGAAATCTGAAATGAAAACAGAAAATGCTGGAAATACTCAGCAGGTCAGGCAGCATCTGTGGAGAGGGAAACAGAGTTACGGTTACAAGTCGATGACCTTTCGTCAGAACTAAGTGATCCTATAGTGCTTAATACTCTGCCTTGTGGTCTTTTTAATTGGAGTGACAACATTGGGCTTTTTTTGTTTTTCAAATAAACTGTACCTTCTTCCTAACAAGAACTGAAGGATCTTTAACAAAAGACAGCCGACATGTTGAAGCATTAAGAATTCTGTTCTCCCATTGGCTCATTGATATTTCATATCCTTTTATGTAATATGGTTGAAATTTTGTTCTTAAAGCAAGACTCCTATCATCGAATAAAACCTAAGGTCCATTGCCTTGTCATTGCTTTTTCCGCAATGCCGTGACTCGGATTCGAACCGAGGTTGCTGCGGCCACAACGCAGAGTACTAACCACTATACGATCACGGCGTGCTACATGGGCTCTGGTGGGCAAGCCCCCAAAATTATTCTAAAGTACAACAACAAAATAGTTTTAATTACTATTTGTGTCCAGTTCCTGTGCAGAAGAACCAGAAACTTTCCTGTTCTCCAGGCAGCACGTCATGATCCTATAGTGCTTAATACTCTGCCTTGTGGCCACACTACACGGCTTTTTAATTGGAGGCACAGCGTTGGGCTTTGGTTTTATAATCACTGCACTTTCTTCTTAACACAAACTGAAGGATCGCTAACAATTCTGTTCTCCCATTGGCTCATTGAGCTTATCCAGTGAATAGCTAAGCCGTGCAAAACAGGAACGTTCCAGATTAGATCCTCATTTTGTGTTGTCTTAACTGGTCTCTGCCAGGGCAAGTCAGCTTCATAGAAATTTACAGCAAAGAAGGAGGCCATTCGACCCCTCGTGTCTGCGCCTGTCGAAAAAGAGCTATCCAAACTAATCCCACTTTCCAGCTCTTGGTCTGTAGCCTTGCAGTTTACGGCACTTCAAGTGCATATCCAAGTACTTTATAAATGTGATGAAGGTTTCTGCCTCTACCACCCTTTCAGGCAGTGAGTTCCAGATCCCCGCCACCCTCTGGGTGAAAAAGGTTCTCCTCAACTCCCCTCTAATCCTACCACCAATTACTTTAAATCTATGTTACCTGGTTATTGACCTCTTTGCTAAGGGAAATAGATCCTTCCTATCCACTCTATCCAGGCCCCTCATCATTTTATACACCTCAATTAAATCCATGTAGACTACATCAAATCTGCTACTCTCATCAACCCTCCTTGTCACCTCATCAGAAAATTCAGTCAAGTTAGTCAGACACGACCTTCCCTTAACAAATCCACGCTGACCGCCCTTGATTAATCCGTGCCTTTCTAAATAACAATTAATACTGTCCCTCAGATCCTACTATGGTCAAATAGCTCGCTGACGCTCATAGTCAGCAATCACACATGAATAATGGCCAATACTAGAGGCCGCTCGTCACCTCGAAGCCATATTTCAGTATCAATCACCCTCTCAGGTGAAGAGCACAGGTGATAAAGCATAATTGAATATTAAAATTACCTCAAATTATTACTGTAGCAGGCGAAAGTTAAATCAGTATTCCAGAATACTATATCCCTTAATATAAAAATATATGTTTATAATGATAGAATTATTGATTGTTGAATGTGGTTTCATACATTGATGTAATTTAATTACCTTTGAAATTTTGTTAATAAACCTTGTGATTGAAGCAACACATCAGTTAATTTCCGTTTCTGAATAAAATCTGAGGTCCATTGCCATGTCGTTGCTTATCCACAATGTGACGACTCAGATTCAAACTGAGGTTGCCGCACCCACAATGCAAAGTACCAACCACTATATGATCACCACACGCTACATGAGACCTGACATCCTAGGGCCCAAAAGTATTCTAATGTAGAACCACATTTCCTGTTGTCTGGACAGCACGACGTGATCCTAATACAAAAGCCAAATACTGCGGATGCTGGAAATCTGAAATGAAAACAGAAAATGCTGGAAATACTCAGCAGGTCAGGCAGCATCTGTGGAGAGGGAAACAGAGTTACGGTTACAAGTCGATGACCTTTCGTCAGAACTAAGTGATCCTATAGTGCTTAATACTCTGCCTTGTGGTCTTTTTAATTGGAGTGACAACATTGGGCTTTTTTTGTTTTTCAAATAAACTGTACCTTCTTCCTAACAAAAACTGAAGGATCTTTAACAAAAGACAGCCGACATGTTGAAACATTAAGAATTCTGTTCTCCCATTGGCTCATTGATATTTCATATCCTTTTATGTAATATGGTTGAAATTTTGTTCTTAAAGCAAGACTCCTATCATCGAATAAAACCTAAGGTCCATTGCCTTGTCATTGCTTTTTCCACAATGCCGTGACTCGGATTCGAACCGAGGTTGCTGCGGCCACAACGCAGAGTACTAACCACTATACGATCACGGCGTGCTACATGGGCCCTGGTGGGCAAGCTCCCAAAATTATTCTAAAGTACAACAACAAAATAGTTTTAATTACTATTTGTGTCCAGTTCCTGTGCAGAAGAACCAGAAACTTTCCTGTTCTCCAGGCAGCACGTCATGATCCTATAGTGCTTAATACTCTGCCTTGTGGCCACACTACCCGGCTTTTTAATTGGAGGCACAGCGTTGGGCTTTGGTTTTATAATCACTGCACTTTCTTCTTAACACAAACTGAAGGATCGCTAACAATTCTGTTCTCCCATTGGCTCATTGAGCTTATCCAGTGAATAGCTAAGCCGTGCAAAACAGGAACGTTCCAGATTAGATCCTCATTTTGTGTTGTCTTAACTGGTCTCTGCCAGGGCAAGTCAGCTTCATAGAAATTTACAGCAAAGAAGGAGGCCATTCGACCCCTCGTGTCTGCGCCTGTCGAAAAAGAGCTATCCAAACTAATCCCACTTTCCAGCTCTTGGTCTGTAGCCTTGCAGTTTACGGCACTTCAAGTGCATATCCAAGTACTTTATAAATGTGATGAAGGTTTCTGCCTCTACCACCCTTTCAGGCAGTGAGTTCCAGATCCCCGCCACCCTCTGGGTGAAAAAGGTTCTCCTCAACTCCCCTCTAATCCTACTACCAATTACTTTAAATCTATGTTACCTGGTTATTGACCTCTTTGCTAAGGGAAATAGATCCTTCCTATCCACTCTATCCAGGCCCCTCATCATTTTATACACCTCAATTAAATCCATGTAGACTACATCAAATCTGCTACTCTCATCAACCCTCCTTGTCACCTCATCAGAAAATTCAGTCAAGTTAGTCAGACACGACCTTCCCTTAACAAATCCACGCTGACCGCCCTTGATTAATCCATGCCTTTCTAAATAACAATTAATACTGTCCCTCAGATCCTACTATGGTCAAATAGCTCGCTGACGCTCATAGTCAGCAATCACACATGAATAATGGCCAATACTAGAGGCCGCTCGTCACCTCGAAGCCATATTTCAGTATCAATCACCCTCTCAGGTGAAGAGCACAGGTGATAAAGCATAATTGAATATTAAAATTACCTCAAATTATTACTGTAGCAGGCGAAAGTTAAATCAGTATTCCAGAATACTATATCCCTTAATATAAAAATATATGTTTATAATGTTAGAATTATTGATTGTTGGATGTGGTTTCATACATTGATGTAATTTAATTACCTTTGAAATTTTGTTAATAAACCTTGTGATTGAAGCAACACATCAGTTAATTTCCGTTTCTGAATAAAATCTGAGGTCCATTGCCATGTCGTTGCTTATCCACAATGTGACGACTCAGATTCAAACTGAGGTTGCTGCACCCACAATGCAAAGTACCAACCACTATATGATCACCACACGCTACATGAGACCTGACATCCTAGGGCCCAAAAGTATTCTAATGTAGAACCACATTTCCTGTTGTCTGGACAGCACGACGTGATCCTAATACAAAAGCCAAATACTGCGGATGCTGGAAATCTGAAATGAAAACAGAAAATGCTGGAAATACTCAGCAGGTCAGGCAGCATCTGTGGAGAGGGAAACAGAGTTACGGTTACAAGTCGATGACCTTTCGTCAGAACTAAGTGATCCTATAGTGCTTAATACTCTGCCTTGTGGTCTTTTTAATTGGAGTGACAACATTGGGCTTTTTTTGTTTTTCAAATAAACTGTACCTTCTTCCTAACAAGAACTGAAGGATCTTTAACAAAAGACAGCCGACATGTTGAAGCATTAAGAATTCTGTTCTCCCATTGGCTCATTGATATTTCATATCCTTTTATGTAATATGGTTGAAATTTTGTTCTTAAAGCAAGACTCCTATCATCGAATAAAACCTAAGGTCCATTGCCTTGTCATTGCTTTTTCCGCAATGCCGTGACTCGGATTCGAACCGAGGTTGCTGCGGCCACAACGCAGAGTACTAACCACTATACGATCACGGCGTGCTACATGGGCTCTGGTGGGCAAGCCCCCAAAATTATTCTAAAGTACAACAACAAAATAGTTTTAATTACTATTTGTGTCCAGTTCCTGTGCAGAAGAACCAGAAACTTTCCTGTTCTCCAGGCAGCACGTCATGATCCTATAGTGCTTAATACTCTGCCTTGTGGCCACACTACACGGCTTTTTAATTGGAGGCACAGCGTTGGGCTTTGGTTTTATAATCACTGCACTTTCTTCTTAACACAAACTGAAGGATCGCTAACAATTCTGTTCTCCCATTGGCTCATTGAGCTTATCCAGTGAATAGCTAAGCCGTGCAAAACAGGAACGTTCCAGATTAGATCCTCATTTTGTGTTGTCTTAACTGGTCTCTGCCAGGGCAAGTCAGCTTCATAGAAATTTACAGCAAAGAAGGAGGCCATTCGACCCCTCGTGTCTGCGCCTGTCGAAAAAGAGCTATCCAAACTAATCCCACTTTCCAGCTCTTGGTCTGTAGCCTTGCAGTTTACGGCACTTCAAGTGCATATCCAAGTACTTTATAAATGTGATGAAGGTTTCTGCCTCTACCACCCTTTCAGGCAGTGAGTTCCAGATCCCCGCCACCCTCTGGGTGAAAAAGGTTCTCCTCAACTCCCCTCTAATCCTACCACCAATTACTTTAAATCTATGTTACCTGGTTATTGACCTCTTTGCTAAGGGAAATAGATCCTTCCTATCCACTCTATCCAGGCCCCTCATCATTTTATACACCTCAATTAAATCCATGTAGACTACATCAAATCTGCTACTCTCATCAACCCTCCTTGTCACCTCATCAGAAAATTCAGTCAAGTTAGTCAGACACAACCTTCCCTTAACAAATCCACGCTGACCGCCCTTGATTAATCCGTGCCTTTCTAAATAACAATTAATACTGTCCCTCAGATCCTACTATGGTCAAATAGCTCGCTGACGCTCATAGTCAGCAATCACACATGAATAATGGCCAATACTAGAGGCCGCATGTCACCTCGAAGCCATATTTCAGTATCAATCACCCTCTCAGGTGAAGAGCACAGGTGATAAAGCATAATTGAATATTAAAATTACCTCAAATTATTACTGTAGCAGGCGAAAGTTAAATCAGTATTCCAGAATACTATATCCCTTAATATAAAAATATATGTTTATAATGTTAGAATTATTGATTGTTGAATGTGGTTTCATACATTGATGTAATTTAATTACCTTTGAAATTTTGTTAATAAACCTTGTGATTGAAGCAACACATCAGTTAATTTCCGTTTCTGAATAAAATCTGAGGTCCATTGCCATGTCGTTGCTTATCCACAATGTGACGACTCAGATTCAAACTGAGGTTGCCGCACCCACAATGCAAAGTACCAACCACTATATGATCACCACACGCTACATGAGGCCTGACATCCTAGGGCCCAAAAGTATTCTAATGTAGAACCACATTTCCTGTTGTCTGGACAGCACGACGTGATCCTAATACAAAAGCCAAATACTGCGGATGCTGGAAATCTGAAATGAAAACAGAAAATGCTGGAAATACTCAGCAGGTCAGGCAGCATCTGTGGAGAGGGAAACAGAGTTACGGTTACAAGTCGATGACCTTTCGTCAGAACTAAGTGATCCTATAGTGCTTAATACTCTGCCTTGTGGTCTTATTAATTGGAGTGACAACATTGGGCTTTTTTTGTTTTTCAAATAAACTGTACCTTCTTCCTAACACAAACTGAAGGATCTTTAACAAAAGACAGCCGACATGTTGAAACATTAAGAATTCTGTTCTCCCATTGGCTCACTGATATTTCATATTCTTTTATGTAATATGGTTGAAGTTTTGTTCTTAAAGCAAGACTCCTATCATCGAATAAAACCTAAGGTCCATTGCCTTGTCATTGCTTTTTCCACAATGCCGTGACTCGGATTCGAACCGAGGTCGCTGCGGCCACAATGCAGAGTACTAACCACTATACGATCACGGCATGCTACATGGGCCCTTGTGGGCAAACTCACAAAATTATTCTAAAGTACAACAACAAAATAGTTTTAATTACTATTTGTGTCCAGTTCCTGTGCAGAAGAACCAGAAACTTTCCTGTTCTCCAGGCAGCACGTCATGATCCTATCGTGCTTAATACTCTGCCCTGTGGCTACACTACCCGGCTTTTTAATTGGAGGCACAGCGTTGGGCTTTGGTTTTATAATCACTGCACTTTCTTCTTAACACAAACTGAAGGATCGCTAACAATTCTGTTCTCCCATTGGCTCATTGAGCTTATCCAGTGAATAGCTGAGCCGTGCAAAACAGGAACGTTCCAGATTCGATCCTCATTTTGTGTTGTCTTAACTGGTCTCTGCCAGGGCAAGTCAGCTTCATAGAAATTTACAGCAAAGAAGGAGGCCATTCGACCCCTCGTGTCTGCGCCTGTCAAAAAAGAGCTATCCAAACTAATCCCACTTTCCAGCTGTAGCCTTGCAGTTTACGGCACTTCAAGTGCATATCCAAATACTTTTTAAATGTGATGAGGGTTTCTGCCTCTACCACCCTTTCAGGCAGTGAGTTCCAGACCCCCGCCACCCTCTGGGTGAAAAAGGCTCTCCTCAACTCCCCTCAAATCCTTCTACCAATTACTTTAAATCTATGTTACCTGGTTATCGACCTTTGCTAAGGGAAATAGGTCCTTCCTATCCAGGCCCCTCATCATTTTATACACCTCAATTAAATCCATGTAGAGTACATCAAATCCGCTACCCTCATCAACCCTCCTTGTTAGCTATTCAGAAAATTCAGTCAAGTTAGTCAGATACAACCTTCCCTTAACAAATCCATGCTGACTGCCCTTGATTAATCCATGCCTTTCTAAATAACGATTGATACTGTCCCTCAGAATCCTACTGCGGTCAAATAGCTCGCTGACGCTCATAGTCAGCAATCACACATGAATAATGGGCAATACTCCTCCTCCTTAGGCAGTCCCTCGGAACTGAGGATGACTTGCTTCCACACTAAAAATGGCTTCTCAGGTGACTGATGAGTCCAATGCGGGACCTGCAGTCCGCATTGCCAGACCAGGAGCCAATGTAGGTCAGTGACCACAGGGGTGAACGGGACTTAGTGCGAATTAGGATACGGACAGCAGAGTTTTGGATGAGCTCAAGTTTATGTAGGGTGGAGATGGGAGGCAGGGCAGGAGTGCATTGGAAAGTCAGTGGGAAGGCAGTCCATTTGACTTCTTCTCCATGTACTGATTTGCCAGTAGACCTATCAATAAAACCGAATACCTCTCCTTCTCCGTGGGGTGTGGGTTTAAAGAAAACATTTCCAGTTATTCTCAAAATAAAAGTGAGTCGTCCTTCCTTAATGCGCCTGTTATTAGACAACTGACCCTAAGCTTCTCAGTTTGAAATAGACTGCGAGCCAGGACATTCCACACATTGACCTGCCTGGGTTGTTACACAGCTTCAATGCCTGGCCCATTAGAACATTAATTCCTTTGCCTAAGTGGCTTGCGCCTGTGGCATTTTAAACATGCCCAAATTTGTTTTGCTTTAAATTACGTTTTTAAATAACTCTTTTTCAAATCCTTTAAAAAAAAACACATTGACACTGTTGCAAGTGTATATATGTGCATTTTGCGTGAGGAAAAGATCAAGCTTGACTGTCAAGTCTCCCATCGTCATATATCCAGAACACTTACAGCCAGTGCTGACATAAATAATGGGCACCCTGGGACCAGGCCTCAGCAGCAGCCAAAACCTTGCAGAATATTAAAAAGTGGAATGTTTATGATTTAATTATACATTCATTCTGAAGCAAGTCCGGGATACTTTTATTTATTTCTGCCATAAATCTTGTGATTGACCACGTTACTTCATACTTGCTTAATGAATAAAATTAGAACCCAATGCCGTGTCATTGCTTTTTCCGCAATGCCGTGACTCGGATTCGAACCGAGGTTGCTGCGGCCACAACGCAGAGTACTAACCACTATACGATCACGGCGTGCTACATGGGCCATGGGACAGAAAGTTGAAAATCCACCTCAAATACAACAACCCGGAAATCTTGACCTGTGAAAGAGGTGCTGTCACTAAACAGCACGATAAATAACCGCTTTCACATATAATGGTCTCCTGATTTCGCAGTGAGTTTGTGGCGGCCCCTTTCCGGATCGGAGCTTACTTTTATTTTTTGCAGAAACGCGGGCCGGGCCCATTTCAAGGCCCTTCCACACTCTGCGCCCGGGGGTAACACTGCAGTCCCAGAGTCGGAGCAAAGTCGGTTTAGATTTGATGTTGCTGCTCTCGTTGCCGGGAAGAGCACTGCTAAGATACAGGCTTAGTTTGCACGATTTATAGAATCAGGCGATTGTTTCCCAATGAGATCGATCATTGCAAACATTTAAACACACTGCCCATGGCTTTGGGAGCTTGAGTGTTCTGCTGAATAAAATTAAAATATCTCTCTGTGCACAGGAGGTGTATCAACAATCTCCATGTTAAAACCACCAAAAGTTACTCAATCCTTAATTGCCACCTCTAACTTTAAAAAACTTGAAAGCCTAGTTTAATAAAATCAGCTCAGTAGCCGCCAAAATGAGACACAGGTCACTAATTATGATCAGTACGGCTCTTTGCCACTTTACTGAAACATATACAAAAACAATTTTCTGTACGCTTCTAATGCTACAAGTTACTAAGTATTTTTAGAGAAATGTACCAAACTGAACAATATTGCTTAATTCATGGACCAGACTGAGTGAGAAGGGTTAAATAAATTACTCCACAGTTCAAGAGAAGCTCAATAAGACAGTAACAGATTACCAGTTCTCCTAATTCTATGAATACAAGCAATTATTATTAACATTAGTGATGATTTTGCTGTAGGAGAAGAATTTTTCACAACTGTTTCGTTCAGTACTGTTACAATAGTATAACTGTTTGAATATATACAGTACAAGAAACATTAATAATAAAATGGTTAACTACACATTTTCTTCAAAAAAAAGTCAGCAATTCATTAATTAATCCACCTGTAACATGGAAATATGAAATAACAACAGAAAATGCTGGAACAACTCAGCAGGCCAGGCAACATCCGTGGAGAGAGAAATAGAGTCAACGTTTCAGGTCGGAACCCTTTGACTCTATTTCTCTCTCCACGGATGTTGCCTGGCCTGCTGAGTTTTTCCAGCATTTTCTGTTGTTATTTCGGATTTCCAGCATCTGCAGTATTTTGCTATCGTACATGGAAATATATCGTACATGGAAATATGACCCTGATAACAAGCTGAACTAACACAGCCTAGAATGAGACCTAGATTCCGAAGGTCATGTGTTTATTACTAACCAGTAAACTGGCTCAAAACAAGACACTCAGCCTATTTTTTTATGAATTCAGATAGATTTTATTTTACATTTATTTTTGACCGGGGACGAGATAAGGTTCCAAAGTCGATGCACACCCTCCAGTACCTCACTCAAGTGGACTAGACAGTCAGTGTCAACAGGCTATGTGACTGTGGAGTCATTAGAGCTGCAACAGATCCTGTCGCCTCCCAACCTCCACAATTTTGCATTTTGCTACACTGGTTTCAACGCCACAAGTTTAAAATTCTCATCTTTGTGTTTAAATCTGTCCGTGCCTTCATCTCTCCCTATTTCTGTAACCTCCTCCTGCACTACAGCCCCCTTCCCGAACTCTCCATTCCTCTCACTTCAGCCTCTTAAGCATCCACCCCTTTGTTCCCAGCATTTGTGGCTGTGCCTTCAGCCTCCTAAGTCCCATGGTCCTTCCCTAAACCCCTCTGCCTCTTCAGCTTAAAGGAGCTGCATAGAAATAGCAATCAACAGCAGGGATCCTGGACGATTTTCCCCTCCCTACCCCAGGGTATTGAGGCCAATTGTATTATTCCTATTGCACCCAGCTAATTCAGAACCAACGAGGGATTAAATACGCAGTTTTCCAGGTCTGTATCGTTTAGTTACACACTGCCTTTACCAATCAAACTATTGGGGAAGCTATATCATTTAAAATGTTGCAAATGACTAACAACTGGCAAAATTAATCAACTTTATTTTGTATCATCTATACTTGTGGTGAAGCACAGTCCATAAATTATTTAAAAAGGGAGTTAGATTTTTTGCTTGAGAAAGAGAAAAATGATAGGTTGTGGGAGGGAGTAGGAGTGTGACTTCAGACCAGGTTGCTCAATGAGAGAATAACAATAGTACAGACTTGATGGGCCAAACAGCCTGTTTTTGTGCTGTAATAGTTTGCAATTCTATGATAATTGTTTCATATGCAAATTATTCAGTACTATTAGGTGTGGGGATATACAAACATTTACAGAGACAGCTTAATACTAAGTCCATGTCTTTCTCAATAAAAATAATACTTATACAGTAAATCCAAAGTCCAAGCCTAGCCTTAATACAGAATCCTCAAATGCAAGATTCCCACCTTTCTTTAGGATTTTTTTCACCTTGGTGTGGTTGCCCTCTCTAACAAATTGATGCAACTGTGACCCTGAGGTATCAGCCTTCACTGAACCAAGTTGTACGGGACAGGGCACAAGGAGTGGTACCAGGTGAGACATCCTAAAACAAGTCAAACAAAAAGTAGGAACTCAGTATAAAATTAATTTACAATCAATGCTTGACATCTGGAATTCTTATATGAAAACTAAAAAAAAACACTGCAATTTGCTTCATAAATGTCTTTAATATTGACAGTAGATCTGTGAAACATCTTCATGTGGTGGTAGAAGTTTGGAACTCTCTTCCGCAAACGGCTAGGTCAATTGTTAATTTTAAATCCGAGATTGATAGATTTTTGTTAACCAAAGGTATTAAGGGATATGGGCCAAAGTCGGGTATATGGAGTTAGGTCACAGATCAGCCATGATCTCACTGAATGGCAGAACAGGCTCGAGGGGCTGAATGGCCTCTTCCTGTTCCTATGTTCCATCTGCACCGACCTCCACCCCCCCCCCCCCGCCCCCTGATCCTCCTCCTCCCCGGGACTCTCTGCCTCTCCCTCCTCCTCCCCGGGACTCTCTGCCTCTCCCTCCTCCTCCCCGGGACTCTCTGCCTCTCCCCCCTCCTCCCCGGGACCCTCTGCCCCCCTCCCCCTCCTCCTCCCTGGGACCCTCTGCGCACCCCCCCTTCCCTGGGACCCTCTGCCCCCCCCCTCCCATCTCCCTCCTCCCTGGGACTCTCTGCCTCTCCCCCCTCCTCCCCGGGACTCTCTGCCTCTCCCTCCTCCTCCCCGGGACTCTCTGCCTCTCCCCCCTCCTCACCGGGACCCTCTGCCTCTGCTCCCTGGGACCCTCTGCCCCCCTCCCCCTCCTCCTCCCTGGGACCCTCTGCGCACCCCCCCTTCCCTGGGACCCTCTGCCCCCACCCTCCCATCTCCCTCCTCCCTGGGACTCTCTGCCTCTCCCCCCTCCTCCCCGGGACCCTCTGCCTCTCCCCCCTCCTCCCCGGGACCCTCTGCCTCTCCCCCCTCCTCCCCGGGACCCTCTGCCTCTCCCCCCTCCTCCCCGGGACCCTCTGCCTCTCCTCCCTGGGACCCTCTGCCCCCCTCCCCCTCCTCCTCCCTGGGACCCTCTGCGCACCCTCCCTTCCCCGGGACCCTCTGCCCCCACCCTCCTATCTCCCTCCTCCTCGGGACTCTCTGCCTCTCCCTCCTCCTCCCCGGGACCCTCTGCCTCTCCCCCCTCCTCCCCGGGACCCTCTGCCTCTCCCCCCTCCTCCCCGGGACCCTCTGCCTCTCCCCCCTCCTCCCCGGGACCCTCTGCCTCTCCCCCCTCCTCCCCGGGACCCTCTGCCTCTCCTCCCTGGGACCCTCTGCCCCCCTCCCCCTCGGGACCCTCTGCGCACCCTCCCTTCCCCGGGACCCTCTGCCCCCACCCTCCTATCTCCCTCCTCCCCGGGACTCTCTGCCTCTCCCTCCTCCTCCCCGGGACCCTCTGCCTCTCCCCCCTCCTCCCCGGGACCCTCTGCCTCTCCCCCCTCCTCCCCATCGGGACCCTCTGCCTCTCCCCCCTCCTCCCCGGGACCCTCTGCCTCTCCCCCCTCCTCCCCGGGACCCTCTGCCTCTCCTCCCTGGGACCCTCTGCCCCCCCCCCTTCCCCGGGGCCCTCTGCTCCCCCCCTTCCCCGGGGCCCTCTGCTCCCACCCTCCCATCTCCCCCCTCCCGCCATTTTCCGGCCCCTCTCCCGCCTCCAACCGTCGAAGTCGACGATTCAAAGCCGGGTTTTACATCAGATTTTGTCAACAGATAACGGCAGTTATTATATTTATTGATTGATTTTACCTCAATGCACGCTCTGCTTTCCGATTTTTAAAATATATATATTTGGTTTTTCTTTTTAAATGACTTGACGTCGCTGCCCGGGGCAACGGCACGAGGACCGGTGCACACTCCCGCGGCTACGGGCAGAGCGCGGGGCCAAATCGCGCCCCCTCCCGCGTCACCTCCTGACCGGCCTGGCGCGCTCCCCCTAGCGGCTGCTTCCAACCACGTTCCATAGCATTGCAAGCGCTGCTCTGGATGTCCCACATGCTGCTAACTCTCCTTTTCTTAAAGTTATTTTTGTTGGTTCATTGCAAATCATTCTTCAGAAGCAGATTCTACCTAGCACTCCACTGAAACTGTTCCAGTTTGAAAGTTTTCCTTCTGGTCTTCTTTTGGACATTTAACCCACCCAGTCCATTAAAGGCCATTGCAAAAAGGCCCAGTGCAGTAACAGGAATGGTGAAACTGGACTGGCTCCCATACTTTTCTTCGCCAGTATACTCAGGTGCTCGCAAGATAAAAGGCGATCTTGCATATGCATAGCACCTTTCATGCCCCCAGTATGTCACAAAGTGCTTCAAGGCCAATTAATTACTTTTAAGAGTGTAGTTACCGTTGTTATAGAGCCAATGGTGCACAGCAAGGTCCCACAAACAGCAATTAGACAATGACCAATTAATTGGTTTGTGTCATGGTGGTTGGGGGACAAATGTACTTGGAAAACTCCTTGCTCTTCTTCAAACAGTGCCATGGGATCTATAATATCTATAAGGAAAGGCAGATAAGGCCTCAGTTTAGAGAAAGAAATCTGCCGTCCTTACCCGGTCTGGGCCTACATGTGACTCCAGACCCACAGTGTTAAATCTGGATATCTTTAGGTAGTGTGTCCTTCAAATAATCGACAGAGGTTGCAGATAACAAACAACAGGTGTTTACTGGATGAGGGTTGCTCTAAAACTAAACAGTACAGCGCCCTACTCAGGGTATATATACAGGTGTGGTCGCTGCCGGTACTACAGTATACAGGAGCTGTAAAAGTAGTTCTCCCCTTAAAGGTACATACACTACAATTCCTCCCCTTTAGATTAACAGTACCATAACATTCATTTAACAATTAACACTTTTAACATGCAACATTAACTGAAAATAGTCCA
Organism: Somniosus microcephalus; assembly: GCF_052327205.1. Classification (NCBI taxonomy): domain Eukaryota; kingdom Metazoa; phylum Chordata; class Chondrichthyes; order Squaliformes; family Somniosidae; genus Somniosus; species Somniosus microcephalus. The sequence goes on from NC_141008.1 coordinate 52,683,208, forward strand.
TTTATAAATTCAGTCTTTGGGGCGGCTTCCTGATCCTTTCTGGATAGCGCCTTTCCTGAGTGTCTTGCTCTTGGTGCGGAGGCGATTCTGGCCCCCTGTCGTCGGTTGGTTCATCAGCTTCCGATACTACTGTTTCTGGGGTAGATGCTACCTGTGTGTTGGGTTCATTACCAGGTACGCGAGACATGGGGTTGACTCGTTCCTGTGACGCTAGGATCTGGTCGACATGGCGTCTCACAATGTTCTCCCCAACATCCACTGTGTACATTAGTGGCCCCTGCCATGTGCATATCGTTCCTGGTTGCCATTTCTCTGTTCGGTAGTCGCAGGCCAAGACTGGTTGCCCTACATTGAAGCTCCTTGTCGGCTTCTCACTGATGTGCTGGAATTGCTTATTCTCAACATCTCTTCGTACATTTGGTCTGAGCAAATCCAGACGAGATCTCAACCTTCGGTTAAAGAACATCATGGCCGGGGTCTGGTTGGTAACTGCATGTGTCGCATTTCTGTAGGCTAACAGGAAATTGTCCACCTTATGCTGCAGTGGAATGTCGTCATCGCACATGGCCCTTACTGCCTTTTTAAAGGTTTGTACGAACCTCTCAGCCAATCCATTTGTGGCTGGATGATACGGGGCGGATGTGTAATGCTTTACCCCATTCCTTTTCATAAATTTCTGAAACTCTTCGGACACAAACTGTGGTCCGTTATCAGAGCAAATCTGCTCTGGCAAGCCGTTCCTGGCAAATATGGTCCGTAGGACTGCAATCGTTTTCTCCGTGGTGGTGGACGACATTTTGATCACCTCAGGCCATTTCGAGTGCGCATCCACGGCTACTAAAAACATTGAGTCCATGAATGGACCAGCAAAATCAATATGCACCCGTTGCCATGGAGAGGAGGGCCACTCCCATGGGTGTAGAGGGGCATGTGGTGGTGCATTGTGGACCTTCTGGCATCCTGAGCAGCTCTTTGTCAGGTCCTCGATTTGCTGATCAAACCCCGGCCACCACACATAAGCCCTAGCAAGGCTTTTCATTTTCACCCCTCCCAGATGGCCTTCGTGAAGCTCATTGAGCACTCTCTCCCTTAACTTGGGTGGAATTACCACTCGGGATCCACACATCAAGGTCCCCTGGCATACTGACAGCTGTTCTCTTCTGGATGAGAATGCTGGCAACAGTGAGTCATCATGTGTTGGCCATCCCTTCACCGTCAAATCATATACCCGAGACAGTGTTGGGTCATTTCGGGTCTCCTTCTCTATATCCGCGTTAGTTACTGGCAAGCGTTCAATTATAGACGAATAAAATATTTCGACAGGATCCACTGCTGGTGCTTCCTCCGTAGTAGGCAGTGGCAGGCGCGATAGCCCATCAGCATTTCCATGCTGTTTCGTGCCCTTATACTCTATTTCATATTGGTCCGCCCCTAGAAAAAGGGACCATCTTTGTAGCCGTTGCGCAGTCATCACCGGAACGCCCTTCTTTGGATTAAAGATGGAGACCAGTGGTTGGTGGTCAGTCAGCAAGGTGAACTTCTGCCCGTGCAGATAGTGGTTGAACTTTTTCACTCCCCACACTAGGCTGAGGGCCTCCCTGTCAATTTGGGCGTAGTTACGCTCGGTTGAGGTTAGTGACCGAGATGCAAAGGCTACTGGCCTCTCCAAGCCGTCCGGGAATTTGTGCGACAGCACCGCTCCAATACCATAGGGTGCTGCATCACACGCCAACTGAATTGGTAGTGCTGGGTTGAAATGAGCCAACACCTCTTTTGATGTGATCAATTCTTTGCACTTCTGGAAAGCTCATTTACATTCGTCATTCCACTTCCATGGTACCCCCGTTTGCAGTAGGGTGTTCAGTGGGTGTAGTACTGTAGACAAATTCGGCAAGAACTTATGGTAGTAGTTCACCAGCCCGAGGAACGACCTCAGTTGTGACACATTTTCCGGTGCTGGAGCCTTGACTACTGCCTCAATCTTTTCAGGGGACTTATGTAACCCCTCTTCATCAATAACGTGGCCACAATACGAGATCTGCTTCTGGAAAAACTCGCATTTGTGGCGATTAGCTCGGAGTCCATATTCCTTCAATCTGGTGAGCACCTGCTCCAGGTTGGCGAGGTGATCACTGTCATTTTCGCCCGTGACCAGGATGTCGTCCAGATAACACTGGGTCCCTGGAATCCCTTGCAGGACTTGATCCATTGCCCTTTGCCAAATAGCCGGAGCTGATGCTACCCCGAACACCAGCCGGTTGTATTGGTAGAGACCTTTATGAGTGTTGATCATGAGGTACTGTTTCGAGGCTTCTTCTACCTCCATTTGCAGGTACGCCTGGGCCAGATCAATCTTAGTGAAGCATTTTCCTCCAGATAGCGAGGCGAAAATATCTTCAATCCGCGGAAGCGGATATTGTACCATGTGAAGGACTGGGTTCGCTGTCACCTTAAAGTCCCCACAGATGCGAATCTTCTTTGGTTCCTCAGGCGTATTACTCAACGGCCTCTTCATTACAGGAACGATGGGTGTAGCCCACTCGCTCCAGTCCACTTTGGACAGTACTCCAGAACGTTCCAAACCTTCCAGCTCTGCTTCGACGGCTGGGCGGATCGCATAAGGCACCGGTCTGGCCTTAAAAAACTTTGGGCTTGCATTTTCCTCTATTTTGATCGTCGCTGTTATGCCTTTTAGTGTTCTGAGTCCCTCCTGGAACACTTCTTGTGCGTCAGTTAGCATTTTTGACAGTCGTCCAGGTGTGATGTCATCATCCTTTTTGGCATCTACCGTCAGTGCTTGTATGGAATGCCAATCTAACTGTATCTTCCGAATCCATTCACGTCCTAGTAGTGGTGGTCCTCCATCTGGCAATACATATAGGTCCATTTTTGGTGTTTCCTTGCCGTTGTATATCATGTTCACCCTTATTTTTCCTTTGGGGTAGACTTTTTGCCCCGTGTACGTCTTCAAGACAATCTCTGTATCTCTCAAGGGTATATGTGAGAATAGCCGCTTGTAGTCCCTTCGGTTTATGACTGTTAGGGCTGATCCTGTGTCCAATTCCATTTTCACTTGGACTCCGTCTATCTTGAGCGTGACCCAGATAGTTTGGTGATCCTCCATTTTGGTTACATTATGTAGTTTCAGACAACCCAGCTCCTTGCTTCCGGAGTCTGTATCACTTTTCTGTTCGTCTGAACTACTCTCCGTCAACTTATGTACCTTTTTGTACTTCTCCTGTGGAGGTTTCTTGCTGCTGGTTTTCTTTCCCGACCTGCAGACTCTTATTATGTGTCCTACTTTTCCACACTGTCTGCACACTTGGTCCTTGAACCAACAATCCTTATGGTCGTGTGTTGTTCTGCCGCAGCGATAACACTTCACTGCTCCATATGACATTTCATTTGTGCCATATTCTTGCGGTCTCCGTTGTATCTCTGCAGCGCCCCGTGCGGCTGCTTCGTGTGATACTGCCATGTTGAAAGCCTTGTCCAGCGTAAGATCCTTTTCTGATAGAAGCCGTTTCTGGGTTCCTTCACTTTGAAGCCCACACACAAGCTTGTCCCTTAAAGTATCTGCTAGTCCCGTTCCAAACTGGCAGTGTTTCGATAGCTTGCGCAGTTCCGTTAAATACTCAGCATTACTTTTGTCTTTATGCTGGTTCCTTTTGTGAAACTTAAATCTTTCTGCTATCAGCAGCGGTGTGGGGTTTAAGTGGTCCTGTAGGATTGCCACTATGCTTTCAAAATCCTTTTCCACGGGCTTCTCTGGGGTGACTAGGTTTCGCAGTAAGCCGTACGTTTTTGCACCCATGGAATTCAACAATACCAGTGCTTTCCTGGCATCTGGCACTTCATTCACCTTGCAGTACACTTCTATGCGTTCTACATATGTTGCCCAATCTTCGACTTCATTGTCGAACGCTGTGACCCTGCCACTCTTCTGCATCCCTGGGTGTGGTTAGACTGGCTAAAAATGGTGTCTCCCGCGCTCTCCCTTCTTCTCCGCTGGCTCAAAATGGCGTCTCCCGCGCTCTCCCTTCTTCTCCGCTGGCTCAAAATGGCATCTCCCGCGCTTCCCTTTCTTCTCCGCTGCGGCCCAAATGGCGTGTCCCGCGCTTTCTTTTCTTCCCCCGCGGACGCTACTCAGCCCTTGAAACCGGCCGCGCTCTGCGCGTTTTCATGCGCGCTTCTCTCGTTGACGCCACTCGGTCTTCAACCCCGGCTGTGCCCTGCACGCTACACCCTCTCTCGTTGACGCCGCTCGGTCTTCAACCCCAGCTGCGCCCTGTGCGCTTTACCCTCTCTCTTACCCATCGACGCTGCTCTGCCTTTTTCTGTGCCATCGGTCGGCTCCCGCTGCCGCTGTCCGGGAAGGGTCTGCGCCGTACCTGCTGCCAGCCCGCTGCGCTGGATCGTTGCGGCTGGAGAACCAAGCCCAGCTCTCTACAGCCTCCTCTGCGATGCTCAAGTTCTCCCTGGATGGTCGACGCCCGCACTGGTGGAATTGGCCTTCTTCTTCAGAGTTGCAGGTAGGTTCGAAACGACTCGTCGCCACTGTTAAATCTGGATATCTTTAGGTAGTGTGTCCTTCAAATAATCGACAGAGGCTGCAGATAACAAACGACAGGTGTTTACTGGATGAGGGTTGCTCTAAAACTAAACAGTACAGCGCCCTACTCAGGGTATATATACAGGTGTGGTCACTGCCGGTACTACAGTATACAGGAGCTGTAAAAGTAGTTACACACAGAACTCAGAAACCCCACAGTGCAGATAGAGGCCATTTCGGCCCATCGAGCCTGCACCGACACATATCCCACCCGATCCCCCTAACCCCTACACCAACACATATCCCACCCTATCCCCGTAACCCCACGTATTTAATCCCCCTAACACTAAGGGTCAATTTATCATAGCCAATCATCCTAACCCGCACATCTTTGGACTGTGGGAGGAAACCGGAGCACCCGGAGGAAACCCACGCAAACACGGGGAGAATGTGCAAACTCCACACAGACAGTCACCTGAGGCCGGATTCGAACCTGGGTCCCTGGCGCTGTGAGGCAACAGTGCTAACCACTATGCCACCGTCCCCTTAAAGGTACATACACTACACACAGCAATCTGGTTGACTCTTAACTGCCCCTCTGAAATGGCTGAGCCAGCCACTCAGTTGTATAAGGCGGCTCACCACACCCTGCCCGCGAGGAGCAATTAGGGATGGGCAGTAAATGCTGGCCTTGCCAGCGACGCCCACATCCCGTGAATGAATAAATAAATTAAAAAGTTTAACATCTCATCTGATAGCACCACTTAACAATGCATAATTCCCTCAGTACTGCATTGAAGTATCAGCCTCGATTATGTGCTCAAGCTCTGGAATGGAGCTTGAACCCTTGGTGTTCTGAGTTAGAAGCAAGAGTGTTCCTACCGAGCCAAGCTGACACCCTGGGCCTATACTTTCTGAGGTTTAGAAGAATGAGAGGTGATCTCATTGAAACGCATAAGATTCTGAGGGGGATTGACAGGGGAGATGCTGAGAGGTTGTTTCCCCCTGGCTGGAGAGTCTAGAACTCGGGGGCACAGTCTCAGGATAAGGGGTCGGCCATTTAAGGCCAAGATAAGGAAGAATTTCTTCACTCAGGGGGTTGTGAATCTTTGGAATTCTCTACCCCAGAGGGCTGTGGATGTTGAATCGTTGAGTATATTCAAGGTTGAGATAGATAGATTTTTGGACTCTAGGGGAATCCAGGGATATGGAGATCGGGTGGAAAAGTGGAGTTGAGGTCGATGATCAGCCATGATCTTATTGAATGGCGGAGCAGGTTTGAGGGGCTGTATGGCCTACTCCTGCTCCTAATTCTTATGTTCTTATGAACACTCCTTATCAGATCCATCATTTCAAATACATTGAGATAATAGACAGCATAACCCATAATTAGAAAGGTACTTGTGTAGATTAGGTAGCTATCAAATAGCACATAGAAACATAGATACATAGAAGATAGGAGCAGGAGTAGGCCATTCGGCCCCTCGAGCCTGCTCCGCCATTCAATGAGATCATGGCTGATCATCCAAATTCAGTACCCTGTCCCTGCCTTCTCCCCATATCCCTTGATCCCTTTAGCCTTAAGAAATATATCCAACTCTTTCTTGAATATATTTAATGAACTGGCCTCCACCGCCCTCTGTGGCAGAGAATTCCACAGGTTCACCACTCTCTGGGTGAAGAAATTCCTCCTCATTTCAGTCCTAAATGGCTTACCCCTTATCCTTAGACTATGACCCCTGGTTCTGGACTCCCCGGCCATCAGAAACATCCTTCCTGCATCTAGTCTGTCCAGACCTGACAGAATTTTATAGGTTTCGATGAGATCCCCTCTCAATCTTCTAAACTCCAGTGAGTATAAGCCCAATCGACACAATCTCTCCTCATACGTCATTCCTGCCATCCCAGGTATCAGCCTGGTGAATCTTCGCTGCACTCCTTCCATGGCAAGAACGTCCTTCCTCCGGTAAGGTGACCAAAACTGCACACAATACTCAAGGTGCGGTCTCACCAGGGCCCTGTACAACTGTAGCAAGACATCCTTGTTCCTGTACTCGAACCCTCTTGCTATGAAGGCCAACATACCATTTGCCTTCTTAACTGCCTGCTGCACCTGCATGCTTACCTTCAGCGACTGGTGCACAAGAACACCCAGGTCTCTTTGCACTTCCCCTTCTCCCAATCTATTGCCATTCAAATAATAATCTGCCTTCCTGTTTTTTTATGCCACCAAAGTGGATAACCTCACATTTATCCACATTATAGTGCATTTGCCATGTTTCTGCCCAACCACCCAACCTGTCCAAATCGTACTGGAGTTTCATGACATCCTCCTCGCAGCATACCCTCCCACCCAGCTTTGTGTCGTCTGCAAATTTGGAGATGTTACATCCAATTCCCTCATCCAGATCATTAATATATATTGTGAACAGCTGGGGTCCTAGGACCGATCCTTGCGGTACCCCACTAGTCACTGCCTGCCACTCGGAAAATGACCCGTTTATTCCAACTCTTTGCTTTCTGTCCACCAACCAGTTATCTATCCAAGTCAATACCTTGCTCCCAATCCCATGTGCCTTAATTTTGCACGCTAATCTCTTATGTGGGACCTTATCGAAAGCCTTCTGAAAGTCCAAATACACCACATCCACTGGTTCTCCCTTATCTATTTTACCAGTTACATCCTCAAAAAATTCCAGTAGATTAGTCAAGCATGATTTACCTTTTGTAAATCCATGTTGACTTTGTCCAATCCTGTCACTGCTTTCCAAGTGCTCTGCTATTACATCTTTTATAATGGACTCTAGCATTTTCCCCACTACCAATGTCAGGCTCACTGGTCTATAATTCCCTGCTTTTTCTCTACCACCTTTTTTGAATAGTGGGGTAACATTAGCTACCCTCCAATCCATGGGTACTGTTCCAGAGTCTATTGAGTTCTGGAAGATGACCAGCAATGCATCTACTATTTCTAGGGCCACTTCCTTAAGTACCCTGGGATGTAGATTATCAGGCCCTGGGGATTTATCGGCCTTCAGTCCCATCAATTTTCCTAACACCATTTCCCTACAAATACTGATTTCTTTCAGTTCCACCCTTTCATCAGACCCTATGTTCCCCGGCATCTCTGGGAGGTTATTTATGTCCTCCTTTGTGAAGACAGAACCAAAATATGTATTTAGTTGGTCTTCCATTTCTTTGTTCCCCATTATAAATTCCCCTGATTCTGACTGCAAGGGACCTACGCTTGACTTCACCAATCTTTTTCTCTTCACATATCTATAAACAGGCTACTATAACAAGAATAGAAGTCTCACAAATGTGACCTTAATGCAAATGATTTGAAGAAATTGTACCAACACGCAGTTTTCTCATTGTCTGCGCATGAGCTGGGAGTCCCAGTGCTTTCCTCACACCAAAAATGGCACATCACAAGTCTGGGAGAGGAGAGTGAGATTCCTCCTGTCGACAATTTTACCAAAAATGTTCTCACCTATATAAATCTCGTTCTACACTAAAATGATCAAGAGGAGCAATTTCATCCCCCTTTGTGACTGCTGAACTGCTTGAAAAAAATTAACTGCTTTTTAAAACGTACAGATCAGCCATGGTCTAATTGAATGGCGGAGCAGGCTCACGGGGCTGAATGGCCTGCTCCTGTCTCTATGTTCTTATGTAACTAGTCAGTTTACTAATCAAAAGAATCTTATTGTCAGATTTAATAATAGTAGTGAAAATTGGATTAATTGTCTTTCTCCTATTAGTTGTAAATGTTAACACTGATAAGACATTAACAACAAATCTAATTTTAGCCATTTCAATTTACGTGTTGTTTCACTGGTTTTTTTTTGGTATTCGGTACTCATCTCACAACCAACGCCATCAAGACCTCCCTGTGTGCAAACTGGCTCCAATGTTTGCCTAAATAACATTGACTGCACTTCAAAAGTAATTTGTTGTTGGTGAAACACTTTGAGACATCCTGAGCTCTATAAATGCAGATTCTTTCATTCAAGACTTGCAAATTTGTTAGTATTCACCCTATCTATGAGGTATTTCCTCTTACCTTGAGTAGATTGGGCCTATACTCTCTGGAGTTTAGAAGAGTGAGAGGTGATCTCATTGAAACATATAAAATTATAAGAGGGATTAACAAGATCGATGCTGAGAGGTTGGTTCCCCTGTCTGGGGAGTCTAGAACCAGGGGTCACAGTCTCAGGATAAGGGCTCGGCCATTTAGAACAGAGATGAGAAGAAATTCCTTCACTCAGAGGGTTGTAAATCTCTGGAATTCTCTACCCCAGAGGGCTGTGGATGCTTAGTCGTTGAGTATATTCAAGGTTGAGATCGATAGATTTTTGGATTCTAGGGCAATCAAGGAATATGGAGATCGGGCGGGAAAATAGAGTTGAGGTCGAAGATCAGCCATGATCTTATTGAATGGCGGCGCAGGCTCAAGGGGCCCTTTGGCCTACTCCTGCTCCCAATTCTTATGATCTTAAACTACCTTACATTACTGTTAACTCTAAAATTATCCATCGCTTTGAGAAGTCTGGCCTAATCCGCGATGGTCAGCATGGCCATCTCTCTGGTGGTCTCGGTGCCGATGTTACACATCTTTGCTCTTGAACACTTTGGTGAATCATCTGTCACCGATATCTCCAACGCCTTTGACAAGATTAGGCACCTGAGCATTTCCAAACAATTTTACCGTCATGTGGCCATCACTAAAGCTAGGTTTGTGGCTATCTAGTTCCCTCTTAAATTGCTCTACCTGTGTGGCAGTTGATAGCTCATCCTTTCATTATTTCCCATTAGCTTATTAGTTCCCCAAATGCTCTGTCTTCCATTCAGTTCCTTTATTGTGTAAATGCCCTCCTGGGAATGCCGATTTCCCAGTTTACAGCATGGTTTCCCAGGGTTGGGGAGCTCAGGAACAGCCCTTAGACCAAACTGCCAGTTGCAATGGAGCTACACTGAAATGCACCGGAATGTACCCAGCAACAAAACATACTAGGGCAGTGCTGCACCGACGGACACCTTACTGAAAACGCCCCGTGATTACATAGAATGTACAGCACAGAAACAGGCCATTCGGCCCAACAGGTCTGTGCCGGTCTTTATGCTCCACGCGAGCCTCCTCCCCATCCTTTTTCATCTAACCCTTCTATTCCTTTCTCCCTCATGTGTTTACCGAGCTTCCCGTTAAATCCATCTATGCCAGTCGCCTCAACTACTCCCTGTGGTAGCGAGTTCCACGTTCTCACCACTCTCTGGGTAAAGAAGTTTCTCCTGAATTTCCTATTGGATTTATTAGTGACTATCTTATATTTATGGCCCCTAGATCTGGTCTCCCCCACAAGTGGAAACATCTTCTCTACGCCTACCCTTTCATAATCTTAAAAGACCTCGATCAGGTCACCCCTGAGTCTTCTCTTTTCTAGAGAACGGAGCCCCAGCCCGTTGATTAAATTGATGTTTGTTTTAAATTAAAGAGTTTTCTGGTAAGTCAATTATTTTCTACCCTAAAGAGGGAACTAAAAGAACTGTGTCAGAACAGAATTCTGGCAGGACAGGTGTCTGCATCTACTGTGTGCTTCCTGCACTTTCTGTTTGCCTTTCATACCTCCCATATCTTTAGTTTTTTTCACAATTGGCCCAATTTTCTGTGTGCCTCTCCATTCAGCTTCTTACGAGGAGGAATTTCTTCTCTCAGAGGGTCGTAAATCTGTGGAATTCTCTGCCCCAGAGAGCCGTGGAGGCTGGGTCATTAAATACATTTAAAGTGGAGATAGACAGATTTGTGCAAGATAAGGGAGTGAAGGGTTATGTGGAGCAGGCAGGGAAGTGGCTTTGAGCCCAAGATCAGCCATGATCTTATTGAATGGCGGAGCAGGCTCGAGGGGCCTAGTGGCCTATTCCTGCTCCTATTTCTTATGTTCTTATGTTCTTACCATCTCATCGTTTAGCAAGTTCTTTTAATGCTTTTCTATTGCTTCACTGAGATAATTATATAATCTAACAGATTCCTGCCTTTCTAGTAAGTAGTTTGCAGGTCGCGCAACCCATTTACTCGCTCCCTCTCTCTCTCTGATTGGAAAATCTGCTGTTTCTAACCCCTGCTCTCTTTTGCTCCAACCCTACTGAGGGACTTGCTTAACTTTCAGTTTTCAGTTCTTGCAAAGAGAGACTTGTATTTGCATAGTGCCTTTAACTTTAAGCAGAAAATGCTTCACAATAGGGGTAATTTTGACTTTCCTACATTACAACAGTGACTGTGCTTCAAAAGTACTTCATTGGCTGTAAAGCGCTTTGGGACGTCCGGTGGTCGTGAAAGGTGCTATATAAATGCAAGTCTGTGGGCTAGATTTTCAGTTGCTTGCGCCAGCAGTTAGCGCCTTAAGAGAAGTGAATTCCGGGCGCTATGCGTGTAGCGCCTGGGCGCAGCGCAGTTTGCGCCTCGCCCCAAATTAAGTTGGCCGTTAGCGCCGGCGCAAAGTTTAGCGCCCGCCCGGATGCGCACGCAGAAAATGACGTCACATCCTCGTGCAACGCCCTTTGGCCGCCCCGATTCCAAACTTCAGTCGGACCGCCCCATTGTGCGGCTGGCGGCCGGAGCATTTGAAAAAAGGAACGCAACACAACCAGCGCGGGCCCCGGGGGGCGCAAATTAAAGGGGACGTGCCCTCCAGTATAAAGGCCAGCCATTTTTCAGCAAACACTCTTATGCAACGCATTTCTGGACACACAACAAGGAGGATAGCTAACTGGTTTCAAGCAGCAACAGCTCAGGTATTTTTGGACTCAGGCCAGAGCGCTGCAAGTGGCCTTTTGGAAATTTGAGTGTTTGCCAGGATTTGATGGGTGTTGCATGGGGTGCCAACGCGGAGCTGCAGCGCCATGTCCGTAGGGCTCGCAGACGCATTGTGAGAGGGGCAGCCCTGGCTAGAGGCAGAGGGGGCTACAGGCGTCGGCCATGTAGGCCTTACCCAGTCAGGCTATACCGCCAGCAGCGCTCCTACCTAAACATGAGTGCCTTGCGATGTGTTAGAAGGCTCCGATTCCGAAAGGAGGTGATTGCAGAGATCTGCCACCTGCTTCGCAGAGATCTGTGGCCAAAGCTCAGGTGCAGGACGTCTCTGTCGGTGGAAGTGAAGGTGACGGTGGCATTGAACTTCTATGCCACCGGCTCCTTCCAATCTGCTGCTGGGGACATAGCAAACATCTCCCAGTACGGCGCGCATCGCTGCATCCGCCAGGTGACCGAAGCACTGTTCAGAAGGAGAAGCCAATTCATCTCCTTCCCCATGGCCCTGGAGAGCCAGCATGGCGAGCAGTATCGCAACAGGAAGGGCTACCATTCTCTGAATGTGCAGCTGGTCTGTGACCACAAGCAGCGCATCATGGCTGTCAATGCCAGCTTCCCAGGCAGCAGCCACGATGCCTTTATCCTGCGGCAGAGTACTGTGCATGACATGTTCGAGGCACAGCCTCCCCCAAGAGGATGGCTACTCGGGGACAAAGGCTATCCTTTGTGTACCTGGCTCATGACCCCGCTCCGCGCGCCCAGGACCGCTGCTGAAGAGGCCTACAACGAGAGCCATCAAACCACCCGCAACATCATCGAGCAAACTATTGGGGTCCTCAAGCAGCGGTTCCGCTGCCTTGATCGCTCCGGAGGAGCTCTCCAGTATTCGCCGGACCGGGTCTCCCAATTTGTGGTAGTTTGCTGCATGCTACACAACCTGGCTATCCGCAGGACTCAGGCACTGCCACCTGACGTTGGAGCAGCACCTCAGGAGGAGGAGCAGGAGGAGCAGGAGGAGTACGTTCCCAGGAGGGAGCGACCAGGGCCAAGGGCCGCGCGACGCCACCTTATTACACGGTACTTCTAAGCCCCCTGTCAGGGAATGCCTTGGGGCCATGAGGGAAGATGAATGCAGCCGCTCCGCAAGCCCTCAGCCGGCGAAGCCAACAAACACTAAGAAGAACAACCATGGAGACTGCATGAATAAAGATAACTATTTATTACACAAAAATGAAAACCCCTTCCCACATGAATCCCCAAAAACAATCATCGGGCCCCACAAAAAGCCCAACAAACGACTCACTCCCACAAACTGGGGAGGAGTCACTCCACATTTGAACAACCCGGGCCTCAACCTCGGCCTAACGCAAAAAATAAGCCCACGAACCAAACAACCATGGGCAAAAGAAAGATGGCCACCGCCATATAAAATGAAAGCTGGCCACACCCTCTACTGAGTGGCCCGCGAGGGCGAGACCTTGCCCAGCCTTTTGCCTCCCCTGCCCGGCCTGCTGCTCCTTCGCAAGCTCTGCCCAGTGGCTGCTGCGAGGCTGGGGGAAGGCGCCTGAGGCTCAGATGTCCTTCCGCCACATGCCGCTGGGGGGCGGCCTACACGGCCTTTGGGCCTCGAGGGGCCGTCTGCTGAGTGGCGCACCTGAGCCTGGCCAACATCAGCTCCAGCCGCTTGCCCTTGACGCCCCAGTGGGGGAATGGCGGCAACGGATGGCGCAATGTGGGCCAGCTGGCGTCTGGGATGCGCTGGCTGGTGCTGTGGCGCGCTGGCACTCGGCCGGGCCCGCACTGCAGGGTCCGCAACAATCAGCCAAGGGGCGGCTCGCTGGGATGCTCCAGCGCGGCGGCTGCCCTGGCGATGCCTGCCTGAGACAGCGCGTGTGGCAGCAGTGAGTGCCCCTGTTGTCCTGGTGTGCGCCCGCATCACACCCGCCAGGGTCTTGACGGCATCAGCCAGCATGCGGCCACTCGCGGAAGTTGATGCCCCGAACTCGCGCACACTGGTCGCCAGCGACTCGATGGCCTCAGGCATGCGCCCCACCATGCTCATGAGCTCCGTGTGGCGCCGGTCCGAATCCTCGGCCATCTTATCCAGCTTCCGCGCCTCCTCCGAGGTGAAGGTGTCCGGACTGGATTCGCGACTCTCCCGCTGGGGAGGAGGGGACCGAAGTAGGGGAACCTTGCCACGTTGGTGGCGGCGAGTGTGCCGATCAACAGCACTCCCCTCTGATCCTTCCCCCCTTTGGGGGGAAGGCCGCGGGCCACGCGCACGGCTCCTGGGTGGCTGGACGCCACTGGTCCCAGAAGCTGCATTCCCCTGCGACAGCTCGTCCAGGCACTCGTCCAGTGAGGACGTGTCAAGCATTTCGTCCTCTCCTGCGGGACCTGAGTGTTCCCCCGATGGTCCAGCTTGCTGTTGCTCCTCCTCCTCCTCCTCCTCCTCCTGCTCGGAGGGGCTGTCACTGGCAGCTTCAGGGTCCTGGTCGTCACCAGCTGAAAGCAGGAATGCACAAGAGTAGCTTCAGAGTGAGGAGACGGTGTCAGCGAGGGAGTTAGGACTGGTGGCATTCAGCGCATTGGTGGGACAGTGGCAAAGGAGGTAGCTCGGATGCGCAAGTGCGACGCGAGAGGGCCAAAAGGCGAGGTCCTTACCATTGCCGGGCAGTGGAGGCTAGGCTACTCCGCACGCTGTGGGGACGATCAGCCGGGCTCCCATGAGCACACACACGCGCTCCTCCAGCCGAGTGAGCTTCTGCAGCTTGGCGCGTCCTCCCCTGGCCCTGGCACGGGCCTGGCGATTATAGGCAACTTTAGCCTGCAAGAGAAAGGACGGGCTGTAAGTGCGCAGTGTAGCCCTGATGTAGTGTGCACTGCCTCCCATGGTGGAATAGCTTGGCCAGAGTGTAGCCCTGATGTAGTGTGCACTGCCTCCCATGGTGGAATAGCTTGGCCAGAGTGTAGCCCTGATGTAGTGTGCACTGCCTCCCATGGTGGAATAGCTTGGCCAGAGTGTAGCCCTGATGTAGTGTGCACTGCCTCCCATGGTGGGATAGCTTGGCCAGAGTGTAGCCCTGATGTAGTGTGCACTGCCTCCCATGGTGGAATAGCTTGGCCAGAGTGTAGCCCTGATGTCCTGTGCACTGCCTCCCATGGTGGAATAGCTTGGCCAGCGTGTAGCCCTGATGTAGTGTGCACTGCCTCCCATGGTGGAATAGCTTGGCCAGAGTGTAGCCCTGATGTCCTGTGCACTGCCTCCCATGGTGGAATAGCTTGGCCAGAGTGTAGAGTGCAGAATGGCCAATTGATGCTCATGCCTGTCCCAATGCTGCTGGCTGAGGGCTGGCCATTAGGACTTTGAGCTCCCTTTGCCCATCATGTCAGGTGTACATGCAAGAATGAGGAGGAGACTGGAAAGGGTACTCACCCTGACAATCCTGGTCAGGTCGTTGTATTTTTTACGACATTGTTTGTGGGTCCTGGGGGCATCGCCAGTGAACGTCACCCTGTGGGCGATCTGCTTCCAGGCTCTGGTGTAATCGTGGTGGTTCGGATTCCTCCCACTCTCTGGGAACAAGATCCTGCGCCTCTGCTCCAGAACTGTGACCATTATTTCCAGATCACCCTCTGAGAAGCGCAGGGCACGCTCACGGGCCTTCTCTGGCGTTGCCATGACTCCCTGGGGCTGAGCAGCAGTGTTGAGGCCTCTTTGCAAGGCTGCAGTGTGCAGGGCGTGGCAGCAGACCAATTCGTCCCTTCCCCCTTTAAGAGCTGGTCGGCGCCACGGGGTCTGCTGTCAATCAAAAAATGACCGCACCCGCGCTGCGCCCCGCCTGGGCGCTATCCCTCTGGACCGCCGGCTTAGCGCCTAAAGATAGTAGTGGAACGCCTCTTTTAGCGCTCCAACAACCTCTTAGGGCGAAGCCACTGAATTTCCGGCAACGGGGCGCAACTTACGGGCGGGCGCTAACTTCGGGCGGGCGCTAAGGTTAGCGCCCCAAAACTGGCTATACTGAAATTCTAGGCCTTTCTTTCTTACTTGTGTAATAGTGTAATACGGGTTAATGAATCGTCAGCTCATTTTATATCTCCCTTGACACAAAGTCAAAATGACCCCCAATAAATCTAGCCTCTGCTGGATGTGGGCAAACGCAGCAGCCAATAAAATCCCACAAACGACATTTTGAGTTAAGCGATCAGTTAATCTGTTTTGGTGCTGTTGGCAGAGGGACACCAGAACTCCATAATTTGTTGTGTCAGCCTCTCGCCTCTGAGTCAGAAGGTCATGGGTTCAAGTCCCACTCCAGGGACTTGAGCACAAACATCTAGGCTGAGACTCCCAGCTCAGTGCTGAGAGAGTGCTGCACTGCCGGAGGTGCCGTCTTTCAGATGAGGCATTAAACCGAGGCCCCGTCTGCGCTCTCAGGTGGCTGTAAAAGATCCCATGGCCAATATTTTGAAGAAGAGCTTGGGGAGTTCTCCCCGGTGTCCTGGACAATATTTATTCCTCAAACAACATCACTAAAAACAGATTATCTGGTCATTATCACTTTGCTGTTTGTGTGTGCACAAATTAGCTGCTGCATTTCCCACATTACAACAGTGACTACGCTTCAAAAGTACTTCATTGGCTGTAAAGCGCTTTGGGACAATGGTTCCTCTGGGGAGTGCAGCCAAAGCCAAGTCTACGGCACCACGGGTGGCTCAGCTGCACAGCGGCGGAGGGGGAGAGGAAGAAGAGGGGGAGAGCAATAGTGATAGGGGATTCGATAGTTAGGGGAGAAGACAGTTGTTTCTGCGGCCGCAGACGTGACTCCAGGATGGTATGTTGCCTCCCTGGTGCCAGGGTCAAGGATGTCACTGAGCGGCTGCAGGACACTCTGAGGGGGGAGGATGAACAGCCAGAGGTCATGGTCCATATTGGCATCAATGACATAGGTAGAAAGAGGGATGAGGTCCTGCAGGCAGATTTTAGGGAGCTAGGAAAGAAATTAAAAAGCAGGACCTCAAAGGTAGTAATCTCTGGATTACTCCCAGTGCCACGTGCTAGTGAGTATAAAAATAAGAGGATAGAGCAGATAAATGCGTGGCTGGAGAGATGGTGCAAGAGGGAGGGTTTTAAATTCCTGAGGCATTGGGACCGTTTCTGGGGGAGGTGGGACCGGTACAAGCTGGACGGGTTGCACCTCAACAGGGCTGGGACCAATATCCTCGCGGGGCTGGGGTTTGCTAGTGCTATTGGGGAGGGTTTAAACTAGCTTGGCAGGGGGATGGGAACCTGAGAGTAGTTTCAGAAGGGAGAGAAGCAAAGATGGAATTGGAGGGCATTAAAATAGCAAGCGAGTCTGGAAGGCAGAGGAAACAAAGGCTGGAATATAGACACCAAGGGAGTTTGGCAGTGCTAAATGGTATACACTTCAATGCAAGGATATAGGGAATAAGGCAGATGAGCTGAGGGTACAGATAGACACATGGGAGTATGATATTATAGCTATTACTGAGACGTGGCTGAAAGAAGGGCAGGAATGGCAGCTCAGCATTCCTGGTTACAGGGTTTTCAGACAAGATAGAGAGGGGGATATTTCTGAGAAGTGCAAAAACTATAGGGCAGTAATAGTAGGGGATTTCAACTACCCTAATATTAACTGGAATAAAATTAGTGTGAAGGGTATAGAGGGTGCAGAATTCCTAAAATGCATTCAGGAGAACTTTTTTAGCCAGTACATGGCAAGCCCAACAAGGGAGGGACAGTTCTGGACTTAATTTTAGGGAATGAAGCTGGGCAGGTGGAAGGGGTATCAGTGGGAGAGCATATTGCAGGTAGCGATCATAATTCAGTTAGATTTAGGGTAGTTATGGAAAAGGACAAAGATAGACCAGGAATAAAAGTTCTCAATTGGGGAAAAGCCTATTTTACTAAGCTGAGATGTGATTTAGCCAAAGTGGACTGGAAGCAGCTACTTGAAGGTAAATCAGTGTCAGAGCAGTGGGAGGCATTCACGGAGGAGATAGTGAGGGTTCAGAGCAAGTATGTTCCCTTAAAGAAAAGGGTGGGACTAACAAATCTAGAGCCCCCTGGTTGTCAAGGGGCAGACAGGGTAGGATAAAGAAAGAAAGGGAAGCGTATGCCAGTTACCGAGGGTTAAATACCATAGAAAACCTAGAGGAGTAGAGAAAGTGCAGGGGTGAAATTAAAAAGAGAGAGCATGAAAAAATATTGGCAGGTAAAATCAAGGAAAACCCAAAGATGTTTTATAAATACATTAAAAGCAAGAGGATAACTAAAGAAAGAGTAGGGCCTATTAGAGACCATGATGGTAACCTGTGTGTGGAGGCGGAAGACGTGGGTATGGTCCTTAATGAATACTTTGCGACTGTTTTCACAAAAGAGAGGGACGATGCAGATATTGCAATCAGGGCAGAGGAGTGTGAAATATTAGATGAAATAAACATAGTGAGAGAGGAAGTATTAAGGAGTTTAGCATCTTTGAAAGTGGATAAATCCCCAGGTCCAGATGAAATGTATCCCAGACTGTTAAGAGAAGTAAGAGAGGAAATAGCAGAGGCCCTGACCATCACTTTCCAATCTTCTCTGGCTACAGGTGTGGTGCCAGAGGACTGGAGGATTGCTAACTTGGTACCGTTGTTTAAAAAGGAAGAAAGGGATAGACCGAGTAATTACAGGCCAGTCACCCTAACCTCGGTGGTGGGAAAATTATTGGAAAAAATTCTGAGGGACAGGATAAATCTTCATTTAGAAAGACACGGATTAATTAAGGACAGTCAGCATGGATTTGTTATGGGGAGGTCGTGTCTGACTAACTTGATTGAATTTTTTGAGGAGGTAACAAGGAGGGTCGATGAGGATTGTGCGTTTGATGTAGTCTATATGGATTTTAGCAAGGCTTTTGATAAGGTCCCACATGGCAGACTGATCATGAAAGTAAAAGCCCATGGGATACAAGGCAAAGTGTTTGGATCCAAAATTGGCTCAGAAGTAGGAAGCAAAGGGTTATGGTCGATGGGTGTTTTTGTGACTGGAAGGCTGGTTCCAGTGGGGTTTCGCAGGGCTCAATACTAGGTCCCTTGCTTTTTGTGGTATATATCAATGATTTAGACTTGAATGTAGGGGGCATGATTAAGAAATTTGCTGATGATACAAAAATTTGCCATGCAGTGGATAATGAAGAAGAAAGCTGCAGATTGCAGGAAGATTATCAGTGGACTGGTCAGGTGGGCAGAACAGTGTCAAATGGAATTTGTGTCAAGTGCAAGGTAATGCATTTGGGGAGGGCTAACAAGGCAAGGAAATACACAATAAATGATAGGATACTGAGAAGTGTAGAGGAACAGAAGGACCTTGGAGTGCATGTCCATAGATCCCTGAAGATAGCAGGACAGGTAGATAAGGTGGTTAAGAAGGCGTACGGGATACTTGCCTTTATTAGCCGATGCATAGAATATAAGAGCAGGGAGGTTATGCTTGAACTGTATAAAACGCTAATTAGGCCTCAGCTAGAGTACTGCGTACAGTTCTGGTCACCACATTGCAGGAAAGATGTAATTGTACTAGAGAGGGTACAGAGGAGATTTACGAGGATGTTGCCAGGACTGGAGAATTTTAGCTATGAGGAAAGATTGGAGAGGCTGGGGTTGTTTTCTTTGGAAGGAGGCTGAGGGGAGACCTAATTGAGGTGTATAAAGTTATGAGGGGCCTAGATAGAGTGGATAGGAAGGACCTATTTCCCTTAGTAGAAGGGTCAATAACCAGGGGGCATAGTTTTAAAGTAATTGGTTGGAAGTTTAGAGGGGATTTGAGGAGATTTTTTCATCCAGAGGGTGGTTGTGGTTTGGAACTCACTGCCTGAAAGGGTGGTAGAGGCAGAAATCCTCATCACATTTAAAAAGTACTTGGATATGCATTTTAAGGGTTACGGAGCAAGAGCCGGAAAGTGGGATTAGGGTGGATAGCTCTTTGTTGGCCGGCATGGGCAAGATGGGCCGAATGGCCTCCTTCTGTGCCGTAAATTTCTATGATTCTGTGAAAGCCCTTGGGATGTTCTGAGGACGTGAAAGGCGCTGTATAAATGCAAGTCTTTTCTTTCCATTTAACCTTCCACCAATACCATGGGATCTTGTATGTCCACCTGAACAGGCAGACAGGACCACAATGTAATGTTTCATTCTAAGACCAAGGGTTGATACCTTGAAGTCAACCTGTTTCTTTCGCTTTACTGGTGCTGACTGGCCAGCAGGTGTATCTGCTGTGTTTTTGCCTCCTCCCCAGGCGGTGCTGCCCCTTTAAGTGCCTGGCGTGTGTACAAGGAGCCGGCAGGCGGCGAGCTGTTGGCGGGATTCGCGGGCTGCCAGAGGGCGGATTGCTGCGCGTTTATTTCCAATTATTGAGAGTGAGCGTCTGGTTGTTTTCTAAAGGGGAGGTTTGCAGAAATCGAGGCGGCGGCGGCCGGAGAGGGTCTGAGGAATGTGTTTGAAGTGAGGCCCGCCGGGGGTTTGTGGCTGGAAGATGCAGAGGGACCTGGGCAGCTTCCCGCTCCCACCTGCGCTCAAAGTCAAGCTGTTGGGCTGCGGCTTCCAGAGCGCCGAGGATCTGCGCGGACTGACAGCCAGCGGCCTGAGCAAAGGTAAAGGCCGTGAGCGGCCGCACCACCCCTAAAGCGGGGGCACTCTACCGCACCACCCCTAAAGGGGGGCACTCTACCACACCACCCCTAAAGCGGGGACACTCTACCACACCACCCCTAAAGGGGGGCACTCTACCGCAACACACCTAAAGCGGGGGCACTCTACCGCACCACCCCTAAAGGGGGGCACTCTACCGCAACACACCTAAAGCGGGGGCACGCTACCGCAACACACCTAAAGCGGGGGCACGCTACCGCAACACACCTAAAGCGGGGGCACTCTACAGCACCACCCCTAAAGCGGGGACACTCCACCGCACCACCCCTAAAGCGGGTCACACTACCGCACCACCACTAAAGCGGGGGCACTCTACCGCAACACACCTAAAGCGGGGGCACTCTACCGCACCACCCCTAAAGCGGGGGCACTCTACCGCACCACCCCTAAAGCGGGGGCACTCGACCGCACCACCCCTAAAGCGGGTCACACTACCGCACCACCACTAAGCGGGGGCACTCTACCGCACCACCCCTAAAGCGGGGGCACTCTACCGCACCACCCCTAAAGCGGGGGCACTCTACCGCAACACACCTAAAGCGGGGGCACTCTACCGCAACACACCTAAAGGGGGGCACTCTACCGCATCACCCCTAAAGGGGGGCACTCTACCGCACCACCCCTAAAGCGGGGGCACTCTACCGCACCACCCCTAAAGCGGGGGCACTCTACCGCACCACCCCTAAAGCGGGGGCACTCTACCGCACCACCCCTAAAGCGGGGGCACTCTACCGCACCACCCCTAAAGCGGGGGCACTCTACCGCACCACCCCTAAAGCGGGGGCACTCCACCGCACCACACTTAAAGCGGGGGCACTCTACCGCAACACACCTAAAGCGGGGACACTCTACCGCAACACCCCTGAAGCGGGGGGCACTCTACCGCAACACACCTAAAGGGGGGGCATTCTACCGCACCACCCCTAAAGCGGGGGCACTCTACCGCACCACCCCTAAAGCGGGGGCACTCTACCGCACCACCCCTAAAGCGGGGGCACTCTACCGCACCACCCCTAAAGCGGGGGCACTCCACCGCACCACACTTAAAGCGGGGGCACTCTACCGCAACACACCTAAAGCGGGGACACTCTACCGCAACACCCCTGAAGCGGGGGGCACTCTACCGCAACACACCTAAAGGGGGGGCATTCTACCGCACCACCCCTAAAGCGGGGGCACTCTACCGCACCACCCCTAAAGCGGGGGCACTCTACCGCACCACCCCTAAAGCGGGGGCACTCTACCGCACCACCCCTAAAGCGGGGGCACTCTACCGCACCACCCCTAAAGCGGGGGCACTCTAGCCGCACCACCCCTAAAGCGGGGGCACTCCACCGCAACACCCCTAAAGCGGGGGCACTCTACCGCAACACACCTAAAGCGGGGGCACTCTACCGCAACACACCTAAAGCGGGGGCACTCTACCGCACCACACCTAAAGCGGGGGCACTCCACTGTAACACATCTGAAATGGGGGCACTCTATTGCACCACACCTAAAGCAGGGGCGCGCCTACCGTAAAGCACCTAAAACAAGGGTACTTTACCGTAAAACACTTGAATCAAGGGTACATCTACCATAACACACCTAGAAATTTCCTCCAATTAAATATCTTGAAGACTGAAGCCATTGTCTTTGGTTCACGCCACTAACTCAGTTCCCTGTCCACTGGTTCGATCTCTCTTCCCGGCAACTGTCTAAGGCTGACCAAGCCTGTTCGCAATCGTGGTGTCATATTTGATCACGAATTTAGCTTCCTACCTCTCATCCGTTCTATCACTAAGACGCCTACTTCCACCTCCGTAACATCGCCTGTCTCCGCCCCTGCCTCAGCTCATCCGCTGCTGAAACCCTCACCCATGCTTTTGTTACCTCTAGACTTGACTATTCCAATGCACTCCTGGCCGGCCTCCCACATTCCACCCTACGTAAACTTGAGGTGATACAAAACTCGGCTGCCTGTATCCTAACTCGCACCAACTCCCGTTCACCCATCACCCCTGTGCTCGCAGACCTACATTGGCTCCCGGTTAAGCAACACCTCGATTTTAAAATTTTCATCCTTGTTTTCAAATCTCTCACTCCTCCCTATCTCTATAATCTCCTTCAGCCCTATAATCCCCCCATGACCTCTGCACTCCACCTATTCTGGACTTTTGAACATCCTCGATTTTAAATACTCCAACATTGGTGGCCGTGCCTTCTGTTGCCTGGGCCTTAAGCTCTGGAATTCCCTCCCTAAACCTCTCCGCCTCTCCACCTCCTTTAAGACGCTCCTTAAAACCTACCTCTTTGACCAAGCTTTTGGTCACCTGCCCTAATTTATCCTTATGTGGCTTGGTGTCAAATTTTTTGTCTTAAAATACTCCTGTGCAGCGCTTTGGGACGTTTTACTACGTTAAAGGCGCTATATAAATACAAGTTGTTGTTGTAGGAAGGAAGAACTTGCGTTTATATAGTGTCCCTCAGGAAAGGCAACCTGGCATTCCATCCCCGTCTGGCTTCCATGTGACTCCAGTCCCACATTATATGGTTGACTCTTAATATCCTCAGGGCAATTA
This sequence comes from Somniosus microcephalus, assembly GCF_052327205.1. NCBI lineage: Eukaryota > Metazoa > Chordata > Chondrichthyes > Squaliformes > Somniosidae > Somniosus > Somniosus microcephalus. The sequence goes on from NC_141008.1 coordinate 52,705,838, forward strand.
GGGATGGGTAATAAATGCTGCCTTGCTGGCGCTGCCCACATCCCGAGAACAAAGAGAAGATGTCTAAAGGTGGGCAATAATCTTCACCAACTTTGGGATTGCAAGACATCAGTCTATTGGTTCGTCCATCCAGAAAGAACCGAACATCTCCCACTGTGTCAGCCTGTGGCTCAGTGGGCAGCACCCTCGCCTCTGGTTCAGAAGGTTGCAAGTCCCACTCCAGAGACTTGAGCACACAAATCTCGGCGGACACTCCCAGTGCAGTACTGAGAGTGTGCTGCACTGTCGGAGGTGCCGTCATTCGGAGGAGACATTAAACCGCCTGCTCTCTCGGGTGGACGTAAAAGATCCCATGGCATAAAGAAGAGCAGGGGGAGTTCTCCCCGGTGTCCTGGCCAATATTTGTCCCGCAATCAACATCACTAAAACCGATTTATCTGGTCATTATCGCTTGCTGTGTGCAAATTGGCTGCCGCGTTTCCTACATTACAACAGTGACTACACCTCAAAAGTGCTTCATTGGCTGTAAAGCGCTTTGGGACGTCCTGAGGTCGTGAAAGGTGCTATAGAAATGCAAGTCTTTCTTTTTCTTTCACTGCAGCATCCAAATGATTGCAGGGTTTTTGCCTCCTGCAGTCTAATCCGTGTGCTGATCACTCTTTATGTGGAGAAGAGTTTCCTGATATCAGTCCTTTTTTAATTGCTTGTACGTGCGTCTCTTTACATCACCGTTTAGAGCTGGGCATCTCCAAAGAGGAGGCACTGGAAGTCCTACAAATCGTGAGACGGGAGAGCTCCGGAGAGGAATCCCAACGGAGCGTCGGGTTGCCGTCCGTTCGGAAGTGCACGGCCCTGGAATTGCTGGAGGAGGAACATGCTCAGGGCTCCATAATCACCTTCAGCTCCGCTCTGGATGAAATCCTCGGGGGAGGGGTGCCCGTCGCTAAAATCATGGAGGTCTGCGGCGCCCCGGGTGTTGGCAAAACACAGCTAAGGTATGAGCCCGTTCCACACCTGTGTCAGCCCGTGTCTGTTCCTGTTGGCGTGTCTTGTAGGAACCCGCGCCACGTGTGTGTCGGGTACGGTTGGCGTCAGTGTTTCCGTTAAGCTGCGCGGCCACGCAGCGGTCGGGAGGTCCCGTGCAGGCCGCTCACCGGCTTTTGTGTGGGAGAAACCGCGCACGCACGAAGATTTGAACGGGTCGCACAGCCACTTAAAGGGGCCGCGTGCCCCAAAAAAATTAAAGGGAAGATTGGTTGGCGTGTCTCAAACTTGGAACTAACAAGAGGCAAAATACAAATTTTGAGAAGCCTTGGTAGTTTATCAATAATCCTTCCTCCACAGTCAAAGTGTGGTGACCGCCTCAGTGGGCAGACGCAGTACCTGGTGAGCCATGTCGGAAGAGTCCGGGTTCGATCCCTGGTCCTTGTCACATTACTTGGTCTCGGCCAGAGTGATGTCTGGGGGAGCTGCAATAGCTTCAGTGTCCCTGGGCTGGGGAATCACACGGGGATCCTGCTCCAGATCGCTGTTCAGCGAGTCCTGCTGGAATGTGCGTGCAATAGCGGGAGGGTCGGTAACCAGAGGACACAGATTAAAGATAATCGGTAAAAGAACCAGAGGGGGAGATGAGACATTTTTTTACGCAGCGAGTTGTTATGATCTGGAACGCGCTGCCTGAAAGGGCGGTGGAAGCAGATTCAATAGTAACTTTCAAAAGGGAACTGGATAAATACTTGTAAAGGAGAAATTTGCTGGGCTATGGGGAAAGAGTGGTGGAGTGGAACTAATTGGACTGCTCTTTCAAAGAGCCGGCACATGCACGATGGGCAGAATGGCCTCCCTCTGAGGTGTAAGATTCTATGGGGGAGAAATTTGGTATCGTCCCGTTTGGGGCGCAATTATCGGCCAGGCCCGAAGTTTAGCGCCTGGCGCTAATTATCGCCTCCAACTTCAAACTTGGCTTCTATCGCCCCTGGAGGTGATTGGAGCGCTAAATCAGGTGCTACACACCTCTCTTTAAGGCGCTAATGCCGAGGAGCGAGGCGCTACCTCAGAGCGAGGCACTAACTCAGAGCGCTGGCGACGCTCATGTGATGTCAGTCAGCAATGGAACACAGACACACTGGCGCGGCCAGTTCTTAAAGGGGAGGGTCGATCTTGCTCTCCATCCACATCCTGCTCATTGCAGCCTTGAATCTCGGCCTGGAGAGACCTGTACATCAAATCTGCTGGAAAGAACAATGGAGAGCTCAGAGTGCAGGGAAAGAGCTCAGAGTGCAACCCCCACAGTCTCTTCTAAATCGATGCAAGGAAGGTCAAATCAAAATAAACCTGCAAAGTGCTGCTCAAAACTCCTTCACACAGCGTTGAATCTCTCCAGAAGTCTCTCTCTCTCTCTCTCTCTCTCTCTCTCTCAGAATGAGTGGTGCAAAAATGTCACCAACAAAAAATGGCAGGAAGTGGTCGCCTTTAAGTAGCGCTCCCCCAGTCCCTTTCTGACAGCATAACGCTCCCCTCAACCTGTCGTTGCTAGCGGCAGGCAGCAAGGCAGGGGGCGCCACTCAATATCCGGTCCGGGGCGCTCCCGGGGCGTTGCACGCTCGACTGACGTCGCAGGCGCAGGAGATTGTGGCGGTAATGTTTAGCGCCGCCGCAAAATGTCTAGTCAATTTCGCAAGCGGCGCAATCATCGGCGCCCGGGCGCTCGTTGCTTTGCGCCCCATTAGCGTCCTCTTAGGGTGCTAACGGGAGGCGCAAAGCAACCGAATTCTTCCCCCTATGACTCTACGTGTGAGTGGATCAGGTTTGGCCGTGAAGTCGTAGAAACAGGAGGAGGCCATTCAGCCCCTTGAGCCTGTTCTGCCATTCAATTCGATCACGGCTGAGCTGTATCTTAATTCCATCTACCCACCTTGTTTCTGTAACCCTTAATACCCTTGCCTAGCAAAAAAACTATCCCCAATTTACCCCGCCCCCCCCCCCCCCCCCCACCCCACCACGGTCGAATTGCCTGCCAACCCGCACTGTCCTGACTGGAGTACGAAGAATGTCCGCTTGGGTGAGGTTCTGGAGAGCTTCCTGGCAGTGAAGGCACCTGTGGGACTATAGCAGTCCGATGGTGGGTCGAGTGACTCTCCTCCAAAACAATGATGAACAACGTATAGCATGCGGGTGGCGGAAGGTAAAACGGGCAGGGGCAACCTGTGTATTTACGATCGCTCGATCTAACGAGACCCCCCCCCTCCTTGCTTTTGTTCCAGTGTTAGCTGTGGCTCAGTGGGCAGCACCCTCGCCTCTGAGCCAGAAGGTCGTGGGTTCAAGTCCCACTCCAGAGACTTGAGCACAGAAAGCGAGGCTGACACTCCAGTGCTGCACTGTCGGAGGTGCCGTCTTTCGGATGAGGCGTTAAACCGAGGCCCCGTCTGCTCTCTCGGGTGGATGTAAAAGATCCCATGGCCACTATTTGGAAGAAGAGCAGGGGGGAGTTCTCCCCGGTGTCCTGGCCAATATTTATCCCTCAACCAACAATAACAAAAAAAAAAACAGGTTATCCGGTTATTTTCACATTGCTGTTTGTGGGATCTTGCTGTGTGCAAATTGGCTGCCGCGTTTCCTACGTTACAACAGTGACTACAGTCCAAAAAGTACTTCATTGGCTGTAAAGCGCTTTGGGACGTCCGGTGGTCGTGAAAGGCGCTATATAAATGCAAGTCTTTCTTTCTTTCTTGTTCCGTCTTGCACAGTATCCAGCTAGTTGTGGACGCACAGATCCCCGAATGCTTCGGTGGTCTTGACGGCGAGTCGGTGTACATCGACACCGAAGGCAGCTTCATCGTGGACCGAGTGGTGGACGTTGCCCAGGCTGCTGTGCACCATTGCCACCTCATCGCCGAGTCTGGCCAGGATGAAGGTACGCCGGTCAGCTGACCGCAAACCGGAATAGGGCAAACTGGGGGCGGGGCGAGGCACCGCTGGTAGCTCGATCTTATTCTTTGATGTGGGATGTCAGTGTTAACCGTGGTGAGGCCTTAGTTGAACTTTCCTCAGAGACTGTCGGCTGTGGCTCAGTGGGTAGCACTCTCTCGCCTCTGTGTCAGAAGGTTGTGGGTTCAAGTCCCACTCCACAGACTTGAACACACAAATCGAGGCTGACACTCCCAGTGCAGTACTGAGGGAGTGCTGCACTGTCGGCGGGGCAGTACTGAGGGAGTGCCGCACTGTCGGAGGGGCAGTACTGAGGGAGCGCCGCACTGTCGGAGAGGCAGTACTGAGGGAGCGCCGCACTGTCGGAGGGGCAGTACTGAGGGAGTGCCGCACTGTCGGAGGGGCAGTACTGAGGGAGTGCTGCACTGTCGGAGGGGCAGTACTGAGGGAGCGCTGCACTGTCGGAGGGGCAGTACTGAGGGAGTACTGCACTGTTGGAGGTGCTGTCTTTCGGATGAGACGTTAAACCAAGGCCTCGTCTGCCTTCTCAGGTGGACGTAAAAGATCCCACGGCCACTATTTTGAAGAAGAGCAGGGGAGTTCTTCTAATGCCCCTCAACCAACACCTTTAAAACAGATGAACTAGTCAATCATCTCAGTGCGATATGTGGGGCTTTGCTGTGTGCAAAGTGAATACACTTAAAAAAAAAAAAAGGTATTTGTTGGCTGTCAAGTACTACACTGCGGATGTGAAAGGTGCTATACAAATGCAAGTTAGTTTTTTTAATTAAAGAGGAAAAGTCACCATTGCGCACAAATTCTGGGCACGTTGTTGAGCAATTGGTGGGTGCCTGCAGTTTCATCCACAGAGGGGAGGAGGAGAGTGTAATAAATAGTGTACAAAATCATTTTTTCTTTTAAAAGAGCATCCTGATGGCTCAGTGTGTAAGGTAGTACTGAGCTCTGCAGACCAGAGAGTCCGAGGTCCGATTCGAGTTCTGTTCTTAGGTTGCTGATGTGGTCTGTGCCTGGCTATTGGGTGCTACAGTCGGCCTCGCCACGCTGGGCAATGGAACGGAACCCATCGGTCTGGCTTTTACCTGCTCCCGAAACGCTTTCCCGCGCCCCTGCCGGAAAGTGCCTTCCGCTCTGGACACCGGATAAAGGCAGAATCCATGGGGAAAATAGCACTGGCAGTCTGTTTTATTTAATGCAACAACAGAAAATGCTGGAGACACTCGGCGGGTCAGGCAGCATCCGTGGAGAGAGAAACAGAGTTAACGTTTCAGGTCTGTGACCCGTCGTGATGAAGGGTCATCGACTTGAAACATTGGGCTGGATTTTGCCAGCCCTGGGGAGGCGGGTTTGGAGGCGGGACTGCTGGGAAAATGGCAGAATCTGGGGGCGGGTACCCATCCCGCCCCCAACCTGCCTCTGTGCCATCTTCCCAGGAGGCGGGTAGCCGACCCGCGCCGGGTCCCGTCCCCTCGAGGCGGGAAGGGGATTACAGCCACTTAACTGCCTGTTAACAGGCAGTTAAGAGGATTATCCCCATTTTTCCACCAGAGGCGCAGGCTTCCCGATGTCGGGAAACCCAGCCAGGGTCACCGAGGCGAGCAGTAGGTCTGCGGGGGTCAGAAGGGTGCATAAATGCGCTGTGGAGGTGAGTGATGGGCGCAAGTGTGGAGAGGGGAGTATGTGAGGTGAGTGGAAAGTGATAGAAAATGTTTACTTACCTTTGTTTCTTCCTGCAGCCTTCAACAGTTGGGGATGCGGAGAGTCTCACATCTCACCGGCAGAGATGACAGATGGCTGCTGCATTCTCCAATGCAACAACCATCTAATTTCTGCTCACAGAAGAGGTTTGATGAGTCTTGAATACAAGGACTCATCAAACAACAGAGAATGTCAGTGTTTGACAGTTTCACAGAGCTGCCAAACGATGACAATTCATCTGTTAAAAGTTTTGACAGATGAAACGTCATACGCTGATGTTCTCTGTAGCCGGCTTCCCTTTAATTGGCCCGCTGAGCGGGCTTAACAAGATCAATCGAGGGAAAATAGCGTGGGTTGGCCACAAGTCGATGGAGGCGGGACTAAAACCTGACAAGCAGTAGTCCCGCCTCCAACGACAAAATCGCCCCCCTTAACTCTGTTTCTCTCTCCATGGATGCTGCCTGACCAGCTGAGTGTTTCCAGCATTTTATGTCGTTGTTTCAGATTTCCAGCATCCGCAGTATTTTGCTATTGTATTACTGTTTTATTTAATGTTGTAAACTGTAATACTACGGAGGGAAGTTCATGACATCACGCTCCTGGTGAGGCGCCTCGCCCTCTGGGAGCCTGTGGGTGGGCGGGCGGGGTTGGGGGGGGGGGGGTGCACACCAGCGAGCCCGAGCAGCGTTCCCTTCCCCCGGTGGACACGGCTCTGCATCAGGCGTGCAGCTTTAATAAAATCGCCTCTTGCACATTGAGCTTCCTGGTATGGATTGGAGGGGGGGCAGCGCAGATTCACCAGAATGACATAGAAACATAGAAGATAGGAGCAGGAGTAGGCCATTCGGCCCCTCGAGCCTGCTCCGCCATTCAATGCGATCATGGCTGATCATCCAAATTCAGTACCCTGTCCCTGCCTTCTCCCTGTATCCCTTGATCCCTTTAGCCTTAAGAAATATATCCAACTCCTTCTTGAATATATTTAATGAATTGGCCTCAACTGTCTTCTGTGGTAGAGAATGCCACAGGTTCACCACTCTCTGGGTGAAGAAATTCCTCCTCATCTCTGTCCTAAATGGCTTACCCCTTACCTTTAGACTGTGACCCCTGGTTCTGGACACCGGGGCTAAATGGGTTAAATTACGAGGACAGGTTGCACAGACTAGGCTTGTATTCCCTCGAGTCTAGAAGATTAAGGGGTGATCTAATTGAGGTGTTTAAGATGATTAAAGGAGTTGATAGGGTAGATAGAGAGAAACTATTTCCTCTGGTGGGGGGAGTCCAGAACAAGGGGGCAGAACCTTAAAATTAGAGCCAGGCCGTTCAGGGGTGATGTCAGGAAACACTTCTTCACACAAAGGGTAGTGGAGATCTGCAATTCTCTCCCCCAAAAATGCTGTTGAGGCCAATTGAAAATTTCTAAGCTGGGATTGATAGATTTTTGTTAGACAAGGGTATTAAGGGGTACGGAACCAATGGAGTTAAGATAGAGATCAGCCGTGATCTCATTTAATGGCGGAGCAGGCTCGAGGGTCTGAATGGCCTCCGCCTCTTCCTATGGGTAGTTTTCTAACTCTCTTGGTGGAAGTTGTGAAATGGGAAGTATTGGTGAAGCTGGGAGGCCGTCTCTCGGTATCTAAGGATGTTTCTCGGTGTCTAAGGCCGTCTCTCGGTGTCTAAGGCCGTCTCTCGGTGTCTAAGGCCGTCTCTCGGTGTCTCTCGGTGTCTAAGGGTGTCTCTCGGTGTCTAAGGGTGTCTCTCGGTGTCTAGGGGTGTCTCTCGGTGTCTAAGGGTGTCTCTCGGTGTCTAAGGGTGTCTCTCGGTGTCTAAGGGTGTCCCTCGGTGTCTAAGGGTGTCCCTCGGTGTCTAAGGGTGTCTCTCGGTATCTAAGGGTGTCCCTCGGTGTCTAAGGGTGTCCCTCGGTGTCTAAGGGTGTCCCTCGGTGTCTAAGGGTGTCCCTCGGTGTCTAAGGGTGTCTCTCGGTGTCTAAGGGTGTCTCTCGGTGTCTAAGGGGGCGTCTCGGTATCTAAGGGTGCCTCTCGGTGTCTAAGGGTGCCTCTCGGTGTCTAAGGGTGCCTCTCGGTGTCTAAGGGTGCCTCTCGGTGTCTAAGGGTGTCCCTCGGTATCTAAGGGTGTCTCTCGGTATCTAAGGGTGTCTCGGTATCTAAGGGTGTCCCTCGGTGTCCAAGGGTGCCTCTCGGTGTCCAAGGGTGCCTCTCGGTGTCTAAGGGTGCCTCTCGGTGTCTAAGGGTGTCCCTCGGTATCTAAGGGTGTCTCTCGGTATCTAAGGGTGTCTCGGTATCTAAGGGTGTCTCGGTATCTAAGGGTGTCCCTCGGTGTCTAAGGGTGCCTCTCGGTGTCTAAGGGTGCCTCTCGGTGTCTAAGGGTGTCCCTCGGTGTCTAAGGGTGTCCCTCGGTGTCTAAGGGTGTCTCGGTATCTAAGGGTGTCTCTCGGTGTCTAAGGGTGTCCCTCGGTGTCTAAGGGTGTCTCTCGGTATCTAAGGGTGTCTCTCGGTATCTAAGGGTGTCTCTCGGTGTCTAAGGGTGTCTCTCGGTGTCTAAGGGTGTCTCTCGGTATCTAAGGGTGTCTCTCGGTGTCTAAGGGTGTCTCGGTATCTAAGGGTGTCTCTCTGTATCTAAGGGTGTCTCTCGGTGTCTAAGGGTGTCTCGGTATCTAAGGGTGTCTCTCGGTATCTAAGGGTGTCTCTCGGTATCTAAGGGTGTCTCTCAGTATCTAAGGGTGTCCCTCGGTATCTAAGGGTGTCCCTCGGTGTCTAAGGGTGTCCCTCGGTGTCTAAGGGTGTCTCTCGGTATCTAAGGGTGTCTCTCGGTGTCTAATGGTGTCTCTCGGTGTCTAAGGGTGTCTCTCGGTGTCTAAGGGTGTCCATCTGCCTTGCAGCTCAGCGGAAGGCAGTGCCGGCCTTCTCCGTCTCCAGCATCCTCTCTCGCATCTACTACTTCCGTTGCCATGACTACGTGGAGCTGCTGGCACAGGCTCACCTGCTGGCCGACTTCTTGGCTGAACATCGTAAGGTACGTTCTGGCTCAGGCTCACAGTTTAGCCGTCGGAGGGCGCTGGCGGTTCAACCCTTTCCTCCCCTCCACTCACAGACCTGGTTCAGTTTAGAATGGCGGCGGTCTGGGCCGGTGTGGGGTGGGATGCTGGCTTAAGTCCTTTACTTTACCACGTGTTGTGTTCGTTCATGGGATGTGGGTGTCGCTGGCAAGGCCAGCATTTATTGCCCATCCCTAATGGCCCTCGAGAAGGTGGTGGTGAGCCGCCACCTTGAACCGCTGCAGTCCGTGTGGTGAAGGTACTCCCACAGTGCTGTAAGGGAGGGAGTTCCAGGATTTTGACCCAGCGACGATGAAGGAACGGTGATATATGCCCAAGTCGGGCTGGTGTGTGACTCGGGGGTGGAAACTGGTGGTGGTGGTGTTCCCATGCGCCTGCTGCCCTTGTCCTTCTCGGGGGTGGAGGTCGTGGATTTGGTGAGTCTCTAATTTTAGGCGGCTCTTCAAGGGAAGGGGCAGCTTTGGAGGGGAGGTGCAGAAAAATGCAGCTTGATACCTCTTCCGAGGGAGGGAGAAAACATCCTCCTCGGACCTTCCGTGCCAGCCTATGAATGGCCAGGTAAAGAGCATTTGCGGAAGATCTAAGCGGCAATAGAGGAATCCTTTACAAAAGCGAATTCCATTTAGGATGGTACAGCTCTACAATATAAGTTGGCATGTATTTTTACTTTCTCCCAGCACAACTAGCTGTGAATCCCAATCTCAGCCTTTCCTCATAGGATTACATCGGATATACAGCACAGAAACAGGCCATCGGCCCAACCAGTCCATGCCGGCGTTTATGCTCCACTCGAGCCTCTTCCCGTCTTTCCTCATCTAAATCTATCAGCGTAACCCTCTATTCACTTCTCCCTCATGTGCTTATCTAGCCTCCCCTTAAATGCATCTATACTATTTGCCTCAACTGTTAAAGAAATAAAGAGTTGCATTTCTATAGCGCCTTTCACGACCTCAGGACGTCCCAAAGAGATTTACAACCAATGAAATACTTTTGAAGTGTAGTCACTGTTGTAATGTGGAAAACGTGGCAGTTAATTTGTGCACAGCAAGCCCCCACAAATGTGATAATGACCGGATAATCTGTTTTAGTGATGTTGGTTGAGGGATAAATATTGGCCCCAGGACACCGGGGAGAACTCCCCCTGCTCTTCTTTGAAATAGTGCCTGGGGACCTTTTACCTCCACCTGAGAGAGCAGACGGGGCCTCGGTTTAATGTCTCATCTGAAAGACGGTACCTCCGACAGTGCAGCACTCCCTCAGCACTGCACTAGAGTGTCAGGCTAGATTTTTGTGCTCAAGTCTCTGGAGTGGGACTTGAACCCACGACCTTCTGACTCAGAGGCGAGATTACTACCAACTGAGCCACAGCGGGCCCTCAAGGTAGCGAGTTCCACATTCTCACCACTCTGGGTAAAGAAGTTTCTTCTGAATTCCCGATTGGATTTATTGGTGACTAACTTATGATGACCTCTAGTTATGCTCTTCCCCACAAGTGGAAACATTCTATTAAAACCTTTCATAATTTTAAAGACCTCTATTAGGTCACCCCTCAGCTGTCTCTTTTCAAGCCTGTTCATCCTTTCCTGATATGTATACCCTTGCATTTCTGGTATCATCCTTGTAAATCTTCTGCACCCTCTCCAGTGCCTCTATATCCTTTTTATAATATGGCGACCAGAACTGTACGCAGTACTCTAAGTGTGGTCTGACAAAGGTTCGATACAGGTTTAGCATAACTTCCCTACTTTTCAATTCTATCTCTCTAGAAATAAACCCTAGTGCTTGGTTTGCTTTTTTTATGTCCTTGTTAACCTGTGTCGCTACTTTTAGTGATTTGTGTATTTGTACTCTGAGATCCCTTTGTTCCTCTACCCCACCTAGACTCGCACCCTCCAAGTAATAAGTGACCTCCCTATTCTTCCTACCAAAATGTAATACCTCACATTTATCTGTGTTGAATTTCATTTGCCAATTATGTGCCCATTCTGCAAGTTTATTTAATGTCCTCCTATCTGAGCTTGCACCTTCTCATCTAGGCCACTAGATGGCACAACAGGAACAGGAGGAGGCCATTCAGCCCCTGTAGCCTGCTCCACCATTCAATTAGATCATGGCTGATCTGGACCTCAACTCAATTTTCCCTCCTTAGCTCCATATCCCTTGACACTCTTACCTAATAAAAATCTATCGATCTCAGTCTTGAAAGTTCCAATTGTCCCCCAGCATCCACAGCCTTTTGAGGGAGAGAGTTCCAGATTTCCACTGCCTTTTGTGTGTGAAAAAAGTACTTCCAGATTTCGCTCCGGACCAGCCTGGCTCTAATTTTAACGTTATGTCCCCTTGTTCTTGATTTTCCCACCAGAGGAAATATTTTCTCTGTATCTACCCTATCAAATCCTTTAACAATTTAAACACCTCAGTTAGATCACCCCTCAATCTCCTGTGCTCAAGGGAATACAAGCCAAGTTTATTCAATCTGTCCGCGTAATTTAACCCTCTAAGCCCCGGTATCATTCTGGTGAATCTGCGCTGCGCCCCCTCCAAGGCCAATATATCCTTCCTGAGGTGCGGTGCCCGGAACTGAACGCAGTATCCAGATGGAGTCTGAAAAGGCGCTATACAAGTGAAGCATAACTTCCTCCCCTTTGTATTCCAGCCCCTTTGGGATAAAGGCCAACATTCTGTATGCCTTTTCGATCGCTTTTCTGGCTTTAAATGATTTGCGCACTTGGACTGCTAAATCTCTCTCCTCCTCTACAGTCCCTAGTGTCTGACTATTTGGAAATCTCACTGTGGAGCAGTGTAAACTAAAAAGAAAGAACCGTAAATTAAATAAATACAATAAATTGCTGGAAACACCCAGCAGTTCCCTCTGCGTCCAAACAGGGAAAAGGTGGGTTAACGTGTCAGATCTCAGCCAGACCAGGAGATGGAGCACGGCATTGAATTTCTCCGTGCCGCCACTAGATGGAGCAGCGTGCTGCAGCAGAGACAAGGTTGAAGTTGGAGAGCCGGGGAAAGGGTTGAGATCATTATTCCTGGAAAATTAACCCCACTCTGCCCGACAAACTTGGAGCCACACTGACCGAGCGGACGGAGCAGTCGACACTTCAATCCCAGGCCCAGGCATTGGCTGTTCTGTGGTGAACGTATTTGCCAGGAGTGAGTCGCACTCAATTGACCTTGACACCTTTTATACTTGATAAACCTGATATATATATTTTTTTTAGCAGAGAAGGCTGTTTAAAAAAGCATACGGGATCCTTGACTTTATTAATTGAGGCACAGAGTAAGGAAGTTATGCTAAACCTTTATAAAACACTAGTTAGGCCTCAGCTGGTGTATTGTGTTCACTTTTAGGAAGGATGTCGAGGCCTTGGAGAGGATGCAGACGAGATTTACTAGAATGGTTCCCGGGATGAATTACTTCAGTTTTGTGGAGAGACTGGTGTTCTCCTTAGAGTAGAGAAGGTTAATGGGAGATTTAATAGAGATGTTCAAAATCATGAGAGGTTTTGATCGAGTAAATAAGGAGAAACTGTTTCCAGTGGCAGGAGGGTCGGTAACCAGAGGACACAGATTGAGGGTAATTGGCAAAAGATCCAGGGGGGAGATGAAGAGAAATGTTTTACGCAGTGAGTTGTTGATCTGGAACGCGCTGCCTGAAAGGGCGGTGGAAGCAGATTCAGTAGTAACTTTCAAAAGAGAATTGGATAAATACTCGAAGGGAAAACATTTGCAAGGCTGTGAGGAAAGAGCAGGGGAGTGGGATTAATTGGAGAGTTCGTTCAGAGGCGGAGAGGTTTAGGGAGGGAATTCCAGAGCTTAGGGCCTTGACAGCTGCAGGCACAGCCGCCAATGGTGGGCCGATGAAAATTGGGGATGAACAAGAGGCCAGAATTGGAGGAGCGCCACCACCTCTAAGTCACATACACACACACTATCCTGACTTGGAAATATATCGGCCGTTCCATCATCGTCGCTGGGTCAAAATCCTGGAACTCCCTAACAGCACTGTGGGGGTACCTTCACCACACGGACTGCAGCAGTTCAAGAAGGTGACGCACCACCACCTTCTCGGGGGCAATAAATGCTGACCTTGCCAGCGACGCCCACATCTCATGAATGAATAAATAATTTTTTTAAAACTCGGGAGGGTTGTAGGGCTGGAGAAGGTTACAGAGATAGAGAGGGGCCAGGCCGCGGAGGGCTTTGAATACGAGGACGAGAATTGTAAGAGCGAGGCGTTGCCTGGACCGGGAACCAGTGTCGGTCGGTGAGCACCGGGGAACCAGGGGCTGCTAGAGGTTCAACAGTTGGCAGCTCCCCCTCATTCCAGTGATGTGACGGGACCCAGGGAAGCTGGAGCTCTCGGAGGTTTGCAGGTCTTCAGCAAGGGTGCCTGCCCCCCCATGGAGCTGTACCCCAACATGAGGTCGGAGTCATGGGGGTCGATTGTGGCGGGGGGGTTGGGGGGTTTTCTTCGGATGGTTTTGGCTGTTGCTGGACTGAGCTCCATTCCCTGCTTTGCCAGGTGCGGATTGTGGTGATCGACAGCATCGCGTTCCCGTTCCGCCACGGCCTGGAGGATCTGTCGCTGCGGACACGGCTCCTGAACGGGCTGGCACAACAACTGATCGCAATGGCCAATGAGCACAGGGTGGCGGTGAGTAAAGAAAAGAAAGACTTGCATTTATATAGCGCCATTCACGACCACTGGATGTCTCAAAGTGCTTTGCAGCCAATGAAGCACTCTTGAAGTGGAGTCACTGGTTGTAATGTGGGAAAACCTGGCACAGCGGCTCCACTGGCTTCGCCCTGTAACTGGAGCGGGAACAGCCAGACCGGAGCAGAGCACAAACTCATTAAGCAGACCCTCGATGTACCAGCGTGACTGCTGGACTCGGCATCACCCTGACCGCCCCCCCCCCCCCGAGACTGGACCGGACTAACGACTGGACCGGATCAACAACTGGACCGGACCAGAGCAGACAGTGCTTCGCTTTCAGACCAAACCAGGTCAGACTGGACTGGACCTTGTTTCACCCGACTCTGCATTGGAGCCGGAGCGGACTCTGCTTTGGAGCCGGAGCGGACTCTTGGTTGGAGCGGACTCTTGGTCGGAGCGGACTCTTGGTCGGAGCGGACTCTTGGTCGGAGCGGACTCTTGGTCGGAGCGGACTCTTGGAGCCGGAGCGGACGCTTGGTTGGAGCGGACTCTTGGAGCCGGAGCGGACTCTGATGTAACAGATTTATAATTCCTGCCCCCATGTTTCGGGCGGTATGATTCTGCCATCCCCATTTGCGACATTTAATCTCTCCTGCCTCCTACCCTAGCACAGAATGTTCCTTCAATTCCTTCCTCCCCCTCTCCCTCTCTCTGCCTCTGCACCTTTTTAAAATCTGTTACATCTCCAGCCTTTTCCAGTTCTGATGAAGGGCCCCAGACCTGAAATGTTAACTCTGTCTCACTCTCCACGGATGCTGCCTGGCCTGCTGAGTGCTTCCAGTATTTTCTGTTGTTATTTCAGACTTTCCTTTACTCTTTTTGGGGATGAGCAAAATGTCGGATGCTAAATTGTTCCTTTCAGCCATCTAACAGATGGCTGAATGGACCAATGATACACTCGGGTTCAGATGACCTGTTAATCCCGATGACTAAAGCTGCTTTAAGTTCCTCTGGCTTTGAGTCTGCTGTTTCTCTCTGATACGAACTCGCCGATTTTTTGGGGAAGTTCGCGGGCCGTGTAAATCCGCGACAGACCCGCTGCTCGCCATTAACCGTGACCGTCTCCACTTTCAGGTGGTGTTGACGAACCAGATGACCACACGGTTTGGACAGGTCCAGTCCTCGCTGGTCCCCGCACTAGGTGAGAACCACCATTTCCTTCGTGTGGGCTGAGTCTTGGGCTAGTTTCATTTCAGAAAAAATCTTTCCCTTTCTCCCCTTTTCCCCCCCACAAAAGTGTTGCCTCCTTTCTGGGGTACGGTTTCATAGGTACCAGATTACCCTCCCTCCCTCACCCCCCAAGTTCCTGATGAAAGTGGCTATTATTCTCGTTGACCTTGAGAGTGAGTGTCAAGCAATAACAACAACTTGTATTAATACAGCGGCTTTAACCTAGTAAAACATCCCAAGGCGCTTCACAGGAGCGTTGCCAAACAAAATTTGACACCGAGCCCCATACAGAGATATTAGGACAAGAAGAGGTAGCTTTTAAGGAGCGTCTTAAAGGAGGAGAGAGAGGTTTAGAGCCTAGGCAGCTGAAGGCACGGCCACCAATGGAGCAAGAGGCCAGAATTGGAGGAGCGCAGAGATCTCGGGGGGGGTTGGAGGAGGTTACAGAGATAGAGGGGGGCTGAGACCGTGAGGGATTTGAAAACAAGGATGACGAGCCTTGCTCCTGTTCTCTCCCCAAAGCAAAAGGGGGTGGTAATGGGACAAATAGAGAAACAAAAGATGGGTCTAGAGGAGGTGTAAATGGCAGCAGCAGAACCATTACCAGCACCTGCTGTCTGTGGTTATGAGCTGAAATAGTTGAACTGATTTTTCAGTCTGGAAGGTTGTAAAGTCGAAAGATGAGGTGCCGTTCCTCGAGCTCCCGTTCCTCGAGCTCCCGTTGAGTTTCATTGGAGCAGTGTAGGAGGCCGAGGACAGAGAGGTGGGAGTGGAGCGGAGAATTAAAGTGACAGGCGACCGGAAGCTCGGGGTCACCCTTGCGGACTGAACGGAGGTGTTCCGCAAAGCGGTCACCCAATCTGCGTTTGGTCTCCCCAGTGTAGAGGAGGCTGTATCCTCCTGTTGCCTCCATCACTCTTTAAGGCGTACGGCTGTCTGTGTTGCTTAAAATGGTTTGTTGTTTTGATCAGGTGAAAGCTGGGGTCACGCGGCCACCATCCGCTTAATTCTACGCTGGGAGGGCAAGCTGAGGTAAGAGGTCAAACCGAGGTAAGAGGTCAAAGGTCCGAGTTATACGAGGGGGCAGCTGGTTTGACTCTGGCAGATTGGATGAAATCACCAGTTGACTCCAAGCTCCAGCGACATGTCAGATGTGCGCTACCGCACCCAGTGGAGGTGAGGCGCTCCAACCCAGTGTGCCCGCCTCCTCCGGTGTGGACAGGGACTGACTCTACTCTTGGCCTATCGCACTGTAGCTCCCAAGGACACCACACACGATATCTGTCTGTCAAACACCAGTGTATAGAAACATAGAAGATAGGAGCAGGAGTAGGCCATTCGGCCCCTCGAGCCTGTTCCGCCATTTAATGAGATCATGGCTGATCATCCAAATTCAGTACCCTGTCCCTGCTTTCTCCCCATATCCCTTGATCCCTTTAGCCTTAAGAAATATATCTAACTCCTTCTTGAATATATTTAATGAATTGGCCTCAACTGCCTTGTGTGGTAGAGAATTCCACAGGTTCACCACTCTCTGGGTGAAGTAATTCCTCCTCATCTCAGTCCTAAATGGCTTACCCCTTATCCTTAGACTGTGACCCCTGGTTCTGGACTCCCCCACCATCGGGAACATCCTTCCTGCATCTAGTCTGTCTAGTCCTGTTAGAATTTTATAAGTTTCAATGAGATCCCCTCTCATTCTTCTAAACTCTAGCGAATACAAGCCCAATTGACCCAATGATTTCCAATAACGTTTCTGTGCTTGTAAAGATAAGGACATTTATTTTTACTAATTCTCAAGATGTGGCGGTCATTGGCAAGGCTGATAATTAATTATTGCCCATCCCTAGTTGCCCCGGAGATTTTCTACTTGCAGTTCCGAGTCAACCACGTTGGTGTGTAGACCAGACCGGGGTAAGGACGGCAGGTTTCCTTCCTTGAAGGACATCAGTGAACCAATTGGGTTTTTACAACAATCCGACAGCTTCGTGTTCACTTTTACTGATCCCAGCTTTTCATTTCCAGATTTTTAAAACTACATTTGAATTCTCAAACTGCCGTGGTGGGATTTTAACTCCTTTTCTCCGGATTATTAGTCCAGGCCTCTGGATTTCTAGTCCAATAACATAACCAATACACCACCGTACCCAGAATCCAGAATATTGCTTTCAAACAGGGAAAGATAGCAGGACCAGAGGTTTCAAGTGTAAACTGGGTGAACTTTCTGCTTAAATGAGGATTTGGCCGTGGTTTGCCCAGTCAAAGCTCCCATGTTCTCACGTTCCAGGTATTAGGCTGCTGAATAAAATTTTGTTTTAAACTTTACTTCCAAATACCACAGGACATCTGATATTACACAGAGAGCGGTTTCTGATCAGTTGCCAATGTTTGGTTATCTCCCAGTTACAGTTATGTTTGAAACAATCTGTTTATCTTCACAATGCTTTCTAGCACCGTAGGAACAGGAGGAGGCCATTCAGCCCCTCGAGCCTGTTACACGGGAACAGGAGGAGGCCGTTCAGCCCCTCAAGCCTGTTGCACGGGAACAGGAGGAGGCCGTTCAGCCCCTCGAGTCTGTTGCACGGGAACAGGAGGAGGCCGCTCAGCCCCTCGAGCCTGTTGCACGGGAACAGGAGGAAGCCGTTCAGCCCCTCGAGCCTGTTGCACGGGAACAGGAGGAGGCCGTTCAGCCCCTCGAGCCTGTTGCACGGGAACAGGAGGAGGCTGTTCAGCCCCTCGAGCCTGTTGCACGGGAACAGGGGGAAGCTGTTCAGCCCCTCGAGCCTGTTGCACGGTGATGGGCCTTCAATAACCACAAAACTAGAAGCTATAGACTTAAACAAGTTGGCTTTTAATCACTAAGATCAGAGCTAACATCTCAACACGCTGACTGGTTCACAGGAATGAGTCATACAGATCCTGGGATCTTTATGTAAGAGAAGTTAGGGGCGGAGCCAAGAGCCAAGACCTGGAACCTCCCAGGTTAGTCGGGAAAGAGGAAGTGAAACTATACACAGTGGGGGAGGGTAATATACCTGAGTGCAAAACGAATACAGGATCAAGACAAACAGATTTCATTACATTCACCCCTTCTATAGATTTAGTCCATCGGGGTGATGTTTCTTAAAAGTTGGTATTAGTGAGTCTGTCAGGAGGTTTTGCAGTTCTCAGTGATCGGCGCAAAGCCGGTTGGGGTGCCTCTAGGGGAGTGGATTCTGGTTCCTCCGCTGTCCGGGCCTCCGCAGTGTCTTCCAGGTTATCTGCAGTGTCCTCCAGGTTAAAGTTGGGTATTGATACCTCTGGGCGTCCTGTCTCTTTGTAGTGTAGGTCTTCATCGGGTAGTCTCCCATCGTTCTCTCCGCTCCCCGAGGGAGCGAGGTCTTTTATGGAAACAGTGTCCTCTCGCCCGTCAGAGTATTCGATATAGGCGTACTGAGGATTTGCATGGAGGAGCTGTACCTTTTCCACAAGGGGGTCTGTTTTATGGCCTCTCACGTGCTTCCGCAATAGTACTGTCCCCGGAGACGTCAGCCACGCGGGTAGAGATATGCCCGAGCTGGATTTCCGGGGGAAAACGAACATCTTTTCGTGAGGGGTAGCGTTAGTGACAGTACATAACAGAGACCTTATGGAGTGGAGCACGTCTGGGAGGACTTCCTGCCAGCGGGAGGTCGGAAGGCCTTTTGACTTTAAGGCTAACGTGACAGCCTTCCAAACAGTAGCATTCTCCCTTTCCACTTGCCCATTACCCCGGGGGTTGTAGCTAGTGGTTCTGCTAGTGACTATCCCCTTCGAGAGCAAGAACTGGCGCAGCTCGTCACTCATGAATGACGTCCCCCTATCGCTGTGTATGTAGTTCGGCATGCCAAACATGCAGAATAGATTGCAGAGACACTTGACCGTGGCACTGGTCATGTCTGGGCAGGGAATGGCGAAGGGGAAGCGGGAATATTCATCAATGATATTGAGGAAGTATACGTTACGGTCGGCAGAGGGAAGGGGTCCCTTGAAGTCCAGACTTAGGCGCTCGAATGGCCGTGTGGCTTTGATAAGGTGTGCATGGTCAGGCCTGTAGAAACGAGGCTTGCATTCCACACAGATGCGGCAGGCTTTGGTCATTGCCCTGACCTCCTCGATGGAGTGGGGCAGATTGCGGGACTTTATAAAATGGTATAGTTGGGTGACCCCTGGGTGACAGAGGTCGTTGTGGAGACCCTGTAATTTGTCCGTATGAATGCTGGCACACATTCCCCGCGATAGGGCGTCTGGGGGTTCATTAAGGGCTCCCGGCCTGTACATAATATCATAGTCGATCGTGGATAGTTCGATCCTCCACCTGAGTATTTTGTCATTCTTGATTTTCCCCCTTTGTTTGTTATTAAACATGAAAGCCACCGACCGCTAGTCGGTGAGCAGGGTGAAACGTTTGCCGGCTAGGTAGTGTCTCCAGTGCCGCACTGCCTCCACTATAGCCTGTGCCTCCTTCTCGACAGAAGAGTGCCTGATTTCAGGCCCCTGAAGGGTTCGGGAGAAGAAGGCCACAGGTCTCCCAGCCTGATTGAGGGTCGCAGCTAAGGCAAAGTCTGACGCATCGCTTTCGACTTGAAAGGGAATGCATTCGTCCACTGCACACACTGCAGCCCTTTCAATGTCCTGTTTTAATACTGGTGAAAGCCTCCCGAGCTTCAGCTGATAGTGGGAAGGACGTCGATTTAATGAGGGGTCGGGCCTTATCAGAGTAATTGGGCACCCATTGGGCATAATACGAAAAAAATCCCAGGCACCTTTTTAAAGCTTTGGGATTGTGTGGCAGGGGCAGTTCCTTTAGGGGGCGTAATCGGTCAGGGTCCGGTCCAATTACCCCATCTTCCACCACACAGCCGAGAATACAGAGACGGGTTGTGTTGAAGACACATTTGTCTTCGTTGTAGGTTAGATTCAGCTTTAGGGCAGTTTTTAAAAATCTCGCAAGATTTAGATCGTGGTCTTGCTGGTTGTGCCCGCAGATAGTGACATTGTCCAGATAGGGGTAGGTAGCTTGTAGTTTATTCTCGTCAACCATGCGGTCCATCTCACGTTGGAAGACCGAGACCCCATTTGTTACTCCGAAGGGCACCCTGAGAAAATGGTAGAGGCGCCCGTTCGCCTCGAAGGCGGTGTATGGGCGGTCCTCCGTTCTAATGGGGAGCTGGTGATACGCGGATTTGAGGTCGATAGTTGAGAAGACTCGGTATTGCGCAATCTGGCTGACCATTTCTGATATGCGGGGTAAAGGGTAGGCGTCCAGCTGGGTATAAATATTAACAGTCTGGCTGTAGTCAATTACCATCCGTTTCTTTTCGCTATTTTTAACTATGATTACTTGGGCACGCCACGGGCTGGTACTGCATTCAATAATGCCTTCCCGCAGGAGTCTGTCCACTTCCGCCTTGATAAAGTGTCTGTCTTCCAGACTGTACCGTCTACTTTTGGTCGCTATGGGCCTACAGTTCGGAGCGAGATTAGCGAATAAAGAGGGCGGGCTGATTTTTAAGGTTGATAGGCCACAGACTGTGAGTGGCGGCTGGGACCCGCCATATGCTAGCGTGACACTTTCGTGGTGGCACTGGAAGTCCAGGCCCAAGATTACATTAACACAGAGTTCTGGCATCACGAGGAGTTTAAAATCCTTGTAGTCCGTGCCTTTTACAGTCAGTGTTACCACACAGTAGCTCAAAATGTCCGAAGTGTGGGGCTTAGCAGCCATAGCAATTCTGCTCCATGTAGGGGTTACCGTTAATGAGTGCCGCCGTACCAGGCTAGGGTGGATAAAACTCTCGGTACTCCCACAGTCAATTAAACATTTCGTTAAATTCCCGTTTACCTGTATGTCCATCATGGATTTTGTCAACGGGTGTGGCCTGGATTGATCCACCGTGATCGAAGCCACTGTTGGGCCCTGGGCGGCCGTTGAGTCGGGAAAAGATGGCGGATCCCAAGATGGCAGCCCGCACAGCACGCACGAGGCGGTGACGGAGTTGGAAATCGGATTCCCCCTGCAGACTTTGCTAAAATGCCCCTTTTTCTTACATTTGAAGCATGTAGCGTCCTTCGCTGGGCATCGTTGTCTGGGGTGCTTGACCTGGCTGCAGAAGTAGCATTTCGGGCCTCGAGACATTGCCGCTGTAGTAGGACTCCTGGGTGAACTTCTGTGTGGGGACTCCGGCGGCGTAGAGCTGGTCTGAGACCTGGATGGGGAAGATGGCTGATTCCAAGATGGCGGCCCCCTCGGCGCGCACGAGGCGGTGAGAGCCGCATGGCCGGAAGAATAAGAGTCAGAGTTTTTCTGGGCCACGTCCAGCAATCGCGCAGTGGCCACTGCCTTTTTTAAGTCCAGGACCTCCTTCTCCAGCAGTCTCTGCCGGATATAATTCGATTTGAGGCCCGTGATGAAGGAATCGCGGACCAATTCGTCAGAGTACGCGTTGGCCGTCACGGCCTTGCAGTTACAGTCCCGGACCAGGTCCTTTAGGCCCTGTAAGAAAATAAGTCCATTGATTCCTCAGGTCGCTGCCTGCGTGTAGCCAGCAGATGTCTGGCGTACACTTCGTTTACCGGCCTCTGGTATTGGGCCTTCAGGATAGTGATGGCCTCCGTGTAAGAGGTGGCGTCCCGGATGAACGAATAAATCCGATGACTTACGCGAGTAGTCAGTAGACTCAGTTTATCTACCTCGCTAGCGGATGAGGCCCCCGCGAAGAGTTCGAAGCATTTGAGCCAGTGTCCAAATTGATTTGATGCTTCAGCAGAATGTGGATCCAAGTCCAGACGCTCTGGTTTTAGGAGTCGATCCATCCTAGTATTCTTTAGTGATTAAAATTGATGGGCCTTCAATAACCACAAAACTAGAAGTTATAGACTTAAACAAGTTGGCTTTTAATCACTAAGATCAGAGCTAACATCTCAACACGCCGACTGGTTCACAGGAATGAGTCATACAGATCCTGGGATCTTTATGTAAGAGAAGTCAGGGGCGGAGCCAAGAGCCAAGACCTGGAACCTCCCAGGTTAGTCGGGAAAGAGGAAGTGAAACTATACACAGTGGGGGAGGGTAATATACCTGAGTGCAAAACGAATACGGGATCAAGACAAACAGATTTCATTACACACGGGAACAAGAGGAGGCCGTTCAGCCCCTTGAGCCTGTTGCACGGGAACAGGAGGAGGCCGTTCAGCCCCTCGAGCCTGTTGCACGGGAGCAAGAGGAGGCCGTTCAGCCCCTCGAGCCTGTTACACAGGAACAGGAGGAGGCTGTTCAGCCCCTCGAGCCTGTTCTGCCATTCAATTAGATCATGACTGATCTGTATCTTAACTCCATCTAACTGCCTTGTTTCTGTAACCCTTAATACCCTTACCCAACAAAAATCTATCCATCTCAAGTTTAACATTTTTAATTGAATCCAGCCTCAACTGTTTGGGGGAGAGAGTTCCAGATTTCCACTACCCTTTGTGTGAAGAAGTGCTTCCTGACATCTCCCCTGAACGGCCTGGCTCTAATTTCAAGGTGATGCCCCCTTGTTCTGGACTCCCCCCACCAGAGGAAATAGGGTCGCTAGAGAGAAACTATCAACTCCTTTGATCATCTTAAACACCTCAATTAGATCACCCCTTAATCTTCCAGACTCGAGGGAATACAAGCCTAGTCTGTGCAACCTGTCCTCGTAATTTAACTCTTTCAGCCCCGGCTGGGAAAGCTGGCTCTTCCCCATCCTTCAGTCCTTGTGTCCTGTCGGTGTCCGTGACTCTTGGGTGTTACTGGTCCCATTGTTGAGCATTATATTGAGGAGGCAATTGTGCGCCGATTTGAAGAGGCTGATGGTCCCCTATTCCCGCTGGTTGGAGATTCTAGGACGAGGGGGCATAGTCTAAAAATTTAGAGCCAGACCTTTCAGGAGTGAAATTAGGAAACACTTCTACACACACGCACACATACAGTGTTAGAAATTTGGAACTCTCTTCTGCAATAGCAATTGATGCTAGATCAATTGTTAATTTTAAATCGGAGATTGATAGATTTTTGTTAACCAAGGGTATTAAGGGATATGGGCCAAAGGTGGGTATATGGAGTTAGGTCACAGATCAGCCATGATCTCTCTGAATGGCGGAACAGGCTCGAGGGGCTGAATGGCCTCCTCCTGCTCCTGTGGCCCAGCTTTATATTCAAACTGATTGGCCTACTCCTGTTTGAGGTTATTCAGCCCCTCGAGCCTGTTCCGCATTCAGTTAGATCACGGCTGACCTGCAGCTCAACTCCACTTACCCGCCTTTGCACCAGTACCCCTCAATACCCTTAACCCAATAAACTAAATCTATCGATCCCAGTCTTGAAAGCTCCAATCGTCCCAGCCAAAAATGAAAGGCTGCCTATACTGACCCACTATTCCCGGCCAGAATGGAGACAATTGGTTAATTTCCCCCGTCAATCACGTCTGGAGACCACACTGCTGTAAATGACCGAGATTGGTTTTCCGCACAGAGTTTACATTATGTAACTATCCTCCACTCCCAGCATTTTGCTGGAGAAATAATCCTGCTTTTACCGGGAGATGTTGCTGTAGTTTCAGTCATGAGTTCCGTTTGCTGCAGTTCAAGGAGACTCTGTTTAAATAGACTCTGCTGAGTAAATAGACTCTGTTTGCTGCAAGCCCCGCCCTGCCTCCATCTCATTGGCTGACACACTGGTGCCCATACTCCAAAAAATAAAAATTTGCAAATAAAGGGTTTTTATTTCCAAAAGGAGCTGGTTGAGCGAGTGAGTGGAAACTGGGAGTGTGCGAATGAAATCCTGTGCAGTGTCCTGCCTCTCGGGCCCACGCTGCTGACCGAGGCTGGGACTGTGGGCATTGGCTGGGACTGTGGGCATTGACTGGTAACGAGAATCCGTCGGGCACGAGATGAGCTGCATTTTCAAAGCCCCTTCACCCAGCTTCTGCTGTGTCCGTCTTCTCTCTCTCTCTCTCTAGGTTTGCCTCCCTCTACAAATCCCCAAGTCAGAAAGAAGCGACTGTACCGTTCCAGATAACCGTGAGTGTTGTGACTGTATTTCTAAAACATGTACACATTATGTGCTGATTTTTGTTTTATGCTCATTAAGGTGAGGGGTATCGGTGCTGGGAGATGGAGCACATTTTACCTTTTTACGTCAAATATCAAGATCTCATGCTCCCAGTTCTGGTGTAGAATGGGGGTGGGGTGCAGGGGAGGGATGAGAGAGGTTGCAATGGGGGGGGGGGAGGGGATGAGAGGCTGCAATGAGGGGGAGGGGATGAGAAGTTGCAATGAGGGGGAGGGGATGAGAAGTTGCAATGAGGGGGGAGGAGATGAGAAGTTGCAATGAGGGGGAGGGGATGAGAAGTTGCAATGAGGGGGGAGGGGATGAGAGGTTGCAATGAGGGGGAGGGGATGAGAAGTTGCAATGAGGGGGGAGGGGATGAGAAGTTGCAATGAGGGGGGAGGGGATGAGAAGTTGCAATGAGGGGGGAGGGGATGAGAAGTTGCAATGAGGGGGGAGGGGATGAGAGGTTGCAATGAGGGGGAGGGGATGAGAGGTTGCAATGGGGGGGAGGGGATGAGAGGTTGCAATGAGGGGGGAGGGGATGAGAAGTTGCAATGAGGGGGGAGGGGATGAGAAGTTGCAATGAGGGGGGAGGGGATGAGAAGTTGCAATGAGGGGGGAGGGGATGAGAAGTTGCAATGAGGGGGGAGGGGATGAGAAGTTGCAATGAGGGGGGAGGGGATGAGAAGTTGCAATGAGGGTGAGGGGATGAGAAGTTGCAATGAGGGGGAGGGGATGAGAAGTTGCAATGAGGGGGAGGGGATGAGAAGTTGCAATGAGGGGGGAGGAGATGAGAGTTTGCAATGGAGGAGGGGAGGAGAGCAAGGGAGAGAAAGAGAGAGACAGCGACCGGTCAGTCCCTAGAAGCGAGAGAGGTATCTCTTCTCAGAAGACCAGTTTCCTTTGTTCAAAGTCTCTCGCTCCTGTAGCCGAGCTGGTTTAACTGCTCACTGTCTCGTTTTCAGTCACTTGGTTTCCGCGATGTCCAGTCATCAGACCAGTCTGCGACCTCGCCCATCAATGGGAACAACCCACGCAAGCGTCCGAGGACGGAAGACCAGGATGGACAGTGACATCCTCCGCAGAACTGGCGGGAATTTCCCCCGATTCAACTAATGGATTAAAGTGGCACCGTGGGAACCAAATGTGGCAAGCCGATTGGATCGTTTTGGATCAGCCTGATCTGGTGATACCTTAACCTGGCAGTAGGTCGCGTGAAGCCAGTCGGACAGGAAAATTGAAAGTGCATTTTGTCTTTCTGAAGAGTTGGGAGCTACCCAGTCACTGTCCCCACCCACTCCACTGCTGAGTTCCCTATCTCGGCCACATGACAGTGGGGAGTTTCCGAGCAGAGGTCGGGAATTGTAGCTGGGACCTCCCTGGTCAGAGACTTTGACTGTGAACCACCTCAGTTTCCCGCCCCTACCCCACCAATGTTCTTCCAGCAAGAGTCCAACTTCTCGCCGATCTTTCTGAAAGCACCTGAGCCACGCTGAACCGGAGAAGTTTTCACACTTGTTGAAACCCTTTCACCTACTCTCTGGATTCCAGCTGTTGTGACGTTTTATGCAACAAAAAAAATGTTTCTCCCTCTCTTGTTCCACCTCATTTTAAGTAAATGTATTTTGTAACCACCTCCGCCCCGGTGTTTGTTTGTCTCCCACTGAACCTCCCCCCTACGCTCGCCACAGTCTGCCCGAGCCTTTCCTGCACAAACCCCATCATCGTTCACCATACAAAGCTCATCTTAACCACACTGATTTGCTTGTCCAGAGACTTGAGCACACAATCCAGGCCGACGCCCCCAGTGCAGGGCTGAGGGAGGTGCCGCACTGTCGGAGGTGCCGTCTTTCAGATGAGGCGTTAAACCCAGGCCCCGTCTGCTCTCTCTCTCTGGTGGACGGAAAAGATCCCAAGATCTGGTCATTATCTCATTGCTGTTGGTGGTATCTTGCTGTGCGCAAATTGACCAACGTTTTTCCTACATCACAACAGTGACTACACTTCAAAAAAGTACTTCATTGTCTGTAAAGCGCTTTGGGACGTCTGAGGGTGTGAAAGGGTACGATATCAATCCAAGTTCTTTCTTTTGCTATCAGTGACTCTTCCTGTACTCGGCGTGCGTATAAGGACATCGCGCGAGGACGGGGTCAGGTTCAGCCGTGAGGTACCCTCCCCCAATCCTTGTCTAAACACTATGTTACATGTGTGTCTAGACCTGCCAGCACTCGCGGTCTAGACACACACACACACACACACACGACGTAAGGCCTCTTCAAAGTCCTCAAAGAACCGTACCCAAGCAAGGAGTCAACTCCTACAGATGAGGAAAGCATTAAAAAAAGGAAAGACTTGCATTTCTACAGCGCCTTTCCCGACCTCGGGACGTCCCAAAGCGCTTTACAACCAATGAGTTACTTTTGAAGTGTAGTCACTGTTGTGATGTAGGAAATCGCAGCAACCAATTTACGCACAGCAAGCTCCCACAAACAGCAATGAGATAAATGATCAGGAAATCTGTTTTTTAGTGATGTGGATTGTGGGATAAGTATTGGCCAGGACACCGGGGAGAACTCCCCAAGCTCTTCTTCAAATAGTACCAGGGGATCTTTTACGTCTGCCCGAGAGAGCAGACGGAGCTTGGATTACACAGGATATACAGCACAGAAACAGGCCATTCAGCCCAACCAGTCCATGCCAGCGTTTATGCTCCACTCGAGCCTCTTCCTGCTTTTCCTCCTCTAAATCAGCGTAACCCTCTATTCCCTTCTCCCTCATATACTTGTCCAGCCTCCCCTTAAAAGCATATATACAGGAATCCCTCCCCAAGCCCGGGGGATACGTCCCTGAAAACCCCCGCGGTTAGTAAAACCGCCGTTGGCAAATTCACTATAAACACATGTAAAAAGCATATAAATAGCATAAAAATTGATTTTTTTACCTTATTCCTAAATGAAAAACTGCGGATACGCGAATTTCACGGCCGCGGTTGACAAAAATTGTCGCAGAGTGCAAACCACAGATACGTGAAATCCGCGTATGTCAAACCCGCGGTTGGGGAGGGATCCCTGTACTATTCGCTTCAACCACTCCCTGTGGTAGCGAGTTCTACATTCTCACCACTTTCTGGCTAAAGATTAACGCCTCTTGACAGTGCAGCACTCCCTCGGTACCACCCGGGGAGTGTGAGCCTGGATTATGTGCTCAAGTCTCTGGAGCAGGACTCAAACCCATGACCAGTGTTCCCCCCCGAAGGAGTGCGGCCGCGCACCGATCGCGAGGTCCCGCGCAGGCCGCGCACCAATCGCGAGGTCCCGCGCAGGCCGCACACCAATCGCGAGGTCCCGCGCACCAATCGCGAGGTCCCGCGCACCAATCGCGAGGTCCCGCGCACCAATCGCGAGGTCCCGCGCACCAATCGCGAGGTCCCGCGCACCAATCGCGAGGTCCCGCACACCAATCGCGAGGTCCCGCACACCAATCGCGATGTCCCGCACACCAATCGCGAGGTCCCGCGCAGGCTGCACACCAATCACGAGGTCCCGCGCAGGCTGCACACCAATCGCGAGGTCCCGCGCAGGCCGCACACCAATCGCGAGGTCCCGCGCAGGCCGCACACCAATCGCGAGGTCCCGCGCAGGCCGCACACCAATCGCGAGGTCCCGCGCAGGCCGCACACCAATCGCGAGGTCCCGCGCAGGCCGCACACCAATCGCGAGGTCCCGCGCAGGCCGCACACCAATCGCGAGGTCCCGCGCAGGCCGCACACCAATCGCGAGGTCCCGCGCAGGCTGCACACCAATCGCGAGGTCCCATGTACCAATCGCGAGGTCCCGCGCAGGCCGCGCACCAATCGCGAGTTCCCGCGCACCAATCGCGAGGTCCCGCGCAGGCTGCACACCAATCGCGAGGTCCTGCGCAGGCCGCGCACCAATCGCGAGGTCCCGCGCAGGCCGCACGCCAATCGCGAGGTCCCGCGCAGGCCGCGCGCCAATCGCGAGGTCCCGCGCAGGCTGCACGCCAATCGCGAGGTCCCGCGCAGGCTGCACACCAATCGCGAGGTCCCGCGCAGGCTGCACACCAATCGCGAGGTCCCATGTACCAATCGCGAGGTCCCGCGCAGGCCGCGCACCAATCGCGAGTTCCCGCGCACCAATCGCGAGGTCCCGCGCAGGCTGCACACCAATCGCGAGGTCCTGCGCAGGCCGCACGCCAATCGCAAGGTCCCGCGCAGGCCGCGCGCCAATCGCAAGGTCCCGCGCAGGCCGCGCACCAATCGCGAGGTCCCGCGCAGGCCGCGCACCAATCGCGAGGTCCCGCGCAGGCCGCACACCAATCGCGAGGTCCCGCGCAGGCCGCGCACCAATCGCGAGGTCCCGCGCAGGCTGCGCACCAGCTGTTGCCGCGCAGCAAATTTAAAGGGGGGAAAAAATGAGAGGGAACGTTGCCCACGACCTCGATGACTCACAGGCGAGAGTACTACCCACTGAACCACCTCTTCCGCTGTATCGCAAGTGAAGATCGCAAGGAGTTAAATGCGAACCTGTCGGGGCTGAATGGAGACCCGATGGTGAAGCTCGATCTGTGTTTGTTTCGCTTCTGGACGACATAAAAGGGAAAAACACATGAACTTTGCTTCAGGAAACGAGACCGGCTTAGAAGCGAGGAAGAGAAGTGAACTGTGCAGCTGGGGAGCGCAGTCTGTTGTGCAGCCCTGAACAAATTGGATTTAAGAATCCATGAAAAATAAATCATAGCTAACACGACAATCTCTATTACTCATTGGCGCTCTGTCATAAACTTAAGGCTATTTGAAATAAATGTACTCGAAGAATGTGGTACTGACTGGCTGTGAAGGAGAATCGTACAGCACAGAAGGAGGCCATTCGGCCCATCGTGCCTGTGCCGGTTCTTTGAAAGAGCTCTCCAATTCGTCCCACTCCCCACCCCTGCTCTGTCCCCAGAGCCCTGCAAAAGTTTTCCTTTTCAAGTATTTATCCAATTCCCTTTTGAAAGCTCCTATATTAATCTGCTTCCACCGCCCTTTCAGGCAGTGCATTCCAGAACATAACAATGAAATTCTTCCGATCTCCCCCTCTAGTTCTTTTGCCAATTACCTTAGACCTGTGTCCTCTGGTTACCGACCCTCCTGCCACTGGAAACAGTTTCTCCTTTTTAACTCTTATCGCAACCCCACCTAATTTTGAACACCTCGATTACATCTCCCCATAACCTCTGTTCTAAGGAGAACAATCCCAGCTTCTCTAGCCTTGCCACGTAACTGAAGCCCCCTCAAACCTGGTTTAATTCTCGTAAATCTCCTCTGCACCCTCTCCAAGGCCCTGATATCCTTCCTCCAGAATTGGACACAATACTCCAGCTGAGGTCTAACAAGTCTGTCATGTGGCACTTTATCAAACGCCTGTTGAAAGTCCATATACAGAATATCAGCTGCACTGCCCTCATCAACCCTCTGTATTACTTCATAGAAGAACTCAATCAAGTTTAATTAAACTAAGATTAAAAGGTGGAATGTTTTAAATGTAATTATTGTTGGTTAAGTTTCATAATACCCTTGAACTGGTTGAATTTTAGTAAACTCTACTTGTTCTGTTCCCCATGTTCTCCCTCTCCGGAAGACCTCTGACTCCTGGAGGTCCTGTGTGCACCAGACACCCACTAGTACCTCACTCAAATAGCCTTTTTGGCCTCGCCCCTCCCTATCTCTCTAACCTCTTCCAGCCCTATAGCCCTCTACTCCCATCCCCCCAACCAAACACTCTGACTCCAGCCTGATTGGCACCCCATCCACCACCTTAAACATTCACTCCCTCCACCACCGGCGCACCGTGGCTGCAGTGTGTACCATCTACAAGATGCACTGCAGCAACTCGCCAAGGCTTCTTCGGCAGCACCTCCCAAACACGCGACCTCTTCCACCTAGAAAGACAAGGGCAGCAGGCGCATGGGAACACCGCCACCTCCAAGTTCCCCTCCAAGTCACACACCATCCTGACTTGGAAGTATATCGCCGTTCCTTCATCATCGCTGGGTCAAAATCCTGGAACTCCCTCCCGAACAGCACTGTGGGAGCACCTTTACCACACGGACTGCAGCGGTTCAAGGTGGCGGCTCACCACCACCTTCTCAAGGGCAATTAGAGATGGGCAATAAATGGTGGCCTTGCCAGCGATGCCCACATCCCATAAAATCAACATTTTAAAAAAGCCTGCCACCCCCACCATTGGCAGCCAAGCTTTCACCCGCCGAGGCCCCACGCTTTGACATTCCCTCCCTAAACCTCTCTGCCTTCCTCTCCTTTAAGCCCACCTCTTTGACCAGCAGCTGGTTTACTTTGGCATGTTTTTCTCCGTTAAAGGTGCGAGTTTTTGTGCGTCTAGATAGGGTGCATCAGTAGACTATTCCACCACGGAGGGCATCACACCCAAGCTTGACCTCTTCCTATTGATTTATTTTCCCTGCTCTGTAAGGATAGGAAGATGTATGGAAGTAAAAAAAAAGACTTAAGAGGGAGGTAAAGAAGGCTGCTACCAGACCACTCGCAGAATGGGAGATCGTCTGGAGAATTGATCCAGAACCTGCTTTAGGCAGACCACGGATGATGATGATGGTGAAGGTGGCTTTGTGACATTTTGTATCTTGTCACGGTGCTTATATAAATGCAAGTTGTTGTTGCTTAAGAATGCGGCCAAGGGCACAAGAACCGTGTGCTGAGGAAAGGTCATTGACCTGAGGCGTTAAATCTGTTTCTCCGCACGTGCTGCCTGACCTGCTGAGTGTTTCCAGCACCTTGTGTTCTCATTGCAAAAGAAAGAAAGAACTTGCATTTCTATAGCGCCTTCCACGACCTTGGGACATCCCAAAGTGCTTCACAGCCAATGAAGTGCTTTCGAAGAGTAGTCTCCGTTGTAATGTAGGAAACGAACTGTATGTGTGTCAATGGTTGCACTTTTGCAACTTAAAAGCCTGTCTAGTCTAATGAGGAAGTGACTGTTGAGTGACACTGATCCTTGGTACCTGAAGGTTATCAGTCACAAACTCCAGGCTGTCAATCGAATATTACAGGCAATCTCAGTGCGATAAAATTACGATTTGAATTTGCATTTGGCCGTGGCAAAACAATGACGTAAAAACATTTCAAAACATGTCACAGCACTTTAACAAAAATATATACTTGCAATCCTCACTTTCCCATGTAGAGGAGCGTTCCTCTTGACCGCTACTGTTTACAGCTGGATTGAATCCAAAGCCAGCAAACCCCGTCTCACATTTCAACGATTAGTATTTTTATATCGCGTCTCACCTCAACGTAGAAATGCCTCGTAGCATCACATTACCTCGCAAGCGCGGTGAATGTTGCTGTGTAGACAAATGCAGCAGCTATTTGGTGTTGGCAATATCCTGCGCGTGAAAGATCAGCTCATCTATTCTTGGTGGTGGTTGAGGGAAGAACGTTGGCCAATTCACCGGGAGAGCTCCTTGTTCTTGTTCCAATATCAACAGGGTGAACCTTTAACATCCACCCGAACCACCAGGACAGGCAGAGGGGCCTCGGTTTAATGTCTGATCCAAAGTGTAACCTGATTCAAGGCGCCCTGAAAAAACACACACAGTTGCATATGTCTCAATGGAGTTTCAATGTATACGTCAATCCCGCACGTGTTGATCCCAATCTGCCCTCTCAGGTGGATGTAAAAAATCCCATGGCACTATTTCGAAGAAGAGGGGGGCACGGTGGCATAGTGGTTAGCACTGTTGCCTCACAGCGCCAGGGACCCGGGTTCAAATCCAGCCTCGGGTGACTGTGTGGAGTTTGCACATTCTCCCCGTGTTTGCGTGGGTTTCCTCCGGGTGCTCCGGTTTCCTCCCACAGTCCAAAGATGTGCGGGTTAGGTTGATTTGGCTTTGATAAATTGACCCTTAGTGTTAGGGGATTAAATACGTGGGGTTACGGGGATAGGGTGGGATATGTGTCGGTGCAGGCTCGATGGGCCAAAATGGCCTCTATCTGCACTGTAGATTCTGTGATACTGTGAAGAGCAGGAGAGATCTCCTTGGTGTCCTGGGCCAATATTTATCCCTCAACCAACATCACTAAAACAGATCATTTGCTCATTAGCTTACTGCTGTTTGTGGGAGCTTGCTGTGCGCAAATTGGTTTCCTACATTGCAACAATGACTACACCTCAAAAAGTACTTCATTGGCTGTAAAGCGCTTTGGGACGTCCTGAGGTTGTGAAAGGCGCTATAGAAATGCAAGTCTTTCTTTCTCTAACATCTCATCTGAACGACAGTACCTCCAACAGAGCAGCACTCCCTCAGTACTGCACCTGTTCCAATGGCACCGGGGGAACCTTTAACATCCACCTGAACCACAGTGTCAGCCGTGGCTCAGTGGGTAGCACACTCGCCTTTCTGGATTCAAGTCCCACTCCAGAGACTGGAGCACATCAAATCCAGGCTGACACTCCAGTGCAGTACTGAGGGAGTGCTGCACTGTCAGAGGTACCGTCTTTCGGATGAGACATTAAACCGAGACCCCGTCTGCTCTCTCAGGTGGACGTAAAAGATCCCACGGCACTATTTCGAAGAGCAGGGGATTTCTCCCCGGTGTCCTGGCCAATATTTATCCCTCAACCAACATCACTAAAAAAAAAGATTATCTGGTCATTATCACATTGCTGTTTGTGGGAGCTTGCTGTGCACAAATTAGCTGCCACGTTTCCCACATTACAACAGTGACTACACTTCAAAAGTACTTCATGGGCCGTAAAGCGCTTTGAGACGTCTGGTGGTCGTGAAAGGCGCTATATAAATGCAAGTCTTTCTTTTAGACCGTCAGCCTAGATTATATGCTGTGGAGTACGGCTTTGAACCCACAACCTTCTGACTCAGAAATGAGAGTGCTACCAGCTGAGCCAAGGCTGACACCTAAGTATAATTAAAAGTAACCCATTGGTTGTGAGGGCCTTTGGGATATCCTGAGGCTGTGGTAAAACGCTATATAAAAATGTGTGTTCATTCTTTTCCCCTCACGGGGTACTCCATGTACGCACTGAGCCATCAGCTGCCTGGGCCCTAAGCTCTGGAATTCCCTCCCTAAACCTCTTCATCTCTCTCTTCCCCATTTGGAGCGGTTGAGGCGACAAGCATAGATGTATTTAAGGGGAAACCAGATGAGTACCTAAGGGAGAAAGGAATAGGATACGCTGTTAGGGTGCGATGAAGTACATAAGAGCATAAGAAATAGGAGCTGGAGTAGACCATTCGGCCCCTCGAGCCTGCTCCGCCATTGAATAAGACCTTGGCTGATCTTCTATCTCAACTTCACCTTCCCGCACTATCCCCCGATCCCTTGAGTCCCTTAGTATCCAAAAATCTATCGATCTCCGCCTTGAATATACTCAACGACAGCATCCACAGCCCTCTGGGGTAGAGAATTCCAAAGATTCACCACCCTCTGAGTGAAACAATTTCTCCTCATCTCAGTCCTAAATGGCCGCCCCCTTATTCTGAGACGGAGACCTCTTATTCTAGACTCCCCAGCCAGGGGAAACAGCCTCCCAGCATCTACCCTGTCGAGCCCCTTAAGAATTTTACATGTTTCAATGAGATCACCTCTCATTCTTCTAAACTCTAGGGTATATAGGCCTAGTCTACTCAATCTCTCCTCATAGGACAATACCCCCATCCCAGGAATCAGTCTAGTGAACCTTTGTTGCACTCCCTCTATGGCAAGTATATACTTCCTTAGGTAAATAGGGTGGGAGGAGGCTCACGTGGAATATAAACACCAGCATGGACCAGTTGGGCTGAATGGCCTGTTTCTATGCTGTAGAAATATAAGTTGTTCCTTAAAACCTACCTCTGAACAAGCCTTTGGTCACCTGTGCTGATATCTCCTTATGTGGCTGGGTGTCAAATTTTATTTTATAATCACTCCTGTGAAGCGCGTTGGGATTGTTTTTTGCTACTGTTATAAGGGGGGGTGGGCTTTATAAATGCAAGGTGTTGTAATGTTGTAATGTAAAAGAACCCATGGCACTATTTCGAAGAAGAGCGGGGAGTTCTCCCCGGTGTCCTGGGGCCAATATTTATCCCTCAACCAACATCACTAAAAAACATTATCTGGTCATTATCACATTGCTGTTTATGGAGTTTGCTGTGTGTAAATTGGCTGTCGCATTTCCCACATTACAACAGTGACTACACTTCAAAAAGTACTTCATTGGCTGTAAAGTGCTTTGGGACGTCCGGCGGTCGTGAAAGGCGCTATAGATATGGAAGTCTTTCTTTGTCACTCCAAGTGATTGACACATGACAAAAGTCAAGGTTGGCTATTGTGCAGCACCTGAGGCGCGTGCACGCGTGTTATTGGAAGGTGAGGGGCGTGCAAATGTGTTATTGGAAGGTGCATGCATGCCCACTGTCTGGGATGCAGGGAGCACGCACGCCCATTGTCTGGGATGCAGGGAGTGCGCACGCCCACTGTCTGGGATGCAGGGAGCGCGCGCGCTCATTGTCTGGGATGCAGGGAGCGCGCGCGCCCATTGTCTGGGATGTAGGGAGTGCGCACGCCTACTGTCTGGGATGCAGGGAGCGCGCGCGCCCATTGTCTGGGATGCAGGGAGCGCGCGCGCCCATTGTCTGGGATGCAGGGAGCGCGCGCGCCCATTGTCTGGGATGCGGGGAGCGCGCGTGCCCATTGTCTGGGGTGCGGGGAGCGTGCACGCCCATTGTCTGGGGTGAAGGGAGCGAGCACGCCCATTGTCTGGGATGCAGGGAGCATGTACGCCCATTGTCTGGGTGCGGGGAGCGAGCACGCCCATTGTCTGGGATGCAGGGAGTGGAAACGCCTATTGCCTGGGATGCAGGGAGCGCGCACGCCCATTGTCTGGGAGGCAGGGAGCGCGTACGCCTATTGTCTGGGTGCGGGGAGCACGCACATCCATTCTCTGGGACGCAGGGAGCGCGCACGCCCATTGTCTGGGGTGCAGAGAGCGCGCACGCCCATTGTCTGGGGTGCAGGGAGCGCGTACGCCTATTCTCTGAGATGGAGGGAGTGCGCACACCCATTGTCTGGGATGCAGGGAGCGCGTACGCCTATTGTCTGGGTGCGGGGAATGCGCACATCCATTCTCTGGGACGCAGGGAGCGCGCACGCCCATTGTCTGGGGTGCAGGGAGTGCGCACGCCCATTGTCTGGGACACAGGGAGCACGTACGCCCATTGTCTGGGACGCAGGGAGTGCGCATGTCCATTGTCTGGGACGCAGGGAGCACGTACGCCCATCGTCTGGGACGCAGAGAGCGCGCACGCCCATTGTCTGGGATGCAGGGAGCGCGCATGCCCATTGTCTGGGATGCAGGGAGCGCGCACGCCCATCGTCTGGGACGCAGGGAGCGCGCACGCTCATCGTCTGGGACGCAGGGAGCGCGCACGTTCATTGTGGTGCAGGGAGCGCGCACGCCCACTGTCTGGGTGCAGAGAGCGCGCACGCCCATTGTCTGGGGTGCGGAGAGCGCGCACACCCATTGGGGTGTGGGGAGCGCGCACGCCCATTGTCTGGGGTGCAGGGAGTGTGCACGCCCATTGTCTGGGGTGCAGGGCATGCGCACATTCATTGGGGTGCGGGGAGCGCGCACGCCCATTGTCTGGGGTGCGGGGAGCGCGCACGCCCATTCTCTGGGGTGCGGGGAGCGCGCATGCCCATTGTCTGGGGTGCGGGGAGCGCGCACGCCCATTGCCTGGGGTGAAGGGAGCGCGCACGCCCATTGTCTGGGGTGCGGGGAGCGCGCACGCCCATTGTCTGGGGTGCGGGGAGCGCGCACGCCCATTGTCTGGTTGCGGGGAGCGCGCACGCCCATTGTCTGTGATGCAGGGAGCGCGCACGCCCATTGTCTGGGATGCAGGGAGCGCGTATGCCTATTGTCTGGGATGGAGGGAGTGTGCATGGCCATTGTCTGGGATGGAATGAGCGCGTACGCCCGTTGTCTGGGATGGAGGGAGCGCGCACGCCCATTGTCTGGGATGGAGGGAGTGCGCGCGCCCATTGTCTGGGATGCAGGGAGCGCGTACGCCTATTGTCTGGGTGCAGGGAGCGCGCACGCCCATTGTCTGGGGTGCAGGGAGCGTGTACGCCTATTGTCTGGGTGTGGGGAGTGCGCATGCCCATTGTCTGGGTGCGGGGAGCGCGCACGCCCATTGTCTATGTGCAGGGAGCGCGCACGCCCATTGTCTGGGGTGCGGGGAGCGTGCACGCCCATTGTCTGGAGTGCGGGGAGCGCGCCCGCCCATTCTCTGGGGTGAAGGGAGCGTGCACGCCCATTGTCTGGGGTGCGGGGAGCGCGC
Source organism: Somniosus microcephalus (assembly GCF_052327205.1). Classification (NCBI taxonomy): domain Eukaryota; kingdom Metazoa; phylum Chordata; class Chondrichthyes; order Squaliformes; family Somniosidae; genus Somniosus; species Somniosus microcephalus. The sequence continues at coordinate 52,741,922 of NC_141008.1, forward strand.
ACGCCCATTGTCTGGGGTGCGGGGAGTGCGCATGCCCATTGTCTGGGCTGCGGGGAGCGCGCACGCCCATTGTCTGTGGTGCAGGGAGCGCGCATGCTCATTGTCTGGGGTGCGGGGAGCGCGCACGCCCATTGTCTGGTTGCGGGGAGCGCGCACGCCCATTGTCTGTGATGCAGGGAGCGCGCACGCCCATTGTCTGGGATGCAGGGAGCGCGTATGCCTATTGTCTGGGATGGAGGGAGTGTGCATAGCCATTGTCTGGGATGGAATGAGCGCGTACGCCCGTTGTCTGGGATGGAGGGAGCGCGCACGCCCATTGTCTGGGATGGAGGGAGTGCGCGCGCCCATTGTCTGGGATGCAGGGAGCGCGTACGCCTATTGTCTGGGTGCAGGGAGCGCGCCCGCCCATTCTCTGGGGTGCAGGGAGTGTGCACGCCCATTGTCTGGGGTGCAGGGCATGCGCACATTCATTGTCTGGGGTGCGGGGAGCGCGCACGCCCATTGTCTGGGGTGCGGGGAGCGCGCACGCCCATTCTCTGGGGTGCGGGGAGCGCGCATGCCCATTGTCTGGGGTGCGGGGAGCGCGCACGCCCATTGTCTGGGGTGCGGGGAGCGCGCACGCCCATTGTCTGGGGTGCGGGGAGCGCGCACGCCCATTGTCTGGGGTGCGGGGAGCGCGCACGCCCATTGTCTGGTTGCGGGGAGCGCGCACGCCCATTGTCTGTGATGCAGGGAGCGCGCACGCCCATTGTCTGGGATGCAGGGAGCGCGTATGCCTATTGTCTGGGATGGAGGGAGTGTGCATGGCCATTGTCTGGGATGGAATGAGCGCGTACGCCCGTTGTCTGGGATGGAGGGAGCGCGCACGCCCATTGTCTGGGATGGAGGGAGTGCGCGCGCCCATTGTCTGGGATGCAGGGAGCGCGTACGCCTATTGTCTGGGTGCAGGGAGCGCGCACGCCCATTGTCTGGGGTGCAGGGAGCGTGTACGCCTATTGTCTGGGTGTGGGGAGTGCGCATGCCCATTGTCTGGGTGCGGGGAGCGCGCACGCCCATTGTCTATGTGCAGGGAGCGCGCACGCCCATTGTCTGGGGTGCGGGGAGCGTGCACGCCCATTGTCTGGAGTGCGGGGAGCGCGCCCGCCCATTCTCTGGGGTGAAGGGAGCGTGCACGCCCATTGTCTGGGGTGCGGGGAGCGCGCACGCCCATTGTCTGGGGTGCGGGGAGTGCGCATGCCCATTGTCTGGGCTGCGGGGAGCGCGCACGCCCATTGTCTGTGGTGCAGGGAGCGCGCATGCTCATTGTCTGGGGTGTGGGGAGCACGCACGCCCATTGTCTGGGGTGCGGGGAGCACGCACGCCCATTGTCTGGGGTGCGGGGAGCGCGCCCGCCCATTGTCTGGGGTGAAGGGAGTGAGCACGCCCATTGTCTGGGGTGCGGGGAGCGTGCACGCCCATTGTCTGGGGTGCGGGGAGCGCGCCCGCCCATTGTCTGGGGTGCGGGGAGCGCGCACGCCCATTGTCTGGAGAGCAGGGAGCGTGCACGCCCATTGTCTGGGGTGCGGGGAGCGCGCACGTCCTTTGTCTGGGGTGCAGGGAGCGCGCACGCCCTCGCTCTGTGCAGGCAGACGCCGCTCTGTCCCGATCCTGTGCGGACCGTTCCGGGCTCTGGGAATGCGAAGCGATGGCAGCGTCGGCGATTGAGGAGAAAGCTTTCCGCAGGTTCCTGGAGCAACTGCTGCGGGAATTCCGGGGTCCCTTCGGCGAGGAGGACCCGCTGCCCCTCCGGCCGGTGTCCAACCACATCACCGAGGAGGAGGTGGAGGGAGAGTGCCTGGACCTCTGCCTCCAGCATCTCTGCAGATAGTTAAGTACCGACATTAGACTTGAAAATACTCCAAGTGTAAACAATAGACAGCGATTCAAGTGCACCGCCGTTGCATTAAATTGAATGCAATTGAAATTAATGCAATTAATGCAAATAAAGTGAGCCCGTTGCATGGTTTAAAGTAACTGAATCTGAGACTAACTGGAATGGACTGGAGGTGACAACATTGCAGCCTTTGGAAACCTGTCATTATCAGGGGGGAAATGGCTGAGAGCGAACTGGTGATTGCATTGAAATGATGAAATGCAATCGGAGAGAATGAAAGAGAAAAGAGCATTTGTTAGATTAACCGGTTTTTAAAAAAAAGCTGGCACTGTGCAAGTGTTAAAACAAGTCAGCCTTTTCCCTTTATGCCGTACGGAAACGGGAGTTTGACATTGAAACTCCCGGCGTAGTAACCTGTAAAGGAGACCGAGATTAGGGGCTTTATATTAGAGCCTCTCAAATATGCAAACAGTCTGAAACCGTCTGTGCAACCAAGGGGGGGGAAATGCAAAAACAAAAAGGCACGTTGCATTCTCTATTTATCGAAGCTTATCTTAAGCATTAAATCGGAAAGGATCAGGAGGACTGACACGGGGGAAATGACCGATTAATCTGCTCTTAGCTTTAAAACACGAAGTCCCTGACGTTATTTATTAATTTATATATAATTGTCTGCAAAGCAACGATTTAACAAGGGGCGAAAAAGTTACGGGTCACTATTAAAGTTAGTTTGCAGAAATGTGATTTATGTTTGTTGAAAAAGGCGCCTGTGTTTCCTCTTTATGTAAACACAGGTATACAAGGACAGTAAATGTCGCTGCTGGCCATCCGCTCGGCACCGGGTTAATTCACGCTTTGGGTTGCAAACGTTGCAAAAGATTGTTGGAATTATTTTATGAAAGCAGGAGGGGGGGGGGGGGGAATGTCTGATTGACCTTGTTCTATTATTTTTTTAATTGCATTGGGAGGTTTTGTGCTGCTTTATTTTTTTGCTTTTCATTCGAGTTTACAATGTGTCAGATCATACTTGGATTTGGGTCCCCCCCTCATACTGGCTGAAGTTTGGTCGTGGCATTTAGTGGGGGGAGGGGGGGAAAGTCCTTTGTGTGATAATTCTGCTTCGTGCCTTATTATGATTTGCAAGCCCCGTGTATTTGTCAAAATATCACCGTTTGATTGCAAAAAAAAAATCAGAATGCATTGGGTTGTAGCCCTCCAGTGCTGGGGAGAAGCGCTCCCAGTACCTGTCCCGGGGGATCTCTTCCCCTCCCAATGAAGCTATTTCTAGAGGTTGAAGGTATTTCTGGTGCTCTGGGAAGCTGACAGGCGCGCCCCCGGGCTCTCGCTGCGCGCCCCCGAGCCACCCACAGCGCGCCCCCGAGCCACCCACAGCGCGCCCCCGGCCCCCTTCCAAGTCATTCATTCTCAGCCCTGTCAGTCAGGAGACTGATAGGTTCATTTATTTATTTTAAAAAATTGAACTACATTTTATTGCTTGCTGCTTTTTTAAATGCAAATTCAGTAACTATTTTTGCATTTCATTTATATCAACAATTGTTTTTTTTTAAAAAGGCATTTTCAGTCTGTGCCTCTTACAAAAAATTGAATGAGGCAACTTTTAATTAAGGTCCAAATCCCCACTTTGCCCTGTTACCTAGTTTTAATTCAAATTCAATTGATTTTTCGTGAAGCACAAAAAACTTTGAATTGTCGGGCGTAGAATTTATTTGGACGGTGAGGAGGAGACTTCGTTGCATCTTAATAACCCAGAGTGGGGGAGCGGTGCGGCAGTTTATTTGGTGATTAGTGTAACAGAACCAGTGGATAGTTACAGCTCTGGAGTTTGGGGCACCTGTGTGTTGGTCCCAGTCTAGACTGATATTTATTCCTGGGTGCTCGCCCCCCAATTTCTATCTCGACGAACCCTTTCTCCCTCCACTCCAAACATACCTCCCAGCAGAGTGGCTGGTAGCGTACTGTGTGTGTCGTACATAAGGTAAATCGTATCACTGTGTATTAAAAAGGCAGTGGCTCGAATCCTGGGAGTGTCAGCCTTGGCTCCCTGGTAGCTCTTTTGCCCCTGGGAGTCGGAAGAGATGTGGGTTCAAGCCCCATAACCAAGGTATTGCACTGACAGTAGCCGTGGCGATCTCTCGAATCCTGGGATGTCCTATTTTCCCACTTGAGTACAATAGGATGGTAATTTGAGAACGGTGTCCTCAGGGTATCTCGGTGAGTGGCATGTTGTGAGGAGCCTGTTTTACATAATTCAGGTATTAAGACATCAGTAGGTCACACTTAGTCGATCAAAGTGCTGTCGGGGAAGGACACCCAGTTTATCCTGCAGCAAAAATCCAGTGGGCTGCTCAGTATTGGTAATGCTCAACTGAAGTCCGTCCGATTCTTACTTACTGTGTCCTGGTGCAGCACTGCACTGTTTCACACTGAGCACAGCTCTGGTCTCCATATTACGGAAAGGATAGAGAGGCACTGGAGAAGGTGCAAGAAAGATTTACACGGATGATACCAGAACTGGAAGGTTATACCCATCAGGACAGGCTGAACAGGCTGGTGCTCTTTTTTGCAGAAAAGAGAAGGCCGAGGGGTGACCTGATGGAGGTCTTTAAAATTATGAAGGGGTTCGATAGGGTAGATGTAGAGAAGATGTTTCCACTTGTGGGGGAGACCAGGACTAGAGGCCATAAACACAAGATAGTCACTAATAAATCCAATCGGGAATTCAGGAGAAACTTCTTTACCCAGAGAGTGGTGAGAATGTGGAACTCGCTACCACAGGGAGTGGTTGAGGTGAATCTGTGGAATTCTCTGCCCCAGATCATTAAATACGTTTAAGGTGGAGATAGACAGATTTTTTACAAGATAAGGGAGTGAAGGGTTATGGGGAGCGGGCTGGGAAGTGGCTTTGAGCCCTAGATCAGCCATGATCTTATTGAATGGCAGAGCAGGCTCGAGGGGCCAAGTGGCCTATTCCTGCTCCTATTTCACAGAATCACAGAAACCTCACAGTGCAGATAGAGGCCATTTCGGCCCATCGAGCCTGCACCGACACATATCCCACCCGATCCCCGTAACCCCTACACCAACACATATCCCACCCTATCCCCGTAACCCCACATATTTAATCCCCCTAACACTAAGGGTCAATTTATCATAGCCAATCAACCTAACCCGCCCATCTTTGGACTGTGGGAGGAAACCGGAGCACCCGGAGGAAACCCACGCAAACACGGGGAGAATGTGCAAACTCCACACAGAGTTCTTATGAATACCATAGATGCATTTAAGTGGAGGCTGGATAAACACGAGGGAGAAAGGAATAGAAGGATATGCTGATAGGGTGAGATGAAGTAAGGTGGGAGGAGGCTAGTGTGGAGCATAAACACTGGCACAGACCTGTTGGGCCGAATGGGCTGTAAATCCTATGTAATTCTATGTAACCATGTAAGTCTCCTTCAAGCACACACTTTCTTGCTCTCTCAGTCATGTGATCAGTTATTGTCAGTGTCATGACTGTGATCTTTACTTGTTGGTGTCGGATGGGACCCTGTGAATTTATTGGACGGTGATATTCTTTCAAGTGCAGCTATCAGAATGTTTCTTTGTACACCCTCATTATGAACCACCCCGCCCAATATATCTGGCAACATCCCATCCAACATCCGGCTGTGTAGTTCTCCCTCTTCCTGCTAGAGGGCAGTGTGGGCCGAGCCGGCACCACGGTCGTCCAGCAGGAGGCGGATGTCTGTGGGGAGGGACTGATCCTGCCAGTCTTCGGAAAACCCTGTCGGAGCTGAGGTGCAATGTTTCCCTGCCCTTTCCTTTGTGTACGTCGGCCGTGGCTCGGTTAGTAGCACCCTTGCCTCTGAGGTCATGGGTTCAAATCCCACTCCAGGGACTTGAGCACAAAAATCTAGGCTGGCACTCCCAGTGCGGGGCTGAGGGAGTGCCACACTGTCGGAGGTGCCGTCTTTTCAATGAGACGTTAAACCGAGGCTCCGTCTGCTCTCGGGTGGCCGTAAAAGACCCCGCGGCACTATTTCGTAGAAGAACAGGGGAGTTATCCCCGGTGTCCTGGGGCCAATATTTCTCCCTCAATCAACATCACTAAATCAGATTATCTGATTATTATCACATTGCTGTTTGTGGGATCTTGCTGTGCGCAAATTGGCTGCCGCGTTTCCTACATTACAACAGTGACTACACTTCAAAAAAAAGTACTTAATTGGCTGTAAAGCGCTTTGGGATGTCCAGAGGTCGAGAAAGGTGCTATAGAAATGCAGGTCTGTCTTTCTTTCTAGCGCACGCCCCCACCCCACTGTGCTGTCCCTCACCTAGCCACCTGGATGAGAATTTGAGTAGGTTGTAGGTTGAAATCTCTGTCAAGGCCAGAAGCTGAACGTGTTCTTTTAACGTTCTACCTGCAGAGTAGCCAGTGGCATTTTGTGCATGTCGTACATCAAGTAAATCTTAACGCTGAGTATTAAAAGGCAGTTATGCAAATCTGCCGTGACTCAGTGGTAGCACTCTCGCCTCTGATTTCAAGCCATATAATCTAGGCTGGCACTCCAGTGCAGTGCTGAGGGAGTGCAGCACTTTCAGAAGTGCCGTCTTTCAGATGAGATGTTAAATCGAGGCTCTGTCCGCTCTCTCTCTCTCTCTCGGGTGGACGTGAAAGATCCCACTGCCACTATTGGAAGACGAGCAGGGGAGTTAGCCCCGGTGTGCTGGCAGCATCACTAAAGCAGATTACCTGGTCGTTCTCTCGTTGCTGTTTGTGGGAGCTTGCTGTGCGCAAATCGGCAAATGACTACACTTCAACAAGTTGGCTGTAAAATGAGCCATGATCCCACTCCAGTCATTATTAAACGCGAGTCAGAAAGAGACTTGCATTTCTATAGCGCCTTTCACAACCTCAGGGCGTCCCGAAGCCCTTTACAGCCAATGAAGTACTTTTTGAAGTGGAGTCACTGTTGTAATGTAGGAAGTGGCAGCCAATTTGTGCACAGCAAGCTCCCACAAACAGCAATGTGCCAATGACCAGATAATCTGTTTGTGATGTTGGTTGAGGGATAAATATTGACCAGGACATCGGGGAGAATTCCCCTACTATTCTTAGAAATAGTGACATAGGATCTTTTACGTTCACCTGAGAGGGTAGATGGGGCCTCGGTTTAACGTCTCATCCGAATGGACGGCACCTCTGACAGTGCCGCCGCGCTCCCTCAGTATTGCATTGGGAGTGTCGGCCTGGATTATGTACTCAAACCCACCACCTTCAGACTCTGAGCTGGGGAGAGCGCTACCATCTAGTTTACTGCTGACACTTGTAACAAAATCATCCCCGGCTGTGGTGCCTCCAGGGTTGAATAGCTGACTGGCACTCACCCATAAGGAAGGTTCATTTGGACGAATGCCACTGGTTGAGGGAAGAATGATCGGGACACCGGGGTGGGAGTGGGGCGGGGGGACAAACTCCCCAGCCCACTTCGAAATAGTGCTGTGGGATCTTTCATGTCTAGCTGAGAGAGGGCAGACATAGCTCGCTGGAAGAGCTGAACCTCTGACAGTGCAGCACTCCCTCAGCACTGCCCCTGCATTGCACTGAGATGGCAGCCTGGAGTGGGGTTTGGACCCACAACCTTCTGGCTCACAGACGATGGTACTGTCGACTGAGCCACTGACACGGAGAGGACTGCAATTTTCAACAACAACAACAACTTGTATTTATATAGCGCCTTTAACGTAGTAAAACGTCCCAAGGCGCTGCACAGGAGTATTTTAAGACAAAAAAAATCGACACCGATCCACATAAGGATAAATTAGGGCAGGTTTTCCAGAGCAGTGCGTGCGTATCTTCCCCCAGCTGGGCTCCTGACAGTGGGTTTAACCTCCATCGCGAAACCCTTGCTGGAATTAGTAGGCCCAGCATGAGGTTTTGACCTTGCCTCCGGGTTGTTGTGACCTGCTGTCCAATGAGATGAATCCGTTTGGATTTGACCTTTTGGGTAGAGGTCGCTGAGGCCCAGCGGGAGATTATCCATCCCTGCTGCCTCACTCCAATGCAGAGGCTCTGGAGACAGTAACTTGGGGGCCGTGAGGGGAATGTGCGTGCACAGGGGCTGTTCAAGCAAACCCACGTCTTCAAAAGGAAATTGTTTGCAGTCACTCAAACAGTTAAGGGAATGCTTGGGAGGAAGCCTCGAGGAGGTCTCTACCTCACCACCACCTCTCTCGACCCCGCCACTGCACCTCATTTGTCACGTTGCTTGTCCGGCATCCAGTCCTGGATGAGTAGAGATTTCCTGCAATTAAGCGTTGGGAAGACCGAAGACACTGGCTTCGGTCCTCGCCGCAACCTCCGTTCCCCAGCCACCGCCTCCATCCCCCTTCCTGGTTACTGACTGAGGCTGAACCAGACTGTTCGCAACCTCGGCCTGCAGTTGGACCATGACCTGAGCTTCCGACCCCATATAGAAACATAGAAGCTAGGAGCAGGAGTAGGCCATTTGGCCCCTCGAGCCTGCTCCGCCATTCAATAAGATCATGGCTGATCTGATCTTGGCCTCAACTCCACTTCCCTGTCCGCTCCCCATACCCCTCGACTCCCTTATCGTTCAAAACTCTGTCTATCTCAGCCTTGAATATATTCAATGACTCAGCCTCCACAGCTCTCTGGGGTAGAGAATTCCAAAGAGTCATGACCCTCTGAGAGAAGGAATTCCTCCTCATCTCCGTTTTAAATGGGCGACCCCTTATTCTGAAACAATACCCCCTAGTTCTAGATTCCCCCACTCTCCATCACCAAGACTGCCTACTTCCACCTCCGTAATGTCACCCGTCTCCGCCCCTGCCTCAGTCCATCCTCTGCTGAAACCCTCATCCTTGCCTTTGCCACCTCCAGACTCGACTATTCCAACGCTCTCCTGGCCGGCCTCCCACGTTCCACCCTCTGTAAACTTGGGATCATCCAAAACTCCGCTGCTGATATCCTAACTCGCACCCAGTCTTGCTCGCCCTGCGCTCACTGACCTACACTGGCTCCCGGTCCAGCAACGCCTCGATTTTAATAAAATAAAATAAATTTCATCCTTGTTTTCAAATCTCTCCACGGCCCTCGCACCCTCCCGATCTCGGTAACCTCCCCCCAGCCCTGGAGCCCACCTAGATCTCTGCGCTCCGTCAATTCTGGCCTCTTCTGCATCCTCCTCTTCCTTCCTTCGCCTCACCATTGGCGGCCGTGCCGTCAGCTGCCTAGGCTCTAAGCTCTTTCATTTCCTGCCTTTTTTTCTCAGTTCTGAAGAAGGGTTTCGACCTGAAACGTTGACTCTATTTCTCTCTCCACGGATGTTGCCTGGCCTGCTGAGTTTTTCCAGCGTTTTCTGTTGTTATTTCTAAGCTCTGGAATTCCCTCCCTAAGTCTCTCTGCTTCTCCACCTCTCTCTCTCGCTCCTCCTTTTAAGACCCTCCTTAAATCCGACCTCTTTGACCAAGCTTTTCGTCACACCCCTCATACCTCTGTATGTGGCTCGGTGTCAAATTTTGGCTGATTACAATCGCTCCTGTGAAGCGCCTTGGGACATTTTCCTACGTTTAAGGTGCTGTATAAATGCAAGTGGTTAATTATGGTGCAAGGCTAAATGTGGCTCTAATTTGCACAGACAGGAAGCTGGGGAGGGTGTGTATCGTCACAGGGATGCAAACCTCAGGGACTCGACTCAGGACAGACTGCGAGAGGATTTCACAGGTGCTGGTGACTGGATCCAAATTCATTGGGAGCTCTTTCCGAACTGTGGCAATTAATGGAATGCCTGCAAATTGGGTCGCGAACCTGCGACTGTCGCCAACGTGATCCCGAAAGGGGTTTCCATTCATAGACTTACCTCACACATTGAAAGACTATCTGGGCCAATAACCTACATGCTCCCCACCCTCGGAGGAAACGTTGTTAGCGTGAAATCGAAATACCTCGGTTTGTTTTTCACTAGGCCTCGGGCCTAGATTTGCCCCACCCGGTCAAACAGCCTCTTGGAATCATAGAACGGTACAGCACAGAAGGAGGCCATTCGGCCCATCGAGTCTGCGCCGGCTCTTTCGAAGAGCAATCCAGTCAGTCCCACTCCACCCGCTCTTTCGCCGCATCCCTGCAATTTTTTTCTGGTTCAAGTATTTATCCAATTCCCTTTGAAGGCGACTATTGAATCTGTATCCACCACCATATCAGGCAGTGCTTTCCAAACCCTAACCACTCATTTCGTAAAATAGTTTTTCCTCATGTCGCCTCTGGTTCTTTTGCCAATCACCTTCAATCTGTGCCCTCTGGTTATCGGCCCTTCAATCTGTGCCCGCTGGTTATCGACCCTTCAATCTGTGCCCGCTGGTTATCGACCCTTCAATCTGTGCCCGCTGGTTATCAACCCTTCTGCCCCTGGGAACAGCTCTTTATTTACTCCATCCAAACCCTTCATGATTTTAAATACCTCTATCGAATCTTTTCCCAGTCTCCCATGAATTAATGAACAAAAGTGTTCAAAAGAAAATGAGGAAAAACAAGCAATTTTTTTGGAATGCTCCTGTGATTTTTCTCCCGGGAGTTGCTGGCAGCGGTGAGTGCCCTGGAGATTCACCTCTCATTCCTGGAGACTCCAGGGCAGTCCAGGAGGGTTGGCGAGCCCCGACTCGAGCCTCTGTCGCATTTTCAAAGACAAAACGCTGCTGGAATGTAGATGTGGTTTGCTGTGCAACTGATCTTCAGCTGGCCCACGGTCACAGGGGCTTCCTGAGTGTAATTGTTTGTGGAGCTAGGGTTGGTGTCGGCCGTGGCTCAGTGGGCAGCACCCTTGCCTCTGAGTCACAAGGTCGTGGGTTCGAGCCCCACTCCAGAGACTCGAGCACAAAAACTCAGGCTGATACTCCCAGTGCCGTGCTGAGGAAGCGCTGCACTGTCGGAGGTGCCGTCTTTCGGATGAGACGTTAAACTGAGGCCCCGTCTGCGCTCTCAGGTGGATGTAAAAGATCCCACGGCCACTATTTTGAAGAAGAGCAGGGGAGTTCTCCCCGGTGTCCTGGGGCCAATATTTATCCCTGAACCAACATCACTAAAACATTACAGGAGACTTTGGTTTATCCGGAGCTTGTATGTCCGGAAACCTCGATCTACCGGCAGAAATCAGGAGCCGTTTTGTTAGGTTTTTTTTCTTCTCGTTGCTTTTTTTTCCAACAGTCAGGCTCTGGAAAGTCTCTCTGAAACTGTTGCTAAGCTACAGAGATGCTTCCAAGGTACCGGCCGACTGTTTAGAAGCTGTTGCTAAGCAATAGTGTTTGTTGTCAGATACGGAGATGAAAACCTCCGTATGCTTCAACATTAACGCTGGTATGTCCGGCAGTTTTGATAGATCGGCAACAGCTCGGTCCCGTTGGTGCCGGATATAACAAAGTTTCCTGTATCTGGTCATTATCACATTGCTGTTTGTGGGAGCTTGCTGTGCACAAATTGGCTGCTGCTGCGTTTCCTACATTACGACAGTGACTCCACTTCAAAAAAAAGTACTTCATTGGCTGTGAAGCGCTTTGAGACGTCCGGTGGTCCTGAAAGGCGTTATATAAACGCAAAGTCGGTCTTTTCTTTAACTAAACATCACAAAGTCTCTTAACGTGTTTGTTTTCCATTTGAGAAGCCGCAATAAAAAGATGAATGTTTATAAAGGAGGCCCGCCGTGCAGGACACTTATCCAGGGTGGCCAACCCCTCCAGGACAACCGGTGGGAGCAAAACCTGGGAGAAAGATCATAGTGGCAGTTAAAAAAAAAAAGAGTGTTTATTTTCATTTTCTTTGAACACATTTGCTTATTTGTTATAAAAATATTGGAGTGCCAAAAAAGATTGGTCAGTTAAGATTCATCCAGTGGATTAACGAAGACTCCATTAGCCTTCCAGTTGGTTTAGGAAGAAAAAAAAGAAAGACTTGCATTTATACAGCGCCTTTCACGACCTCAGGACGTCCCAAAGCGCTTTACAGCCAATGAAGTACCTTATGAAGTGTAGTCACTGTTGTAATGTAGGAAACACGGCAGCCAATTTGTGCACAGCAAGCTCCCACAAACAGCAATGTGATAATGGCCAGATACTCTGTTTTACTGATGTTGGTTGAGGAATAAATATTGGCCCCAGGACACCGGGGAGAACTCCCCCTGCTCTTCTTCAAAATAGTTGCCATGGGAAATTTTGCGTCCACCTGAGAGAGCAGACGGGGCCTCGGTTTAACGTGTCATCCGAAAGACGGCACCTCCGACAGTGCAGCACTCCCTCAGTACTTCACTGCAGTGTCATCCTGCATTTTTGTGCTCACATCTCTGGAGTGGGACTTGAACCCATGACCTTCTGGCTCCGAGGCGAGGGTGCTGCCCGCTGAGCCACATGAGGCGCAGATGTAGAGTCGAGCCTGTTCTTCATTCGCCCCAAAGGCAGTGCGTCTTGGCGGGCTGTTTGACCGCAAGGGTGCGTCGTCACTGAGCCCAATCCTGTCCAAAATGAACATCAACACCTTCCACCAGGGATCACTGGGTAGCAATCGGGAGCAGGCACACTTCCCTAGCCCAGAGGATGTTGAGGCCAACTTTAGCAACCCAAGGGCTGCCTTGGCTGGGATTGGCTCTCCCAGCACAAGCCAATGCTAAAAGCCAGGCGGAGTCTTTGAAGAGCCGCAGCAAACTGTCCAATTCTGAACCGCCACATTTTTCAGGAAGGATATCAAAGGTCTTGGAGAAGGTGCAGAGCAGATTTACTAGAATGGCACCAGGGGATGAGGGACTTCAGTTACGTGGAGAGACTAGAGAAGCTGGGGTTGTTCTCCTTAGAGCAGAGAAGGTTAAAAGGAGATTTATTCGAGGTGCTTAAAATGATGAGGGGTTTTGATAGAGTAGAGAAGGAGAAACTGTTTCCACTGGCAGGAGGGTCGGTAACCAGGGGACACAGATTTAAGGTAATTGGTAAAAGAAGCAGAGGGGAGAAGAGAAATTTTTTTCCCGCAGCACGTTATGTTGATCTGGAATGCACTTCCTAAAAGAGCGGTGGAACCACATTCATTATAGCTTCCAAAAGGGAATTGATAAATGCTTGAAAAGGAAAGATTTTGCCGGGCTATGGGGAAAGAGCGGGAGGGAGTGGGGCTAATTGGAGAGCTCTTTCTAAGAGCCGGCACAGGCTCCTTCTCTGCTATAAGGCAGGGATGAACCGAGAGCAAGAGGCGTGTGAGAGAGATTGACTGACACAGAGCCAAGGCACCAGAACTAGAGGTGGAGCGAGTCCGCTGGAAAGGGAAAGGAGCCAGAGACAGCTTAGTGTCAGGAAGTGTGAAAAGGGGAAGCATTCGCAAAGAACAGATGGTGATATAGTCACAAGAGAACAAAAGCCAGCCGGGGCAAATGGAAAAGCAACACAGCGAGAGAAGATGAGGAACAGCTTCTCTGACAGCCAATCCCATGGTACAGCTTTGAAGATCAGGCCAACATTCCTCTCACGACCAGCAGCACCCAAAAAACTGATTAACTGCTCGTTCACGCTCGTAGTTTGATGGGAGCTCGCCGTGTCCAAGGTGGCTGCTGTGTTCGCCCGCATAACAACAGTCACTGCACTTGACCCATTTACCACACTGGAAGCGTTGGGAGATGTTTCCGAGGGAGGTGGACTGAAGCCATCCTTGCACTCTCGGCCGCGGTTCCCTCAGTTCGCCATGAACCTGATGGACACCAGGTAACATGGACACCGGGTAACATCAGACGGGCGGACAGTGACCATCAGACGGGCAGACAGTGACCGTCAGTACCGCGGATGAGAGGTTAACCCGAGGCCCCGTCTGCTTACGGTGGACGTAAAAGATCCTGCGGCACTATTTGGAAGAAGAGCAGGGACGTTCTCCCCCGGTGTCCTGACCAATATTTATCCCTCAACCAACATCACTAAAAAAAAAGAGATGATCTGGTCCTTAGCACATTGCTGCTGCTGTATTTCCTACGTTACAGCAGTGACTACACTTCAAAAATACTTCATTGGCTGTAAAGCGCTTTGAGTTGTCCCTACATCTTGAGGTGCCGCCTTTTGGATGAGACATTAAACCAAGGTCCTGTTTGCCTGGGAGTGTGTTAATATTTGCAGGAGATTCCTGGTTACCGAGTGGGAGCCGATTGCCGGCAGTTACTGAGTGGGAGCTCTGTGTGAGGCGTGTGTTATTTCCCGAGTCCCTCAGTCATTGTCTGTTGGCCGGACTCTGATCAGATTTGCATTTTTCATTTTATTTCCATGCATCAGATTTTGCATCTGTGTCTGTTCCTAAGCGACAGACACAAACAGGAGGTTGTAATTTGCCTAAAAGAGCCTCACTCCACCTGAAGTGAGAGATACAATGGCAGGAGTAGTTGAGGCAAATAGCATAGTTGCATTGAAGGGGAAGCGAGATAAACAGGTGAGGGAGAAAGGATATGCTGATAGGGGTCGGAGTGAAGCATAAACACCAGCATTTGTTTTTTTACTCATTCACGGGATGTGGGCATCGCTGGCAAGGCCAGCAATTATTGCCCTTGAGAAGGTGGTGGTGAGCCGCCTTCTTGAACCGCTGCAGTCCGTGTGGTGAAGGTGCTCCCACAGTGCTGTTAGGGAGGGTGTCACTTTGTTGTAGCGGTTTGGTACAACTGAGTGGCTTGCTAGGCCATTTCAGAGGGCAGTTAAGAGTTAACCACATTTTGCTGTGGGTCTGGAGTCACATATCGGCCAGACCGGGTAAGGACGGCAGATTTCCTTCCCTAAAGACATTATCATAGAATCATAGAATGGTTACAGCACAGAAGAAGGCCATTCAGCCCATCGCGCCCGTGCCGGCTCTCTGCAAGAGCACTTCAGCTAGTCCCACTCCCCCGCCCTTTCCCCGTAGCCCTGCAAATGTTTTTCTTTCAGGTACTTATCCAGTTCCCTTTTGAAAGCCGTGATCGAGTCTGCCTCCACCACCCTTTCAGGCAGTACATTCCAGATCCTCACCACTCGCTGTGTAAAAAAGTTTTTTTTTACGTCGCCTTTGGTTCTTTTGCCAATCACCTTAAATCTGTGTCCTCTGGTTCTCGACCCTTCCGCCAATGGGAACAGTTTCTCTCTATCTACTCTGTCCAGACCCCTCATGATTTTGAACACCTCTATCAAATCTCCTCTCAGTCTTCTCTGCTCTAAGGAGAACAACCCCAGCTTCTCTAGCCTATCCACGTAGCTGAAGTCCCTCATCCCTGGAATCATTCTCGTAAATCTTTTCTGCACCCTCTCAAAGGCCTTCACATCCTTCCTAAAGCGTGGTGCCCAGAATTGGACACTACTCCAGTTGAGGCCGAACCAGTGTTTTATACAGGTTCATCATAATGTCCACGCTTTTGTACTCTTAGGCCTAGAAATTCGGTTGGCTTTGCGCCCAGTTTTCGCCCAAAGAGGGCTTTTGCGCCACTTGCTAAACTTCCCCCGATATTCAGCGGTGCGGTAATGGCGGCGTTAGCCAGTAGCGCTGCGCCGCCACCGATGACGTCATCGGTGTGCGCAGTGCCCCGCTACCGCCCCGCTACCGGCCCGACCGCCATATTGAGTTGCGGCCACCTCTTCCGCGGCGGCCGCAAACAGCGACCAGAAAACGGGGCCTACCTGATGCGGTAGTGGGGCGAGTTAAGGCGGATGTGCGGCCGGCCGCTTTTTCGGCGGCCGCCTGCCCGCACCTCCTTCCCCGGCCTCCTCCACCCCCCGAGAGGGAGGAAGGCCTGCAGTACCGCAGCCTGCCGCTCCGCAGCGGGTGGCGCTGCGGCACTTAGCGCGCTGATATTCAGTTTCAGCGCCCCAAGCGGGGGCGCCGAAACCCTTGATTTGTGTCCGGCTTCGACTTGGGGCACTGAAACTGAATTTCCGGCGGGCGCAAGTGGCTCCGCGCGCAGCGGTAATTTCTGGGCGCAAGCGAGCTGGCTGCCCCAAAGTCAATTTCTAGCCATATCTCTATTCATGAAGCCCAGGATCCTGTAAGCTTTTTTAACTGCTTTCTCAACCTGCCCTGCCACCTTCAACAATTTGTGCACACATATCCCCAGATCTCTTTGTTCGTGCACCCCCTTTAGAATTGTACACTTTAGTTTATATTTCCTCTCCTCATTCTTTCTACCAAAATGTATCACTTCACACTTTTCGGTGTTAAATTTCATCAGCCACTGTCCACCCATTCCACCAGCCTGTCTATGTCTTCTTGAAGACTATCACTATTATCCTCACTGTTCACTATACTTCCAAGTTTTGTGTCATCTGCAAATTTTGAAACTGTGCCCTGTACACCCACATCCAAGTTATTAATATATATCAAAAAAAGCAGTGGTCCTTGTACCGACCCTTGGGGAACACCACAGTATACCTTCCTCCTGTCAGAAAAACAACCGTTCACCAGTACTCTCTGTTTCCTGTCACTTAGCCAATTCCGCATCTATGCTGCCACTGTCCCTTTTATTCCATGGGCTTCAACTCTTCAAGCCTGTTATGTGGCACTTTGTCGAACACCTTTTGGAAATCCATGTACACCACGTCAACCGCATTGCCCTCATCAACCCTCTGTTATCTCATCAAAAAACTCAGTCAAGTTGGTTAAACACAATTTGTCTTTAACAAATTCGTGCTGGCTTTCCTTAATGAATCAACACTTGTCCAAGAGACTGTGAACTTTGTCCCTGATTATTGTTTCTAAAAGCTTCTCCACTACCGAGGTTAAACTGCCTGGCCTATAGTTGCTAGGTTTAATCTTTGCACCCTTTTTGAACAAGGGTGTAACATTTGCAATTCTCCAGTCCTCTGGCACCACCCCCGTTTCTAAGGAGGATTGGAAGATTATGGCCAGTACCTCCGCGATTTCTTCCTTCACCATCCTAGGATGCATCCCATCCGGTCCTGGTGACTTACCTACTTTAAACTAGCCTTTCTAGTACCTCGTCTTTAACAATTCTTATCCCATCCAGTGTCTCCACTACCACCTCCTTTACTGTGTCTGTGGCAGTATCTTCTTACTTGGTGAAGACAAATTCAAAATATTCATTTAATCCCGCAGCCTCCATGTGTAGGTCTCCTTTTTGGTCCGGCCCCACCCATTTACTATTTATATGCCTGTAGTGAACAAGATGGGTTTTTACGATAATCCGATACTTACATGGTCATCGTTACTGATACAAGCAATTCCAGATTTATTTAATTAACTGAATTTAAATTCCCCAGCGGCCATGGTGGGATTTGAACTCATGTCTCCAGATCATTAGTCCGGGCCTCTGGAATACTAGTCCAGTAACATAACCACTATGCTACTGTACCCTCATGGACCAGTTATGCTGAATGGATGTTTCTGTGCTTTAAATTCTATGTAATTCTTCAGCATCCTAACCTGTCGTGTTTTTAAAAAAAAACACAATTTTTCCCGCTCGAAATGTCCAACATTTAATCTTAAATCTATGCGAAGAAGAGCAGGGGAATTATCCCCGGTGTCCTGGGTCAATATTTATCCCTCAACCAACATAACAAAAACAGATTATCTGGTCAGAAATGGGAGAATTTATAATGGGGAACAAGGAAATGGCAAAGCAATTAAACAAATACTTTGGTTCTGTCTTCACAGAAGAGGACACAAATAACTTCCCAGAAATGCTAGGGAACCAAGGGTCTAGTGAGAAGGAGTAATTAAAGGAAATTAGTATTAGTACAAAAATAGTGTTGGAGAAATTAATGGGACTGAAAGCCGATAAATCCCCAGGGTCTGATAATCTGCATTCCAGAGTACTAAAAGAGGTAGCCATGGAAATAGTGGATGCATTGGTTGTCATCTTCCAAAATTCTATAGATTATGGAACAGTTCCTGCAGATTGGAGGGTGGCAAATGTAACCCCACTATTTAAAAAAGGAGGGAGAGAGAAAACAGGGAACTACAGACGGTTAACCTAACATCAGTAGTAGGGAAAATACTAGAGTATTATAAAGGATGTGATAACAGGACACTTATAAAATATCAATGGGATTAGACAAAGTCAACATGGATTTATGAAAGAGAAGTCGTGTTTGACAAATCTACTGGAGTTTTTTGAGGATGTAACTGGTAGAATAGATAAGGGAGAACCAGTGGATGTGGTGTATTTGGATTTTCAGAATGCCTTTGATAAAGTCCCACTTAAGAGGTTAGTGTGCAAAATAAAAGCACGTGGGATTGGGGGTAATAGATTGAAAATTGGTTAACAGCGAGTAGGAATAAATCGGTCTTTTTCGTGGTGGCAAGCGGTAACTAGTGGGGTACCACAGGGATCAGTGCTTGGGCCCCAGCTATTCACAATATATATCAATGATTTGGATGAGGGAACCAAATGTAATATTTCCAAGTTTGCTGACGACACGAAACTAGGTGGGATTGTGAGTTGTGAGGAGGATGCAAAGAGGCTTCAAGGCAATTTAGACAAGTTGAGCTAGTGGGCAAATACATGGCAGATGCAGAATAACGTGGATAAATGTGAAGTTATCCACTTCGGTAGGAAAAACAGAAAGGCAGAGTTTTATTTAAATGGTGATAGATTGGGAAATGTTGATGTACAGAGGGACCTGGGTGTCCTTGTACACCAGTCACTGAAAGCAAACATGCAGGTGCAGCAAGCAGTTAGGAAGGCAAATGGTATGTTGGCCTTCATTGCAAGAGGATTTGAGTACAGGAGCAAGGATGTCTTACTACAGTTATAGAGGGCCTTGGTGAGACCACACCTGGAGTACTGTGTGCAGTTTTGGTCTCCTTACCTAAGAAAGGATATACTTGCCATAGAGGGAGTGCAGCAGAGATTCACCAGACTGATTCCTAGGATGGCAGGACTGTCGTATGAGGAGAGATTGGGTCGACTAGGCCTGCATTCACTAGAGTTTAGAAGAATGAGAGGGAATCTCATTGAAACGTATAAAATTCTGACAGGGCTAGACCGACTGGATGCAGGGAGGGTCTAGAAAGAGGGGTCACAGTCTCAGGATACGAGGTAGGACATTTAGGACTGAGATGAGGAGAAATGTCTTCACTCAGAGGGTGGTGAACCTGTGGAATTCTCTACCACAGAAGGCTGTGGAGGCCAAGTCACTGAATATATTTAAGAAGGAGATAGATAGATTTCTAGACACAAAAGGTATCAAAGGGTATGGGGAGAGAGCGGGAATATGATATTGAGATAGAGGATCAGCCGTGATCATATTGAATGGCGGAGCAGGCTCGAAGGGCCGAATGGCCTACTCCTGCTCCTATTTTTCTATGTTTCTATTATCACATTGCTGTTTGTGGGAGCTTGCTGTGCGCAAATTGGCTGCCGCGTTTTCCACATTACAACAGTGACTACACTTCAGAAATACTTAATTGGCTGTAAAGCGCTTTGAGTCGTCCCTACATCGTGAGGTGCTGCCTTTTGGCCGAGGCTCCCTGTGTAAAGTGGCCAGAACTGGCCACTCCTGTTCCCTGCATTAAAGGTGTCAGCCGGGGCTCAGTGGGCAGCGCTCTTGCTTCTGAGTTAGAAGGTCGTGGGTTCGAGCCCCGCTCCAGAGACTTGAGCACAAAAATCTAGGCTGACACTCCCAGTGCAGTACTGAAGGAGTGCCGCACTATCGGAGGTGCTGTCTTTCAATGAAGCGTTAAACCGAGGCCCCGTCTGCCCTCTTGGGTGGATGTAAAAGATCTCACGGCCACTATTTGAAGAAGAGCAGGAGCGTTCTCCTCAGTGTCCCGGCCAAAATTTATCCCTCAACCAACATCACAAGAAATAGATTATCTTGTCTTTATCTCATGGCTGTTTGTGGGATCTTGCTGTGTGTAAATTAGCTGCTACGTCTCTTACTTTAAAAAAAAATGTAGTCACTGTTGTAAAGTACTTCATTGGCTGTAAAGCGCTTTGGGGCGCCCTGAGGTTGTGAAAGGCGCCATATAAATGCAAGAATTTCTTTATCTCCCAATCATTGTTTAAATTACAGATCAATGCTGCCACCTGCTGTCTGAAAGTGGGAAAGGCTTCACTGGGGGACTTTCCAGGTGTAAGACTAGAGTCAAGATTTGGGGGCAATTGTAACCTAACCAGCCCATCGGGAAACTGATGGGATCGAGTGTAACGCTGGTTTAGAGTAACATAGTGCGGGATGTGAAATCAGCGTCCCAACCCATCCTGCTGTTTCCGCCAGGTTAAAATTACCCCAGTTGTTTCTGGTGAAATGGCTGGTCTCTTTCTCGATTCTCTCTCTCTCTCACACACACACACACACACACACGCTCAACCTTGTACGGCCCACACGATACAGTAACACACTGTGGCAGGCCTCTTTGTGAGTAATTTAGCAAGCAGAGGTCCTGTCTTCTCAGCCCATGTGCTACTGGTTCCAGATAACATCAGCCAGAGGTCAGATTGTTACGCCTTGCCTCCCTCATGTATTGGAAACCCAGTTGTTTCTGAGCAAGGTCCTCATTGACTCCAGCCCTTTCTTTACACAGCCAACGAGCAAGAAAACTGAGCAAGGCTGCCCAGGGGTAATCGAGTGCCTTCCCAAGCCTGGAGGTAGAACTCATTCCAGTAACATAACCACCATGCGACCATTCCCGACTGTGTGTGTCTCTGTGTGTCTGTCTCTGTGTGTGTGTGTCTGTCTCTGTGTGTGTGGTGTGTCCGTCTGTGTGTGTGTGTGTGTGTGTGTGTGTGTGTGTGTGTGTGTGTGTTTCTCTGTCTGTGTGCCTGACCTTTTTTTTGCTGTTAAATCCGTTTTCTTCTGCCAACTTCCCCAGGAGTTGATCGACGTGAAGAATGTCAGTGCGAGCCGATGGTATTTTTTGAATAGCAGACAGTTGCCTGGATACCTTGGCAATAGGTGAAGGCACAAACAGCCTGTAGGAATGATGCCAACCTCTGCCTCTGCCCTGTGTAACCGCGGCACGGTAACTGTGATGCCCATGACTCCAGCTGAAGACTTGTGCTGTAAATAGCCACAGCCGCCCTCTGCTCAGTTCTTGGCTTCAGTTGGCCTTTCTATCTGTTTCGAGGCTGTAACTCTTCCGACGCCAAGGCTGCTCATCAGCCCCGCACAATTACTCAAAGTCTGCATTTAATCACTGGAGGTCCCTCAATGAAAATTGCTTGGCTTCCTTTGTGACTGTGTCCCAGGATTTTTCACAAAGAAAGTTCTTTAGCAAAGCCATTTAGAGTTCCGGTGAATTGTTAAAACAGATCTTTCCTTGGGCCAAACAGATTTTTATTTTGGAGGGAGCATTTGGTACAAAGGTACATTTCTATAGCGCCTTTCACATTCTCAGGGCATCCCAAAGCGCTTTACAGTCAATGAAGTACAGTCACTGTTGTAATGTAGGAAACGTGGCAGCCAATTTGCGCACAGCAAGCTCCCACAAACAGCAATGTGATAATGACCAGATTATCTGTTTTAGTGATGTTGATTGAGGGATAAACATTGGCCAGGACACCGGGGAGAACTCCCCTGCTCTTCGAAATAGTGCCTATGGGATCTTTTACATCCACCTGAGAGAGCAGATGGGGCCTCCATTTAACGTCTCATCTGAAAGACGGCACCTCCGACAGTACAACCCTCCCGCAGCACTGCACTGGGAATGTCAGCCTGGATTTTGTGCTCAAGTCTCTGGAGTGGGGCTATGAACCCGCAGCCTCCTGACTCGGTGGTGAGAGAGTGCTGCCCACTGAGCCATGGCTGACCCGTGTAGAAGCATGGGGTAACTTTCGGGAGGCTCTGCTTCCAGCTCGGCGGGGGTGGGGGGGGGGGTGCTCGTGTGTGATCAGGCCGTTGCTGCAAGCTGCATGGCCAGAGAACGGGGCTCCTCGCCTGGAACACAGCCTCACAGAATCGCCCCTCCCAGCACCAAAGATGATCCATTGTGACCCTTGGACACGTCCACCTCAATTATCCAATCGGCTTTGATTATGAAATGAAAGGGTTACCAGTGATTGGGCTGTCGGCCAGCCAAGTTCAGTCTCCCGACCAGTAAATTCTGCAGATATAGTAGATACGGAGAAACTATTTCCTCTGGTAATCAAGAAGAAGGGGACACAATTAGAAGGATATGTTGATAGGGTTAGATGAAGTAGGTTGGGAGGAGTAAAAACAGAAAATGCTGGCGATACTCAGTAGGTCAGGCAGCCTGAGTATCTCCAGCATTTTCTGTTTTTATTTCAGATTTCCAGCATCTGCAGTATTTTCTTTTTGTATTAGGTTGGGAGGAGGCTCGTGTGGACCAGTTGGTCTGAATGGCCTGTATTCTGTGCTGTACATTCTATGTAACTCTATGTATTAATCTTAAAATTAGAGCCAGGGCGTTCATAAGCAAAATCGAGAAGCACTTTTTCACACAAAGGGTAGTAGAAATCTCTTCTTCCAAAAGGCTGTGGATGCTGGGGTGGGGGGGGGTTCAATTAGAGCTTTCAAGACTGAGATCGATAGATTATTTTTGGGCGAGAGTATATTAAGGGATACGGAAAGCAAGGTGGACAGATGGGAGTTGAGGTGCGGATCAACCGCGATCTCATTGAATGGCGGAGCAGGCTTCCTTCCTGTTCCTAAGGTTCCCAGCCCACCCGGAAAGGGCTCGGCATCTGATACGATCCGTGTCTGAACGGGCTCAAGGGAACTCAACCCGTGCCTCTCGCATCCCGCGATCCTGCAGTCACAGCTAAAGCTCCTGACTAAAGTATTAGAGGAATGTGTCAGACTATTAAGGATTAATTACAGCGACGGGTAGGGTGTTTTTCACAGAATTAGCTGCTAGCCTGTCCAAATCAGTGCAGGTGCCGTGCATTACATTTTTGTTTTTAAAAAAAAAAGTTCTGCCAGTGCTTAATGGAAAGACTCGCATTTCAATAGCGCCTTTCACGACCTCAGGACGTTTCAAAGCGCTTTACAGCCAATGAAGTATTTTTTTTTGAAGTGTAGTCACTGTTGTAATGTAGGAAACGCGGCAGCCAATTTGCACACAGCAAGATCCCACAAACAGCCACGTGATAATAACCAGATAATCTGTTGTTTTTTTTAGTGATGTTGGTTGAGGGATAAATATAGGCCAGGATAAGTGTAGAGGAAGTTTCACTCTGGGTAGGCATTGGCTCAAGGTTGCGAACAGTCTGGTTCAACCTGAGACACTGGGCTGGGGAGGAGGGGGGCTGGAATCGGTGGCGAGAGGGACAGAGTTTGTGATGGGAGCCGAAGACAATGGCCTAGAAATTCACTATGGTCCCGCCAGCTGGCTAGCGCCCAAAAGTTAGCGCTGGGCGGGAAGCCTATAGCGATCGTCAGATATTCATTGTTAGCGCCCCAATTCGGAACCGGGCGCTATACCAGGGTGTGCCCGCCTCCGCTTGGGGCGCTGACACTGAATATCAGCGCTCTTGGCGCCGCTGCGGAGCGGCAGGCTGCGGTACTGCAGGCCTCCTCCTTCTCTTAAGGGGGAGCTGCCTGCAACGGGGAGATCGCTGCTGGATAGTGCCGGCAAATGAGCCCGGCACCACGGAGAAGTGCCGGGCTCGCGGAAAGCAGCCGGCAATGCCGCGGGTGGGGGGTGGGGGGTGGAGGAGGCCGGGGAAGGAGGTGCGGGCAGGCGGCCGCCGAAAAAGCGGCCGGCCGCACCTTCCGCTTTAAAGCGCCCCACTAAGGCAGCAGGACGGCCCCGTTTTCTGGTCGCTGTTTGCGGCCGCTTCGGAGGAGGCGGCCGCAACTAAATATGGGGATCGGGCCGGTTTCAGGGCACTGCGCACACCGATGACGTCATCGGTGCCGGCGCAGCGCTAACGGCTACCGCCGCCGATGCTGCTGCGCTGAATATCTGCGCAAACTCATTTCTGGCGCAAAATCACTCTTTAGGCGTTAACTGGGCGCAAAGCTGGCAGCGCCTTAATGAATTTCTAGGCCAATGACTTTGGTCTTCCCAATGTTTAATTGGAGGAAACGTTTGGCTCATCCAGGATCGGATTTTTATTTATTCACGGGATGTGGGCATCGCTGGCCCCAGCATTTATAGCCCACGAGAAGGTGGCGGTGAGGTGCCAATACAAACAGTGGTTTACCACACAGCGCCTTAATGAATTTCTAGGCCAATGACTTTGGTCTTCCCAATGTTTAATTGGAGGAAACGTTTGGCTCATCCAGGATCGGATTTTTATTTATTCACGGGATGTGGGCATCGCTGGCCCCAGCATTTATAGCCCACGAGAAGGTGGCGGTGAGGTGCCATTTCAGAGGGCAGTTAAGAGTCAACCACATTGCTGTGGGTCTGGAGTCACATATCGGCCAGACCGGGTAAGGATGGCAGATTTCCTTCCCTAAACGACATTAGTGAACCAGATGGGTTTTTACAACAATCCGGTAGTTTCATGGTCACCATCACTGATACTAGCTTTTTCGTTTATTCCAGATTTATTTATTTTACTGAGTTTAAATTCCCCAGCTGCCGTGGTGGGATTTGAACTCATGATCATTAGTCCAGGCCTCTGGATTATTAGCCCAGTAACATGACCACCATGCTACCGTTCCCCCCTTGCTGGATGTGGGAACGTGCAGCCTGACGACAGATTCAACAAGTTCCACAAGCGGTGCGTTTAAACAGTTTTAGATGCTGTGCCGGATACTGGGAGCTCCTGACTGCTTTTCCTGACCCCAATTTGTCGAGCGGCCTGAACCAGATTTCCTGGCCAGGTGTCTTGTGTGCAAAGTGCCAAGTGAGCAAATGTGCCCCACTCTCCGCCACAGTCGCTCAGTGACTACAATTAGCGTCCCCCCCTCCTCCCCTGGCACTACCCACCAACCAAGGTCCAGCCAGATGGGTGAGGCAGATGGAGGGACCGCGGTCACTGGGCAGGAGTTCAAGGCGTCCTCCTGTGCTTGGATTAGGCTTCAGGCGATACAATTTGAACGGTTAGTGATCCTGCTCAGGGATCGGGCAGCCAGTGATGAAAACTACAGGATATCTCTGCTTCACAGCCAGGGAGATATTAAGTTAACTGGGCCAGGTCTGCTGGCTCGTCGAAGGCCTGATCTTGGGGATGGGGGAAGGGAACAGATGAGATGAGTTATCATGGAAACAAGATTCAGGAACCTGAAATAGGGAGCTCGCCTTCTTGGTGTCTCTCTCCTCACTCGATCTCTCTCTCTCTCTCGGTCTCTCGCACGCGGCCTCTCTCTCTCGCACGCGGCCTCTCTCTCTCGCACGCGGCCTCTCTCTCTCGCACGCGGCCTCTCTCTCTCGCACGCGGCCTCTCTCTCTCGCACGCGGCCTCTCTCGCACGCGGCCCCTCTCTCTCGCACGCGGCCTCTCGCACGCGGCCTCTCTCTCTCGCACGCGGCCTCTGTCTGTTTCTGTCTATCTGTCTCTTGTCTATCTGTCTCTCCACCTGTCTCTGACATCTGTAATCACCCTAAGTGAAGTGAGTTTTGGCAGCCTTGATCAGCTTCCTAGTGGGAATGAGTCTAGAGCACGAAGCTGTCTGTATTTCAGCAGTAATTTGGCAGTCTCGCTCAGAGAGACTGAGGAACGGCTGATGTGAGAAATGGAGATGGCCACACTGGCACAGTAAGGGATGGTGCTGTGGACTGGGGCTGGATCAAGCAGCTGGCAGTGCCTGGGCTGGGAGCGCTCGGTGCCGAGACTGTACGAAGTGTGCTAAAGTGTTACATCGTGAGCACTGCTCCTGAAAATCTTTGCGAGCTCTATCACCAGAAAACTTATTGCATCAGCCGCTCGGGACTGAGGCAGGATAGAGTGGTGATTACAGATGTATCTATCATAAAGAAATTATTCCAATTTTAATTACCTGTTGAAGTCAATTCATTAGTGATTCTTTCACAAACTGGTTCAAGGCTGCTGAAGAAAATTAATGGAGATAGGAGCGGATTTAGCCCCTTACTGTTTCATATTTTCAGCATTTGCTGTTATTTCATTAGTACTAATACAAATTGGCTGCCACGTTTCCTACATTACAACAGTGACTACACTTCAAAAAGTACTTCATTGGCTGTAAAGCGCTTTGGGACATCCTGAGGTTGTGAAGAGCAGGGGAGTTCTCCCCGGTGTCCTGGCCCAATATTGATCTCTCAATCAACATCACTAACTGGGAACGGTAGCATAATGGTTATGTTACTGGACTAGTAATCGGAGAGGTCTGGACAAATGATTTGGAAACATGAGCAGCTTAACTTCAGTTAATTAAATAAATCTGGAATAAAAAGCTAGTACCACGATTGTCGTAAAAACCCATCTGGTTCACTGATGTGAACCTTTAGGGAAGGAAATCTGCTGTCCTTACCCGGTCTGGCCTATATGTGACTCCAGACCTACAGCAATGTGGTTTTAGGATTTAGGAACAGCTTCTTTCCCAGGGCTGTCATCCTACTGAACTCCACAAATAAACTCTAAAGCCTGCACATCTGCCAATGCACTTTATTATGTTTATGTTAATGTATTACAAGCCAAATGAATGTTGAATGTTTAAATGTCTTAATCTAAATGTACACTCTCGGGAGCCGCAAGCCTACATTTCGTTGTACTGCACTTGTGCACTAACAATGACAATAAAGTTGATTATTATTATTATTATTATCTTACCTGCCCTCTGAAATGGCCGAGCAAGACGCTCAGTTGTTTAAAAGAAAATGCTACGAATAAGAATAAATCCGGATGGACCACCCGGCATTGACGTCAGTACCGGCTATGGCCACGACAACGGCACACCCAGCCCTGCCGACCCTGCAAAGTCCTCCTCACCAACATCTGGGGACTTGTGTCAAAATTGGAAGAGCTTGACCCACAGACTAGTCAAGCAAAGCAACAGCCTGACATAGTCATACTCACAGAATCATACCTTTCAGCCAATGACCCAAACTCCTCCATCACCATCCCTGGGTAGGTCCTGCCCCACCGGCAGGACAGACCCACCAGGGGTGGCAGCACAGTCGGAAGGAGTCCTCAACATTGACTCCAGACTCCATGAAGTCTCATGGCTTCAGGTCAAGCATGGGCAAGGAAACCTCCTGCTGCCCTCCTTCAGCTGATGAATCAGTACTCCTCCATGTTGAACACCACTTGGAAGAAGCTCTGAGAGTAGCAAGGGCACAGAATGTAGTCTGGGTGGGACTTCAAAGTCCATCACCAAGAGTGGCTCGGTAGCACCACTACTGGCCAAGCCCTGAAGGACATAGCTGCCAGTCTGAGTCTGCAACAGGTGGTGAGAGAACCAACACGAGGGGAAAAACCTACTTGACCTCGTCCTCGCCAATCTACCTGTCAGCATTGGTAGCAGCGACCACCGCACAGTCATTGTGGAGACGAAGTCCCGTCTTCACAGTGAGGACACCCTCCATCGTGTTGTGTGGCACTACCACCATGCTAAATGGGATAGATTCAGAACAGATCTAGCAGCTCAAAACTGGGCATCCATGAGGTGCTGTGGGGCAGCAGAATTGTATTCCACCACAATCTGTAACCTCATGGCCCAGCATATCCCTCACTCTACCATTACCATCAAGCCAGGGGACCAACCCTGGTTCAACAACGAGTGTAGAAGAGCATGCCAGGAGCAGTACCAGGCGTACCTAAAAATGAGGTGCCAACCTGGGGAAGCTGCAACACAGGACTACATGCATGCTAAGAAGCGGAAGCAGCATGCTACAGACAGAGCTAAACGATCCCACAATCAACTGATCAGATCAAAGCTCTGCAGTCCTGCCACATCCAGTCGTGAATGGTGGTGGACCATTAAACAACTAACAGGAAGAGGAGGCTCCATGAATATCCCCATCCTCAATGATGGTGGAGCCCAGCACGTGAGTGCAAAAGATAAGGCTGAAGCGTTTGCAACCATCTTTAGCCAGGAGTGGATGATCCATATCAGCCTCCTCCTGAGGTCCCCACTACCACAAAAGCCAATCTTCAGCCAATTTGATTGACTCCACGTGATATCAAGAAATGGCTGAGCGCACTGGATACAGCAAAGACTGTGGGCTGAAGACTTGTGCTCCAGAACTAGCTGTGCCTCTAGCCAAGCTGTTCCAGTACAGCTATAACACTGGCATCTATCCAACAATTTGGAAAACTGCCCAATTATATCCTGTCCACAAAAAGCAGGTCAAGTCCAATCCAGCCATTTACCGCCCCATCAGTCTACTCTCAATCATCAGCAAAGTGATGGAAGGTGTCATCGACAGCGCTATCAAGCGGCACTTACTCACCAATAACCTGCTCACTGATGCCCAGCTTGGGTTCCGCCAAGACCACTCAGCTCCAGACCTCATTACAGCCTTGCTCCAAACATGGACAAAGGAGCTGAATTCCAGAGGTGAGGTGAGAGTGACTGCCCTTGACATTAAGGCAGCAATTGACCAAGTGTGGCATCAAGGAGCCCTAGTAAAACTGAAGTCTATGGGAATCGGGGGGTAAACTCTCCACTGGCTAGACTCATACCTAGCACAAAGAAAGATGGTTGTGGTGGTTGAAGGTCAATCATCGCTGCAGGAGTTCCTCAGGGCAGTGTCCTAGGCGCAACCATCTTCAGCTGCTTCATCAATGACCTTCCACTCATCATAAGGTCAGAAGTGGGGATGTTCGCTGATGACTGCACAGTGCTCATTGCCATTCACAACTCCTCAGATAATGAAGCAGTCCATGCCCGCATGCAGCAAGACCTGGACAACATTCAGGCTTGGGCTGATAAGTGTCAGGTAACATTCGCACCACACAAGTGCCAGGCAATGACTATCTCCAACAAGTGAGCGTCTAACCACCACCCCTTGACATTCAACGGCATTACCATCGCCGAATTCCCCACCATCAACATCCTGGGGGGTCACCATTGACTAGAAACTTAACTGGACCAGCTACATAAATACTGTGGCAACAAGAGCAGGTCAGAGGCTGGGTATTCTGTGGCGAGTGTCTCACCTCCTGACTCCCCAAAGCCTTTCCACCATCTACAAGGCACAAGTTAGGAGTATGGAGTCACTGTTGTAATGTAGGAAACGCGACAGCCAATTTGCGCACAACAAGGCCCCACAAACACTTGCCTGGATGAGTGCAGCTCCAACAACACTCAAGAAGCTCAACACCATCCAAGACAAAGCAGCCCGCTTGATTGGCACCCCATCCACCACCTTAAACCACCAGGGACTTGAGCACATAAAGCTAGGCTGACACTCCAATGCAGTGCCGAGGGAGAGCTGCACTGTCGGGGGTGCCGTCTTTCGGATGAGGCGTTAAACCGAGGCCCCGTCTGCCCTCTCAGGTGGACGTAAAAGATCCCATGGCACTATTTCGAAGAGTAGGGGAGTTCTCCCCGGTGTCCTGGCTAATATTTAATCGTTAACCAAGATAACAAAAACAGATTATCTGGTCATTATCACATTGCTGTTTGCACAAATTGGCTGCTGCGTTTCCTACATTACAACAGTGACTCCATTTCTAAAGTACTTCATTTGCTGTAAAGCACTTTGAGACGTCTGGTGGTCGTGAAAGGCGCTATATAAATGCAAGTCTTACAAGCCTTTCTTTTCTTTTAAACATTCACTCCCTCCACCACCGGCATAGCGTGGCTGCAGTGTGCACCATCTACAAGATGCACTGCAGCAACTCGCCAAGGCTTCTTCGGCAGCACCTCCCAAACCCGCGACCTCTTCCACCTAAAAGGACAAGGGCAACAGGCGCATGGGAACACCGCCACCTCCAGGTTCCCTCCAAGTCACACACCATCCTGACTTGGAAATATATTGGAACTCCCTCCCTAACAGCACTGTGGGAGTACCTTCACCACACGGACTGCAGCGGTTCAAGTAGGCGGCTCACCACCACCTTCTCAAGGGCAATTAGGGATGGGCAATAAATGCTGGCTTTGCCAGCGACGCCTACATCCCATGAACGAACATTAAAAAAAAATCAAACTATCTGGTCATTATCACGTTGCTGTTTGTGGGAGCTTGCTGTGTGCAAATTGGTTGCTGCGTTTCCTACATTACAACAGTGACTACTCTTCCAAAAAGTACTTCATTGGCTGGAAAGCACTTTGGGATGATCTGGGGCCTTGCCAGGCGCTATATAAATGCAAGTTCTTCTCTTTTTCTTTCAATGAACGGTGCACAGCACTGGGATAAAGTCGAGTTGGAAGGGCAACGATAAAAGACCAAGAAACAATTTCATTCTATGTTTAATGAAGCAGGTGGGTGTGAAGAGCCCAGAAGATTAAATCACAGCCAGAGGCCAACAATGCAAAAAAAGTACCCTTCAGATTTAAAAGCTTTTACGGGAATGAAGCGGCTTAATGAAGAGTTTCAAGGTCAGGCTATGTGGATGTGAGGACCACACAGATCAGTCCCTCCCAGTCAGACTCCAGTGTCACCTCCTCAACAGAACTGCACAGGGAGCTCTCAAATATATATATTTTTTTAATTAATAATTTCAGCCTTTTGTGTAAATGTCAAACAGTAAATCTAGGCTGACACTCGCCGTGCAGTACTGAGGTTGTGCTGCACTGTCGGAGGGGCAGTACTGGGGGAGCGCTGCACTGTCGGAGGGGCAGTACTGGGGGAGCGCTGCACTGTTGGAGGGGCAGTACTGAGGGAGCGCCGCACTGTCGGAGGGGCAGTACTGAGGGAGCGCCGCACTGTCGGAGGTGCCGTCTTTCAGATGGGACGTTAAACCGAGGCCCCGTCTGTCTCTCATGTGGACATAAAAGATCCCATGGCCACTATTTCAAAGAGCAGGGGAGTTCTCCCCGGTGTCCTGGGCCAATATTTATCCCTCAACCAACATCACTCTGTACTGGGAGAGCAGTTTCAACGAAATTTCCTTCATATCTCACTCTCGCAAACCAGCTTGTTTCTCACTCAGAGGGTTGTGAATCTTTGGAATTCTCTACCCCAGAGGGCTGTGGATCCTCAGTATATTCAAGGCTGAGATCGATAGATTTTTGAATATTAAGGGACTCGAGGGATATGGGGATTGGGCGGGAAGGTGGAGTTGAGGTCGAAGATCAGCCATGATCTTATTGAATGGCGAAGCAGGCTCGAGGGGCCATATGAAAAGAAAGACTTGCATTTATATAGCGCCTTTCACGACCTCCGGACGTCCCAAATGCTGTACAGCCAATGAAGTACTTTTAAGCGTAGTCACTAGTCACTGTGGTAATGTAGGAAACACGGCAGCCAATTGGCGCACAGCAAGCTCCCACAAACAGCATGTGGTAATGACCAGATAATCTATCTTTGTGATGTTGATTGAGGGATAAATATTGGCCCCAGGAACCTGGGGATAACTCCTCTGCTTTTTTTTGAATTAGTGCCATGGGATCTTTTACGTCCACCTGAGAGAGCAGACGTGTCCTCGGTTTAACGTCTCATCTGAAAGACGGCACCTCTGACAGCGCAGCACTCCCTCAGCACCGCACCGGGAGTGTCAGCCTGGATTTTATGATCGAGTCTCTGGAGCGGGACTTTGAACCCACGACCTTCTGGCTCAGAGGCGAGAGCGGTGCCCACTGAGCCACGGCTGACACTTGCTCCTTTATCTTGCGTTCTTACCCTCCCCCACCTCCCCCCGACCTTCCAGAAACAACACTTCACAAATCACCTTTTAATAATTTGTCCGGTCATTTGGAACGAAATGATTGGAGGGGAGGGGTTGTTGGTGGGGGGGTGAATCTCATGGAGGCTCTGTGTCCTCTTGCAGTTGCTTGTTGGTTATTGTCACGGGCTGTGGGCGTGTGACTCGCCTGTGAAAGATCCAGCACTGAAAGTGTTGGGTAATTACCCGTCTGTGTGGGATGCTAGTAATTACAATCCTAGTGATTCAGGGAGAGGAATAAAGCAAACGACTGCTCCGAATGACATCCTTCTGATAGCGAGGGGGTGGACGGTGCATTTAACATAATTAGGGCTTTGCATTTTGCACGGTCTAGGAATGGAGAGAGGACTGCAGACATCATCTGGATCTGGGAGCCAGTGTCTCTTCAATGTCATATCTTCCAGTTGTGTGTGTGTGTTATTTTTGAAAGGTTGAATCTTCCTTCTCCCTTTTTTTGCTTTGTGAGAAGGGGCATTTTGACAGGAATGTATACAGGTTTATAAATAAACAGGAGGTGTGAGCAGGTTGCATGGCGCGTCTTCCTGTCCCAGCCCTCTTGAAAGGCAGCATCTGTGGCAATGGGGACATGTCTGTGTCACAAGCCTTCCTCACCCGGCCTCTGGTTTATTAAAAACAAAAAAATTCCCTCCCTCTCTTTCCGTCAATTTTCTCCCCTCCCAATCCCTTCCCTCCCCTCCGCGTCCAGTGAAGGCATCGACTCTTGGGGTACAGTTCCAAGGCGATGCGAGTCGACCTCTGCTGCCTCATCCAAGTAGGACATGTCCCTAAACATAAGCGTTTCGCTCGTGAATCTGAGCAGGTTATTCGGTCGCACGGATTGGGGTGGGTGGGGGGGGGTGCTGCTAGAAGGGAACGAGAACTGAGTCGTATCCTGTCTTCACTCAATGCCCACGCGTACATCCCTCCAGAAGGTGACTTAATCAAGATGTTTAAAATTATAAAAGGCTACATACAGAGTAACTATTTTGTCTGGTGTGGGAGTGCAGACAAGGGGGCATAACCTTAAAATTAAAACGAGGACATTCATTAGTGAAATCAGGAAGCACTTCTTCACACAAAGGCTAGTAGAAATCTGCAACTTTCTCCCACAAAAGGCTGTAGACGCTGGGGGTCAATTGAAATTTTCTTGACAGGAGAGCACTAGAGAGGGTACAGAGGAGATTTACGAGGATGATGCCAGGACTGGAGAATTTTAGCTATGAAAGATTGGACAGGCTATTTTCTTTGGAACAGAGGAGGCTGAGGGGAGACTTAATTGAGGTGTATAAAATTATGCGGGGCCTGGATAGAGTGGATTGGCAGAACCTATTTCCCTTAGCAGAAGGGTCAATAACCAGGGGGCATTGATTTAAAGTAATTGGTAGAAGGATTAGAGAGGAGGTGAGAACTCTTTTCACCCAGAGGGTGGCGGGGGTCTGGAACTCACTGCCTGAAAGGGTGGTCGAGGCAGAAACCCTCATCACATTTAAAAAGTACTTGGATATGCACCTGAAGTGCTGTAAACTGCAGGGCTACGGACCAAGAGCTGGAAAGTGGGATTAGTTTGGATAGCTCTTTGTGGGCCAGCACAGACATGATGGGCTAAATGGCCGCCTCCTGTGCCGTAAATTTCTATGATTCTACGACAGAGTTGATAGAATTTTGATAGTTAAGGTTTGAGGTACAGATCAGCCGTGATCTAATTGAATGGCAGAACAGGCACGAGGGGCTGAATGGCCTCCTATGTTCTTATTTCAGTTTAACATTCACAAAACTCCTGTTTCTTGAATGGGGGGGCGGAGGGGGGGGAAGGTATAGAATGGAACTGAAGGTATCCAAATCCGAATGAGTGACTCTCGTCCTCTGACTGGGAAATACACGTATCAGGATTTCCTCTCGAACACTCAAACCACTTCCAAAAGGAGGGAATCGATCAGGCCAGGGTGGGGAAGGATAGCGACCCTGACTACCAAGACCATCAGTAGACATGACGTCCTCTCCACCCCCCACTTCCCAACCCAACCCAACCCAGAGTCCATTGCTACAGCCCTTGAACCCAGATTGGTTGTGAAGTGCTTTAGGAATCCTGAGGAGCTGAAAATTTCTAAATCAAAGTTCTTTCTCTTCTTACTGAAGTGGGGGGGGGGGTGGGGGGCGGTTGGAGAGAGAGGGTTACAATGAGTGTTTAGTAATTGAATGTCTCTTTATCTTTATACATACGTCTTTTTTATCCTTCTCATGGCTCGCTCAGCACTCAAAGGTTAAAACATTCCAAGTGATACAAGTTGGAGGGTCTTGCTGAGTTAAGCAACTAACGGCGAGATGTTTGTCACTGTCGGAGTGGCAAGATCCTGGTGCAGGCTGCTGTTTATGGATGACCCTTGGGGTAATTGATACAATCTTGATGTGCTGGTGCCACGCTGAGGTATTAATGCTTCATGACCTTCCTCCAAGAGCCTTCTGGGTCTTTACAGCCTTGCAAATGCCATTGTTCAGTCACTCAACTCAACTGCGAAGCATTCGGGCCTCGGTGGGGGAAGCGAACCTTGGAAATGGCCGATGAATAATAGATAGCAACAGATCCAGAAATGTCAGGACAAGGGAGACAACCTGAGGGGGTGGCGAGGGCGGTGGTTGACAAAACCCATTGTCCTTGAGGTGAAAGAGATCATCAGTCAGTTGCCTGGGAGGCCTGGAGTGGATTGACCCAGTTTTGAATAACCCTTTCCTGAAATTGTAACGGCTTAAAGCACTCGGCACACAGCAGGTCGACGCTGAATGCAAGTTCCTCGCTGTCATTTTAAATGGTTCTGTCCTTGGACCAAAAGGTTTCCTGCGAATGGCTGAAGAGTTGTGTGAATTTAATGGTTTACACCATTATTTATTAATTGCTATCAGCAAGGAAGAACTTGCACTCTCCCCATCTCTCTAACCCCCTACAGCCCTCCGAGATCTCTGCGCACCTCCAATTCTGGCCTCTTGCGCATCCCTGATTTTCATCGTTCTACCGTTGGCGGCCGTGCCTTCAGCTGCCTGGGGCCCTAGGCTCTGGAATTCCCTCTCTTAACCCCTCCGTCTCTCCACACCTCTCTCCTCCTTTAAGACGCTCCTTAAATCCTACCTCTTTGACCCAGCTTTTGGTCACCTGTCCTCGTATCTCCTGATGTGGCTCGGTGTCAAATTTTGTTTGATAACCACCCTTACGAAGCGCCGTGGGACGTTTTACTACGTTGAAGGCGCTACATAAATGCAAGTTGTCGTTTATATATGACACCTTTCACGACCTCAGGCCGCCCTAAACCGCTTTACATCCAATGAAGTACTTTCTGGAAGTGCAGTCACTGTTGTCATGTAGGAAACGCGGCAGCCACATTTGTGCACAGCAAGCTCCCACAGACAGCAATGAGATACATGACCAGATCATCTGTTTTAGTGATGGTGGTCGAGGGATAAATGTTGGCCTCAGGTCACCGGGGATAAGAGTGGTCTTCACGAGGGGTCTTCAAGGTACTTCAAGATGGTGGTCTTCGAGGCACCCTGGGCTGCAATCTTCACCAAGGGCTTTTGGTGAGGGGTCATTAGTGGGCAGTTGCCTTTGGCAAGGCCGGTCACGCTGCTGTCTTCAATGAAGACCTTTTGAAGAAGGCTAAGAGTGCAGTAGACTTCAACAAGGAACAACGGGCGCCAAGCTTCAGAAAGGTGCATCGGTGGGGACGATGGCACACAGCAGATTTTAACGTCAAACGTGCAAAGAAAACACAGGCTACAGACTGTGCAAGGGAATTAAAGTGCTCTTATCTTGAAGCAATGATTAAAAGCATTGTGAAGACAAACAGACTGTTTCAAACCTAACTGTAACTGGGAGACAAGTAACAATAAGCAAACATTGGCAAGGTATCAGAAGTGTAATACAAAGATGTTCTGTGATTTTCGGAAGTAAAGTTTAAAACAAAAATTTTATTCGGCAGCCTAGTAGCGGGAATGTTCGAACACGGGAGCTTTGACTGGATAAACCTCGGCCGAATCCCCAAAGATAGTTAAGCAGAAGTTTCACTTCAGCAGGTGTGTCTCAGCCCAAGGTTGGTTTCCCGAAGGGGGAAGAACGTTTGCTTAGCCCCCTCCAGTGGTCTCCTAGGTGACGACATTGCCCAGTGCGGAAATCGGCCATACAGACTAGAAGGTCCCAGGTTTGACCCCTGGCCTGTGCTGATCTGACCTTGGGCACTTACCACTCTCAGAAATTAGGGATGGGGAAATCTGCCAGAGTTTCTAGATACAAAAGGCATCAAGGGGTATGGGGAGAGAGAGTGGGAATATGGTATTGAGATAGAGGATCAGCCATGATCATATTGAATGGTGGAGCAGGCTCGAAGGGCCGAATGGCCTGCTCCTGCTCCTATTTTTCTATGGTTCTAGTTCCCAGCTCATGGGTCGCCATCCAGTGACTGCTGCTGGATGTGCAGGTGTACCTGGGCGCCAGGTGAGGGCGGGCTCAGGTGCGGTGCCCCATTGTTGACTAGCCCGCTGGCACCCCGGGGTGTAATCCAACCTTTGGGCGGCGGCGGCACAAATCAGGTGGCATCGAACGGGCAGCCCGTTTTACATTGAGGTCGACAGGAAAAGAAATTCGGACGGAGTGTAAAAAGGCGGCAAGCACCCGCTTTGCACTGCCACTTGAGAAGGATTTGTGCGCCCGTCGCTGTCCAGGGGTGAAATCTGGCCACTCGGGTGAGGCACAGGAGGGACGCAGCAGGTTATTTCCATGTCTTTTAGGAGAGAGAATTGCTGACATGAATCAGTCATTCATGAAAGAAAGACTTATAAAGTAATACTGAGCGGCCTGCGGGTGGCGCTGTCCAGGGATAGTATAAATACTCGGGCACGGGCCCAGCTTGCGCAGGACATTCTTAACAGGAGCTAGTGAAAGACACAACTAGACCTCCATGTTGTAAAACAGTTGATTAAAGCTTTGTTTAACGCTTAGACCAAGTGCCTAGTAGTTTTCTTGCGTCAATTGGTATTTCGGTCTCCAACCAGCACTCGCCGGGTTAAACGCAGATTTGGAAACGGTGGGGGAGCCCGCAGGCAGCGATTGTTTGAGCCGTGTTGGGGGTGAGCTGGGTACCTCAGCCCCAGCCGGACTGTCTGGGATGGGGCGCGGAGGGTGGCAGTTCCAACGGGGCTGGGAGCGCCAATGAAATCTACACTGAGTGTGAATTACTGGCATTGGGGTGTGGGGTGGAGGAAGGGGGGGACCAGAGGAAATGCTCGTGTCATTGGGAGGTTAAAAAAAAGACTTGTGCCTCTCACAACCTCGGGTCGTCCCAAAGCGCTTTACAGCCAATGAAGTACTTCTTTTGAAGTGCGGTCTCTGTTGTGATGTAGGAAACACGGCAGCCAATTTGTGCACAGCAAGCTCCCACAAACAGCAATGTGATCATGACCGGATCATCTGTTTTTTCGTGATGCTGATTGAGGGATAAACGTTGGCCCAGGACACCAGGGAGACCCCCCCACCCCCCCCCCCCCCCCCCGCTCTTCTTCGAAATAGTGGCCACGGGGTCTTTTACGTCCAGCTGAGAGAGCAGGTGGGGCTCATCGGCTTAACCTCACATCTGCAAGCTGGCAGCTCTGACAGTGCAGCACTCCCTCAGCGCTGCGCTGGAGTACTGTATAATTAGTGTTTGTGAGGTGGAGTGGTGTTGAATCATATTGGGGGAGGATTTCTTACGTGTCAGCGACGCTGTAAAATCAGTGGGAAGGTTTCCTTTAATTGTAACTTCCGTCAAATGTAGAATGCGCTCACAATTTCACTAAAAATAGCAAACAAAAGACTTCTTGGTGCTCTGTTGGCACAGCGAGTGACCAAAGCCTTCGCCCCCACGGTGATATAAAAAGATGATTAGCAGTCACCGCGAAAGAGTGGGGGGGGGGGGTCACAGGTCAGGAGGTCGCAGGCTCGTCATTCCCCGACCCGCACTCCTTCCGACTGTCACTCCTCACAGGTGCAGAGTCTGAGTGCAATGTCAGTCCTGGAGAGTCATTGGCATAAAATGCTACAGAGTGGGGTCCTTTTGAAGATCATCTCCAACCCAAGAATCTCCATCCTAAAATCTCTGTCAGCTGTGGCTCAGTGGGCAGTCACTGCTCGCCTCTGAATCAAGAAGGTTGTAGGTTCCAAGCCCCGCTCCAGAGACTTGAGCACAAAAATCTAGGCTGACACTCCCAGTGCGGTGCTGTGGGAGTGCTGCACTGTCGGAGGTGCCGCTTTTCAGATGAGACGTTAAACCGGGGCCCCGTCTGCGCTCTCAGGTGGACGTAAAAGATCCCACGGCCACTATTTCGAAGAAGAGCAGGGGAGTTCTCCCCGGTGTCCTGGCCAACATTTATCCCTCAATCAACATCAGATTATCTGGTCATTATCACATTGCTGTTTGTGGGAGCTTGCTACATTACAATTTTTTCTTTCGTTTTGGGATGTGGGCATCTTGCATCTTGTAGATGGTACGCACTGCAGCCACGGTGCGCCGGTGGTGGAGGGAGTGAATGTTTAAGGTGGTGGATGGGGTGCCAATCAAGCGGGCTTCTTTGTCCTGGTTGCATT
Organism: Somniosus microcephalus; assembly: GCF_052327205.1. Lineage (NCBI taxonomy): Eukaryota > Metazoa > Chordata > Chondrichthyes > Squaliformes > Somniosidae > Somniosus > Somniosus microcephalus. Next base: position 52,780,070 of record NC_141008.1, read on the forward strand.
AACTTGCCTTGTATTCCCTTGAGTTTACAAGATTGAGGGGTGATCTACTGTAATCGATGGGGTAGATACAGAGAAACTGTTGGGACAGTTATGAACAAGGGGACATAATTGTTGTGATCTGGAATGCGCTGCCTGAAAGGGCGGTGGAAGCAGATTCAATAGTAACGTTCAAAAGGGAATTAGAGAAATACTTGAAGGGAAACCATTTGCAGGGCTGTGGGGAAAGAGCGGGGGAGTGGGATTAATTGGAGAGCTCTTTCAAAGAGCCGGCACAGGCAGAATGGACCACCTGTCCTCTTTCTGTGCTGTGTCAGTCTATGATTCTATAATCTTAAAATTAGAGCCAGGCCGTTCAGGAGTGAAATCAGGAAGCACTTCTCCCACTCAAGTGTAGTGGCAATCTGGAACTCTCTCCCTCAAAAGGCTGTGGCTGCTGGGGGTCTATTGGAACTTTCAAGAGCGAGATCGACGGATTCTTGTTGGGTAAGGGTGCCCAGGGATATGGAGCAAAGGCGGGTAGGTGGAGTATGAGGTGCAGATCGGCCGTGATCTAACTGAACGGCGGAACTGGCTCGAGGGGCTGAATGGCCTCCTGTTCCGATGTTCCCTGGTGGAAAGTGTGCGTGCGTGCCCGTGCCCGTGCCGGGCCGGGTCAGAACGAGATCAGGCTCAGCTCCGATGCCTCAGTTGGATAGCCTGGTGACTGTCACCATGTGGGCGAAGGGCAGCCACTCGGCCAGCAGCCAGCTCCAGTGGGACGATATGGCGGCACAAGCCGCTGTATTCGGGATATTGGGCTGGAGAATACCGGTGGTGGAAGGAGTGAATGTTTAAGGTGGTGGATGGGGTGCCAGTCAAGCGGGCTGCTTTGTCCTGGTTGCATTAACTTGGGGTGAAACTGTCAGTTTGGGACAGAGTCTATTGATGGATAAAGGACAAGGAACAAACTCCCTGCAACAGAACGACAGCAGGGCGATGAATGCTGTCCCGTTACCATCACCATCTACTCTCAAGTTGCCATAACTAGTTGAGACTTTTTTTTAAAATATAGATCGGACTTTACAATGTCGAGGAAACTGATAAAAATCAAATCAGGCTACAGAAGAGAGAGATTAATCTTTAATTCCTCGAGACTCCAGGGCAACCCTGGAACGTTGGCAATCCTGGTATGGTGCGATCTCTGCCCCAGTCAGGAACCGGTCCAGCTCCCTCTTGCAGGCAGAGAGTCAGCACCCACCGCACCAGCTGGCAACACATCCCAGAGGCTCGCTGCTCTCCGGGAAAAGAAGAACCGCCCAACGTCTAGCCTATTCCTACTCTTGCACAGTTTTAAACCCGCCGTCCTCCCCAATCTTTTAAAACTGGAATTTTTTTTTTTCAAATTGAGACAACTGCTACTGAAGGTCCCGCTTGAACCCTCAAAAATGACTGGAGCCTCCTCCAGCGGTTTCAGTCGCAGCTGTTCCTGAACTTGAGCAGGCCGGCACGCCAGTGCTGCCGAAATGAGCAGATGTATTGAATTCCGTTCCCCCCCCCCCCCCCCCAAGCTTGCCATTGTGGTATTTGAACTGATGACCCCCAGCTTGCCAGCCCAGTGCCACCACTAGGCTACGGATCGTCAGTACCCCCTCTTTAGACCTCCTGGTTTCTCTACCATTACACCACACAATTAGCTGAAGATTTGCCTCATTAAAAGCTTTCGCCAGCTGTCCCCATCACAGTCAAATAAATTATTGTTAATTAACGCCACGGTGACACAGGCTGAAATTACATTTTAAAAAGCCCTGTGAATCCATCGCGGTAAGGGTTGGTTTATCAGAACAGTTAGAGGCTGTGTCCAATTTAGCCCGGCGCTGGGATAGGCGGGTTTTATTTTCCGCACTAACTGTTTCTCCGAGGCTGGGATTTTCTTCTCTGTCTCACGGCAAATGTCAATAGTTTCTGCAGCCCGAGCTCAGTCAGGCCGCAGTTGTGGACGCTTTCCTGTCGTTGGGGGCGAGGAGGTGGGGGGTGAAAAGAGGAAAAGACAGAAAGAGGCAGTAAGGAAGGGAGAGCAAGGAGAGGGGAGAGAGAAAAGCAGCAATCAGAGAGAGAGACACAGAGAGAGGGGCAGTGAGGATAAAGTGAGGAATCGGAGGGAGGGCGAATGGATGGAGGGAGGCACAGCGGTGGAGTGCAAAGCAAGAGATGTAGGAAGAAAGAGAGGTAGCGTAAAGGAGACAGAGGGAGGAAGGTAGAGTTGGCAGAGACCATGGACAGAGGAATGAGAGCAGTAGAAAGTTGAGAGAGAGAGAAAAGGGGGGAGAACGAGAAATATTGCGAGGTCAATAATAAACTAGAGCTTAATAAAATGCCACTGAAGCAGCAGCATCCTCCTTGTGCGTATTTGATTTAAACTATAATTTTTTATTTGCGCAATAAACTCCCGCTGAAGGCCGTCATCTGTACAGGCCGGGCCTCGTCGGATGGGATATACCTTCTGCTCCTCACATGCAACCTCTCCACAGACCGAGGGGATTGCAAGGAACAATCCCAATCGTCGGTCATGAACAGGCAATGTCGACTGTTATTTGAGGCGATGTACGGGTCTCATCACTCCCCTTCGTCCCCAGTAGGCAAGACGCTGAGAGGAAGCCAGGCTTACCCAGCAACACAGTAGCCAGGCTAATGGCTTATGAAGGAGGCAGTCGCATTAAAGAAACACTATTAAACTGGCAAATTAACTTCAATATAGGTAAGTGTGAGTTGGTGCATTTTGGTACGAAGGATAAGGAGGCCACCTACTGCTTGCAAAATAAGAGTCTAAATGGGGTAGAGGAGCAGAACGATCTAGGGATACTAATACACACTAAAAGTAGCAACGTAGGTTAACAAGGCCATAAAAAATACAAACCAAGCACTGGGATTCATTTCTTGAGGAATAGATTTGAAAAGCAGAGAAGTTGTGTTAAACTTGTATCGACCTTGGTGAGACCACACTGGGAGTTCTGTGCACAGTGCTGGTCTCCATATTATAAAAAAGATACAGAGGCACTGGAGAAGGTGCAAAAATGATTTACAAAGATGATGCCAGAACTGAGAGGTTATACCCATCAGGAAAGGCTGAACAGGCTGGGGCTCTTTTCTCTAGAAAAGAGAAGGCGGAGGGGTGACCTGATAGAGGTCTTTAAAATCATGAAGGGGTTTGACAGGGTAGACGGAGAGAAGATGTATCCGCTTGTGGGGGAGACCAGAACTAGAGGTCATAAATACAAGATTGTCACAAATAAATCCAATAAGGAATTTAGGAGAAACTTCTTTACCCAGAGAGTGGTGAGAATGTGGAACTTGATGCATGGAGCTATGAGGCAAATAGCACAGATGTAATTAAGGGGAAGCTAGAAAAACACATGCGGGAGGAAGGAATAGAAGGATATGTTGATAGAGCGAGATGAAGAGGGGCGGGAGGAGGCTCGAGTGAGCATAAACACCGGCACAGACCCGCTGGGTCGAATGGCCTGTTTCTGTGCTGTAAATTCTATGTAATGCTATGTAAAAAAAAACAAACACCAAACAGAATGGAAGCAGAAAGCTGTTGAAAAAGAAAGACTTAAATTTATATAGCGCCTTTCACGACCTCTGGATGTCCCAAAGCGCTTTACAGCCAATGAAGTACCTTTGAAGTGTAGTCACTGTTGTAATGTAGGAAAAACAGCAGCCAATTTGCGCACAGCAAGCTCCCACAAATGACCAGATAATCTGTTTTTTTAGTGATTTTGGTTGAGGGATAAATATTTGCCAGGACACCGGGGAGAACTCCCCTGTTCTTCCAAATAGTGCCGTGGGATCTTTTACGTTCACCCACGAGGGCAGACGGGGCCCTCGGTTTAACGTCGTATCCGAAAGACGGCACCTCCGACAGTGCAGCACTCCCTCAGCACTGGACTGGAGAGTCGGCCGAGATTTTGTGCTCAAGTGTCTGGAGTGGGGCTTGAACCCACAACCTGTCTGACTCAGAGGCGAGAGAGCGACCCACTGAGCCACGGCAGGGAAGGTTTTTTTTTAAGTTCTCCTCCTGCCTCCACATTAATACCACGGGCCGCTGACGTCCTGCGCTCACCTCCCCCCCCCCCCCCCCCCTTTGCCCTCCCGACCCGGCTGGACTTTGAAGGGTCCAAACCTGTAAGCTGGGTCCAGGCCTCTGATTGGCGGCCGCAGCTTGCTCGCCGGCTTTAATCCAGTGAGGCCCGAAGACGGTTCTGCCGCGCGAGTTCAGCGCGCCCACACAATAACCAATTTAGGCTCCAGTTGGGGCCTCGGGGCCTGAGTAAGGTCGCCAACCCTCCAGGAATGCCCTGGAGTCTCCAGGAATTAAAGGTAACTGCTAGGAGGGAAAAAAAATCATAGGGGCATTAAAAAAAAACATGGTGCATGTTTTAGCCGTGGTCAGCTGTGGCTCAGTGGGCAGCACTCTTGTCTCTGAGTCAGAAGGTTGTGAGTTCAAGTCCCACTCCAGGGACCTGGGCACAAAAATCTAGGCTGACACTCCAGTGCGGTGCTGAGGGAGTGCTGCACTGTTGGAGGCGCCGTCTTTCGGATGAGATGCTAAACCGAGGCCCCCGTCTGCTCTCTCAGGTGGATGTAAAAGATCCCATGGCACTATTTCAAAGAAGAGCAGGGGAGTTCTCCCTGGTGTTCTGGCCAATATTTATCCCTCAATCAACATCACTAAAAACACATTATCTGGCCGTTATCACATTGCTGTTTGTGGGAGCTTACTGTGCGCAAATTGGCTGCTGCGTTTCCCACATTACAACAGCGACTACACTCCAAAAAGTACTTCATTGGCTGTAAAGCGCTTTGGGACGTCCGGTGGTCGTGAAAGGCGCTTAGATAAATGCAAGTCTTTATTTTACATTGAACTCTTTTGTTTATTAGCAATAAATAAATATTGGAGATGGGAAGAAAGGCTGTTCGACCGGGTGTGGCGGTTGGAGCCGGGAAGTCATGTGATGAAGCCTCCAGGAATATGTCCACAAGAGTTGGGAACCCTGGGGTGTGGGGAAGGAAGTATTGAATCAGTCAAAGCCTGAGGGGAACTTTGTGTCTCTCGAGGGCTGCAGGAGGACTTCTGCAGTTAATTGCCATGTAGTTACATTTTTGTAGTTTACTGAGAGAGTTCTTCAAAGAAATATAATTCTTCATTTCCCCGAACTTTCCATCAAACAGCACTGGCAGGACATCAGAGTGATCTGACAGAAAATGTGTGTGTGTGTGTGTTTTGAAAGCTTTGACAGTAACGCATTAACTACCCCAGGCTTTCCTTCTATTTTTAGCTGCTTGAAGTGTCCTTGCAGAATGGAACTGTGTTCTTTCCCCCTCCCCTGGCGCCCTTTCATTTCTCCTGAGTGAGGCAGAATGTGGGTCGTGGATTAGACTTCACTGCCCTTTATCTGTGTTTCTGTGCGCGCGTGTCTGTGCCTGCGCGCGTGTCTGTGCCTGCGCGCGTGTCTGTGCCTGCGCGCGTGTCTGTGCCTGCGCGCCTGTCTGTGCCTGCGCGCCTGTCTGTGCCTGCGCGCCTGTGTGTGCCTGCGCGCCTGTGTGCGCGCGCGCCTGTCTGTCTGTGTGCGTGCGTGCGTGTCTCTCTGTGTATTTAATATCTACCCCCTCTCTGATTTCCCCCCTCCCCTGTAAATGCCGCATTGGGTCCCGGCTGAATAGACCCACGGCTCAGGCTAATTTTATCCCGGACTGAGTGGAGTGACGTCAGTGAGCCAGCTGCTCGTGGTCGGTGTCAGGTCCTGGGGGGAGGCCTAAATCGAGCACCAGGCTGCCCACATCCTACACAAATCTCCTTTGCCCAAACTGCCTCAGTCAGAGAGAATTCTTCACTGCGACCGACGCAATTTAGAAGATTGTTATGAAGCAAACAAGAAAGAGAGGTTATTGATTTTCACTTAAATTGCTACTCAGCAACATCAGGGAGCCCCTGTGATGCAGTCACACTGAGATCTATTAACTGGAAGACAGCTAGCCTTCCCCAGAGGGAAATTGCTCATGGTTTCACCCCAGTAAAATTAACCCTTTCTGTTGCTGTCTTCAGTTTCTTTACCCAGTCAATCAGAAATGGCCTCAAAACAGCGGAGTCTCTCCGCCCCCCCTCAGTCCCTCCGCCCCCCCTCAGTCCCTCCGCCCCCCCCTCAGTCCCTCCGCCCCCCCTCAGTCCCTCCGCCTCCTCAGTGGGAGAGGGGGGAGGAGGGGGAGGGGTGATTCCCCGACCACATCCGCTGTAACCTCCAGCAGGAAGATCCGTGGAACCTTCTGGAGATAACGACTGAAGTTACAGTGACGATTTGGGTGGCAATTCAAGCCCCATAGCATCAGTCACCAAAACAAGCAAAAGACTGCGGATGCTGGAAATCTGAAATAGAAGCAGAAAATGCTGGAAATACTCAGCAGGTCAGGCAGCATCTGTGGAGAGAGAAACAGAGTCAATGTTTCAGGTCGATGACCTTCCATCAGAACTGGAAGATGTTAGAGATGAGCCACTTTTTTTAAAGTTCCGGTTCTGATGAGATGAGACATTAAACCGAGGCCCTGTCTGCTCTCTGAGGTGGATGTAAAAGATCCCACGGCACTATTTCGAAGAAGAGCAGGGGAGTTATCCCCGGTGTCCTGGGGCCAATATTTATCCCTCAACCAACATCACTGAACAACAGATTATCTGGACATTATCACATTGCTGTTTGTGGGATCTTGCTGTGTGCAAATTAGCTGCTGCGTTTCCTACATTGTAACAGTGACCACACTTCAAAGAAGTACTTTATTGGCTGTCAAGTGCTTTGGGACATCCGGTGGTTGTGAAAGGCGCTATAGAAATGCAAATCTTTCTTTCACCGTTGCTGTCTGGTTTGGGTTGCCAACGCTGGTTGGACGTATTCCTGGAGGTTTTATCACATGACCGCCCACCTCCAACTGCCCCACCCGGTCAAACAGCCTTTTTTACCCCCTCCCCCATCTTCAATATTGTTATAATAACTGATAAACAATTTTTTTTTTGGCATGTCCTCATGAATTTTGCTGGCCACAGTGCCCGGGAGGTAAAACCGCCAATTCCAGGAGACTCCAGGGCAACCCTGGAGGGTTGGCAACCTTGTGCCTCTTCAGTTCTTCCCCCATCAAGCCAGTGCGAGGGGGGGGCACGGCACCACTCCAGTGCGAGGGGGGGGGGGGCACGGCACCACTCCAGTGCGAGGGGGGGGCACGGCACCACTCCAGTGCGAGGGGGGGGCACGGCACCACTCCAGTGCGAGGGGGGGGGGGGCACGGCACCACTCCAGTGCGAGGGGGGGGGGGCACGGCACCACTCCAGTGCGAGGGGGGGGCACAGCACCACTCCAGTGCGAGGGGGGGGGGCACGGCACCACTCCAGTGTGAGGGGGGGGCACGGCACCACTCCAGTGCGAGGGGGGGGCACGGCACCACTCCAGTGCGAGGGGGGGGGGGCACGACACCACTCCAGTGCGAGGGGGGGGGGCACGGCACCACTCCAGTGCGAGGGGGGGGGGGCACGGCACCACTCCAGTGCGAGGGGGGGGCACGGCACCGCTCCAGTGCGAGGGGGGGGGCACGGCACCACTCCAGTGCGAGGGGGGGGCACTGCATTGCGATCGCCCCGAACCGAGAAAACGGGGAATTTTAAAACAACGGATTCAAATAAATTAAGTGAATGTTGAAACTTTGGAGGTGTCACTTGCAGAGTAACAAATGCCTCCGTGTCCCCTGTAATCAGGCACCTTTAAAGGGAAATCCTTCGGGAGACACTCTCCATCGGCAGATAAGCATTTCCAGATGTGCTAATATGTGCATATCATATGCCCGAATAAACAAGCAGCCAATTAACATTCATATTTTATGCAAATGTTCAATATGCCGGTGCTGGCTGCTCTCTTGCTACCAGCTTGTCATTAGCCAATCACGTCTCGCGATGCTGCGCCGGATGTCTCCAGGGAAACGCAGACTATGAATAAAGATGTCCTTGGATTTGGGAGGGGTGGGGGCAGGATTTGCAGCATCTTTGACGGTGAATAAATTAAATTAAATTAAACCAAAGCGTGCCCATTTTCGCATTTAACATTAGCCAAGAGTGGGAATGTGTGCCCTGTCGGCACTGGGACTTGGCCCACACCCGGAGAATCAAACCCCCACAAAATGGAATAGGGAAACGCCGCGAAAGAACGGGAGTAAACATAAGAACTAGGAGCTGGAGTCGGCCATACGGCCCCTCGAGCCTGCTCCGCCATTCAATAAGATCATGGCTGATCTTCGACCTCCGCTCCACTTTCTGGCCCAATCTCCATATTCTTTGATGCCCTTCGATTCAAAAGAAAGAACTTGCATTTATATAGCACCTTTCACGACCTCAGGATGTCCCAAAGCACTTTACAGCCAATGAAGTACTTTTTGAAGTGTGGTCACCTGCTGTAATCTAGGAAACGCGGCAGCCAATTTGCGCACAGCAAGCTCCCACAAACAGCAATGAGATAATGACCATATTTTATTGGTTGTGGGATAAATATTGGCCAGGACACGGGAAGATCTCCCCTGCTCCTCTTCAAAATAGTGGCCATGGGATCTTTTACGTCCACCTGAGAGAGCAGACAAGGCCTCGGTTTAATGTCTCGTTCAAAAAACGGCACCTCTGACAGTGCAGCACTCCCTCAGCACCGCACTGGGAGAGTCGGCCTAGATTTTTGTGCTCAAGGCTCTGGAGCAGGGCTCGAACCCATGACCTTGTGACTCAGAGGCGAGAGTCCAACCCACTGAGCCATGGCTGACACATTAAAGTAGGTCATTCGGCCCCTCCAACCGGTTCTGCCATTCAGTTAGATCATGGGTGATCTGTATCTTAACTCCATTGTGGTAAACCACTGTCATACCTGTCTGTGTCTGTATGTGTATTCCACTAGGTACAGGTCTGGACATGCCTCGGCTGACTCCTCCCACTATTCCAGGTATATAAGTGACTACCTCCCAGTCCCTTAGTATTCTGGACGGGTCGACCACTCGAGACAAGACCTTCATTCTTTAGTTAATAAAAGCCTGATTGTTACTCGCTCAACCTCAGTCTTTTGAGTAATTGATGGCGCATCAATTTTATTAACTAAATTTTTTATAATGGAGAAGATCCTCACACCAGCATGCCTGGACCTGGACAGTCGGGAAGCGGATGCTTCCACCAAGTTTGCTCACTGGCTCACGTGCTTCGAGACATTCCTGACTGCCTCCACTGCGGTCGAAACGGATGCGGACAAACTGTCTGTCCTGTTCTCCAAGGTGAACCACCGAGTGTACTCAGTCATCCGGGACGCGACCTCGTACACAGCCACCCTCCAGCTCCTCAAGACCCAGTACACGCGCCCTGTGAACGAAGTATACGCTAGGCACCTTCTGGGGAGTCGCAAGCAACAACCTGGGGAATCGACTGAGGAATACCTCCAAGCACTGTCCGTGCTTGGCCGGGCCTGTGGGTGTAAGGCGGTAACGCCCACTAAGTACACGGAGGAACTGATCCGGGATGCCTTCGTAGCGGGCCACAGGTCCAACTACACCCGACAGCGACTGCTGGAGCAGAGTGACCTCACCCTCGACAAAGCCTCCGACATCGCACTAACGCTGGACGCAGCCTTCCGGGGCATGGATGCCTACTCCTCTGCACCGTGGATGCCGCGGGGAACGACAACCTGGGACACGGTAGGACAGCCCCATAGCACCGTGCCACCCCAGCCACAGCCCAACAACGGCCCAACTACCGCAGCAGTGTCCCAAAGCCAGACAGCAGTATCCCAAGGCCAGAAATGCTACTTCTGTGGCCAGGCCAAACACCCCAGAGCGCGCTGCCCGGCGAAGAATGCGACCTGCTCGGGCTGCGGGAAAAAGGGACACTACGCCAGCGTCTGCAAGGCCAAAGCCACCCCGAACGCCAGCAGCGCCGCGTGTGGGCCGTGCGAGCCGCCATCTTGGGCCTCCCCAGCCATGTGCGAACCATCGCAGCAGCAGCCATCTTGGACGACTCCAGCCACATGGGAATCATGGACGCCGCCATCTTGGACACCAGCCGGGACGCAGCAGACCGCCAACCCCCCCCCATCTGATACTCGCAGCGACACACCGACCCCTACGCTGGCCTCTGTGACGCTGGACCAAACGAGACCGCACCAGCTAGCTCGGTCCAAAATGGACGTTAAGGTAAACGGCCATGCAATAAACTGCCTTTTTGACTCCGGGAGCACAGAGAGCTTCATCCACCCCGACACGGTGCGGCGTTGCTCTCTCCCAGTCCTGCCTGCGCACCAGCGGATTTCTATGGCCTCCGAGTCCCAGTCAGCGGACATTGGCGGCTACTGCGTGGTGACACTAGTAGTAGACGGGACTGTGTTCAATAATTTTAAACTCCTGGTCCTGCCCGACCTCTGCGCTGCCGTTCTACTGGGGTTGGATTTCCAGTGCCACCTCAAAAGCGTTACGATGGCATACGGTGGCCCCCTCCCCCCACTCACAGTCCGCAGCCAGCAGCCTCCAAATTGCCCGCCGCGCACCAGATGCAACCTCTCCACACTCAGAGTCCCACCCCCCCCACTGTTTGCTAACCTCACCCCCGACTGTAAGCCCATCGCCACAAAGAGCAGGCGATACAGTGCCGGGGACAGGGTTTTCATCAAAACCGAAGTGGAACGGCTCCTGAAGGAGGGGATTATTGAGGGCAGCTCCAGCCCCTGGCGAGCCCAGGTTGTGGTCGTTAAGACCGGCGAGAAACAACGCCTGGTCATCGACTACAGCCAAACAATAAACCGCTACACCCTGCTGGACGCCTACCCACTCCCCCGCATAGCTGACATGGTCAACCAGATCGCGCAGTACCGCGTCTTTTCGACCATTGACCTGAAATCAGCATACCACCAGCTCCCCATCAGCCCTGAAGACCGCCAGTATACTGCTTTTGAGGCAAACGGCCGCCTCTATCACTTCCTTAGGGTTCCCTTCGGCGTTACCAACGGGGTCTCCGTCTTCCAAAGGGAGATGGACCGGATGGTCGATCAAAACGAGCTGCAGGCCACTTTCCCTTACCTAGATAATGTGACCATCTGCGGCCATGACTTGCAGGACCATGACGCAAACCTCGAGAAATTCCTCCGCACCGCCCAACTCCTGAACCTGACATATAACAAGGAGAAGTGCATATTCCGCACAGACCGCCTCGCCATCCTTGGCTGTGTTGTAGAACACGGGATCATCGGTCCCGACCCGGACCGGATGCGTCCCCTTATGGAACTCCCACTGCCCCACTGCCTAAAAGCTCTGAAGAGGTGCCTAGGGTTTTTTTCCTACTACGCTCAGTGGGTCCCCTACTATGCAGACAAAGCCTGTCCGCTGATCAAGTCCACCTCTTTTCCCGTGACGGCAGAGGCCCGCTTAGCCTTCCACCGTATCAAGGAAGACATTGCCAAAGCCACCATGCACGCAGTGGACGAATCCATTCCCTTCCAGGTGGAAAGCGATGCGTCTGACTTCGCTCTGGCCGCCACCCTTAATCAGGCGGGGAGACCTGTGGCATTCTTCTCACGAACCCTCCAGGGCCCGGAGACCAGACACTCCGCGGTCGAGAAGGAGGCCCAGGCTATCGTGGAGGCTGTGCGTCATTGGAGGCACTACCTGGCCGGAAAACGATTTACCCTGCTCACTGACCAGCGTTCAATTGCTTTTATGTTCAACAACAAGCAGAGGGGCAAAATCAAAAATGACAAGATCTTGAGGTGGAGAATCGAACTTTCCACCTACAATTACGAGATCTTGTACCGGCCTGGGAAGCTCAATGAACCCCCAGATGCCCTATCGCGTGGCACCTGCGCCAGCGCGCAGACCGATAGGCTGAGGGCCCTCCACAATGACCTCTGCCACCCGGGGGTCACCAGGTTCTTCCACTTCATCAAGGCCCGCAACCTGCCTTACTCCATCGAGGAGGTCAGGACCATGACCAAGAACTGCCAAGTCTGCGCTGAGTGCAAACCGCACTTTTATAGACCAGAGAGAGCCCACCTGATAAAAGCCACTCGCTCTTTCGAACGCCTGAGCGTCGATTTCAAAGGGCCTCTCCCCTCCTCCGACCGCAATGTGTACTTCCTCAACATCATTGACGAGTACTCCCGGTTCCCGTTTGCTATCCCCTGCCCGGACATGACCAGTGCCACGGTCATTAAATCTCTGAACAGCCTCTTCACCCTGTTCGGTTTCCCCAGCTATATCCATAGCGACCGGGGCTCATCGTTTATGAGCGACGAACTCCGCCAGTACCTGCTCGCTAGGGGTATAGCCACAAGCAGGACCACCAGTTACAACCCCCGGGGGAACGGACAGGTGGAAAGAGAGAATGCAACTGTTTGGAAGGCCGCCCTACTAGCCTTAAAGTCTAGGGGCCTTCCGACCTCCCGCTGGCAGGAGGTGCTCCCCGATGCGCTCCACTCGATTCGGTCACTTCTCTGCACTGCCACCAATGCCACCCCTCACGAGAAAATGTTTGTCTTCCCAAGGAAGTCCACATCGGGGACATCGTTACCGCCATGGCTGACGTCCCCAGGGCCGGTACTACTGAGAAGACACGTGAGGGCCAATAAAACGGACCCCCTGGTCGAGAGGGTCGACCTCCTCCACGCCAACCCCCAGTACGCTTACATTGCGTACCCGGACGGGCGGGAGGACACAGTCTCCATACGAGACCTCGCACCCTCGGGGACCGCTGTAACCCACTACCCATTACCACCCCCCCCCACGACCCGATATCCAACCCCAGCAGCCGGCTCGCCTTGGACCATCACCCACGAGGACTACACTCCAGGGCCCCAGCCTACACGGGACGCGACGCCGGAAGCTCCACCACCCCTGCCGTCGCCACGTCGATCACAGCGGCAGACAAGACCTCCGGAGAGACCCCAATACACGAACTTTTAAATACACTTCACCCCGCCGGACTCATTTTTAAACAAGGGGTGAATGTGGTAAACCACTGTCATACCTGTCTGTGTCTGTATGTGTATTCCACTAGGTACAGGTCTGGACATGCCTCGGCTGACTCCTCCCACTATTCCAGGTATATAAGTGACTACCTCCCAGTCCCTTAGTATTCTGGACGGGTCGACCACTCGAGACAAGACCTTCATTCTTTAGTTAATAAAAGCCTGATTGTTACTCGCTCAACCTCAGTCTTTTGAGTAATTGATGGCGCATCAATTAACCCATGACCTTGTGACTCAGAGGCGAGAGTCCAACCCACTGAGCCATGGCTGACACATTAAAGTAGGTCATTCGGCCCCTCCAACCGGTTCTGCCATTCAGTTAGATCATGGGTGATCTGTATCTTAACTCCATTTACCCACTTTCATTCCGTAACCCTTACTACCCTCTCCCTGCAAAAAAAAATCTTTATCAATTACAGTTTTGAGATTTTCAGTTGACTTAACCAGCTCACATGGCTAGTCGGGCACATGGGTGAGGTGTGAGCAGCAGCTGGCACTGTACCAGTGTGAGTCGACACCTCCAGGACAGGAGGGGGTGGGGTTTAGGAGGGGGGTGCGGGGGGGGGTGGTAGGAGGGGGTTAGTGGGGGGGTAGGAGGGGGTTGGTTGGGGGGGGTAGGAGGCGGTTGGGGGGTTAGGAGGGGGTTGGTGGGGGGTAGGAGTGGGTGGGGGGTAGGAAGGGGTTGGTGGGGGGTAGGAGTGGGTGGGGGGTAGGAAGGGGCGGGGGAGGGGGGGTGGTCAGGCAAAAACAGCCAAAGGAAAACAGAAATAGAATTGTGCTTGAGCAAAATTCTTTCAAAATGACAAGCTTGTAGTGTGAGGCGTAAAGTCTTTGCAAGTTACAGTTGGGATGTTACAGTTGTATAAAGCTCTGGTCAGACCCCAATTAGAGTAACTGCATTCAGTTCTGGGCCCCGCACCTCAGGAAGTATATCGTGGCCTCGGAGAGGGAGCAGCGCAGATTCACCAGAATGATACCGGGGCTAAAAGGGTTAAATTATGAGGACAGTTTGCACAGACTGGGCTTGTATTCCCTTGAATATAGAAGATTGAGGGGTGATCTCATCGAGGTGTTTAAGATGATGAAAAGAGTTGAGTTGATAGGGTAGATAGAGAGAAACTATTTCCTCTGGTGGGGAGAGTCCAGAACAAGGGGGGCAAAACCTTAAAATTAGAGCCAGGCCGTTCAGGGGTGATGTCAGGAAGCACCTCTTCACACAAAGGGTAGTGGAAATCTGGAACACTCTTCCCCCAAAAAGCTGTTAAGGCTGGAGGGGTCAATTGTAAAATTTCAAAACTGAGATTGAAAAGTTTTTGTTAGGCAAGGGTATTAATGGATTACAGAACCAATGCAGGTAGATGGAGTTAAGATACCGATCAGCCGCGATCGAACTGTGGCGGAACAGGCTCGAGAGGCCGAATGGCCTCCTCCTGTTCTTATAGACAACCGCCAAGGCGCCATCACTGCCCAGGCTGACTGTCCTCGTGGGCACTTGCGAGCTAGCAACACTGGTGGTGACGATCCTGAGCCTGACACTGAGGTCAAAGCCGAGAGCTCTGCTGACCGCTCCGCCAATATCAGCTGATTGGATGGGGATCAGCGGTAGTTTCCAGAAGCTGCTTGGTCTGTGTGATTCACCAGGTGGTGCAATCATCTTAACAACAGCTGAATGGAACACAGAATCGAGGCTGACACTCCAGGGCAGTGCTGAGGGAGTGCCGCACTGTCGGAGGAGCCGTCTTTCAGATGAGATGTTAAACCCAGGCCCTGTCTGCTCTCTTTTCCAGCGAATGTAAAAGATCCCACGGGCATTATTTCGAAGAAGAGCAGGGGAGTTATCCCCGCTGTCCTGGGCCAATATTTATCCCTCAACCAACACCACTAAAACAGATTATCTGGTCATTATCACATTGCTGTTTGTGGGAGCTTGCTGTGCGCAAATTGGCTGCCGTGTTTCCTTCATTACAACAGTGACTCCACTTCAAAAAAAGTACTTCGTTGGCTGGAAATGCTCTGGGACGTCCGGAGGTTGTGAAAGGTGCTATAGAAATGCACATTCTGGTGATGTCTGCTCACTCGCAGTCTGAGCATTACAGATGGGAAAGTGGTAATGATCTATATTTACACGTATTTTATTATATATAGTTTTAAAAAAATGAAGAGAGAGGGACTAACCACTGTGATTAAGTGCTATAGACGTCACCTGCTAATAGATAGTTCAGCGCACTGCAATTACCCTGCTGTTAAACGGCTGTTCCCTGGGTTTCCATGGTTTTGTATGTTTGCTAATCAATTATTCAATCCCTGGCTGCTTGTTTCTATGTCTGGGACAGATTGTGGGTCGGACTCAGAATCTCCGTCCCCCCCCCCCCCCCATCCCGTTTCCAATTCTCCACACCATGCTGCGGGTCAAAGATGGCGGGAAGCACTGGGCTTCTCCGAAAACCTTCAGCTACCTTGGCATGTCATTCTCTTACCAACACTATCGTCAGACTTGTGCAGCACAGCAGGATGGCCCCTCGGCTAACCGTGCCCGTCCCGGCTCTTTGAAAGAGCTCTCCAATTAGTCCCGCTGCCCCCGCTCTTTCCCCCACAGCCCTGTGAATTTTTCCTTTTCAAGTGTTTATCCAATTCCCTTTGGAAAGTTACTATTGAATCTGCTTCCACCACCCTTTCAGGCGGCGCAATCCAGATCACAACAACTTGCTGAGTAAAAAAAACGTCTCCTCATAGGATCATAGGATAGTACAGCACAGAAGGAGGCCATTCGGCCCATCGAGTCTGCGCCGGCTCTTTCGAGGAGGAATCCAGTCAGTCCCACTCTTTCCCCATATCCCTGCAATTTTTCCTCCTTCGAGTATTTATCCAATTTCATTTTGAAAGCTACTATTGAATCTGCTTCCACCACCCGATCAGGCAGCGCATTCCAAATCCTAATCACTCGCTGCGTAAAAAAGTTTTTCCTCCTGTCACCTCTGGTTCTTTTGCCAATCGCCTTCAATCTGTGCCCTCTGGTCATCGACCCTTCGGCCATTGGAAACAGTTTCTCTTTATTTACTCTCTCTAAACCCTTCATGATTTTAAACGCCTGTATCAAATCTCCTATTGGCCTTCTCTGTTCTGCTCACCTTCCCCTCTGGTTCTTTCAGATTATTCCTGAGCGGATGGAATCCGCCATTAAACGCGACGGGCCAGTGTGGGGCTGTTGAGTAAGAGCAACTCCTCGAGAAACTAGTCTTGATGACATTTTCACGGGAGGATTGACTGCACGTGTCTCTCCAGGCACCCTTGCATTTTGCCCCAATGGTTTCAGATGGGATGAGAATGGGGTGAAACAGAGAAGATAGGAGCAGGAGTCGGCCATTCGGCCCCTCGAGCCTGCTCCGCCATTCAATGCGATCATGGCTGATCATCCAAATTCAGTACCCTGTCCCTGCTTTCTCCCCATATCCCTTGATCCCTTTAGTCTTAAGAAATATATCCAACTCCTTCTTGAATATATTTAACGAATTGGCCTCAACCGCCTTCTGTGGTAGAGAATTCCACAGGTTCACCACTCTCTGGGTGAAGAAATTCCTCCTCATCTCAGGTTGGTCCTACAATGGGCGGGAGATTCTCTCCGGTGACGGTGAAAATGCCCCCCTCCCACACCCCCCAAACCCGGGTCTCTGCTCCAGTCCCAAGCGTCGCGCACTCTGCTCACAACTGAGCGGCTGGCTCGGCGACGCGGAATAACGCAACTTTAATCCCCACCACCAGGTGCAAACCCACTTCTTTCCAGCAGGCTTCGCACCACGCTGCCTAAAGTGCTAGCGTAGCACAGCTGCGGTTACCGGCACTAGTAATCCCGAGAAGGCCGGTTCAAATCCCACCACGGCAACGTGAGAATTGGAACTAGCTTTAAAGAATCTAGAAATAAAAGGCCGGTGTCGGTAAAAGTCACCATGAAGCTGTTGGATTGTCGTTTTAAAAAAAAAAAAAAAAAAAAACCCCAACCAGTTCGTAGGTTTCCTTACCTGAAGGACATCAGCTGTCCTTAACCGGTCTGGACCTATGGGTGACTCCAGTCCCATGTCAAAGTGGTTAATGCTGACCAGCCCTCTGAAGTGGTCTAGCGAGGCACTCAGTTGTATCCAACTGCTAGCACCGCCACCTTCTCAAGGGCAACTGGGGATGGGCAATAAATGCTGGCCTTGCCCGCGACGCCCACATCCAGAGAATTAATTTTTTTTTAAACCTCACTGCTGGGCAAATCTTGAGAGCCGGGGAAAGATGAATTCAAAGGTGGCATTGCCTCTCGTAGCACAGCACACCGCTTTGAAGCTTAAGCATCCCTTTCTTGTTAAACTTCTTGACCTTGAAAAAAATCATCTCACAGAACATTGCAAAGTCATCTGTTTTCTCTGACTAACCAGCCGTTTATTTAAAGATAAAAATATATATTTTTAATTCCAAAATGCCACTGGCGATGACTCAGAAAGGAGTTAAAGAATCATATACGGCGGCAGAGGCACATTTGGTCCAATCTGTTTTTGTAGAAATCTTCTTACACAAAATCTAACAAACGCACATTGGGTGAAATAATGTGCGACATAAGTACAGAAAGAATGGAATAGCATTAGTGCAGAGTGACTCAGGGAGAAGATCCGGCAGTGAGGGTGAACTCGTCATTTAGATAATGCCGGTGAGGTGACTTTTAAAAAAAAAAAAGGTAAAAATTACTGGGAGATGTACAGGCAAAGGAGTGGAATACGAGTCTGCTGGTGTCATCCCAAGGCTGCACAATACACTGTGTATAGTTGTCAGCAAGTGTCTGGATTAGTCTGCCAGGCTTAGAATCATAGACGTTTACGGCACTGAAGGAGGCCATTCGGCCCGTCGTGTCTGTGCCGGCCGACAAAGAGCTCTCCAGCCTAATCCCACTTTCCAGCTCTTGGTCCGTAGCCTTGCAGTTTACGGCACTTCAAGTGCATATCCAAGTACTTTTTAAATGCGATGAGGGTTTCTGCCTCTACCACCCTTTCAGGCAGTGAGTTCCAGACCCCCGCCACCCTCTGGGTGAAAAAATCTCTCCTCAACTCCCCTCTAATCCTTCTACCAATTACTTTAAATCTATGCTCCCTGGTTACTGACCTCTCTGCTAAGGGAAATAGGTCCTTCCTGTCCACACTATCTAGGCCCCTGGTAGTATAGAGAAAGAGTTCAGGGGGTTTATGAGTTTGGTAGCCTATGGTACTGGGCTAACAATCCAAGAGTTGGGAGTTCAGATTTCACCACGTGTAAATTGGGAGGTCAGTCTGGTAATTTGTGGGTTGGTGAATTGTTGTAAAAATCTTAATGTCCTGTCACCCCTACTTGATGTGGCTTACACGTGACTCCAGTCCCACCCTTTGTGGTTGACTGTTAATGCCCTCGCGGCAGCTAGGGATGAGTAATAAATCTTGCCTTGCCCACATCCCAAGTGCAGATAAAAGGCCCCTGGTTGCATTCCGTCCACAGCCTGCACTGGGTTAGCTAATCTAAGACAGGCCGAATGTAAAAGGGAAAACTGCATTTATATAGCGCCTTCCACAACGTCCCAAAGTGCTTCACAGCCAGTGAAGCACTAATGTGGGGAAACACAGCAGCCAATTTACTGATTGAGATAAATTACCTGTTTTTTTAGTGGTGTTGCACTTCTTCGAAATAGTGCCGCGTATGTGTCAAGGTTATGAGTTCAAGTCCCACTCCAGAATCCTGGCGGCCCCGGTCTGCCGTCTCAGGTAGATGGAAAAGATCCCACAACACACGGGATCTTTCACATCTGCCTGAGAGGACAGACGGGGCCTCGGTTTAGCGTCTCGTCCAAAAACCGGCGCCTCCGACAGTGCAGCACTCCCTCGGTGATGCACTGAAGTGCCAGGTTTTGTGCTCGAGTCCCTGGAGTGGGGCCTGAACCCACGACCTTCTGTTGAAGAGCCTGAAGTGCTACTAATGGAGCCAAGTGACACTTAATTACCGAGTCAAATGGTGGCTGTGTTTGGGGAGGAGGGAAATTTGAGGTGGAATATAGCAAAATTCCATGGCTCACTACAACCCACTGTACCCTGGAATGACACAACAACAACAACTTGTATTTAAATAATACAAATAATACAGTGTAACATCCCCATCGACACCTGGGAATCCCTGGCCCAAGACCGCACAAAGTGGAGGAGAAGCATCCGGGAAGGCGTCGAACACCTTGAGTCTCTTCGCCAGGAGCAAGCGGAAGCCAAGCGCAGGCAGCGCAAGGAGCGCACGTCAACCCAAGCACCCCACCCACCCGCCCCTTCAACCACCGTCTGCCCCACCCGTGACAGAGA
This sequence comes from Somniosus microcephalus, assembly GCF_052327205.1. Classification (NCBI taxonomy): domain Eukaryota; kingdom Metazoa; phylum Chordata; class Chondrichthyes; order Squaliformes; family Somniosidae; genus Somniosus; species Somniosus microcephalus. Next base: position 52,799,463 of record NC_141008.1, read on the forward strand.
CTGTAGGTCCCGCATTGGACTCATCAGTCACCTGAGAACTCATTTTTAATGTGGAAGCGAGTCATCCTCGCCTCCGAGGGATTGCCTAAGAAGGAGAAGAAGAGTAAGGTATTTAAATAGCACCTTTAACGTAGTAAAACGTTCCCCAGGTGCTTCACGGGAGATTATCGACTAAAATTTGACACCGAGCCACATAAGGAGAAATTAGGACAGGTGACCAAAAGCTTGGTCAAAGAGGTAGGTTTTAAGGAGCGTCGTAAAGGAGGAAAGAGAGGCGGAGAGGTTTAGGGAGGGAATTCCAGAGCTTAGGACCGCAGGCAGCTGAAGGCACGGTCACCAATGGTGGAGCGATTGAAATCGGGGGATGGGCAAGAGGCCAGAATTGGAGGAGCGCAGAGATCGCGGAGGGTTGTGGTTACAGAGATAGGGAAGGGCGAGGCCATGGTCAGTGTTGTGATGGCCTCAGCAGGTCGCCGGGCTGCAGTGTAACCATTACCAAAGCATTGAAACATTTCATCTGTATTACATTTCACCCGAAAAGATTTCACAAAATAGAACAAGTTGCACTTGAAAGAAATAAAAGACTCGTCGAGAGTATTACAATTAAATTCCTGCAAACATAAAACGGCTCTAAATGTTTTAATTACTTGACCCTAAAGAGCCAGTAGTTGCAAAACAAATGCATTGGGCAGGATTTTCACTGGGCCGTGGAGGCGGGATTGGAGGCGTGTGGGGGGTTAAAATCCCAAAATCGGGGGGGGGCACGAACCCAACCCACCTCCATGCCAGTTTCAAAGGAGGCGGGTACCCGACCCGCACTGGGAGCCGCCTCCCCGAGGTGGGAAGGGGATTAGTGCCAATTAACTGCCTGTTAACAGGTAGTTAACAGGCAGTTTTTAGCCTAATCCCTATTTTCATTCTTGAAGTGTGGGATTCCCGATGGCTCCAAACCACGCCAAGTTAAGGAAGTTATGTTAAACCTGCATTGAACATTGGTTAGACCACACTTAGAGTACTGCGTACAGTTCTGGTCACCATATTATAAAAAGGATATAGAGGCACTGGAGAGGGTGCAGAGAAGATTTACAAGGATGATACCAGAAATGCGAGGGTATACATATCAGGAAAGGATGAACAGGCTGGGTCTCGTTTCTCTTGAAAAAAGAAGGCTGAGGGGTGACCTGATAGAGGTCTTTAAAATTATGAAAGGTTTTGATAGAGTAGATACAGAGAGAATGTTTCCACTTGTGGGGAAGAGCATAACTGGAGTCCATCAATATAAAATAGTCACCAAGAAATCCAATAGGGAATTCAGAAGAAACTTCTTTACCCAGAGAGTGGTGAGAATGTGGAACTCGCTACCACAGGGAGTGGTTGAGGTGAATAGTATAGATGCATTTAAGGGGAGGCTAGACAAGCATATGAGGGAGAAGGGAATAGAGGGTTACGCTGATAGATTTAAATGAGGAAAGACGGGAGGAGGCCCGAGTGGAGCATAAACGCCGGCCTGGACTGGTTGGGCCGAATGGCCTGTTTCTGTGCCGCATATCAAATGAAATTGCTGGCTCCATTAACAGCCTCCTGCACACCTCTTCTTCTAGAAGATTCATGTTTGGGCCTCTCACTCCTAATGTTCCTCGTCAACCACCATCGGGCTCATTTTTAACATTCCTTTTCTTTTGCTTCATTTTATTATTAAGGATTTGGTTTCCCCATCCCTGCCTTTCCATTTGCCTCCTTTAATCAGCAGTCTATTGCCCCAGGAATAATCCCTGCAGGTGCTCTTGGCCTCTCGCTCTGATGGCCAACAGGAAGTGCAGTTAGCAAGGTACTCCTTGCAGCTGGGAGACGAGGGTGCAGGGGGCAAGGTCCATAACACGGGCACAGGACCACTGCCAAGGTTGAAAAGGAAGGTATCATGGTATCAAAAGAATTGTACAGCACAGAACGAGGCCATTTGGCCCATTGTGCCTATGCCAGCTCTTTGGAAGAAAAAAGAAAGACTTGCATTTACACAGCGCCTTTCACGACCTATGAGGAGAGATTGAGTAGACTAGGTCTATTTTCCCTAGAGTTTAGAAGAATGAGAGGTGGTCTCATTGAAACATAAAACTTTTAAGGAGCTTGACAGGGTAGATGCTGAGAGGCTGTTTCCCCTGGCTGGAGAGTCTAGAACCAGGGGTCACAGTCTCAGGATAAGGGGTCGCCCATTTAGGACTGAGATGAGGAGAAATTTCTTCACTGAGGTTTGTGAATCTTTGGAATTCTCTACCCCAGAGGGCTGTGGATGCTCAGTCATTGAGTATATTCAAGACAGAGATCGATAGATGTTTGAATATTAAGGGAATCAAGGGATATGAGGATTGGGCGGGAAAGTGGAGTTGAGGTCGAAGATCAGCCATGATCTTATTGAATGGCGGGGCAGGCTCGAAGGGCCGAATGGCCTACTCCTAATTCTTATGTTTTTATGATCTCGGGACGCCCCAAAGCACTTTACAGCCAATTAAGTATTTTTGAAGTGTAGTCACTGTTGTAATGTAAACACAGCAACCAATTTGCGCACAGCAAGCTGAAAGAGCTGTCCAATTAGTTCCACTCCCCCGCTCTTTCCCCATAGCTCTGCAATTTTTTCTTTTCAAGTATTTATCTAATTCCCTTTTGAAAGTGACTGTTGAATCTGTTTCCACCGCCCTTTCAGGCAGCGCATTCCAGATCACAACAACTCGCTACGTTAAAAAAAAACTTCTCTCACCTCTGGTTCTGGTGAGTTCAGATAAATTAAGAAATAGTGATTTGGTTTTAAAAACCTGTAGATTGTAGGTGGTAGGGGAGACTGAGGGAAGTCAAGAGTCCCACAGCTTTGACATCCTTTGAAAGGTTGGGAGTAGGAGAAGGGAAGTGATGTCATTACGAGAGGACTTCCTTCTGTACGCTCCGCACGCCCAGGTCAGGTGCAGCACGGGTGGTATGCAGTGAGGAGCGCATTGTACATTACTCTGACAGAGTGCCTCCAATTTATATCCAGTGTCAGCGCTGAGAATTCCTTGAGACAGCTGAGGAATGCAGAGTAAACCATCCCCTACACTGCCACAAAGTGCTTCAATATCAGAACCAAACCCCATACTGCACTGTTTCCCAACCCAACTGTCCCTAACGTGTCTCAAACTGAGATGGCCCTCTCGCCCCTGAGTCAGGTCATGGGTTCGAGACCCACTTCAGCGACTCGAGTACATAATCCAGGCTGATACTTCCAGTGCCAATAGTGAGGGAGTGCTGCACTGTAACTGTACTCCTCGATGTTTCTCACACTTTACCTGGGCGCAGTCCAAAAAGAAAATTGCATGCCCATCATTACACGCTAATGAAATCCCAGCTCTAGGTGTCAGCTGCGGCTCAGTGGGAAGCGCTCTCGCCTCTGAGTCAGAAGGTTGTGGATTCACAACTCCCCCACTCCAGAGACTTGAGCACAAAATCCAGGCCGACACCCCCAGGGCAGTGCTGAGGGAGCGCTGCACTGGGGGAGGTGCTGTCTTTCGGATGAGATGTTAAACCGAGGCCCCGTCTGCCCTCTCAGGTAAAAGATCCCCGAGAGGGCACTCGAGATTCTGGCGTGGGACTTGAACCCATAACCTTGACCCAAAGGCGAGAGTGCTGCCAACTGAGCCAAGGCTGACACCTAAAGGAGATAGCGTTAAAGATGAGGAGAGAAGTAGCAAGGGGAAGGGGTTTATGAAGGACATTGTAGAGAGTAGGGCCAAGACAGTTGAAGGCTCTGCTACTAATGGTGGAGATTGAAGGGCTGCATGCACAGGAGGCCAGAGATGGAAGACTCGATTGCATTGGGTGGGATGTGACGCTGGATAAGGCTGCAGAGATAGAGTGCAGCTTCAACACAAGGGTTTCCCTTGAGCATGACTTGGGATTGTGACTCTTGGTGAAAAGCAACTGTCTTCAAGGGAAAGTCTTCAACAGATCATTTTATTAACACAGGGCGGTGATGGATATCGCAATGGTTGCACGCGATATCATCGCGATGAAAGCGACACGTGGCTGCTCCAGCCACTCCCCCCACAAACTAACCCCTAACCCCAACTCCGAACACTAACCCTCCGCTGACCCGAACCCAACCCCTAACCCTAACCGCAACTGACACGAAACCTAACCTAATGACCCTAACCCTAATCTATAACCCTGACCTCTTGTCTTGATCTTAAGTACAACTGCTCTTTCAACCAGACATGCCCTCTTTTAAGTCTATAATGTATACCTTGAACCCCAACTATAACACCAGCTGAGGATAAATAATGGCAAGTAAGACTGGACAAAAAGCAATGCAAAGCGTGAGCCAAACAAAAGTGGCAGGCACCAGTGAGACAAAAAAAAATCGAGAAATGAGAATACAGGTTGAGCGTCCAAAATCTGGAGTTCCGGAATCTGGGCACCCTGTCAAACCGCAACCTGGGCCCAGGCGTTTCCGGACTCGGAACGTGTTCCTGATGTCCGAAGTCCGGAAACGCCTGAGCCCAGGTTGCGATATTTCTGGACTTTGGACATCAGAAACACGTTCCGAAGTCTGGAAAAACACGAAAACCGGCTCGGCCTCGGTCCCGAGGTTGCCGGACTCGGGACGCTCAACCTGTACAAACACAAGAGGGGACATTTCCTCACTGCCCGCATACCCTCACCTAACCATAAACCCTAACCCCAACCCTAATCACTAACCCCTAACCCCAACCCTGAACCGGTGTCAATGGTCATGATTAAAATCTCTTTGAGGAGCGATGCCTTGCCTGTATGAAAGCACTAGACTGACTTGGGGAATGAGAGGCAGCATTCGTGTTTTTAAGCTGACTGCAGCGTGCTGAGAAATTAAATGCTTCTGCTCTTTGCAATTTGTATTGTGATTTTTTTTTTCTTGGCCACCTTTCCCATTTTCCATAAATAGCTTTCTGTTTTTTTTCCTCTCCACTCTGTGTAAGATGTTACGGTTTGGTGACTACGTCTGATGCGCTACAAATAAACGGGGGGAGGGGCGCTCAGAGGCTGGGGTCTTGGGGGCTTCTCTGACGCACTTGCTTGCATGGCTCATTAACATACATATTGCAAAGGTTCCTCTGGATTCCTGTGTGGGCGGAATGCTCATCGATTAATACAGGCAGTGACAAGTGTGATGTGTCATCGTCACACTCGACGACACCCAGTGTGAACCTGGGGCATTTACACTTAAACCTTCGGTTCGTGCAAGAACCAGGCAGTTCGCGAACTGTAGCAAACCCTTTCAGGGAGATTTTTAAAATAAAATTCATTCCTGGGATGTGGGCGTCGTTAGCAAGGCCAGCATTTATTGCCCGTCCCTAGTTGCCCTTGAGAAGGTGGTGGTGAGCCGCCTTCTTGAACCGCTGCAGTCCGTGAGGTGAAGGTACTCCCACAGTGCTGTTAGGGAGGGAGTTCCAGGATTTTTACCCAGCGACGATGAAGGATCGGCCGATATATTTCCAAGTCAGGATGGTGTGTGACTTGGAGGGGAACTTGGAGGTGGTGGTGTTCCCATGCGCCTGCTGCCCTTGTCCTTTAAGGTGGTAGAGGTCATGGGTTTGGGAGATGTTGTCAAAGAAGCCCTGGTGAGTTGCTGCAGTGCATCTTGTAGAGAGATAGGTTGCCTCTAATCTCCGACCTCTCTGTTTATCCATGATGCGATGCTTCTATTGAACTCTTCTCTCTTGGCTTTCCTAAGACCCAACACTCTCTTCCTCCTCCCGCATCCCCTCACCGCACCGTCTCTACCTCTTAATTTGTCCTTTTGAAAGCCTTAATCCTGCTGAGGTCTCAGTCAGACCTGCAGCCCTAACCTCTGCTGGCCTCCTGCATCTGAAGCTGTGCCTCCTGGACCTGGAGCTCCGACTCTTGCAGAGCTCTCTGTGCAAAGCCCCCACTCCTGCTGGTCTCTCTGACCCAATCCCTGGCCCCTGTTCTTCTTTCAAACCCAATCCCAGGATCCTGCTGGTCCCTCAAACCCAATCTCGGACCTAAAACCCCAAATCCTGCTTCTGCTGATCTCCCTAAGCCAATCCCTGACTCTTGCTGGTGCCTCAGACTCAATCCCTGACTCCAACTGATCTCTCTGACCTAAAGCCCCAAATGCTGCTGGCCTTCTGGAAGAGAGGCTCTGGCTCCTCCTGGTCTACAGGCCCAAGGCCATAATTCCCAGTGGTCTCCGATCCCCTGGAAAATCTCTTGCGGATTATGAAAGAAAGTGGATAATGGGAGCTCCGATAACGGAGGTTTCTCTGTAAACCATTCAACCTCAATAATACTTGGGAATTGTAAAGCGGAGCTTACGATAGGTTAATGAAAAGCTTCACTGTGGTAGAGGCAGTCTTTGTAATTACTGTGCTGAACTGCGGAGTGTTAGGAAATGAGTTTGCACCTTCCAGTTCCCCAAGTGCTGAGTTCTTGATCTCTATTAGATAATTACTGCAACAAAAAAAGGCACATTTTTAATAAAGCTGGATTGAAGATCCTGTAAGATCTATGTTGGAATCCATTTCCCCCCCCCCCCCCGCCCCCCTCCAATTTCCTCCACTTCTTTCCTGAAGGCATGCGGTTCCACGTGGGCCGGATTGTGGTTCCTCGGGGAACATAAAAATTAGGAGCAGGAGTCAGCCATACGGCCCCTCGAGGCTGCTCCGCCATTCAATAAAATCACGGCTGATCTTCGACCTCAACTCCACTTTCCCGCCCCATCCCCATATCCCTTGATTCCACTAGAGCCCAAAATTCTATCGGTCTCAGTCTTGAATATACTCAAAGACTCAGCAGTCACAGCCCTCTGGGGCAGAGAATTCCAAAGATTCACCACCCTCTGAGTGAAGACATTCCTCCTCATCTCGGTCTTAAATGGCCGACCCCTTATCCTGAGACTATGCCCCCTAGTTCTAGACACTCCAGCCAGGGGGAAACAGCCTCTCAGCATCTACCCTGTCAATCCCCCTCAGACTGGAGTCTTGTTCTGGTTCCTCACGGCTGGAGTCCGGTTGCCTCCACATGGGCTGGATTATGTTTTTATTCATTCTCGGGAAACGGGCGTCACTAGCAAGACCGGCATTTATTGCCTGTGTCTAGTTGCCCTGAGAAAGTGGCACTGGGCCACTTCAGAAGGCAGTTCAGCGTCAACCATTGGTGTGGGACTGGAGTCACATATAGGCCCAGCCCGGGTAAGGAAGGAGAACATAAGAACATAACATAAGAACATAAGAAGTAGGAGCAGGAGTAGGCCATACGGCCCCTCAGGCCTGCTCCGCCATTCAATAGGATCATGGCTGATCTGAATCTAGACTCACGTCCACTTCCCTGCCCTCTCCCCATAACCCCTAATTCCCTTATCTGCTAGGAAACTGTCTATAAGAACATGTTCACTGTTGGACCCAGGAGCGAGGGCGAGGTCAAGGCCCAGGAGTGGCGCAGCGTGGACCAGCAGCGGGGTCGGGGCCCAGGGAAGGTGCAGCACGGGCCAACAGCGAGGTCAGGAGGACCACAATGCATCCTACAAAACCCAGGCAAAGAGCTCCCGCGGGAAGCAGGGAGGAGGACAGTTAGGAGTATGTTTGTGTGTGTGTGCTAGGCCGTTGTATCAGAGCCTGGTCTCCAATCGTCTTGGATCCCCTTGCCATCGGGCCAGGACCTTGCTCTTGTCAAGCCCGTGTGGTAGCTGGTGTGCAACGGCCACCCCACGTTAAAAGAATTCATGCACAGGCATCTTCCACCCATCAAAATGAAGTTCGGGACCCCATGGAACGTCAGGATCCTCATGGACAACCGTCTGTCCCACCTGTGACAGAGGCATTGGACTCATCGGTCACCTGGGAACTCATTTTTAATGTGGAAGCAAGTCATCCTCGGTTCCGAGGGACTGCCTAAGAAGAAGGTTGCCTAATCAAAATCTTGAAAATTTCAATTGACCCAAGCATTTTGGAGGATAGAGTTCCAAAATTTCCACTCTCCTTTATGTGGGGGAAAAAAAAAAGCTTCATGATTTCATTCCTAAATAACCTGGCTCTAATTTTAAGGTTGTGCCCCCTTTGTTCTGGATTCCCCCCCACCAGAGGAAATAGTTTCTCTACTTTCTATTTTTCGTCAGTTTTTTAAAACTGAATTGAAATTCTCAAACTGCCATGGGGCGGATTTGAACTCGCGTTCTCCCAGACTACCCGGTGCAGGCTCGATGGGCCGAAATGGCCTCTATCTGCACTGGTGATTCTGTGATCTGTGATACCCTGAACTGCCCTCCTGAAGCCTCACAGCAAGCCACTCGGTTACATCAGTTGTATGAAACCGCCACAGAAGGACAGGGCAAGTGGGGATGAGCAGTAAATGCCGGCCTTGCCAGTGATGCCCACACCCTGAGAATGAACTCATAAAAAGACATCACAGCCAGTGATTAAACTTTTGAAATGCGGTCGCTTGCTATGTGGGTAAACACAGCAGGCAATTTCTGCGCAGCAACATCCCACGAACAGCAGTAAGATAAATGACCAGTTAATCTATTTTTTGGTGGTTTAGAGTTGAGAGTTGGCCAAGGCACTGGGCATACTCCCTGCTCTTCAAAAACTGAGATTGGTAGGATTTTGTTAGGCAAGGGTATTAAGGGTTACGGAACCGGGGCGGGTGGATGGAGTTAAGACACCGATGAGCCATGATCGCATTGAATGACGGAACAGGTTCGAGGGGCTGAATGGTCTACTCCTGTTCCAGTATTCGAAGAAGAGCAGGGGAGTTCTCCACGACGTCCTGGGCCAACACCCATCACTCAACCAACACCTAAATCAGATTATCTGGTCACTTACCTCATTGCTGTTTGTGGGATCCTGCTGTGCGAAAATTGGCTGCCGAGTTTCCTACATTACAACATCGACTATGCCTCGCAAGCGCTTCCTTGGCTGTAAAGTTTTTTTTGGGACGTCCTGAAGTCGCGAAAGGCGCAGATAGAAACGCAAGCTCGTTCGTTTCCCCGCACGGCGCGAGATGCCGAGAACCGAGCAGAGTAACATTCGGACCTGCTCCCGCGGCACTGAGCTCTGGCACGCCGACAGTCGGCAGCCACCTGATCAGGCCAATGGGCTGAACCTGGCTTCACCATCCCACTGACGGGATCGGTTCAGATCGGGGTTTCCCCTGATGTTCCACACCGCAGGAGCGGCCCCAAGTGGGCGATAAGACTTGAGTGTGACCATTAAGACAGAGAATGGAGTGGGAGGGAAGGTAGAGAGAAAGCGAGAGCGCTGTCTTTATACAACATCTCCATTACCATGACAACAACAACGCTGCTAAGATACCAGTGTTGCTTTCAGAAACCCTTAAGTGTTTATAGCATTGGAGGGAGTGCAGCGAAGATTCACCAGACTGATACCTGGGGTGGCAGGAATGACGTATGAAGAGAGAGTGGGTCGATTAGGCTTATATTCGCTAGAGTTTAGAAGAATGAGAGGGGATCTCATTGAAACTTATAAAATTCTAACAGGCCTAGACAGACTAGATGCAGGAAGGATGTTCCTGATGTCGGGGGAGTCCAGAACCAGGGGTCACAGTCTAAGGATAAGGGGTAAGCCATTTAGGACTGAGATGAGGAGGAATTTCTTCACCCAGAGAGTGGTGAACCTGTGGAATTCTCTACCACAGAAGGCAGTTGAAGCCAATTCATTAAATATATTCAAGAAGGAATTAGATATCTTTCTTAAGGCTAAGGGGATCAAGGGATATGGGGAGAAAGCAGGGACAGGGTACTGAATTTGGATGATCAGCCATGATCACATTGAATGGCGGAGCAGGCTCGAGGGGCCGAATGGCCTACTCCTGCTCCTATCTTCTATGTTTCTATGACACATACAGGAGGGAAAGCACTCGGGGCTGAAGGGTTATCACTTCTCCCCAGCGTAGTAAGGTTATGATTGCCCTCTTCATACAGTATGGTGTATATCCTAACCCCTCATAGGGACCGGAGTCCAGCTAGATGTCGACAGTCTGTCTCAAACATAAAGAAAATACCCGTAAGATTTGGTTTCGGTGACAGGGTGGGGACCATACCGATCCACCCAATGCCCACCAACTGCCAGTCAGGAGGAAGCATTCCGTTTACCCATTAGAGGAAAATTCATGCTCCCCACATCTAAGCTTCTGAGTACTTAACCCGTGCTGGCTTGGTGATTGTGGAATGGAATTTGGCACCAGCCTTGGCTCAGTTGATAGCACTCTGTCTGAGTCAGAAGGTCGCGAGGGGATGCCGCACTCGTGGAGGCGCCTTCTTTCGCAGGAGATGTTAAACCGAGGCCTGTTCTGGTGGATGTTATAGATCCCATGGCACTATTGGAAGGAGAGCAGTCGGAAATTCTCCTGGTTTCTGCCCTCCATTTCCTAGTTGTGGGATCCTGCTGTGCGCAAACATGTTGGCCTACATAACAACAGTGAGCGCATTTCACAAGCAGTTCATTGGCAGGCGCTTTGGGACATCCCAAGGGAGTAAGTCATTGTTGTTGGTGTGAAGATTGCCCCATTGGTGCACAACTTAAGTGAGGACAGGGAGCTTTACATTGGATTTACACCGTGTTTACAGCACAGAAACAGGCCATTTGGCCCAACTGGTCCGTGCCGGCGTTTCTGCTCCACACGAGCCTCCTCCCGTCTTACTTCATCTCACCCTATCAACATATCCCTCTATTCCTTTCTCCCTCATGTGCTTGTCTAGCCTCCCCTTCAATCCATCCATACTATTCGCCTCAACCACTCCCTGTGGTAGCGAGTTCCACATTCTCACCATTCTCTGGGTAAAGAAGTTTCTCCTGCAATCCTTAATGGATTTATTGGTGATTATCTTATATTTTTGGCCCCTAGTTTTGGATCCCCCCCACAAGTGGAAACATCTTCTCCATGTCTCACTCAGAGGGTGGTGAACCTGTGGAATTCTCTACCACACAAGGCAGTGGAGGCCAAGTCACTGAATATATTTAAGAAGGAGATCGATAGATTTCTAGACACAAAAGGCATCAAGGGGTATGGGGAGAGAGCGGGAATATGGTATTGAGATAGAGGATCAGCCATGATCACATTGAATGGCGGAGCAGGCTCGAAGGGCCGAATGGCCTGCTCCTGCTCCTAGTTTTCTATGTTTCTGCATCTGTTTGGACATTTGCCCTTTCCCACACCCACCGTGCTCTTTGTGAGCAGGTCATTTCATCCTGATTTTGCTTAAGACCTTTCCAGGCAGTGGAGATTGGAGATTTCTGTCCCAACTGCCCAGGAGAGACTACAACTCCGCTCAATGAGGTGAAACGTCAGTGTGCTAACCCACTTGTATTACTCAGTCCCTGTTACGGTGGATGTGATCGATCAAGTATGGACTGAAAGCAGCACTTAACCTAATCAGAGCGGGCACCAGAGGAGGAAAAGATATTTCCCAGAAAGACTTTTCATTATGCTGTTTCTACAAAGTAACCAAACATGTTGAAAAAGGAAACAATTAACCTCCTGGACCCTTCACTCCCCTACTTCACCCCCTCACTCCCCTCCAGGACCCCTCACTCCCCTCCTGGACCCCCCCCCACTCCCCTCCTGGACCCCCCCCCCACTCCCCTCCTGGACGCCCCCCCACTCCCCTCCTGGACCCCCCCCTCACTCCCCTCCTAGACCCCCCCCCCCCAACTCCCCTCCAGGACCCCTCACTCCCCTCCTGGACCACCCCCCCCACCACCACTCCCCTCCAGGACCCCTCACTCCCCTCCTAGACGCCCCCCCCCCCAACTCCCCTCCAGGACCCCTCACTCCCCTCCTGGACCCCCCCCCCCCCCACCACCACTCCCCTCCAGGACCCCCCCCTCACTCCCCTCCTAGACCCCCCCCCCCAACTCCCCTCCAGGACCCCTCACTCCCCTCCTGGACCCCCCCCCCCACCACCACTCCCCTCCAGGACCCCCCCCTCACTCCCCTCCTAGACCCCCCCCCCCCAACTCCCCTCCAGGACCCCTCACTCCCCTCCTGGACCCCCCCCACCACCACTCCCCTCCAGGACCCCTCACTCCCCTCCTAGACCCCCCCCCCCAACTCCCCTCCAGGACCCCTCACTCCCCTCCTGGACCCCCCCCCCCCACTCTCCTCTTGGACAGCCCCCCACCCCCCTCCTGGACCTCCCCCGCCTACTCTCCTCCTGGACCGCTCACTCCCCTCCTGGACCCCCTCCACCCACTCTGCTCCTGGACCACACCCCCCCACTCTCCTCCTGGACCCCCCACCCCCCTCCTGGACAAACCCCGGTGATGGGTAACCCCAGTGATTGATAAATCTGACCCCTAACACCAGCCTGCTTACAAACAGTGTTACCAGGCTGGAAACAATAAAGCAGAGGTCCCTAGTTCAGTATAGCCCATCTCATCTCCTAAAGCAGCACCAGCCCCAGAACAAACTATCTGCAGCATTCCTGCCAGTATCCACTCCAAAGAACCAACATGGGAAATGAACGGGTTGCTCCTTTACCGAGTCTTTCAGGCCTCGATGCCAACAGCTTACGTCAGCAGGCTCCATTTTATAGATCAACTTCCAAGTCATCGTCCAACCCTTTCGTCAAAGTGCCAAAGACTTTGGGCTCGAATTTCCAAGCCCCGTGGAGGCGGGAGTGGGGGGAAAATTGCAGAATCGGGGGGCACGAACTCTTCCCGCCCCCAACCCGCCTCCGTGCCAATGTCTCAGGAGGCGGGTATCCGACCTGTGCTGGGAGCCGCCTCCCCGAGGTGGGAAGGGGATTAGTGCCAATTAACTGCCAGTTAACAGGCAGTTTTTGGCCTAATCCCTATTTTTATCCCTGAAGTGTGGGCTGCCCGACGGCTCCAAACCATGCCAAGTTAGCGAGGCGGACCGTTGGTCTGAAGGGCCTGTAGGGTTCGAGATGTCCGGTGTTCAGGTGAGTGATGAGTGCAGAGGTAAGTGTGTTTGGTGTGTGTAAAATGTTTAAATAAGTTTTACTTACCTTTACTTACTAATGCAGGCTTCCTTCCTTCAGGTCTCGGGAGTCCCTCATCTCACCGGCACAGAAAGCAGAATGGCCGCGAGCTGTCAAAAGTTGCAGCATTCTGCTTTCTGTTCTGGAGAGATTTTTAACTGAGTCTGTGGAGAAGGACTCAAGTTAGAAATCAGATTGTCAGTGTTTGACAGCCTCAGAGCTGTCAAACGCTGATATTTCATCTGTCAAAAGCTCTTGACAGATGAAATGTCAATCCCCGACGTCACCTGTAACCGGGTGTCCCTTAATTGGCCTGCTGAGTCCGCTGGGCGGGCTCAACAAGGTCAATCAAGGGAAAATCGCGTGGGTTGGCCACAAATCAATGGAGGCGAGACTACAACCCAAAAAGTGGGAGTCCCGCCTCCATCACTTCCCCATTGACAAAATCCAGCCCTTTGAGTGCAATGTATGAATACTGATGAAGTGATTTCTTGGCTACAGTCTAATTACCTTTGAGAGTTAATAGAAGGTAGTGACAGGGAAGCCTTTTAAACAATGACTGAGTGCTCTGTTTTGAGGCTGTACCTCTAACTCTGTCGAAGTCGCATCGATCAGTGAAGATTTACGGTCTGACTTTGCTCAGAGTGCAGTCAGTCCCGTGGGGAATTGACCTTGGCATGACAAGCAAAGGGTCAGTTTGGTTGCGGCAAAATGGGATTGCGCTGCCCCAGAAATTCAATGCAAAGTGTCACCGGAGGAACAGGACAGAGAATTCTACCTGCACTCTTTATGGCTGGTTGTGGACCTCGGTCATGGGGCGATGCTAAATAGAGGCCAGATAGTTTTTTCGACCAGGAGGGAAAATTCAGAGAGAGAGAGAATGCCATAAGGAAGGGGGAACATCTTCAGCCTGTAGGAATCTGTGCTTCAGCATAATAAGGCGCAAGTTCGTACCCGGGAATCCAGGCATGGCTGAGCCATTAAAGAAATGCCGAGCAAAAGCTTCAGCGACACAGAAGGACTGAATGGAACAATAATTGTGTTAACAGTTGGAGGCGAGGATCTTCTCAGGGGCTCTGGAGTTTTACGAGTCTGAGTTCCTGAGCAGGTTCTCTCTGAAAGTATCCGCCATTTCTCTTGATAGAACTTAATTCAGTGCATTTCAAAAAGACTTTCAGGTCAGAAATATTGCTTCATAATAACAACATAAGAATTAGGAGCAGGAGTCGGCCATGCGGCCCCTCGAGCCTGCTCCACCCTTCAATAAGATCATGGCTGACTTCCGACCTCAACTCCACTTTCCCGCCCGATCCCCATATCCCTGGATTCCTCTAGAGTCCAAAAATCTATCGATCTCAGCCTTGAATATACTCAATGATCCAGTATTCACAGCCCTCTGGGGCAGAGAATTCCAGAGATTCACAACCCTCTGAGTGAAGAAATTCCTCCTCATCTCGGTCTTAAATGGCTGACCTCTTATCCTGAGACTGAGCCCCCTGGTTCTAGACTCTCCAGCCAGGGGGAAAACAGCCTCTCAGCCTCCACCCTGTCAATCCCCCTCAGAATCTTATATGTTACAATGAGATCACCTCTCATTCTTCTAAACTCCAGAGAGTATAGGCTCAACCTCTCCTCATAGGACAACCCTTTCAGCCCAGGGATCAATCTAGTGAACCTCTAAAGCAAGGATATCCTTCCTCAGATAAGGAGACCAAATTCGTGTGGCAACTCGGTATTGAGCAATCGTGTCGCAAAAGTCATCCTCGATAAAGCGTGGAAATAGCGGGCTGAATTTTCAGGCCTCCAATCTGGCGGAAACAAGGGCGGTGACACTCCTAAAATGATGGGCAATGAGCGCACCGTCCTGTTGTACCCATCGCTGTGACCGCGGCAGTGTTCCTTGGGCCTATCGCAGGGTGGCATGAGCGGCCTCCTGAGTCAGGCGGTAGCCCTGCTTCAAAGGCAAATCGTGGGCCTGTGATGTATACAAGACCCCTGCTGCCATTTTGGACTGAGCTGGGTGGAGTGTGCCGTGCATGCTGCAATCAGAAGCCGCTGGCGGCCCGGCCAAAGAGGCCCCGGATGGTAAGTGTCTCACTATTTCTGTGGGGCCAGGAGGAGTCAAGTTCAATGGGAAGGCAGGAGTTGCATTTGAGGAGGGGGAAGACGGGGCGAGGAGGAGGGCGAGGAGGGAGGGGGGGCGAGGAGGAGGGCGAGGAGGGAGGGGTGGCGAGGGGGGGGCGAGGAGGGAGGGGTGGCGAGGGGGGGCGAGGAGGGAGGGGGGGCGAGGGGGGGGCGAGGAGGGAGGGGGGGCGAGGAAGGAGGAGGGGGGAGACGGGGCGAGGAGGGAGGAGGAGGGCGAGGAGGGAGGAGGAGGAGGGGGGAGTCGGGGCGAGGGGGAGTCAGGGCGAGGAGGAGGGGGGAGTCGGGGCGAGGGGGAGTCGGGGCGAGGAGGAGGGGGGAGTCGGGGCGAGGGGGAGTCGGGGCGAGGAGGAGGGGGGAGTCAGGGCGAGGGGGAGCCGGGGCGAGGGGGAGTCGGGGCGAGGAGGAGGGGGGAGTCGGGGCGAGGAGGAGGGGGGAGTCGGGGGGAGGGGGGAGTAGGGGCGAGGAGGAGGGGGGAGTCGGGGTGAGGAGGAGGGGGGAGTCGGGGCGAGGAGGGAGTTGCGTTGATGTCTGTTGTGAGGTTGTAGCCTGAATTCCAGTGATGGGCTTTGGCCAACCCATTCTATGAAGTCACTGGAATTAACTTCTGAAACATGGTAACTCTGATCTGTCATTTGTTGGAACGTTGCTGCTTCCAATGTTGATATAAGTAGATCAGAACCGCAGGAACAGGGCACAGCTGCTTATCTCAAAGTGCCTTGTTATTTCTATTCGAATCACTGAATACTGCTGTGCTCGGGAATAATCAGATAGGGCACGATGTGTTCAGACAATCACTTGTTTTCTCTGAAGCAGAATTGCTTGGTTCTTACTCAGGCTATAACCCCCCAACATCAGGTGGTGAGGAAAGAAAAGACAGACTTGTATTTCTATAGCGCCTTTCACGACCTCAGGACGTCCCAAAGCACTTTACAGCCAATGAAGTACTTTTTGAAGTGTAGTCATTGTTGTAATGTAGGAAACGCAGCAGCCAATTTGCGCACAGCAAGCTCCCACAAACAGCAATGTGATAATGACCAGATCATCTGTTTTAGTGACGTTGATTTAGTAATATTGGCCAGGACACTGGGGAGAACTCCCCTGCTCCTCTTCAAAATAGTGCCATGGGAGCTTTTACGTCCACCCGAGAGAGCAGACGGGGCCTCGGTTTAACGACTTATCCGAAAGACGGCTCCTCCGACAGTGCGGTGCTCCCTCAGTACTGCTCCTCCGACAGTGCGGCGCTCCCTCAGTCGTGCACTGGAGGTTCACTTTGTGTTCATGGATTTCTTCCTTCAAGCTGTGTTTGTATTTTTGCACAGGTTCACTTTGTGTTCATGGATTTCTTCCTTCAAGTTGTGTTTGTATTTTTGCACCACGAGAATACTCTAACCCTTTCCCTCACACAGACCTTCTCCAGCTGGTAGTTGCCTCCAGATTGTTTTTTTTTTGCAGTCGCAGCGGGTTAGAGTTCACTGTGTTGGGAGAAGCTGTATTTTTACGTCCAATCATCAACTTTGTGTCTTTTCTTTTCCAGTAATGCACCCTTCTCATTGGCTGCGGCGCTGGCAAGGGCAACGACAAATGAAATCCTTCAGAGTGACCTTACCGTTCTCCACTATGTGCCGAAGCTTCTGGACGGGACAGATGGGATCACGCGTAAGTAACGTGGTGAAAGCGTGGCAGCTTTGGGGAGATGTGGGGAAGGAAATTCCCTCCCTAAACCTTTCCGCCTCTCCACCTCTCTCCCCTCCTTTAAGACGCTCCTTAAAACCGACCTCTTCGACCAAGCTTTATGCTCACCCGTCCTAATATCTCCTTGTGTGGCTCGCTGTCAAACTTTGTCTGATAATCGCTCCTGTGCAGCGCCTTGGGTCGTTTTACTGCGTTAAAGGCGCTATATAAATACAAGTTGTTGTTGTTGAATGGGCGGAGGGAGAGGGATCCAAAGGAAGACCACCTACCTAGAGCGACTAGTTACACGGAGTAGCTGGGACATTTTGTAATCAATGTTTTCTATTTGACAAGGTTCTCTTCTCTCCTGAAAGTGCTGAGGTAGAGTTGCGTGGGGGGCGGGGGGGGCGGGGGCGGCTCTAGGTCCCACCCAAATGGCAGTCAGTCAACGTGAGAGCCTATGCGCGAAGTTTGAGTTGACAATCCTGATCCAGCAACAGAATTAGAGAAGCACAGATATCTCAGAGGGTTGCAGGGCTGGAGGAGATTACAGAGATAGGGAGGGGCGAGGCCATGGAGGGATTTGAAAACAAGGGTGAGAATTTTAAAATCGAGGCGTTGCTTAACCGGGAGCCAATGTAGGTCAGCGAGCTCAGAGGTGAACGGGGCTTGGTGCGAGTTAAGACACGGGGGCAGCCGAGTTTTGGATTACATCAATTTACGGAGGGTAGAATGTGAGAGGCCAGCCAGGAGTACATTGGAATAGTCAAGTCTGGAGGTAACAAAGGCATGGATGATCCTATCTTCACTCAGTACTCACACACACACACACACACACACACACACACACACACACACACACACACACACACATTTCCAACGGGGGTCACTAGATAGCGATCAGGAAATAGGAACTCTGGTTGATTTCCCCCCTCCCCCCCCCCTTTCTTCGCCCAGGGGCTCTGAGGTCAATCATAGTGTCCCAATTACTACAGGAATTCAGCCTTGGTTTCTGGTGCTGAGCACTGCACTGGCTGTTTCCAGTACTGACAGCGTCCTGTTGAAGCCAGTAAGTGGTTTGCTGTGCAGCAGTATCTGGCTGAAGGGCGTGTAGACCCTGGGCCGGCCTGTCCGTGACACCGGGTAACCGAACACAACAAGGTGCACGAGGGAGAGAACGAAAGGGTTTTCATTTTATCACCTTTCGCGTCCTCTTGATCTTAGAAAGTGTTGCACCACCAGTTAAAGTCTTTTTGAAGTGTAGACAAACACGGCAGCCAATTTGTGCACAGCAAGATCCCACAAACGACAGTGGGATTTGTTTTTTTTTGTGGGTGGTTTTGGTTGATGGAGGAATGTTGGCCAGGACACCCTGCTCATCTTTGAGCAGCGCAGTAGGATCTTTCTACATCCAACTGAACAGGCTGGAAGGTTCAGTACATGGTGGTGTTGTTCCAACCTGACCCCCTGCCCCCATTGTAGGCATTGCAACAAAAAGAAGGAAACATTATCTTCCATGATGACCTTAAAAGTCCTACCTTCCAAGCACCATCGAATGCAGCAGTGCCCTGTTGTTACTCTGCCCAGTTTCTCGCTCTCTCTGAGATTAAGTGAGCTGTGATTTACGAGTTGAGTGGCGTTGAGTGTGTGCCAAGCATACAGCTGGGGTGGTTTTCAAATTAATTTTCTTTCAAGAGCTTTATTAAGCTGTAGTTACGGATCCCCCGATGGCTCTCGGTGAATCATGGTTAAAGAAAAAGTGATTGAGGAAAGCCAGCTCCCCGGTGGCTAAGGAGGCGAGTGGCTGATCCGACAGCAAACCAGGAAGGTCCTAGGTTCAAACACTTGGCTGAGAAACAAAGAAAGATTTTGGGATGTCCCAAACTGCTTTTGCAGCTAGTGAAGTACTTTTGAAATGTAGCACTTTGCGCACAGCAAGGTCCCACAAACAGCAATGAGATAATGACCAAGTAATCTGTTCTTTTTTTTTACTGATGTTGGCTGAGGGATCAATATTGGCCAGGACACCGGGGAGCACTGCCCCCTGCTCCTCTTCAAAGTAATGAGATCTTTCACGTCCACCTGGGTGAGCAGACGGGGGCCTCGGTTTAACGTCTCATCCGAAAGGCGGCACCGCCGACAGTGCAGCACTCCCTCAGCACCGCACTGGGGAGTGTCGGACGAGATCTTTGTGCTCCAAGTCTCTGGAGTGGGAATTGAGCCCAGGATCTTCTGACTCCGAGGCGAGAGCGCCACCGCCTGAGGCACAGCAGTCACGGCTGAGAGGACACGTTCGCAGGCACGAGTCAGTGGCGCTGGAGGGCCTCAGCTGCAGACTCACGTGAAGGCACTGTTTTGGAGGAGGGGGTTTATTTATTTCCTGTGTGCGCCGAGGCCTCCGACAGATCGAGATTGGCGAATCATGAAAGCCGTAGCACCTGTCCGATCAGCGGCACCGCGTGTCGCTGTTACGTGAAAAGCAGCTGGTGCAAGAGAGCAGGGCCGGGCAGAAACCCCGTGGTGAAATGCCGGTGTCATTCTGAGCGATCGCTGGCCAACCAGAAGCCCCTCCCTCCCCCTCCCTCGCCCCCTCCTCCCCCTCCCTCGCCCCCTCCTCCCCCCCTCGCCCCTTCCCCCACTGCCCCCTTCCCCACTCCCCCCCTCCCCACTCCCCCCCTCCCCACTCCCCACTCTCCTCTCTCCCCCCTCTCTCTCTTCCCCCCCTCTCTCTTTTCCCCCCCCATCCTCTTTTCCCCCCCTCCTCTCCCCCTCCCCCCCCCCTCCTCCCCCGATTCTCCAACACCTGCCGCCGCCCCTCCCCCGGCCTGGCGAGGGTCTCCCTGCTCCGTACTACTAACCTGTCGAGTGGACCCCTCGCTTTCTTTTTGATTAATTCTTTACAACTTCGTCCGTTCAATTTATTTAATTAAAACATCGATCACTTCAGACAGCAGGCAGTAAATTGTTTGCGAGTGACTCGCGCCTTCTGAATGACCCCTTAAGCCTGTCTCATTGGCAAACCAGCATCCGCTGCTAATGTTCTCCCATTCACTCCCCCTCCCCCTCCTGGGGGGGGGCATTTTAAATTTGCGGGACGGTCTAAAATGGGCAGCAGCGAGCCGGTAGCCCGCGTTGCATTGAATGGAAATGAAAATAAGGAGCGATGTAAAAGGAGCGGCCGATTCACCATCACCCCTTTTACACCATCGTGCAAAGTCAGAATTACGCCCCCGCCCCGGACTCTTATTGGGGTATGTTCCAGTGCTGGCCTCCTTCCGTGCTGCATCATTCTATGTTTCAATGGACACCGGCACGTCTCCGGTACACCCAGCCAAGCGAGCGTTCTTCAGGCGTGAGTGTGCCTAGTCATGGAGCGCTGCTGGCTGTTTGACCGTGGAAGGCATCAGAAGCCTGATTCAGCTCTCCGTGTGCGCCCTTTCCAGCAGGAGAGAGCAGCCAGGAGCCCGAGCACTGGGCTAAATATTCCCTCGCCCAGCCTGGAGGCACTG
This sequence comes from Somniosus microcephalus, assembly GCF_052327205.1. Classification (NCBI taxonomy): domain Eukaryota; kingdom Metazoa; phylum Chordata; class Chondrichthyes; order Squaliformes; family Somniosidae; genus Somniosus; species Somniosus microcephalus. The sequence goes on from NC_141008.1 coordinate 52,819,770, forward strand.
AGGCCAATTGTGTCCCCTTTCCCCCCCAACCCCCCAAACTTCCGACATGTTTTCTTTGGAACAGAGGGGGCTGGGGGGAGACTTAATTGAGGTGTATAAAATGATGAGGGGCCTGGATAGAGTGGATAGGAAGGATCTATTTCCCTTACCAGAGAGGTCAATAACCAGGGGACATAGATTTAAAGTAATTGGTAGAAGGATTAGAGGGGAGTTGAGGAGAACCTTTTTCACCCAGAGGGTGGCGGGGGTCTGGAACTCACTGCCTGAAAGGGTGGTAGAGGCAGAAACCCTCATCACATTTATAAAGTACTTGGATATGCACTTGAAGTGCCGTAAACTGCAAGGCTACAGACCAAGAGCTGGAAAGTGGGATTAGTTTGGATAGCTCTTTTTCGACAGGCGCAGACACGAGGGGCCGAACGGCCTCCTTCTTTGCTGTAAATTTCTATGATTCTATGTGAGATTGGATAGATTGGCATCGAACCCACGGTGCCTGTTCCCCACTGAGCCAGGTCGATTATTTCACCCCACCCCCCCACTATTTTCTCCCTGAAGGTCACACCTTGTCCACGTAATTAACCCTTTTAGCCCCGGTGTCATTCTGTTGAATCTGCGCTGCTCCCCCTCCAAGGCCACGATATCCTCCTGAGATGCGGAGCCCAGAACTGAACACAATACTCTAACTGGGGTCTAACCAGAGCTTTACATAACTGTATATGTTTTATATATATTAGATATATATATTGAATGTAAGGTTTTTTTAAATATACAAGATGGAGACAGATTCGGAGAATGATTTCACAAACTCTCTGCAGGGCTAAATTCTTATAATCCAACTAACTGTACTCTGCTTTCCCAGTTTCCCTTAAGTTTTTCTATTTAAAAGATGGCCGAGGGGTGATCTGATCGAGGTCTTTAAGATTATGAAGGGGTTCGATAGGGTAGACGTAGAGAAGCTGTTTCCACTTACAGGGGAGTCCAAAACTAGGAGTCATAAATATAAGATAGTCATTAATAAATCTAATGGGGAATTCAGGAGAAACTTCGTTAACGAGAGAATGGTGAGAATGTGGAATTCGCTACCACAGGGAGTAGTTGAAGTGAATAGCATAGATGCATTTAAGGGGAAACTAGATAAACACACGAGGGAGTAAGGGCTGGAAGGGTATGTTGATAGGGCGCGATGAATTAAGGTGGGAGGGGGCTCATGTGGAGCATAAACTCCGGCACGGACCAGTTGGGCCGAAAGAACTTGCAGCACAGAAACAGGTCAATGTAACAATAAATAATATGCAATAAATTATTACATAAAAATAAAGACATGAGGTACGATTTTAAAATGGGAACTATCTGATGCTAGGCCACCAGCTTAACCCTGCTTCACCTGATGATTGCAGTTGGTCTGAACTTCCCATAGACCAGGCCGAGGGAGATGGACTGGTCTATGTGCGTCTGTATGTATTGTTAGTCAGATCCAGTTGTTATGTGTGCTGATGATATAGTGCTGTCCCCCCATACTGACCAGTCCACCAGCACACACAGCCGTCGGGTCTGACCAGCAACGCACTGGCTCAGGTGGGAGAGCGAGCCCGAGACTGGAACAGGCTGCGGAGCGCTGAGAACAGTCTCAAGGACGTTTATCCAGGTCAAACAGCCCCAGTGCAGCGTTGCCTGGTAACCAGTCGTCAGTTGTCCTTTATAGCTATTGTCGATTGTGTGAAAAGCTCCACGCGATTCTAATGTCATTTGTATGTGGACTTCTCGAGGGCAAAAATGGGCTTCAAAAACTGTACGAACATAGTGAATTAACCGGTCCTTGCTGTAAATGAGGTTAAAATGGAGAATGGGGTGGGTGGGATGGGAGGCAAAATCACAACTAAATGCTGCAGTACGGATGACGTCCTTCATTACAGGGAGGGTGGGTTTGGAGGCGGCAGTGCTACCTGTCTCACGACCAGGAAAGGAGACAGTGACAGATGGCTGTGTTCCTACAGAGGTCACTCGCTGTGACTGCGCCGTCTCACGCAGCCCCTGACTGTCCTCGTTTCAGCTGCGGAAGCCCTTGAGTTTTTTTTGTGCAGTTCCACTTATCGTTCAGAGTAGATGCTCCATTGTTCGACATTGAAGAAACTTCACAGCAGGGGCTGACTGATTAGCAGCGAGCTTGGGAGTAAAGAGCCCCACCTGACGCCTGTACTGTGATGGCCCGTCACTCAGCAACCACACTGTAAAGGAGAGGAGCGTTCCTCGGGGAAACGCCTGGGTGCAAAGTGCCCCTCCTTTCCACAGACACCTAGAAGTTAGCCCAAAACCTCAATGAATGCTACATGGCTGTGCTTTCATGTTACAGTGCCACCGCCCATCCCGTGCAGCTCACCTGCTCTCCCCGTGCAGCTCGCCTGCTCTCCCCGTGCAGCTCGCCTGCTCTCCCCGTGCAGCTCGCCTGCGCTCCCCGTGTAGTACGCTCGGATCATATAACGGTTAATACTCTGTGGTGTGTCCTCTGCGACCTTGGTACAAATCCGAGCCACGTCATTGAAGGGGAGCAGTGAGTTGGCACTAAGCCTGATTTCCATTCTTTGTAAGCCAGGGTCTTGTCTACCAGTTCCGGAGCATGTAAGAAAAAAAAAGAGCCAGTGAGGTTCTATTCTGAAAGGATGAGGTCAGAATGGTCTTGTTCATTTGAACAATTTTAAGGTAATGGCAAGATGTCCATAACATGGACTTTATTAGCATACGATAGTTGTGTCATCTGGTGAGCCCAGTTCGGTAGGAAATATTGCATGGTGTGGGCGGAATACACACTTTAGGAAGGATGTCAAGGCCTTGGAGAGGGTGCAGAGGAAATTCACTACAATGGTACCAGGGATGAGAGACTTCAGTTACGTGGAGAGACTGGAGAAGCTGGGATTGTTCTCCTTGGAGCAGAAAAGATTAAGGGGAGGTTTGGTAGAGATGTTCAAAATTATGAAGGGTTTTTATAGAGTAAATAAGGAGAAACTGTTTACAGTGACAGCAGAGTCAGTAACCAGAGGACACAGATTTAAGGTAATTGGCAAAAGAACCAGAGGCGGCATGAGGAATTTTTTTTACGCAGCGAGTTGTTGTGATTTGGAACGCGCTGCCTGAAAGAGCGGTGGAAGTAGATTCAACAATGACTTTCAAAAGGGAATTGAATAGGGGGGAAAATTTACAGGACTATGGGGAAAGAGCAGGGGAGTGGGACTAATTGGAGGACTAATTGGAGAGCTCTACCACGATGGGCCGCCTTCTGTGCTGTATCATTCCAAGTTCATTTTACAATTGGGATCCAAGGAATTTGCTTTCAGAGCATCATCATAGAAATTTACAGCACAGAAGGAGGCCATTCGGCCCATCTTGCCTGTGCTGTCCGACAAAGAACTATTCACCCTAATCCCACTTTCCAGCTCTTGGTCCGTAGCCTTGCAGTTTACGGCACTTCAAGTGCATATCCAAGCACTTTTTAAATGTGATGAGGATCTCGGCCTCGACCACCCTTTCAGGCAGTGAGTTCCAGACCCCAACCACCCTCTGGGTGAAAACATTTCTCCCCAAGTCCCCTCTAAACTTCTGACCAATTACTTTAAATCCATGCCCCCCTGGTTATTGACCCTTCTGCTAAGAGAAATAGGTCCTTCCTATCCACTCTATCTAGGCCCCTCATAATTTTATACACCTCAATTGGGTCTCCCCTCAGCCTCCTCTGTTCCATAGAAAACAACCCCAGCCTGTCCAATCTTTCCTCATAGATAAAATTCCCCAACCCAGGCAACATCCTCGTAAATCTCCTCTGCACCCTCTCTAGTGCAATCACATCCTTCCTGTAATGTGGTGACCAGGACTGCACACAGTACTCTAGCTGAGGCCTAACTAGTGTTTTATACAGTTCCAGCATAACCTCCCTGCTCTTATAGTCTGTGCCTCGGCCAATCTACCTGTCCCGCTACCTTCAGGGATCTGTGGACATGTCTGTCAGGGAGACAGTGCACAGTGAGAGAGTTCAGAAGGAGCTATCCATTCAGCACCACCGGGTCCGATCTCTTAGTGTGGTAGGAAACCAGACCTGGGCAATAGCCAGCCCGCCTCTCTACTTCGGGTTCCATGAGGCTTGTTCAGTTCAGACAACTTGGGCTTGAGCTCCACAATTGGCTGACAAAAACAAATTTAAATGTGACCTTGAACCCGTATTTTCGTTTGTAGTAATTGAGCCAGTATTTGGATGGGGTGGGGGGGAAATCCCCTGCAAATATTGACACGTTCCTTTGGGTCGGGAGGCGAAGGGTCGTGGCGCGGAGAGGCGAAGGGTCGGGTGGGCGGAGAGGCGAAGGATCGGGTGGGCAGAGAGGTGAAGGGTCGGGTGGGCGGAGAGGTGAAGGGTTGGTTTACTGTTGCCCACCAAAATGTTGGACCTGAATAAAGGGAATCAGGACTCGGAGTGGCTCCGGTAGCAGAGATAGATGATACCTACAGTGCTCAGTCACTGATATGACACAGCTTGCTGACGAGGGAGAGGGATAAGGTTCTGCACGATCGCGCCATGCTGCTAGCTGAGTCAGCTGTGTGTTGTCAGGCCCCCCTGTGAATGATTGATGAGTTATACTCTGCACTGCGGGTTGGGCCAGACCGAGGGATCTTTTCTACACAGTCTGCCAGTAATTATTTATGTCGTGTGGAAATTTTATTGAACACCAGGTGGGGGAGGGGTAGCAAATACTCAGTTCTTCAATCACAGAGTCCATTAACCCTTTCTGCTGGTTGGAGGTGAGCTCATAACCTTGTGGGGATTTTAGTGTCATCCTCATATTATAAAAAAGAACTTGCATTTCTATCGCGCCTTGCACAACCACAGGACGTCCCAAAGCGCTTTACAGCCAATAAAGTACTTTTTGAAGTGGAACCGCTATTGCAATGTAGAAAACGCGGCAGCCAATTTACGCACAGCAAGCTCCCACAAACAGCAATGTGATGATGACCAGATAATCTGTTTTAGTGATGTTGATTGAGGGATAAATATTGGCCAGGACACCGGTGAGAACTCCGCTGCTGTTCAAAATAGTGTCATGTGAGTTTTCCGTCCACCTGAGAGAGCAGACGGGGCCGCGGTTTAACGTCTCATCTGAAAGACGACACCTCTGACAGTGCAGCGCTCCCCTGGAGTGTCAGCCTAGATTTTGTGCTGAAGTCTCTGGAATGGGACTTGAACCCACAACCTTCTGACTCAGAGGCGAGAGTGCTGCCCACTGAGCCACGGCTGACACCTAAATTGTGACCAGCACTTGGGGATACCCAGCTCAGGTGATGCCTTGCACTGGTGCAGTAGCACTGTGCCACGGGGTTAGGGTGGGGCTCTGATCTTTGACCACATTTACCTTGAGCTGGATTGGAGGGTCGGGGGTGGAGGGTGTGGGTTAGAGGGCAGAGAAAGACCCAACAACTCGGCAGCTCTTGCCCGCCTCCTGGTGACTGTCTGCAGCGTGGCACTGGGAAGCGAGCCGCCCCCATGGGCAGTGCTGGGTGATACAGGGAGACAAACGTGAGCGAGAGAGAGAGGAGGAGGTTAATACTTGGAGGGGTCGTGGTGATCACCAGTTGCCCTGATCTGCTCCCAGCGCCATATCCAGTAACTGAACCGTTTGTGCGTAAACACATCAGTGCCAAGTGTCTCTGGGGAAAGCCCTGTACAGGGCATTATCCGTGACCGCCTCATCTCCTATCTGTCAATCCCAGTCTCCAAGAATAGCAAATTCCTCACCACCTCTCTGCATCGAGAAGGTTGACAACTGCGGACAAAGGGATTTCAATGGCCCCCGTCAACATTCCCAGCCCCCCCCCCCCCAGTTTTATCCTGTCATCTTCTGAAGCCCTAGCCTCACGCTAAGAGGGGGGCTCCACAGGCGACAGACATACACCCCGTCGGGTCCTCACCCAATTGGCTATTCTTGTGGGAGCCTCGGCAGTGAGGGTCCACAGGCTATTCGACTGTGGCGTCCCTCACAGCTCAGCCTGGCTCGATCCTGTCGTTGCTCAGGTGGCCAACTCCGGTTGGAGATATTCCTGGAGGTGGCGTCACATGACCTCCTGCCTCCAACCGCCCCGCCCCCGCACTCCCGCCATTGGTCGCCCGACACGCCCATCCTCGCGACGCGACGCCCCGCCTCCCCTCACCAATTGGAAAACGAGTCGACTCTTCATCACCCGATTGGATGGATTCTTGACTGTCAGTCAAACAGCATTTTTTCCCCATGTCTGAAATTTTTATAATTAGTAAACACTGAGGCCTAGAAATTCACTTTGGGGCACCCAGCTCGCCTGGGCGCCGGAATTACCACTGCGCGCGGAGCCACTTGCGCCAGCGGGATATTCAGTTTCAGCGCCCCAAGTGGAAGCCGGCCGCTAAACAAGGGTTTCGGCGCCCCGCTTGGGGCGCTGAAACTGAATATCGGCGTGCAAAGTGCCGCAGCACCACCCGCTGCGGCACGGCAGCCTGCGGTACTGCAGGCCTTCCTCTCACTCTTAAGGGGGAGGTGCCTGCAACAGCGCGATCCCCGCTCGCGCGTGCCGGCAAATGAGCCCGGCACCAAGAAGTGCCGGGCTCTCTGGAAACAGCCGGCAATGCCGCCGGGGGGGGGGGGGGGGGGGCTGCGGGCAGGCGGCCGCCGAAAAAGCGGCCGGCCGCACCTCCACCTTAACTCGCCCCACTACCGGCACAGGTAGGCCCCTGTGTACCGGTCGCTGTTTGCGGCCGGCGCGGAGGAGGCGGCAACGACCAAATATGGCCAGCGGGGCGCTGCGCACACCGATGACGTCATCGGTGGCGGCGCAGCGCTACAGGCTGACGCCGCCATTAGCGCCCCGCTAAATATCGCGGCAGGTTTGGACAGTGGCGCAAAAGCCCTCTTTGGGCGCAAACTGATGGCGCAGGCCACTGAATTTCTAGGCCAAAGTGTTCAAAGGAAATTTAAGAAACCCACAGTTTATGATTCTCTGGTGATTGTTCTCCAGGGTTTTGCTGGCAGTGAGTGTCCTGGAAATGAATCTTTAATTCCTGGAGACTCCAGGGCAATCCTGGAGAGTTGGCAACCCTGGTCCTTGCTGGGATGTCTCGGCCACGGGGCAGGAAGGAGCACCCGGACTGTAACCTGTCCTCCCCACAGGTGGCCAATTAATCCCGAGGTTCGCTCCCTGTGGCATCCGTCACTTCCCCAGCCAAGTGCCGGGGGCAGACAGTGTGCTTCCCAGCGCCACTCTGCAAGCCAGCCACGAGGAGGCGAGCCAGAGCAGCTGAGGGTTCACGAGTCCTTGTGAATTTTTCTAACCCCTCTTCCCTCCCTCCCTCCCATCCAGCTCCGATCCGTAGCTCAGACTGCCAGAAGGGGCCAACTGGGCAGTAGTTTCTGGAACACAAAGAACTAGCGGGACACGGGCTCAAACTAGTGAAAGCTACCTTTACTGGTGGAAGCAGATTCAACAGTAACTTTCAGAAGGGAATTGGATAAATACTTGAAGGGAAAACATTTGCAGGGCTCTGGGGAAAGCGTGGGGGAGTGTGGGACGAATTGGAGAGCTCTTTCAAACAGCCAGCACAGGCACGATGGGCTGAATGGCCTCCTTCTGTGCTGTATCATTCTATGATTCTATGAGTGATATCAGGAGATTCTTCCTCGCACACACGGAGTGCTCAACGCTTGGAATCAACTTCCAACTAGAGTAGCGGAGGCAAAAACCCAGGAACCGTTTAAGAAACAATTGGACGGATGCTAGAGTCTCTGGATGGATGAGTTAAGATGGGCTGAAGGGCCTTTCCCATCCATAGTGAGCTTGTGATATCTAAAAGCAGGTAGCAATTCCCTTAATGTCTGATTGTTTATCAGGAACAACACAATCTGATTGAGTGTTCGAATGAATGTGCTTCCACAGTTGGATGGATTTCCAAAAGGCGTTTGACAAAGTGCGACACAATAGGCTTGCCAGCAAAGTGGAAGCCCATGGAATAAAAGGGACAGTGGCAGCATGGATACGGAATTGGCTAAGTGACAGGAAACAGAGAGTAGTGGTGAACGGTTGTTTTTCGGACTGAAGGAATGTATACAGTGGGGTTCCCCAGGGGTCGGTTCTAGGACCACTGCTTTTCTTGATATCTATTAATGACTTGGACTTATGTGTACAGGGCACAATTTCAAAATTTGCAGATGACACAAAACTTGGAAGTACAGTGAACAGTGAGGAGGATAGTGATAGACTTCAGGAAGACATAGACAAGCTGGTGAAATGGGTGGACACGTGGCAGATGAAATTTAACACCGAAAAGTGTGAAGTGATACATTTTGGTAGAAAGAATGAGGAGAGGAAATATAAACTAAATGGTACAATCCTGAAGAGGGTGCACGAACAAAGAGATCTGGGGGTGTATGTGCACAAATCGTTGAAGGTGGCAGGGCAGGTTGAGAAAGCAGTTAAAAAGGCTTATGGGATCCTGGGCTTAATGAATAGAGGTATAGGGTACAAAAGTGTGGAAATTATGATGAACCTCTATAAAACTCTGGTTCAGTCCCAACTGGAGTACTGTGTCCAATTCTGGGCACCACACTTTAGGAAGGATGTGAAGGCCTTAGAGAGGGTGCAGAAAAGATTTACCAGAATGATTCCAGGAATGAGGGACTTCAGTTACATTGATAGACTGGAGAAGCTGGGGTTGTTCTCCTTGGAGCAGAGAAGATTGAGAGGAGATTTGATAGGTGTTCAAAATCATGAGGGGTCTGGACAGAGTAGATAGAGAGAAACTGTTCCCATTGGCAGAAGGGTTGAGAACCAGAGGGGACAGATTTAAGGTGATTGGCAAAAGAATCAAAGGCGACGTAAGAAAAAACCTTTTTACGCAGCGAGTGGTTAGGATCTGGAATTCACTGCCTGAAAGGGTGGTGGAGGCAGATTCAGTCGCGGCTTTCAAAAGGGAGTTGAATAAATATCTGAAGGGAAAAAAAATTGCAGGGCTATGGGGTAAGGGCGGGGGAGTGGGACTAGCTGAAGTGCTCCTGCAGAGAGCCGGCACGGGCTCAACGGGCCGAATGGCCTCCTTGTGCGCTGTAACCATTCTATGATTCTATGAAGTTGGGTTGCCAAATCCTCCAGGATTGGGCTGGAGTCTCCAGGAATCGAAGGTTAATCTCCAGGACAATTGCTGCCAGCAAAACCCGGGAGAAAAAAAAATCACAGGGGTTTTAAAAATAAAGTGTGCGTGTTTTCTTCAGTTTCTTTGGACACTTTTTGTTTACTAGATATAAAAATATTGGTCGTGGGAGAGTCGGCCAGTCGGATAATGAGTCGATTCGCGCTCCAGTAGGGTTGGGAAGGTGGGGTGTCACGAGGATGGACATGTTGGGCGACCAATGGCGGGAGAGTTGGAGGGAGAAGGTCATGTGATGAAACTTCCAGGAAGCCGCCCTACCCGAGTTGGAAGCCTGTGTTTGATTGTGATGCTTCCGTATACTCGTGTGGAGTGTAAACACCGGCACGGACTGGTTGGGCCGAATGGCCTTGTTCCTGTGCCGTATATTCTGTGTCATTTTCCTCTGCGCTGTGCGGGAGAGGGTTGAATGGACTGACCTTATGTGCTGTTGCAGAGTTCGACTCGACGAGGCTGTCCCGCATGGTGTTCACCAAACTCCACGAGGTCTGCTGCAGCTGGGTGAAGGACTTGCCGTTGACGCGAAGAACACATCCCTATTTCGAAACCTCCATTCATGCCATCAAAAACATGCGCCGCAAGATGGAGGACAAACATGTCTGTCTGCCGGATTTCAATACTCTCTTTAACCTGGAGGTAAGTGACCGGCTACAGGCCTCAACCGAGCACACGAGGCCTCAACTGACTACCAGAAACTGTAGAAGAATGTTCCATTAATCGGCATGCTTGAAATTTCTTCACTTCCCATTGATCAGCTCTTTGGAATCTTTGAGAAGTGACACATTACAGACTGGGATGGATTATCAGGAGCAAATGTTCCCAAGGTGCGGCCGCACAGTAATCTGAAAGGTCCCGCACGGGCCGCTCACCAGCTTTTACATCTCCAGTGATTTGCCCCAAGGTTACCGTTGAGATTATTAGACTCAGGTACTCGGACAGACGGCAGGACAATGGGCGGCATGCAATACAATGGGGACGGCAGAGCGAGGAAGGGCCATTCAACTCGTCCATCGTGCCCATCCTGCAAGCTTGCCTTTTGTAGTGAGGCTTGTCAGGCCTCGTGCCTCATTGAGGATTACATTTGCGCCCCCTCCCCCGCCCCGCCCCACCCCAGTTCTTCACCCCCCCACCCAGTGCTGCCCCGAGAACAAAGTCAAATATATGTAAATGTTTTATTAAAAAAAGAATATTCCCAGCAGAGTGCGCCCCTGGATCAGAAGGTCGTGGGTTCAAGTCCCACTCCAGAGACTTGAGCAAAAAAATCTAGGCTGACACTCCCAGTGCAGTGCTGAGGGAGTGCCGCACCGTCAGAGGTGCCGTCTTTCGGATGAGACGTTAAACCGAGGCCCCGTCTGCCCCCTCAGGTGGACGTAAAAGATCCCAAGGCACTATTTCAAAGAAGAGCAGGGGAGTTTTCCCCGGTGTCCTGGGTCAATATTTATCCCTCAACCAACATCACTAAAAACAGATTATCTGGAAATCGTGGACGGTGCTCCCTGGGCTACATAGAATCTTACAGCACAGAAGGAGGCCATTCGGCCCATCGTGCCTGTGCCGGCTCTATGAAAGGGCTGTACAATTATTCCCACACCCCAGCATTCTCCCCATAACCCTGCAAATCAGTCCTCTTCAAGTACACGTCCAATTGCCTTCTGAAAGTTCCTGTGGAATCTGATTCCACCACACTATCAGGTCGTGCGTTCCAGATCTTAACAACCCTCTAGTGTGAAGAAAACTCTCCTCATTTCACCTCTAGTTCTTTTGCCAAATATTTTAATTTTATGACCTCTGGTTACTGATCACATTGCTGTTGGTGGGACCTTGCTGAGTCAAACTGGCTGCATCGTTTCCTACATCATAACAGTGACTACACTTCAAAAAAAAAAAAAAAAAAAAAGCACTTCATTGGCTGTAAAGTGCTTTGGGACGTCCTGAGATCGGGAAAGGCGCGGTAGAAATGCACGTCTTTCTGTTCTTTTCTTTTTGCCATAACTTTCCTCTCTTCTCCCGCCAGGACCAGGAGGAACAGTCGTATTTCGCCGTGTTTGACGGACACGGAGGGGTTGACGCCGCGATCTACGCCTCCATCCACCTCCACGTGAACCTGGCCCGACAGGAGATCTTCCAGCATGACCCCGCCGAGGCCTTGTGTCGGGCCTTTCGCCTCACGGACGAACGGTTTGTCCAGAAGGCTGCCAGAGAGGTTCGTAGGACCAACTCCCGGTGCCAACCTCTGACTGAGCATTAAGACTTTGGGTTCAGCTGTGAGACCGGGAGGTCCTTCACTTTCATTCCCTCCCCCGCCACCCGCCCAGCGCCCCTGGCTGATTTTCTTCCCACCCCTCCCCCAGGCGAGAGGCACTGGGGTAACCGCGCCAGCCTTGCCCCCTCCAGCTGAGATCTGCGAACTCAACCTAGAGCGAGGATGGAACCTGGGAGCTCCAAGCCCTCAGGCGATGGGTTGGTGTAATGAGCCAATGGGGCTCAAGATGTAGACTCGGGGGGTGGACCGGTCAATCACCTTGACAACAAATTGTGGACAGCGCTCCCTGGACTACGTAGAACCTTGCAGCACAGAAGGAGGCCATTCGGCCCATCATGCCTGTGCCGGCTCTTTGAAAGAGAAGTCCAATTTAGCCCCACACCCCAGCATTTTCCCCCATCACCCGGCAAATTAGTCCTCTTCAAATACACGTCCAATTTGCCTTTTGTAAGTTCCTGTGGAACCTGATTCCACCACACTTTCAGGTCGTGCTTTCCAGATTTTTTAACAACCCTCTGTGTGAAGAAAACTCTCCTCATTTCCCCTGTGGTTCTCTTGCCAATTATTTTAATTCTCTAACCACTGGTTACCGACCCATTTGCCAGAGGAAACAGTTTTCCTCCTACTTGCCCTATCAAAACCCCTCGTCATTTTGAACATAAGAACATAAGAAATAGGAGCAGGAGTAGGCCAATCGGCCCCTCGAGCCTGCTCCGCCATTCAATAAGATCATGGCTGATCTGATCCTAACCGCCAATCCACTATCACAGAACCATCTCCTGAATCTAACAGAATTAGACACACGAAATAGGAGCAGGATCAGGCTACACGGCCCCTGGGCCCGCTCCGCTACCCACAGGGCCATGACCGATCCGAACCTAGACTCCTGTCCAAATTCCTGCCCGCTCCCCATAACCCTTAATTCCCTTTACTTCTAGGAAACTGTCTATTTCTGTTTTAAATTTATGTAATGATGTAGCTTCTACAGCTTTTTGGGGCAGCATATTCCATGGACCTACCGCCCTCTGAGTGAAGTAGTTCCTCCTCATCTCAGTTTTGAAAGAGCAGCCCCTTATTCTAAGACTATGCCCCCTAGTTCTAGTTTCACCCATTATCGGGAACATCCTCCCCGCATCCACCCGATCCAACCCCTTCACAATCTTATATGTTTCAATAAGATCGCCTCTCATTCTTCTGAACTCCAATGAGTAGAGTCCCAATCTACTCAACCTCTCCTCATATGTCCATCCCCGGGATTAACCGAGTGAACCTTCTTTGTACTGACTCGAGAGCAAGTATGTCCTTTCTTAAGTATGGACACCAAAACTGTACGCAGTATTCCAGGTGCGGTCTCACCAATACCTTGTACAACTGAAGCAATACCTCCTTATTTTTATATTCTATCCCCCTAGCAATGAAAGCCAACATTCCATTGGCCTTCTTAATCACTTGCTGCACCTGCATACTAACCTTTTGAGTTTCGTGCACCAGGACCCCCAGATCCCTTTGTACTTCAGTACTTTCCAGTTTCTTGCCATTAAGATAATAACTTGCTCTACGATTTTTCCTGCCAAAGTGCATAACCTCACACTTTCCAGTATTGTATTCCATCTGCCAAATCTCTGCCCACTTACTTAGCTTGTCTATGTCCCCTTGCAGGTTTTTTATGTCCTCCTCACTCACTACTTTCCCTCCCATCTTAGTATCATCTGCAAACTTTGATATGTTACACTCGGTCCCCTCCTCCAAACCGTTAATATAGATTGTAAAGAGTTGGGGACCCAGCACTGACCCCTGCGGAACACCACTAGTTACTGATTGCCAGTCTGAGAATGAACCATTTATCCCAACTCTCTGCCATCTGTTAGATAGCCAATCCTCTATCCATGCCAGAATATTACCCCCAATCCCGTGATTTTTTATCTTAAGCAATAATCTTTTGTGTGGCACCTTGTCAAATGCCTTCTGGAAGTCTAAATACACTACGTCCACTGGTTCCCCTTTATCCACCCTATATGTTACTTCCTCAAAGAACTCCAGCAAATTTGTCAAACATGACTTCCCCTTCATAAAACCATGCTGACTTTGTCCTATTAAATTATGATTATCCAAATGTCCTGTTACTGTCTCCTTAATAATAGACTCCAAAATTTTACCTACCACAGATGTTAGGCTAACCGGTCTATAGTTTCCAGCCTTCTGTCTACTGCCCTTTTTAAATAAGGGTGTTACATTAGCAGTTTTCCAGTCTGCCGGGACCTTTGCCGAGTCCAGGGAGTTTTGGAAAATTATTACTAATGCATCCACAATCCCTACCACCACTTCCCTCAAGACCCTAGGATGTAAGCCATCAGGTCCAGGTGATTTATCCGCCTTGGGTCCCATTATTTTACCAAGTACCACTTCCTTAGTGATTTTGATCGTGTTTAGCTCCTCCCCCCCCCCTTTAGCCCCCTGTTTGTCCAGTGTTGGGATATTCTTAGTGTCTTCTACTGTAAAGACTGATATAAAATATTCATTCAGTGTTTTTGCCATCTCCATATTTCCCACCATTAATTTCCCGGTCTCATCCTCTAATGGACCAACAAAAACTTCAGCCACCCTTTTTCTTTTTATATAACTATAAAAACTCTTACTATCTGTTTTTATATTTTTTGCTAATTTACTTTCATAACCTATCTTCCCTTTCTTAATCAATCTTTTTGTTATTTTTTGCTGTCTTTTAAAGTTTTCCCAATCCTCTATCCTCCCACTAGATTTGGCTACCTTATATGCCCTTGTTTTTAGTCGAATACTATCCTTAATTTCTTTACTTAGCCACGGATGGCTGTCTTTTCTTTTACACCCTTTTCTTCTCAGTGGAATATATATTTTTTGGGAGTTGTAAAATAACTCCTTAAATGTACACCACTGATCATGTATCATCTTACCCTTTAATCTATTTTCCCAATCCACTCTACTCAATTCCGCTCTCATACCTTCATAGTCTCCTTTATTCAAGCTTAGCACGCTTGTTTGAGATCCAACCTTCTCACCCTCTAATTGAATATGGAATTCAACCATGTTATGGTCACTCATTCCAAGGGGATCCTTTACTAGGACATTTTTAATTAATCCTGTCTCGTTACACAGGACCAGATCTAAGGTTGCTTGCCCCCTGGTCGGTTCAGTTACATACTGCTCAAGAAACCCATCCCTAATACACTCAATGAACTCATCCTCAAGGCAGCCCTGCCCAATTTGATTTGTCCAATTAATATGATAGTTAAAATCCCCCATAATTATAGATGTTCCCTTATTACAAGCCTCAACTATTTCCTGATTGATACTCCGTCCAACAGAGTTGCCACTGTTCGGAGGCCTATAGACTACGCCCACTAGTGCTTTTTTCCCCTTATTGTTCCTTATCTCCACCCAAACTGTTTCATTATCCTGATCTTTTGACCCAATATCATTTCTCTGTATTACACCTCTACTAAATCTCCCCTTAACCTTCACTGCTCCAAGGAGAACAGGCCCAGCTTCTCCAATCTCTCCACATAACTGAAGTCCCGACAGCTTGCACCGTTCACCAATTCTAGTTGAAAGAGCAGACGTGAGTAGAGAGGAGCGAACCCTTTCTATTCACCAGGAGTTTCCATCGGCAAATTCCTCTTCTCCCTCTCGCCGCTCCATCTAGGATTTTCCCTCCGTCCATCCAGTTCCTCCAGCAGCACTGGCGGAAAAAGGGAAAACAGAGCAGGAGAGCCGAGACTAACTGGACGGCTCTTTCAGAGAGCCGGCATTGGCACAATGGGCCGAATGGCGGCCTCCTGTGCTGTCTCATGCTCCTCGGAAAATAAGAGTCTAAATGGGGTAGAGATCTAGGGGTACAGTCCCAAATCATTAATGGTAGCACTGCAGGTTAATAAGACCAGAATAAAATGCTGAGAGGTGACCGAGTAGAGGTCTTTAAAATTATGAAGAGGTTTGACAGGGTAGACGTAGAGGAAAAATCTCCGCTTGTGGAGGAGGCCAAAACTAGGAGTCCTAAATATAAGATAGTATCGATGCATTCAAGGGGAAGCTAGATAAACACATGAGGGAGAAAGGAATAGAGGGATATGTTGATAGAGTGAGATGAAGAGGAATGGGAGGAGGCTGGTGTGGAGCATAAACACCGGCACGGACCAGTTGGGCCGAATGGCCTGTTTCTGTGCTGTAAATGTGTAATAATTCTACATTTGAGCACAACAGTGGCAATGAGAAATTTCGACGGGGTGTGGAGGGGGAGATTACTGAACCTGATCTATATCGCCTCCTCCTTGTGATTGATCAGACCAGTGGGAGCTGGAGAGAAGCTAATAGCTGCACCCACAAGAAGATCTGGGGCGGGGGAGGGGGGTCTAAAAAAAACCGCACAGACCCCTGATGCAAACATATGTCCTTCTCATTCCATTGCTCTCAGAACCTGCGGTGTGGGACGACTGGCGTTGTGACCTTCATGCGGGGGAACGTGCTACACGTGGCCTGGCTGGGTGACTCCCAGGTGATGCTGGTGCGAAGAGGCCAGGCAGTGGAGCTGATGAAACCTCACAAACCTGACAGAGAAGTAAGTGGTCGGCAGCACCAGCACGCTGGTTATTCCTTTTGTACAGGTGTCCGCCGTGACTCAGTCGTGACTTTCTCTCACTCACACACTCTCACTCTCTCTCTCTCACTCTTTCTCTCTCCTCGGAGTCAGAAGGTTGTGGGTTCCAGCCCCACCCCAGCGCAAAAATTCCAGGCTGACTCTCCCAGTGCAGGGCTGAGGGAGGTGCTGCACTATCGGAGGCGCCGTCTTTCGGATGAGATGCTAAACTGAGGCCCTGTCTGCCCTCTCAGGTTGAACGTAAAAGGCCCCATGGCCACTATTTCGAAGGCGAGCAGGGGGTGTTGTCCCCGGTGTCCCGGCCAATGGACTCTGCAAATCCTGGCAACCTTCTAAGAGGAGGTGGAACTCACGTAGGGTTGATGTCATTGGGGCTCAGAGCCCCATTGAAAGGCCATGCTTACACCATAAAACAGGAGAGAGAAGCAGCGACAGGAATACCTGCCTTGCATGTCTGCCCCGAACCGCCCTCAAGCAGTCTAACGTCTTTTTATTTAAGTCATTTTTTTTCCAACTTGGGTTGCTAAGGTCTAGTTTTGGGCTCTGGAAATTTCTAGAACATGGAGTGTCAAGAAGACCAGGTGAAGTCTTCAGGTGGAGCAGGGCTGAGGAGAATTGGTTCAGGGCACTGGGACATAATTCACTCCTTATTTTACCTCATACTTTTCGTCTCTACATCTGTGTTATAAAATCCTGTCTCCCCATTTATAAGGGGCATTCCCTATGTAAACTTGTCACGCTGTAATTATACCCTCCCGCCAGTGGTGGTGCTGCAATGTCTCCACTAGTGGGAGGGTGTAGTAACAGTGTGAGAGTTCCCACAATAATAAACGGGGAGATAGGAACTTGTAGCAGAAACAGTTGTGACAGGAAGTGCGTGGTTAAGTGGGATTTTTTAATATCGAGGTAAAAACCGGGCACAGGGAATCTTGCTTTTGAAAGAGAAGTTGGCCTTTTTCCTCTTATTTCTGTGTCTGGCGATGTGGAATTTTCATCACCCACAAAGCAGATACCACAGGCTAAATTTTCCCCCTCAGCACGCTCCGCGGTGCGCTGTTTTTACCCAGGGGTTAACCCAGTGGTGGGGTGTCCGTACAGGATCAGCCCCAGTTGAAAAGCGTACGCCCGTTAAAACTCCCCACCGCCACCAGGTTAAGCCGCTGGACCAGACACCTCGGCTGGGTCGATCCACTTTTCTGACTTCTTCCCTTTTTTTTGCTCCCCCAGGATGAGAAGCAGCGGATCGAGGCGCTCGGAGGCTGCGTGGTCTGGTTCGGGGCCTGGCGAGTTAACGGAAGCCTTTCGGTCTCCAGAGCGATCGGTGAGCGAAACTGGCTCCATTTATCTCTTGCTTTTTCTGTTGTCCGTCCACACCTCACAAGTGACGACCACAGAGATACGCGCGGACTCTTATTAAATAGAATGTACAGCACAGGCCATTCGGCCCAACTGGTCCGTGCTGGTGTTTATGCTCCACACGAGCCTCCTCCCACCCCTCTTCATCTCACCCCATCAACATATCCTTCTATTCCTTTCTCCCTCGTGTTTATCTAGCTTCCCCTTAAATGCATCTCTGCTATTCGCCTCAACTACTCCCTGTGGTAGCGAGTTCCACATTTTAACCACTCTCTGGGTGAAGAAGTTTCTCCTGAATTCCCTATTGGATTTATTAGTGACTATCTTATATTTATGGCCCCTAGTTCTGGTCTCCCCCACAAGTGGAAACATCTTCTCTACGTCTACCCTATTAAACCCCTTCATAATCTTAAAGACCTCGATCAGGTCGCCCCTCAGTCTTCTCTTTTCTACAGAAAAGAGCCCCAGCCTGCTCAATCTTCCCTGATTGTTATAACCTCTCAGATCTGGTATCATCTGTGTAAATCTTTTTTGCACCTTTTCCAGTCCCTCTATAACCTCCTTGCAATATGGAGACCAGAACTCCATGAGACCCAGTGGGGGGAGTGCAGACCATTCATTGTGTACTTGCCCAATTCCCGCCGCACAGTCCAGGTTTGCTCCTGGCTCTGAGGAACACTCTCACTGCCCACTTCTTGTACAGGGTTTTCCAGCTCATGGTTTCAACCACAGCATTAGATGCAAGTCGCTGTTGTGCATGTGACACATTAATAAGAGTTTCGACAGGACTCCTTCGACATGGAATTCTGCCCTTGGGTTTCATGCACAAATCATTGATGTGTTAAGATCTTATGTCCTCTTGGTCTAGGTACAGATTTAAAGGCACATTCCCGACTCGCGCTCCCAGTGGGGATTCCCCGCCCCGCGTTCCCGGTGGGGATTCCCCGCCCCGCGTTCCCGGTGGGGATTCCCCGCCCCGCGTTCCCGGTGGGGATTCCCCGCCCCGCGTTCCCGGTGGGGATTCCCCGCCCCGCGTTCCCGGTGGGGATTCCCCGCCCCGCGTTCCCGGTGGGGATTCCCCGCCCCGCGCTCCCGGTGGGGATTCCCCGACCCGCGCTCCCAGTGGGGATTCCCTGACTTTAATTTAAAGCAGGAAACCTGCCAGTCTGCTCGTGTCAGATTCCCGTGCGCGATTCTGATGATGGTGATGAGGGGTTATCACCTGTGTACATAAATAGCACTGACTGTAGCTGCTACCCTGATTGTGAATGCTTCATATCAGAAACCTGCAGAGTGGGACAGTGTCCTTCATCAGCTGTGTAGGAATTGAAATGTGACATCTGGCTGGTTTTTAATGAGCTGGTGATCTATTATTAACGTGTCAGCCGTGGCTCAGTGGGTAGCACTCTCGCCTCTGAGTCAGAAGGTCGTAGGTTCAAGTCCCACTCCAGAGACTTGAGCACAAAAATCCAGGCTGACGCTCCCAGTCCAGTGCTGACGGAGCGCTGCACTGTTGGAGGTGCCGTCTTTCAGATGAGACGTTAAACCAAGGCCCCGTCTGCTCTCTCAGGTGGACGTAAAAAATCCCACAGCACTATTTTGAAGAAGAGCAGTGGCCAATATTTATCCCTCAACCATCATTAAAAAACCAGATGATCTGGTCATTATCATGTTGCTGTTTGTGGGAGCTTGCTGTGCGCAACTTGGCTGCCGCGTTTCCCACATCACAGCAGTTCAAAAAAGTACTTCATTGGCTGTAAATCACTTTGGGATGTCCTGAGATGGTGAAAGGCGCTATAGAAATGCAAATCCTTTCTTACCTGTGGTACAGATACTGCGGTAACTGTGTGTGGTTTTTCCCGTGGCATCCTATTGTGTAGAATGGGCCTATACTCTCTGGAGTTTAGAAGAATGAGAGGTGATCTCATTGAAACATACAAGATTCTTAGAGGGCTTGACAGGATAGATGCTGAGAGGTTGTTTCCCCTGGCTGGAGTGTCTGGAACTAGGGGGCATAGTCTCAGGATAAGGGGTCGGCCATTTAGGACTGAGATGAGGAGGAATTTCTTCACTCCGAGGGTGGTGAATCTTTGGAATTCTCTACCCCAGAGGGCTGTGGATGCTGAATCATTGAGAATATTCAAGGCTGAGATCGATAGATTTTTGGACTCTAGGGGAATCAAGGGATATGGGGATCGGGCAGGAAAGTGGAGTTGAGGTCGATGATCAGCCATGATCTTATTAAATGGTGGAGCAGGCTCGAGAGGCTGTATCTCCTGCTCCTGATTCTTATATTCCCGTTTCTCTGGTCACTACGAGGGAAAGGGTCAGAAATGCAAGTTCTTTCTAGTTTCTGTGTGTTGACTAACTGCGCTGTTCTCCGATTGCCCCAGGGGACGCGGAACACAAGCCGTACATCTGCGGTGAAGCCGACAGCGACTCGACCGTGCTGGACGGGACCGAGGACTACCTCATCCTCGCCTGCGATGGCTTCTACGACACCATGGAGCCAGAGGAGGCCGTCAAGGTGGTGGCCGACCACCTGAAGGAGAACAACGGCGACAGCAGTATGGTGGCCCACAAGCTGGTGGCCTCGGCCCGGGACGCCGGCTCCAGCGACAACATCACCGTCATCGTGGTCTTCCTGCGGGACCTGAGCGCAGCGGCCGAGGAGGAGGAGGAGGCGAACGGCGACTCCAAATGGACGGGGAACTCCTTCGACGGGGCGCAGGGCGACGGCGGGGACGACAAGGAGAATAGAGGGAACTACCAGGGACCCCGGCCCCAGCACCAGTACGGGGCCGCCTCGGAGTTGGCGCAAGACAGCCGCGAGGATTCGCTCACCGACAGAACTAGCCTGAATTTAGGCCCCCAGGTTGTCCTCTTTCCGGATCAAGGCTCTCGAGGCCGCCTCCCGACGGGAGCCAGCGCCAAGGATACGCCCCCGACACAGTGCAGACCAAAGAGGCCCGATCCGCCTGGCGCAGGACTGGCACATTCAACCCTGCGGGAACGCCGGGACTTTGCGCGGGACGAGGCCCGGTATCGGCAGCCTCCGCTCCCAGGCCAGATAAGAAGGCGGCGGGGCGGCGGGGTGGAGCGGCTGGAGCCCCGCTGTCTCGGGACCGAGGGAGACCCTCGCGGGGCCTCCTGTGCAGAGAAGAGGCACGGACAGCGGCCGACCGCACAACCAGAGCGCCGCGCGCCGCTCCTCACCCGAAGGCCCGGCGGTAAAACCGGCGCCGTCTTGAGCTGTCGGAATCGCAGGGGGTCGACACACTGGGCACTGCGGCAGAGAAAAGTGGGCGGTATATGTCGCTCGGGGGGGGTGACTGCCATCAGCCGGCACGGGCAGGCGCCAACAAGTTTACGTGGCTTCTGTCTACGTCAGCAGCAGTAACACTTTCAGGTAGAGTTCCACCGTTACTAGACTAGAGTTCTCAACACGAAGGTCCCTTGTTCCTAGACAATTCTCACCTCACTAGCTTACCTATAATTCAAGTAAATAGTCGTCATGTTATCTTATATTCCGGCCTAGGCTTAGTAGCTGAAGGCTATGGTACCCAGGAGAGACGATAGCTGAACTGGTTTCTGTAGACTGAGCTGTCTTCACTGTGGCATTTGCCTCTAAGGGGAACTCTTCGGCTGCGTGGGATCCCCTATTATTCCCAGGGCTGGTAGCGACCGGATAGGCAGGCTGGCGGGGAGGAGGCGGCTGTGCGAGAGAGGAAAGATTTCTGTAGTGTCCCGATTTACTTTGTGCTCTGTCATCCCGATACAAACCCCGAGCACAGCATCGGGCCTGCCTTTGTGGTCTGGCAGCTCAGTGGAAAAAGAAGCTCCCTTTCCCTTCTGTGTGGGTTCATCCTTTCCCCCCCCCCCCCCAAATTTATGGGCATTGCTGGCAGTGCCAGCTGTCTGTTGCCCGTTCCGAGCTGCCCCAAGAAAGTGGAGGTGGGCCGCCGCCTTCTTGAACCGCTGGTAGCGGTTTTGATACAACCGAGCGGTTTGCTGGGCTACTTCAGAGGGCGGTTAAGAGCCAACCACATTGGTGTTGGACTGGAGTCACATATAGGCCCAGACCGGGTAAGGACAGCAGGTTTCCTTCCTTAAAGGGCATTCGTGAACCAGTTGGAATTTTGGGACAATCCAACCGCTTCGTGAGTGACTTTTACCAATTTTAATCTCCTGAACTGAATTCAAATTCTCGGCCTCCTGTGGTGGGATTTGAACTCTTGTTCTCTGGGTTACTAGTCCAGTAACATAAGCACTACACCACCGTACCCTTGAGAGAATAATGCTCCCTCTTTATGATGTTTCCCCCCACACGCCCTCTCCGTGGTTGCGTCCCCTTCTGTTATTGACAATCTCCAGGTGGTCTGGTAGATGACTCTTATACCCAACCCCCCCCCACACCCTTTCCCTTTCCCTTCCCTGGTCACTGGGTAGTGACCGGGTTACGACAGAGCCCGAGGAGACCCACGCTCAGATTTTCCCTCCTTCTAAAGCTCGGGTCACAAAGTGGGAAAGTTCAGAGCCGGACTCAACCCAAAACCAGTCGGCCCAAGGGAAGCTATCCACCTGGGAATGGAGAGGGGAAGTGGGAAGAATAGTGTGCAGACGTGAATCTCTCTCAGTTTACGGAACTCATTGAACTGCAGTAACCGTGACTTAATTGGCAATCGACAGTAGAAGTATTTATGTGTCTCTGGTTGTAGAATTCACTCGAAGCGAATCAAGTCCATGAGGCAAAGGCTCTCAAACTAATGACACCTACACCCATAAAAGGCTTTTCTTCAACTAAAGGCTCTTGTAATAGTTGTACATTGAATAGGTGTCCTGGTATTATAAACACAGTATAAACTAATCAGGACACTCCACACCAAATACCGACAGTAGCAACCCATGAGTTCACTGGTAGCTAGTTGAAATTTATAAAGTATCTCCTTCTCAACAAACTAAAGGTAATTCTGTAACACATGTATGATGCGTTAGTAGTTCTTGGTCTGATTGTATACCTGTACTGGTACCTGTACAAGTCTAATTATAAAACTGTGCTGGTCCACTCTCCACCTGTACTGGAACCTGTGCCACTGCCTGTAGCAGTCCAACTGTAACACATGTACCAGCGCTGGTAGAGTGCTCCGACCATATCGCTTCAGCTGTACAGGTAACCTGTAGCAGTCCAGCCGTTCACCTGGGCTAATACTGATTTAGCTGTACATCTAGTTGGTGTTTGGGGTCTGACTGTAACCCATGACGAGTATCACTGTACTGGTGTCTGCAGCAGTCCGATGATGTACCTGTACAGGTACCTGTGATGGTCCGACACTACCTGTCTTGACTGTACACCTGTGCTGGTGCCTGTGGCATTCTGACTGCAGAAGTAGCTGCACTGCTCCGACTGCACACCTGTACTGGCACCTGTAGTTTTGCAGGTACTGACTACACCTGCGGCAGTCCGACTGCACACCTGTACTGGTTTCCACACTTTAGAACAATCCTTGCTTTGTGACACGCGGTGTTTAACTGAATGCAGCTGGTGGTAGCAAGTAGTCCTTAACTTGGTTTGAATTTCTGTGCCCTTATTTGCTGCTTGCTGAAGTAAGTAATGAACTCCCCTCCGACCAGTACCGGTATTTACATGTTCAGTATCTCGTAATTTTTAATGATGGTATTTCTGGTGGTTATAATGTAAAAATTATATATATAAAGGTTTAAGAAAAAACTTGATGAACACAAGGAAAAAAAGTGACTACACTATTGTAATTATTACCTGTTTTAATGGCGTTTAGTCTGTGCACATTTTGTGTTCTATGTAATATTTGTTGTGTATTGGAAGTGGTGGAGCACTTTGTATTATAAGCAAAGTTGACAAGCCTTTAATTAACGATTAAAGGGACTGGACCAGTTTGACGCGCCCTTATTTACTCGCTGGACCAGCAGGTTGTTGGGGAGGGGAGGCTGTTTTCCGGTGATCTGCTATCTGAATGGTTTTTTATTTGAAATTGTCACAATACACAGTCACACGTATATCGCCGTTCCTTCGTCGTCGCTGGGTCCGAATCCTGGAACTCCCTCCCCAACAGTATTGTGGGGGCACCTTCACCACACGGACTGCAGCGGTTCAAGAAGGCGGCTCACCACCACCTTCTCGAGGGGCAATAAATACCAGCCTTGTCGGTGATGCCCATATCCTCAGAATAAATATATAGAGAGAATTTTAGCTACGAGGAAAGATTGGATAGACTGGGGTTGTTTTCTTTGGAACAGAGGAGGCTGAGGGGAGACTTAATTGAGGTGTATAAAATGATGAGGGGGCCTGGATAGAGTGGATAGGAAGGATCTATTTCCCTTAGCAGAGAGGTCAATAACCAGGTAACATAGATTTAAAGTAATTGGTAGAAGAATTAGAGGGGAGTTGAGGAGAACCTTTTTCACCCAGAGGGTGGCGGGGGTCTGGAACTCACTGCCTGAAAGGGTGGTAGAGGCAGAAACCCTCATCACATTTAAAAAGTACTTGGATATGCACTTGAAGTGCCGTAAACTGCAGGGCTACAGACCAAGAGCTGGAAAGTGGGATTAGGCTGGATAGCTCTTTTTCGACCGGCGCAGACACGATGGGCCGAATGGCCTCCTTCTGTGTCGTAAATTTCTATGATATTCTCTCCAGAAAGTGTTGTCTCCTTGCCGGCACTGTCCTGTACCGAAACCAAGTGGTCATTCCTCCCAAGAGACTATTCGACTGCGGAGGGCGTCTCAGCTGGCTGGCCTTGGTGCCGCTGGAAATTTTACTTTGGGTTTGCCGGCGGCTGTATGAGATCACGTGTCAGAAGCTGGCGGCAACAGCACAGGTCTTGCTCGATATAAAGGCGGCCTTCGTCTGAGCTGAACCAGCAAGAGAGGGCAGCAAGTAGTGACTGCCCATCCCTGAAGAATGTTTACCATTATGGAGCCATTAGAAGAGACTTGAAACATGTAATGATTTTAAGAGCTTTAATTACTAAATAAATGTATTTACAACATGCTGCATAATCCAGTTAGTTAACATGCAGTGTTGGGTTTAGTAAACTCTGCTGGAAGGTGCATAGACCCCGGGTAATGTTCCCCTTAATTTTTGGGGGGTTTGCGGCCCCTTTTAAGGGTCTGTGCAGCCCATTCACATTTGCGCAAAACTTAACATTGGAAAAACCGGTCCCGGATTGCGTGGATGGGATGCATCCTAGGATGCTGAGGGAATTGAGGGAGGAAATCATGGAGGTACTGGCCATAATCTTCCAATCCTCCTTAGATACGGGGGTGGTGCCAGAGGACAGGAGAATTGCAAATGTTGCACCATTGTTCAAAAAAGGGTGTAAAGGTAAACCCAGCAACTACAGGCCAGTCAGTTTGACCTCAGTAGTGGGGAAGCTTTTAGAAACAGTAATCAGGGACAAAATTAACAGTCACTTGGATAAGTGTGGATTAATTAAGGATTGAGTTCTTTGATGAGGTAACAGAGGGGGTTGATGAGGGCAATGCGGTTGACGTGGTGTACATAGATTTCCAAAAGGCGTTCGACAAAGTGCCACATAATAGACTCGCCAGCAAAGTTGAAGCACATGGAATACTGTAAAAGGGACAGTGGCAGCATGGATGCGGAATTGGCTAAGTGACAGGAAACAGAGAGTAGCGATGAACGGTTGTTTTTCAGACTGGAGGAAGGTATTCAGTGGTGTTCCCAGGGGTCGGTTCTAGGACCACTGCTTTTCTTGATATATATTAATGACTTGGACTTGGGTGTACAGGGCACAATTTCAAAATTTGCAGATGACATGAAACATGTGAAGTGAAACATTTTGGTAGAAAGAATGAGGAGAGGACACATAAACTAAATGGTACAATCCTGAAGTGGGTGCACGAACAGAGTGACCTGGGGGTATTTGTGCACAAATCATTGAAGGTGGCAGGGCAGGTTGAGAAAGCAGTTAAAAAGGCTTACGGGATCCTGGGCTTCATGAATAGAGGTATAGAGTACAAAAGTGTGGAAATTATGATGAACCTTTATAAAACTCTGGTTCGGCCCCAACTGGAGTATTGTGTCCAATTCTGGGCACCACACTTTAGGAAGGAGGTGAAGGCCTTAGAGAAGGTGCAGAAAAGATTTACGAGAATGATTCCAGGGATGAGGGACTTCAGTTACGTGAATAGACTGGAGAAGCTGGGGTTGTTCTCCTTGGAGCAGAGAAGATTGAGAGGAGAATTGATAGAGGTGTTCAAAATCATGAGGGGTCTGGACAGAGTAGATAGAGAGAAACTGTTCCCATTGGCAGAAGGGTCGAGAACCAGTGGACACAGATTTAAGGTGATTGGCAAAAGAACCAAAGGCGACGTAAGAAAAAACTTTTTACGCAGCAAGTGGTTAAGATCTGGAATGCACTGCCTGAAAAGGTGGTGGAGGCAGATTCAATCACGGTTTTCAAAAGGGAGTTGGATAAGTATCTGAATGAAAAAAAATTTGCAGGGCTATGGGGAAAGGGCAGGGGGAGTGGGACTAGCTGAAATGCTCTTGCAGAGAGCTGGCATGGGCCGAATGGCCTCCTTGTGTGCTGTAACCATTCTATGATTCTATGACCGGCAGAGAGCTGTGCGGTCACGCAGCTTGGAGAGAACGTTGATCCTGGGGTAGAGTTTCTGCTTTGGGCGCAGCCAGGAAATTGCACCCAAAATGTGCTTGAAATTGCGCTGGTTAGGCTACGTTTCAAATTTCCTACTAAAAATCATTTGCATAATCACAACTGTAAAATCTTCCACGAACCAGCGCAATCAGGCAGTGTAACAGAACATAATCGTTTCTTTTTTTCTGTTTAAAAATTGTTCCTTGATGCATTTAAGAGTGGTAACCTGGTGCAGTTTTAATAATACAGCTGACAGTGTTTATCACAAAAAATAAGCATTGTTAATAAGTGTCCAGTCTTCTGCCTGTGAGTCACCCGATTCGAAAATCACTGAACCATTTAATAGTTTCATTGGTGTACACTAGTCAGCTTCTTAGTAAATTCAATATTTTTCGATATGAAAAGACCTTAAAAACGTGCCTGCTCTCGTGCCTGTGGGCTTAAGAAAATGAGCGCAATTTGAAGAGCCTTCCCGCACTCAAATAAACCTGCCAACACTCGCTGTCCAGGCTCTCTCACGAGGGGGGCAAAGTCTGCTGGTGCCAGTGGAACTGGGCACGATTCACCTCCCTCAATTTAAAAAAAAAAAAATTGTCAGGAAGGTTGGAGACTGAATCAGCTGGGCCATCTGTTACCCGATCTGAGTACACACACACTCAAATTTAAAATGCAAAAACAAAGAGGGGGGAAAAAAATAAAAGGTAATGATTATAGATAACTTTTAATGGCTTTTAAATGGAACCTATCTGTCCCGTACAGGGTTACTTTCAATCTTAAGCTGTCAGGTAGTCGACGCTACATAATTTCTCCCCGTTAAATTATATATAATGACATTCAATAGCTCGCCTGCTTTGAATACCTGTGAGTCATCACAGTAGGGTGACTCACACCAGGCTTTGGAGGCAGATACTACACTGCTGCATTAGGGTTTAAAAAAAATACAGCTGGTATCAATTGCTTGGAAATAATTACTTTGAGTAGTTTGATATTGTCAGCAATTCCTATATTCCAGAGGACAGTTATCCTCTGTAGGGATTGAGGGATGGACAAGACAGGGAACAGGAAACCCAGCATCAAGTAAGTCACTGTCTGTTTGAACTCCGATGGATTCACAATTATCACGTGAAATGCTTTCATCTGTCGTTTTATCAAAGGCATCAATTTTAAAATAGTCACACAGGAATTTCATTCAAATATGTTCACGGCTCTGACCCCACAGTGCAGTCTCAACTGCAACACATTTATTTCTTTGCTATTTATCAAATGGATCCAACAATATTTGTTTCCTTTTGTATTGTTCTTGGTGCCTTGTAACTCGTGGAGGGCAACAGAAAGGATGCTGATCCAGAAAATATTAAATACATAGGTGTGCGTGTGTGAGACTGAGAGACAGACCAACAGACAGAGACAGATAGAGAGATACAGCGGGAGAGACAGAGACATGCAGACAGACAGAGATAGAAAGAGACGGGCAGACGGAGATACAGCGAGAGCGATAGAGACAGGCAGACAGACAGAGATAGAAAGAGACAGGCAGACGGAGATACAGAGACAGGCAGATGGAAAGAGACAGAGACAGACAGACCAACAGACAGAGATAGAAAGAGACAGGCAGACAGAGAGATACAGCAAGAGAGACAGACCAACAGATAAACAGAGACAGACCAACAAAGAGAGACAGACAGGCAGGCAGAGACAGACTAACAGATAGAGATAGAAACAGACAGAGACAGACCAACAGACAGTTAGAGACAGACCGAGACAGAGAGAGAAAAAGCAAATGAACGTGACCTACTAAAACTGTACAGAAACAAATTTCAAAAAGGACTTTTCCCCACTCCCCAGAGAGCAGCCATGAACTGGTTCTCTCAAGTTGTTGGCAGTATTGTGTTACTAGATAACGCCAGTGATGTTTATTTTAAAAAAAAAAGGTAAAAGTCAACGCAATATTTTAAAATGGATAGTGATGGTGTGTCTTCCTCTTGAACTATTTTCCCCACGGTCTATCCCAGCCAACGTCCTGTAAAGAGTCAACAAAGCAGCTGAATTGGGTCGTTTGGAAAAGATGGGCACAGATTCCACTGGCCTAATTTGGTGTCTTGAGCACAAATGTTCTTCATTTTCTTTCTTTGCTTCTCTCCAAACCTGTGTGGGACGCACCCAGTTCATCCTTGGCGAGAGCAAGTCTCTGTCGCTGTTGTTGAGTGGGTTGCTGTGAGTGGGAAGGAGGAGGTTGGCCAGTTCCAATTCTCTTGAACTTTACTGAGGAGAAATCCATCAGTCTCTGGAGAAACTTGTCGTTTGGATTACAGATGCGAAACCATATTCCATATATTGGTGCACCAGCCCATCGTAATATTATAAAAGTGTCCTGAAAGTGTCAAGGCTCAATTCCACAATTACTGGTAAAGAAAGACTTGCATTTATATAGTGCCTCAGGATGTCCCAAAGCGCTTTACAGCACTGTTGTAATGTAGGGAAACGAGGCAGCCCATTTGCACACAGCAAGGTCCCACAAACAGTACTGTGATAATGATCAGATAATCGTTCTTTAATGATGTTGGTTGAGGGATAAATATTGGTCCAGGACACCGGGGGGAACTCCCCCTGCTCTTCTTCGAAATAGCATCATGGGCTCTTTTCTGTCCACCTGAGAGGGCAGACGGAGCCGCGGTTTAACATCTCATTCGAAAGACGGCACCTCCGACAGTGCAGCACTCCCTCTCTGAAGTGGGACTTGAACCCATGACCTTATGAACATAAGAAACAGGAGCAGGAGTAGGCAATTCAGCCGCTCAAGCCTGCCCTGCCATTCAATAAGATCATGGCTGATCTTCTACCTTAACTCCACTTTCCTGCATTATCCCCATAATCCCTTGATTCCCTTAAGATCCAAAAATCTATCGATCTCTATCTTGAAAATACTCAACAACTGAGCCTCCACAGCCCTCTGGGGTAGAGAATTCCAAAGATTCACCACCCTCTGAGTGAAGAAATTTCTCCTCATCTCAGTCCTAAATGGCCAACCCCTTATTCTGAGACTCTGATCCCTGGTTCTAGACTCCCCAGCCAGGGGAAACATCCTCCCTGCATCTACCCTGTAAGAATTTTATATGTTTCAATGAGATCACCTCTCATTCTTCTAGCCTCCAGAGAATATAGGCCTAGTCTACTCAATCTCTCCTCATAGGACAATCGCCCCATCCCAGGAATCAGTCTGGTGAACCTTTGTTGCACTCCCTCTATGACAAGTGTATCCTTCCTGAGGTAAGGAGACCAAAACTGTACACAATACTCCAGGTGTGGTCTCAGCAGGGCCCTATATAATTGCAGTAAGACGTCTTTACTCAAACCCTCTTGTAATAAAGGCCAACATACTATTTGCTTTCCTAATTGCTTGCTGTACCTGCATGTTAACTTTCAGTAATTCGTGTACAAGGACACCCAGGTCCCTCTGAACACCAACATTTCCCAATCTCTCACCATTTCAAAAATACTCTGCTTTTCTATTTTTCCCACCAAAGTGGATAACTTCACATTTCTCCACATTATATTCAATTTGCCAAGTTCTTGCCTACTCACAGCCTGTCTATATCTCCTTGAAGCCTCTTTGCATCCTCCTCACAACTTACATTCCCACCTAGCTTTGTATCATCAGCAAACTTGGATATATTACATTTGGTCCCTTCATCCAACTCATTGATATAGATTGTGAACAGCTGAGGCCCAAGCACTGATCCTGGCGGTACCCCACCAGTTACAGCCTGCCAACCTGAAAATGACCGTCTGACTCTGAGGTGAGGGTGCTACCCACTGAGCCACAGCTGACATGGTAGGCTTTTGTTAGTGTGCCCAAGTGGCCATCTCGCATATCAAGAGCCTAGGCAGAGAATGTTGGCATACTGCTTTGACTGAGGATCATCAGCCGAGTTCCATCCTCTCCACACTTTCCAGCAGGTATCATTCGATGTTGATGGTAAATCGAGGTACATGTTTTTTCCCCCTCGGCAGCAGGAGAGCTGTTTGCGACATCCCCACCACTACCCCAGATCAACTGCACACAATGCCTGGACTTGCTGGTGTGTAATGGATTTGTTACACATTGGGCAGTACATTTACCAATGAGGTACAGGAAACTCTTTATTAGGCACAGGAAACTCTATTAGGCGGGACCGGTGTGGTGCCGGTTTATCAAAAAGTCCGGATTACAGAGAGCTATAGTTAAAAGGTATGAGAGCTCCATACACAGCAACAAATCCAGGCTTCCCTGTTGCTTAGCAACATGTGCAGGAACTCTGGCCACAGACCAAGTGTCCCTGTTGCTTAGCAACAAGTGCAGAAACCCCAGTTACACAGCCACAGATCCAGGAACTGCCACTAATATGAAGTAAAACTTACCTGAACCTACTCCTGAATTTTGCCGGTTAACAGATTTCTGGTTATTTAGGTGCCAGTAAATCGAGTTTCCTGTACATAGGAACAGGAGTTGGCCATTTATCCCTTCGAGCCTGTTCTGCCATTCAGTGAGATCAGGGCTGATCTATGACCTAACTCCATATACCTGCCTTTGCCCCATATCCCTTAATACATTTGGTTAACAGAAATCTATCAATCTTAGATTTAAAATTAACAATTGACCCAGCATCAATTGCCATTTGCGGAAGAGAGTTCCAAACTTCTACCACCCTTTGCGTGTAGAAATGTTTCCTAAATGTTCTAACTTTGCTCCTGAAAGGTCTGGCTCTAATTTTTAGGCTATGTCCCCTAGTCTTAGATTCCCCAACCACCAGAAATAGTTTCTCTATTACCCTGGATGTTCTTGCCATGGAGGGAGTGCAGCGAAGATTCACCAGCCTGATACCCGAGATGGCAGGAATGACGTATGAAGAGAGATTGGGTCGATTAGGCTTATATTCGCTGGAGTTTAAGAATGAGAGGGGATCTCATTGAAACTTATAAAATTCTAACAGGACTAGACAGACTAGGTGCAGGAAGGATGTTCCCGATGGTTGGGGAGTCCAGAACCAGGGGTCACAGTCTAAGGATAAGGGGTAAGCCATTTAGGACAGAGATGAGGAGGAATTTCTTCACCCAGAGAGTGGTGAACCTGTGGAATTCTCTACCACAGAAGGCAGTTGAGGCCAATTCATTAAATATATTCAAGAAGGTGTTAGATATATTTCTCAAGGCTTAAGGGATATGGGGAGAAAGCAGGGACAGGGTACTGAATTTGGATGATCAGCCATGATCTCATTAAATGGTGGAGCAGGCTCAAGGGGCCGAATGGCCTACTCCTGCTCCTATCTTCCATGTTTCTATGGTTCCCTATCAGTTCCCCTTGATATCTTGAAAACTTAAATCAAATCACCCCATAATCTTCTAAATTGCAGGGATTACTACCCTAGTTTGCGTAGTGCATCGAGGGAGCTCACTCGGGTAACGGGACAGGGACAGAACGCACGATGACCGGCTCTAGGCTACTTGTGCTGGCCATACACGAGATAGTAGCCACATTAGGTTTACAATCATCTCAACTCCAAAAGTAAATTTCATCCTGCAAATTACTCCTGTATGTACATATTCTGGGATCAGTTGTGGTGCATCAGTGGGTATTTCTTTGGTTAACAGAAATCTTAGACTCCCTGCTCAAAGTGCTCCATCAAGTGGCAAGATGTAGAGCTGGCATACAAGTCTGAAGATAATGGCCCAGAATTTGCTGGAGCCAGGCATCTCACACCATGCCCAGTTATAGTCATAGTCACACTGGCACAGAAGGAGGCCATTTGGCCCACCGAGTCCATGCCGGCTCTCTGCAGAGTAATTGAGTCAGTCCCATTTCCCCGCTCTATCCCTATAGGCCTGCAAATTTATTTCCCTCAAGTGCCTATCCAGTCTCCCCTTGATTTTTTTCACTTCCCTTCAGCTTGAAAAAATTTTGCCCTGCGAATTGCTGGAAGTGCGAGCTGATAACGGGCACCGGGACCTTGGTGAATGACAGGACCAACAGTCTATCTCCTTAACTAGAGGATTTTAAAATTCATTTTATGGGATGTAGGCATCACGGGCAAGGCCAACGTTTATTGCTCTCGAGAAGGTGGTGGTAAGCCACCGCCTTGAGCCGCTGCAGTTCATGTGACGGTAAGCCCACAGTGCTGTTAGGTAGGGAGTTCCAGGATTTTGACCCAGTGACAATGAAGGAACAGCAATTGGTGGCGATTTGCAACTCACAGGGTATCTCTTCCTTACCGCGGATTATACGATTTACACACTAAATGGCAATTGCCATTAAACTCGCTGTTATTTTGCCAGCAAATCCTGGCCCATTATATTTTAAAATTGTGTGTGGGGGTAATTGACCTTCCAATGACAGGCACATGCCCTGAAAGTTTTCACCCCGACTCTGCCTCTATTGTCAGGAGAGCGGGTGGATAACCTGCTCCCAAAGCCACACCAGTGTTTCGGTAGCCAGCAGCTGGAGGACTGATGGTTGTGAGCCAACCACATCACCCAATTCACCTTGTTGGGGCAGGAGGGGCATCATTTTGTGCCATGGTTTGAACAGTGAATCCCAGACACTACCTAAAATGGAACGAGAAAAAAGGGGGGGGGGGGGGGGGGAAATGGTTAACACTTGTGTCTCCAAGTTGTCAATCTGAGAGCACAGTGACCAATAGCGTCTCAGCTTTTCGAATGGGAAGGAGAAACGGCTTTAATGGAGGGGAGGCTAAAGATCGATGGGTTGACAAATTACCCCAGTCCCGTGAGGAAACGTCTGTGCAGGTTGGTGAATTTACCTGCAATGCAGAAACTCCTGAGCATCATTCCATCCTCGACACTCACACAACTGGGAAGTGCTTGGTGGGAATTGCTGAGCGACCGAGACTCGCTCATAATGGAAGCATATTCGCAGACCAACACACTCACATTTCTAAACTATCATCTTCATTTTATTGGTATCGATTGTATAAATGAAGGTTCTGTGACAACCCAAAGCTTCTAGAAGCCTGAACAATGAACTGAGCCCACCCGCCCCGCCACATTATCAAATTTGCCGACACCTTACAACCACAGCTGAAACTTCACACACAAAAAAATGTCTTGTGGTCTGGTTTCCATTTGGGAGTCTATGCTTGTAATTCAACTGTTCAGAGCAGTGCTGGATTGTCAGGGTGCCACCTTTCAGATAAAACAATTTAAGCCCCTGCCTGCCTGCTCAGGTGGATTTTAAAAATTCCACGACAACACTCCAAGAGTCATGGCCTTGGTCGACGTCCCTCCTGTGACCAATACCGCTCATTTACTTCATTGCTGTTTGTGGGATCAGCCTTATTTGCGAACACACTCAAGATATGATCCACCCTACATGAGGCGCTTTGAGAAGTTCTCAAGTGACCAGGCATTACATTAATGCAAATCTTCCTTTGCTAAAAGCATCTGTACCTGTCCCCCCATGTTTCGCAGATTAAAAATCATCTGTGAAAACCCTTCTTTTGCATCTCTGATGAAAGATGCTCCACATCTCGATCGCGCTAGAATGCCCACTCTTCCTGCCCTGCCCAGAGGAAACAAACCCTGACCAACAGTTTGTATCGTTCAGTTTTATTAACAAAAAAAAGTGCAGAAATGTGATCATGTAAACACGACGGAGACAGTATTTAAAAAGCAAACACTGAATACACATTACAAACAAAGCACAGCTTTCTAAACAGTACTTCACAGTGCAAGGCACATCACATTTAGACAGGATGTCGACATGCATCGCAGAAACAGGGTTCAGGGCACTTTGCACTGCAATTCGGACAAGTAAAATTCAGTACTGTACATCGGTAGTCAGCTTCCTACTACATGGGTTAGACTGCCAGCAGTGATTTACCAAGGAGTTGTTGCGAGATCCCTCGATGGGGAGTTCCCTCAAAGCGCAGCGCTGAAGAAATTCACAGAAACTACGACCCCAAAATGTGTGTTTAAAAAATGTGAATTGTAATGTTAGACGCAGTTAAATACATTACAGGCACAATACAAGAAGGTGGGCTGGGGGGGGGGGGGGGGGAAAAAGAGGGTGAATTACAGAAAAGAAACTGCTTCCCAGTGCAAGCCGGGCAAATCATGCCGGTCGCCACTCATTGCCGTTCAACGAAAGAAAAATTGTGAACACTGGAAACCAAATTTAAAAAATAATAAATCAGACAATACGTAGCAGGTTGGTGAGCATCAGAGACAGAAGGGTGAAGGGTCCCACACAGACCAAGTCTTTTGTTCTCACATGCTGACCGACCCGATACAAAATACTGGAAATACCTGCTATTTCAGCAGCCAATACTTCATTTTCGGCAATATGCAAATGCTCGACTTTGGGTACAATTAAAGACTGGCTTATGACAGAGACATTGTTAAAAAAAAACCCAGATGCTCTGAAATTTGAGAACACAAATCTGTAACAATCACAAGTGCCGTTACATACGAATAAAGGTTTTGGTGGGGGGGACATCTAACGCACGCGCAACACCTCAGAATTTGTGTCAAGATTTCTCTCGACAGAAAGGCACCAGCTCTTTAACCAGCAGCTTTGAGAATCTCGCTACAAATCTCTGCAGAATTCCCAGAGGGAAACACTGGTTTGCACTACTGAGGTACATCTACATAACAAAAAGGAACACGACAAAATGATTGCCTGTTGGAAGGACAGCATTTGGCAGAGAAGTGTACAAATAGTGGGTCGCACAGAATAGCTGCTCCAAAGCAGGAGATAGAATAAATAAATAAAATGGTACTTTGACTGGAAATAAATTAATGTGAAGACATTTTGTTGGAATCTTAGCTCCACCCTTGACCCAGAAACAATCCATAATTGACAAACAATCAGGTGTAAAAAAGATAAAATAAACTGAGTGCAGCTGCAAAACATTCCCAACTTTGATACAGTATGTTCGGTTTTAGTTTTGGGAGACTCCTGGAGCTCACTTGCTCTTATAACACTGCTAACCACCAGGCCACTGAGGTTTTTCCTCACAGCTCTGCTCCACACTATAAGAGGTGGATGTGCTGAGCAATCTGCTGACACTAGACCAGGGAGTATAAATGGTGTCAAGCTGTAGAATTTTTGCTCAGAAATACTTTATGCACAGTACCACCATGTACCAGGGCCACAAATCTATGATCTTAACGGTGTCAACGATGAGGACGACAGGGCAAATGACTGCTGCCTGCTGAAATCAGAGAGCTACAGTGCGACTTTAGCTAGGCAAAGGGGTCAAGGGGCTGGCAGTTTAGTATGGCCAGTTAGAACACAGGCATGAAAAAGTAATTGAGCACAATGAGCCCAGAGTGTTCGGGTAACTGCTAAAATACACATTAGGTTAAAGGACAGGAAGCATAAAGCCTAGACATGCATAGTTCAACCGTACTACTTTTCTCAATACTAGTAGGTACTTGTTCAACCTAACACTCCACTCTGTGTCCACTGCATTTGTAGGATGAAATCTAGGAACGGGGAAAATAAAACACTTCACTGTGGATGTCCCTCATGAATCTAATTTGGTCTTTGAGTCACAGCACACATGAATTACAGGCTCAGCTTACATCAACCAATAACACCTACCTATTTCTTTATTAGTCTGGTTTATTAGTTCGTTAGTCCACGCACATAGGTTATTTTACAATCTCTAAACCATCAGTAACAGACAAGACTGTGGTCTGGGACACATATAAAAGACACGCCCAAGAGGCACACTGGAGCTCTTGGGTTAGGGCAATGCACCTCCCCAATCTCAGCCATGCCGCCTGGTGTGTTTGGGGGGGGGGGGGGGGGGAAGGCCAGGTGCCTACAAGGGAGGAAGGGTTATTGTCGCTAATGTTGATCTCCCAGCAGCCGGGGGGAAATCGAGAATGCGGCAGGGGCCTGGTCACAAGGTTGCCTGCCCACTGTTCTGGCCAAATAAATGGGAGATGGGGCAGAAAAGAATAGCCTTACAAAAAAAAGTTAGCCTACCGACAGTTGAGGCCGAAGAACAGAAGTTTTACTAAAGACAGCAAGTAGGTTACTTGAGAAGGGTTGTTCTGACTTGCTCAAGAAAGAATGCTTGGAATGGGCAGCTCACAGGTCAGCCATGTGAAAATTCACGGCAGCGAGAGCACCAACAGCCCGACGTACAGAATATTAATGCCAGGTCTCATCTGCTGGGCTGCTCCAATATACAGTATTTAACATATGATGGGAGTGTTTGGACCGTTGCTTCAGTTAAGAGAATCTCCCTCTCTCCCACTGCACCACACTCACGAGGGAACTGTTGCAACACGCACTCGTCTTTTACAGTTAAACCGTTTTTGATTGGCTTGGTTTGTTCAGAAGGCGCAGCCTAAATCCTGGAACACATCCTGGAAGGGCTGCCTTACGCCAGGCTTGTGGGAGGAAGGATGCTGGGGCGCAGCCCCGTCATCTTTGAAGGGAACATTCAGCCAGGGCGTTGCACTGTCCACAGGTATGACTGCATAACTCATCGACCCATTGATGAAAGAAGAGAAAAAAAATCCATCAGTGCAACCTTTACTGGGCTCTTGCTGCATCAGCATACGGCTGGTGTAGTGCATGAGTAACAGACAAGCATTAGTTTCACATGGGATGTTACAGGTAACGGGTTATTTCCTTTATCCTACTTATTAAAGATGGGCAAGTTCTTTTAGTATTCCTCATCCTCTTCCAGGCTTTCACTGCAATTTGGATAAAAAATATCATCTTCTGTGCACGAGGTCCTTATGATCTGTGGAGAAAAAGACCAAAAGTAAAATATCAATGGGAAGTGTTTGAGTGGTCAGATTATTTCCCTCCCTACTTGTGGTCCTGTAACTAGCTGCTG
Organism: Somniosus microcephalus; assembly: GCF_052327205.1. Classification (NCBI taxonomy): domain Eukaryota; kingdom Metazoa; phylum Chordata; class Chondrichthyes; order Squaliformes; family Somniosidae; genus Somniosus; species Somniosus microcephalus. Next base: position 52,856,734 of record NC_141008.1, read on the forward strand.
CCACATCATTCAACCTCCGATTTCCCCTTTCCCCTCGGCAAAAGCAGTAGCTGGCCTCCCCTGGTTGCGTCATGTGCTGCAGATCCCCTCCCCCCGTGCTCGGAGATACTCGTACACCATTACAAACAGCGTTGCAGAGTCACTAATCACCGTCTGATTCCCCCAGACTGGGTGCCGAGAGTGGAGAGCCGATGTCCAGAACAACAAACAACCCAGCAGGTCTCGCAAAGCAATGGCACTTTATTAGCCCCAAATATCCAACATATGAAAATATATTTTTGCCAGATAACATCGTCAAAGTTTACACACACAAAAAAGCAGCTATTTGGACGAGGTATTGGGGTGCTTGGTGCCTACTGAATCGTATCTCAGCAAGGAGTCAGTGTCTACAGCAGAGTTTGGGGGGGGGTGGGCAGAAAACAAACTCCTCCCAAATAACCAGTAAACTACGTGTGCCTGCATTAGTTTGTATTAAGCGTTAGTGCTCAATTGGTAGCATAAGTCAGAAAGTTGTAGGTTTAAGCCCCACTCCTGGATGGAGCACAGTGCAGAATGATACTTCAGTGTACTGAGCGAGCACCACACTGCCAATGGTGGGGCTGAGGGAAGGCGACCGTACACAAGAAGCCAGAGTTGGAGGAACACAGGGGGCTGTAGGAGGTTACAGAGATAGGGAGGGGCGAGGCCATGGAGGGATTTGAAGACAAGGATGAGAATTTTAAAATCGAGGCATTGCTGGACTGGGAGCCAATGTAGGTCAGCGAGCACAGGGGTGATGGGTGAATAGGACGAGGAGAGGTGCTGGTGGAGGATGGTGGGATCAACCGTTCAAAGGCTCCAGGCAGGTCGAGAATAACGAGGAGGGAAGGTGCACCACTGTCACAGTTACATTTGTGACTTTGATTAGGGCCATTTCAGTACTGTGGTGGGGCGGAACCCATATTGGAGGGGTTCAAACCAGGAATTGCAGGAAAGAGGGGCACAATTCGGGAGGAGGCAACACATTCAAGGACTCTGGATGAAAGGGAGGTTGGAGATGGGCCGTTAGTCTGCAAGGACAGAAGGGTCAAGGGTTGGGGGGGGGGGGGGTGGTTTGAGAAGGGGGATGATGATGGCAGATTTGAAAGGGTGGGGCATAGGGGAATAGGAGAGGGAACCATTTACAATATCGGCTAACATGGAGGGGGCAGGAAGAGAAGTTGGGTGGTCAGCATTTTAGTGGCAAGGGGAAGGGAGGGATGCAGCTGAACGGATGGTCTCAATCTTAGTGACAAGAAGTCCATGAGCTCCTTGCACTTGTTGCAAATGAGGTGCAGGGGAGAGGGGTTTAAGACTGTTGGCAGTGGAGAAAAGGAGGCAGTGGAGAAAAGGAGGTTAATCTTTGCATTCCAGGATGATCCTGGAGTAGTGAGCAGGACTCGATAGTGATTGACATGGTCTAGCCAGATCTGGCGATGAATGGCTAAACCAGTTGCGAGTCATAAACGCTCAAATTTGCGTCCCTTGGACTTAAGGATATGAAAATGGAGGCCTCACCAAGGGGAACGATCAGGGTGGGAGAGAGTAAGGGTTTGACTGGAGACAAGGGCATCAAAGGAGGAGTTGCGGGTGTGACAGAGCAGAAATATCGAGGCCCAAAAGCTAGACTGTGACGATTGGAGACTAGACAGCTGGGAGTTTAAAAGTGCCACTGTAAGTGACTTGGGAGTTTTTTCCACTTTGAAAATGCTTTAAAATGTCATGACAACAATATCAATCCAAGCTCTTTCTCCAGTATGTTGGGTTGTATTGGGTACAATATATGAAGGAGCCTAAAATGAACACAGGAAAATTCTGTTCACTTACGTCTCATTTGTTTCTCCATTGACAAAATTGGTGCTTCCAGAATTGCCCAGATCACCTGATTTAAAAAAAAACCACATGATATAGATCTCAATTTTCTTCCTTCATAGACACCAAACTCATCATTCATCGGGCTGGCAGAGAGAGGGGAAAGTGGGTCATAAACTCTCTTGTGGTTTCCAAGGTCTGCACCGCTGTCAAATTGGCTGGTTGGAGGCACATCCCTTGGGGTGAGCCAAGGACGCCGCCAAAGACTCTCGTTACTCAAACAGTAGCAGTAAAGAAAATGTTAACCCCTTATGCCACCACTTTCTTGTAGTTACATAAAATGCTGAAATGGTCAGCACAAAACATTAAACTCCCTTTCTCACTCATTCCTCTCCTTTTAGATCAGCCACACTCCCTCTCCCACCACTGTATACAGTTCTCAAATACCTACAGCAGCCACTCCCCACCAGAGTAGGGTGGGTCGACTCAGAAATTCCCTCCTCGCAGACTATCATTCCATGGTACATTCTGCTGAGCTGCTGTACTTTCAATTTAAAAATATATAACCCTCCTTTCGTTTCTTTATCTTCTCCCCAATTTTCATTCACCCCCTCCCAACCCACAATTACGGTTCTACAGGTACCGAGACAAGTGGCTGTCATTTGTGAGCCTTCACAGTGAGCATCAGCAGGCTATTAGAGTACACTGGTGAGGGTCACACATGCATGCACATTTCCAAACAGGGGTCACGGGATAATACTCTGGAGCAGGAACCCTGGCTGATGTTCCCAAGAGTACCAAAACCAACTTGTAGGACCCCCTATTGCCGGCCCCTTCCCTCCCTAACTGAAAGCATCGAACACAGCACGGCCCAAGATCAAATCATGGACCTTCACGGTCTGTGCAGTTCAGCTATTCACTGGATAAAGTAGCCAGGACATTACGAGAGTTTCCGGGCAATACCATTGAAGATAGATTTAATAAGAGATGCCAGTGGTGCTCAGATACTGTAAGGGCGACTGTGTAATTTCTGTGAACATAACTTAAATGTACACAAATGTGGAGTTAAAGTCTTCAAGAGAGGCGGCTAGGAAAGACAACTGGGGCAAAGAAAAGGCAATAAAGGAGGTACTTCTAAAAAGTTGTCTAAAAAACAGCCCAGTAGATTGATAAAACAACACTATTAACCATGGAATGATAGTACGAGTGGTGAGGACGTGAAAGTCAACCCATTTTGGTCTAGTGTAGGGATGTCCAAACATTCTGTCTTTGTAGGCTGTGAACATTTTTACCGTGGAGACTTGGACACATGAACTTCAAACCAATATTCCAATAATTTATTTACATTGGATAAATCCTAAATTACAATACAGATCCAATGAGGCAACAGAACCAAGAACAGTGCTTTCTAAACCTCCAAGATTACAAAATTCATACAGGACAAACCAACAGGTAAGAAAGATAAGCACAAATAGGACTGAGTTACTGGCTCTTTGCGGGTCAGATTCCCGGACCTCTGGCGTTTTTGGGTGTGTATCCTACAGCAGAACCAGTTCCGATGCATGGTACGCACAACCAAAATGCCATTGCCTGTCTTTTCTCTTTACTGATGCTGACTGACCTACTGTGCACTTACATTTTCTGTTTTTATTTCAGCATTAATCCAGCTTTCTTCTACATTTGTATGCAACTCTTCCAAGCTATTCTCCAAATTATGACACTGTTTTTAAAAAAAAAGTTCACCAATGGTGGGCAATTAAAAAAAAGTATTATTGACAGTACCCTCCCAAAAGTGAAAATCTAGGTTTCAGCCTGGAGCCCCATGCTTTCATACCTTCGCCAGAGCTCTGAGTAGCAAAGTTACGAGTCACGAGCTCAGTGGACATGTTTCCTTCGTGCTCCTCATTCTCAGTATCGCATTCGCTCTCACTGTCACTGCTCATGCCAGGCAGCAAATGAAGGGCCTTCTTTTCAAGCGACACGGCTGCGAAAAGAACTCAAGGTTAAGCAGAGTGTATTGACAGACACTTTCCACCGGTATGAGAGAAAGCACTATATATACACAAGCACATAAGAAATAGGAGCAGGAGCAGGCCATACGGCCCCTCGAGCCTGCTCCGCCATTCAATAAGATCATGGGTGATCATCGACCTCAACTCCACTTTCCCGCTCGATCCCCGTGGTTCGCAAAAATCTATTATCTCAGTCTTGAATATACTTAATGAGCATCCACAGCCCTCTGGGGTCGAAAATTCCAAAGATTCAAAACACTCAGTGAAGAAATTTCTCCTCATCACAGTCCTAAATGGCTTACCCATTTTCCTTAAACTGTGACCCCTGGTTCTGGACTCCCCTGCCATCGGGAACATCCTTCCTGCATCTAGTCTGTCTAGTCCTGTTAGAATTTTATAAGTTTCAATGCGATCCCCTCTCATTCTTCTAAACTCTAGTGAATATAAGCCTAATCGACCCAATCTCTCTTCATACGTCATTCCTGCCATCCCAGGTATCAGTCTGGTGAATCTTCGCTGCATTCCCTCCATGGCAAGAACATCCTTCCTCAGATAAGGTGACCAAAACTGCACACAATACTCAAGGTGTGGTCTCACCAAGGCCCTGTACAACTGCGGCAAGGCATCCTTGTTCCTGTACTCGAATCCTCTCGTTATGAAGGCCAACATACCATTTGCCTTCTTAACCGCCTGCTGCACCTGCATGCTTACCTTCAGCGACTGGTGCACAAGGACACCCAGGTTTCATTGCACTTCCCCTTTTCCCAATCTATTGCCATTCAGATAATAATGTCTTCCTGTTTTTGCCACCAAAGTGGATAACCTCACACTTATCCACATTATACTGCATCTGCCCAATCACCCAACCTGTCCAAATCATACTGGAGTTTCTCCGCATCCTCCTCACAGCACACACGCCCACCCAGCTTTGTGTCGTCTGCAAACTTGGAGATATTACATCTAGTTCCCTCGTCTAGATCATTAATATATATTGTGAATAGCTGGGGTCCTAGCACTGATCCCTACGGTACCCCAGTAGTCACTGCCTGCCATTCGGAAAAAGACCCATTTATTCCAACTCTTTGCTTCCTGTCTGCCAACCAGTTCTCTATCCAAGTCAGTACCTTACCCCCAATCCCATGTGCTTTAACTTTGCACGCTAATCTCTTCTGCGGGACCTTATCGAAAGCCTTCTGAAAGTCCAAATACACCACATCCACTGGTTCTCCCTTATCTATTCTACCAGTTACATCCTTAAAAAATTCCAGTAGATTAGTCAAGCATGATTTACCTTTTGTAAATCCATGTTAACTTTGTCCGATCCTGTCACTGTTTTCCAAGTGCTCTGCTATTACATCTTTTATATCATTGAGGCACAGAGATGGTGTACTGGGCTCCCTTGTCATTTCACCAACAATGCAACGGAAACTACAAAAGTGCTGTAAGCTGAGACCTTACCTTCCTCTGGCCTGACCGACGTACCCTCAAAAGGTGAAGCATGTGTTCCTGCAGTGACTGCATTCTCTGGGTCGGAGCGTTGCTGGCCATCTGTGAAACAGCACTGGGGGACTGACCTGAGAGCAGGCACACAGTAAAAAAGGTTAATAAAGGTCTTCAAACTAAACACAAGCAACTTCACTCAAAGGCTATTCTTGTCAACTCGATTTGTTGAAAACCCATTATCTGATTATCAACCTATTAAAGAAGCAGTACTTATTCAGTTTGATGGTGCAGATTAGGAATATAATTACTGATAGTTCAACTACTGCATTGACGTTAAAAGCGCTATCACAAGTGTCTTTAATCTTTATTATACTTTGAACAAACGACTTCATTAATACTTCCTTTTGAAAAGAACACTTTTTTTTTGGATGAGAACCTGTGAATGCCATGCTGCAGACTATAAACCACAAACTATCTGCGAATAATCATAAATAGGGGCTAGAAATGGCCAAGGAGCAAAAAAATAAACGACATTAATGTACACAACTCATTGCAACTGAAATGTCAGCTTGGCTTAGTTGGTGGGACTCTTGCCTCTGGGTCAACAGGTTGAGTTCAAGCTCCAGACCAGGACTTGAGCAAATCATCTAGGTCGACAATACAGTTCTGAGGAAGTGCTGCATTGTCAGGAGGTGCCGCTTTTGATGAAACATTAAAGCGAATGTGGTGGCTCGTGTGGACGTTAAAGATCGCACAGTATCATTCGAAGAGCAGGAAGCTCTCCTGATATCCTGGCCAGCATTCCTCTTTTAATTACCAACAAAAGAAAATTCTCTGGTCATTTTCTCATTTGCTGCTTTTGGGATCCTTCTGTACTTAAATTGGCTGCTGTTTGTCTACATAATAACAGTGGCTACACTTCAAAATTAATTTTGAGACACGATAAACGGCAATATAAATTCAAATGATGTCCTTTCGCAAAGGTTGGTATTGCGTAGAGAGAGACAGGTTTGGACACTATACCCCATACAGCAAAATTTTAAGCTTGAGGTTATGGGTCAAAGTCAACTACTTCCCCTACTTTGGGTGGAATTGGCAAACAGATAACGCAACAGCAATACTGGGGAAGGCACCAAGAGGAGGTCGCTTGCAACCCTGTTTGGCACAGGAAGACATGCAAGAGGGAGAAGGGTTTAAGTACACACTTTATGCTCTCACCCTAATGTGACAACTTTCCGTGTCAGTTCCAGTGACGTCAATCCATTCAGTGCTGAGTTGCTGAATATTTCGGGCGCAGCAACAGTGAAAGCCCTGTCCTCGACCTTACAGGTTGATGGAGCCTCTGAATCGTTCGATTTTGTTATAGAATGTGGAGATCCTTGTCTACTGCTGGGCTTTGATGATCCTACACATACAACAATTATTTATTTATTTATTTATTTATTTTTTAAAGAAAATCCAGTATTTCCCCAAAATGACTTTCCAGGGTATATACCCATTATCCTCGTTTGCACTAAGATGTGTAGTCCAAGCTTGATAATCAAGTGCTCATGGGTAGATTTTGTTGACTATATCCTGTTAATCACTAAATGCTTGCACGTGTTGAAAAGGAGTCACTATATCAGATGTTGTGTACGTATGTGCAGGCTTACTTCGTCAGGCAGTACCAGAAGGACAGCAGTGAGAGCCAGAAGTGGAACGCCTCAGGGAACATGGAACATTAAAGCTGGCTAACAGTTTATACTAGCAGGCATCTGAACAAGCATGGGCACGGGGCCTAGTTCCAAGGTTAGAAGTGAAGGTATGGACGTATTATAGGTAGGGCAAGTCATTTGTTGTGGCAAGTCATTTGTCATCACTCAGACATCAGCATTTAATTTGCACCCGGGATTTCTGATGCAAAATTTGTGGTTCTCCAGCAGCAAATCATGCTACATTTAATAAGTGTAGAAATTAACAGAATGTCGCTCTGTGCCAAATCATTTGCCCTAATTATAGGAAGATAGGAACAGGAGGAGGCCATTTAGCCCCTCGAGCCTGCTCTGCCACTCAGGGAGATCATGGCTGATCTGTGATCTAACTCCATATACCCGCCGCCTTTGGCCCAAATCCCTCAAAACCTTTGGTTAACAAAAAGCTATCAATCTCAGATTTAAAATTAACAATTGATCTAACATCAATTGCCGTTTGCGGAAGAGAGTTCCAAACTTCTACCTTTGTGTGTAGAAGTGTTTCCTAATTTCACTCCTGAAAGGTCTGGCTCTAATTTTTAGGCTATGGCCCCTAGTCCTAAAATCCCCAACCAGCAGAAATAGTTTCTCTCTATCTACCCTATCTGCTCCCCTAATATTTGAAAACTTCGATCAGATCACCCCTTAACCTAAATTCTAGGGAATACAACCCTAATTTGCATAATCTCTCCTCGTAAGTTAACCCTTGAAGTCCAGGTATCATTCTGGTAAACCTACGCTCCACTCCCTCCAAGGCCAATATATCCTTCCTAAGGTGCGGTGCCCAGAACTGCTCAGTGCTCCAGGTGTGGTCTAACCAGGGTTTTGTATAGCTGCAGCATAACTTCTACCCCCTTGTATTATTGAGGGGTTAAGTTTCTGGATGTAACCAACCTCCTTTGGTGACTACAAGAATAGATACTTATTTACCACATTATATAGCATTTAAAAAAAAACTAGAGCATCAAAACAAATTACAACGATTACCTCCTGTGCTGAGTTGACCATTCTCCTGACAGTAGAGATCCTTATCCCCACACTCCAGTGCTCTCCGGAGACAGAGGCTGGTCCCTGGACTCGAGCGACTGTGTTTTGGAGATACACATTTCTTGGTGGATGCTGAAAAGGCAAATCGAAGGAAGAGATTTTGCAAGTTAATAGCTCATCCATTTTTACGTCAGCTTAACCCCACAAACTCAATTGCTACTGCCTTGAAGCCCAGCTTCTGCTTTAAAAAAAATATTTTAAGAACGATTGTAGTGAAAAAGCAGGATTGCAATTTGTCAGAGGATTAATTCTTCTCAAATTAAAGAAAAACTGCAGATGTTAGAAATCTAAAATAAAAGCAAGTCCATGAGAAACTGAAGACAGGTCAACATTTTGGAAGAGCCTACATCTCTTTTCTCTTTATAGAAGCTGACAGGCCTGTTTATTGAGATCAATTTCCTTCATTGTCCAAGCTTGCTATAGATTCTTGCCACAAACAAACACCCAGCCCACTTGAGTATTTTTCATTCTTTTTTAATGTCCTTTTCACAAAGACTTTCCTAAAGTGCTCACCAAATCAAATTCATGCTCACGGGGCATTTACTGTTTTGACGTCAGAAGGAACAGGCTGAAGGCTGACCAGAATGTACTCTCAAGCAGATCAGTCCTGTTTCCAAGGCAACTCCGAGTTGATCATTCAGCATTAGATTTCAGCACTTTAGAACATTTCACAAAGTGTTTAGAGCTTTATTTTCATGGAGTATCTTTGACTGCCTGCTGCACATAAAAGCTGATTTCTTATTTGGGGGGGTGGGGAGAGGAAAGTCTCAAGTCAAGCACTCAACACAAAGAGCTTTGCGATCACGCTACTCTACAAAACGTTAATACAGACGGAATAGAATTAATTTTGACTTTTAAATAAGTGTGGTCAGTTCCCGGTGGCCTGAAGGTGCGGTACTAAGTCACACACACCAGTTGGTTATAGATTTGATTCCCAATCTGTGTCATTAGTTGAGCTCAGGCGGTGCTGCAGCTGGGGCACTACTATTGGCTCCAGCACTACTGAGTTAGGGAGGGAAAGAAAAATGCCACAATTGCTGCTCCGGATCTCTACCCAGTGACCTCTGCTGGAAGTGCATGTGCGGCTGTTGCTCGAGAGCTGTATTCGACTTGGCTACGATACCTCCACATTAAAGTAATCTACCAACACCCAGTGACACAGCTCACACAAACACATTTAGAAGTCACTTAGTTGAGATACTGGAGGAGTCCCAACACTTATGACACTGTACTGCACTGAGTCAGTTCCTTCAGAACAGGAAAGGAGACATGAGGTTTGCGGCTGTGGGGGGGAAGATCTCCAGAGGAGATGAGGTCAGTGACAGTCTTGGAAACAGTGGCTTGATGTTCGGTGGTGGGGTCATGGTCCAGCCAGAGGTAGGAGAAGGTGTCGGAGAGTTGGCGTTCAGCTTCCGCTAGGTAGAGGTCGGTGCGCCAAACAACAACAGCACCACCCTTGTCAGCAGGTTTAATGACAATGTCGGGGTTGGATCTGAGAGAATGGAGTGCTGCAAGTTCAGAACAGAGATACTTCTCAGGGCCAGGAAGGTCCATTTAGTAAATTTAATGTCCACTGTCTGCAGGATTTTATCTACCCCCTAGTGACTCCAATAGTAACCACGATAACTGGTTAAGGGGGGGGGGGGGGGGGGGGGGAACATGGGGAAAATGTGACTGTGTCACACTCTTCACAGTCTTTAACGGCCTCACCCAGCTGGGTCACACTCTCCAACTAAAAAGGTAATGAGTAGTATAAGCAGAAAAATACTGGAAATACAAAGCAGCTCGGTCAGCACCTATTAAAAGAGATGGGTCAGTGTTTCAGGTGAAAGCCTTTTGTCAGGACCTCGAAATTAGATCTTCACCTGAGCAGTCAGCCCATCTTTTCTCTACACAAATACTGATGGATCTGCTGTCAATTTCCAGCATGTTCTGTTTTTATTTCAGATTTCCAGTTTCTTTTGTTAAAGATGATATTTATTAGTTTGACCAGAACTGGATTACGTGAAACACAGCTTTAGTCAAATGGTCTGCACCCCAGCAGCCTGGTATAGTGAAAGGAATTCGAAGCGCTAGAAACAAAAACAAAATGTGCTTGCAATACACAGCAGCTCAAGTCGGAGTCTGTAAAGAGAAAAGACAAGTCGACATTTCGGGTATAATTCTTCATCAGTGCTAGGCTTCGCTGTTAGACGGTCAATTGGAGCGGTCCAAGTAGGAAATTGCTACCTTGGATTTCTACCAGCCAAGAGATCCAGCAAGGTTTTTTGCGACGGCATCATTATTCTCTCTCAAACACAAACTGCATATGTTGAAGAAAACATGGTTCACCCCTGAAAAAATGACCCTTGTAACAAAGCAAACTTGTACTTATAAGTACATAAAAGAGCATTTGGATGAAAACTGTACTTAACCGAAACTTAAGTTTTTTGCTGTTTTAACAGCACGCTTGAATGTATGTTACGCCTGATGATGCTTCCACACAAATGAGAATAAAAATATGTTGTATGCCACTTGAACAGGACTGCAGAGATCATGCTGAACACGACGACCTATAACTTGATATATTTCAGATTTAAGCTTCAAACCCCCCAGTTGTTTAAACAGGATAGCAGCATTGCACAACGTGTAATCTCACACATGGTCAGCTCATATATACACACAGAGGAATCTCACTAAGTCAACCACCCGAGGGACTGTCAAGAGTGGTCAACTCAGCAAGGTGCCCGGGCTAGCGGTTACATTCCGCTTCCGTGGCAGGGTCAGTTGTAGCATGTCAAGGGAATCAGCTGCACCTTGGCTACAACCAAACTAAAGCTACTTCTGATTCTGGCAATATCTGGGGAGTCTAATTAACGTGCAATTATTCTCGCCTTTCACTTGTGAAATCGGACCTTCTCGGCACACCACAGCTGATCCCAGGGGACAAGAAATGGACTTTTCAGAAATTGTAACTGTTTCTACAAAGATTCAATTTTAAACCTCAGTCCTGAACTTCTGTAGGGCTGTTTCCCATTTCTGATGACGATACTTTTCATCCTCCCTCTTGCACACCATGATCGGCTGTTGCTGCATTGCGATAGTAGGAATGTAGGCACAGCCATTGCACAAAGATTCGTCTTTACTTGTGGCTGTGCCTACATTCCTACTAAGATTCGTCTTTACTTGGCAGACAGTCAGTAATGTTGGTTGGGATCCAAAATAAGTGGCCAACTTCCTGAGTAAGGGAGGTGTTGGTTAGGTCAGTGGGGCACAATTTATATAAATAATACACATTTTAAATTGAGACTTAGCGAAGATATACTATACATATTGTATGATTATGAATATTAAAGTGGTATCGACACATTGGCAAGGGAATTTTTAAAAAATAAAACAGGCTCTGAAAACTGCTCAGACAGTACTGGAGATATCCATGCTGAGCATAACTTAGTGATGTGGTTTTCAAATTTGAACATTTTATCTTCAAATAGAGCTAAAATCAATTATACAACACATGTAATAACACCAATAACTAGGTCATCTTACATTCTTCCGTTTGATCACGTGGCAAGTGTGTTGCAAGGCCATGGGTCATCACTCACCAAATGTTATGTAATTTGAAAGGAGGTCTAGCCCTGATTCATGTCTCCGGATGCTGTCAATTCCACAGCTCCCTGATGGTCCCTGCTCCCCTGCATGAGCAATACAATTTGACCCCAAATCGGCACACGGTACTGTGCTACCTCTCGCCTCAGACATCTGGCTTTTGACTTCAGACATTTTGCTCCTGACTTCAGCCATTTGGGCCTTCAACCTCTTCAGAACCCCAGAATCGGGAGGCGATCGGCGCACAGTCTGCTGTCTCCGCTGGTCACGATCTTTACGACATTGAGCTAATATATAAAGGAGGGAAACTCTTTTTAGAAACAATGAACAAGTCCATTAAAACATAAAACATATACTACTTTACTTAAAAACCTCTCAGGTGTGAGGCGACAGTCAGCAGTTGCCAAATTTCCAACCCTCAACCTAGGGTGTGGAGACCAGTTGCAGTGCTCTTACTGTCAGTGAATAAATTCAGCTCACTCAGCACAAATCAGAGATTTAACCTGGGACCTTACTGGTCAGTATAGCTCAGGAACTCACTGGATAAACTCACTACCATAAAAGTGCCTTGGAGCAAGAAAGGAGATTAGAAGATGTCAATTTGAATACTCACGCTGATGACCCTCAGCTCAGCCCCAGAGTGCTGGTTTAGAGATGGTCAGGAATCCAGATACTAACAGCAGACTTTCCTGGTGTTAGTCTACACATACATATAACTATCAGGAGTGACTGAACAGGAATCTAGAAGAGAGAAGGCTGAGGGGTGACTTAATAGATGTCATTAAAATTATGAAGGGGTTTGATAGGGTAGGTGTAGAGAAGATATTTTCACTTGGGTGGGGGGGGGGGGGGGAAGAAATATAAGATAGTCACTAATAAATCCAATAGGGAATTCAGGAGAATGGGCTGAATGTGGAACTTGCTAATACATGGAGCAATTGAGGTGAGGCGAATAGCATAGATGCATTCAAGGGAAAGCTAGGTAAGTATGTGAGGGAGAAAGGAATAGAAGGACATGTTGATAGGGTTAGATGTTGTAGGGTGGGAGAGGCTCATGTGATGCATAAACGCTGGCATAGACCTGTTGGGATGAATAGCCTGTTTCTGTGCTGTAAATTTTATGTAATTCTATGTAACGCAGGGTTCAGGATGAAAAACCCCAAGCTTTTTCAGCAGCACCTGTAACATATTCTCTCTACCTGCTCTCCACACAGTAGCCTTGTACCATAGATGAAGGGATGGCCTAGGATATGCTCGAAGGCACGAGGGAACATTGCACCATTCAGGTGTGGGACTCCACTCAGCACAGATAAAATATTATGCCCAAATTAGGGAGGGGTTGTGCAGAAGAGGTAGAGGAAGAAGAATTGCATGCGCTAATCTGCATTCTACTATTCCATCCTGCAGTCTGCCATGCAATCTCCCCCAACACAAAGAGATAGCCTAAAAATGAAGGCCATGAAAGAAGAACCAGGATCTTACTAATCAATGACAGAGTTACAGCAAATGTATACTGCACTAATGATGCTTTTCCTACTTTACAACAGTGACTACACTTCAAAACGTACTTCATTGGCTGTAAAGCGCTTGGGGACATCGTGAAAGGCGCTAAAGAAAAGCAAGACTTTCTTTCCAATGGGGTAAAACAAAACTTTAAGCAGTTACTTGTTGTCCAAAAATCATAAGCATTTAAATAACTGGGGAGCAGCAACAGTCAGCATGGAGTGTGCGCTTCTATTTTATCAAAATTATAATTCTCTCAAAGTGCCTTGTTCATTCCTGGTTACCACAATATTTCACCAATTGAACATCTGACTTAGTCCCAAATACTGTCATTTCTGTCGACAAACTCAAGTGTAGAAATTAAAGTGATTGTTTTGTTATTTTCCCGGGGGCTGCAGGGAAGTTCGGAATACAAGTTGTAGGAAGCTGAAATGATCGTCTGGGCTCGAGGCGACGCCAGAATTACGTAGAATTTAGTGGGGAAACAGGCCATTTGGCCCAATTGGTCCATGCTGATGTTTATGCCCCACACAAGCCTCATCCCACCCTACTTCATGTAGCCCTATCAGCATGACCTTCTATTCCTTTCTCCCTCATGCGTTTATCTAGCTTTCCCTTAAATGCAACAATGTTAGTTGCCTCAAGTAGTCCTTATGGTAGTGAGTTCCACATTTTGACCACTCTCTGGGTAAAGAAGCACCTCCTAAATACCCAGTTGGATTTATTGTGGACGATCTTGTATTTAAGGCCCCTAGTTTTGGAGTTCTAACGGGATGTCTTTTAAGTGTTGCACACAGAGCATCTTGCGTTATAAATTACAGGCTGAGCACACTACCTGCGGAGTGTAGGAGGGAAGCTGGTGGGCGTGGCTGAAGGCCCCACAGGTTTTCCATGTTACTCCGGTCCTTCAGGTCCAACAGCTGTATGAGAATGACTGGGTCAATGTCGAGCAGGCTGCTGCTGGCTGCGGACGTCAGACTGCCCATTCCCCGCCTCGAAGACCTACTGCGGTTGCTCATCCCTCCTGTGGAGAATGGAAATAAACACAACTATAAACATGACAAAAATACGCAAGAGGCAAAAAGATGAGAATCTCCTGGGGGTAAAAAATCTGGTCTTCTGAAACAAAAAGACACGACTGTATTCCTCAGTGCTTTTAACTTCCAACAAATAGCATAAACTCAAGCTGTCAAAATGATTCCAACCAACATGACATGACAAACACAACACTGCAAGAAGTCTGGTGACATTCAAGATGTTTCATTACATCATAACTAATAACCAATTGCATGGATCGACTGATAATGTAGCCCCCTCGACAGATTAAAACCGGTTTGGGCATTCCAACAATTATCTCTCGTCCTCCCTGCACTCCCTTTCCCACCTCTGTTCAGTTTCATTAATGGGCTCATTTATCTTCCAGCGCTCACTTCTCTGAAAGGGTCTACACCCAAAACCTTAACCCGTCTGTTCTGACAGAAGCTGATGAACTTGCCTTGTATTTCCACCATTTTCTGCTTTTATTTCAGGATTTCCAACATCTGCAGTTCCTTTCTTTCCTATGGCAAGTTTACTGATGATGCACTTATGCCATTGGTGAGCAGCTGCATTAACTAAACTCCACCAATGCAAATCAACAGTAGAGCAATCTCTTTCTCTGCCACCTTTTTTCCCCTGGTAAGAAGCTTGGTTGTAGACCATGTCACAGAAATGTTGTAAACCTATTCCTCCCTCTCCTTTTTAGGCCAGCAAAACTAAGCTACATATCCCTTAATTGCCAACAGGTCTCTTCCAACAGGACTTTGTAACCAACTGCCAGGTGGTGTATGAGGGTGGTCCGATTTCTGCGCAGATTTTTCTCCACCTCAGTGGAGGAAGTCTCAGTGCTGCTTAATGCCTTGTCTGGAGATCAGGAGCCCACATGGGAGGGATTGTACACACAATGACAGAAAATTA
Source organism: Somniosus microcephalus (assembly GCF_052327205.1). NCBI lineage: Eukaryota > Metazoa > Chordata > Chondrichthyes > Squaliformes > Somniosidae > Somniosus > Somniosus microcephalus. The sequence continues at coordinate 52,871,843 of NC_141008.1, forward strand.
TGACATAGAAAATTCATACACCAATATGATGGGCTATTGCACTGCTTAATGGACTAGCACAATGAGGGCTGCAATACTGTTTTTCCTTTAAAAAAAAATCTTATTCAAACACATTTCTCCAATTCCATTTAATAGTGAAAGATAATTTCCACTGGTTGGTGAATTGGTAACAAGGGGATAAAAACTAGAAGTATGAAGGGGGAAAGTCAGAATATTTTTTCCCCCCCATACAAAGGGTTATTAGACTATGGAATGCATTACAAGTTGCTAATGAAGCGAACTCAATCACATTTAAGAGGAAGTTAGGTAAACACTTGAAGAAACATTAAAGGGTACAGGGGAAAAAGCACTAGAGTAGAAACTCTACTAGTTTATCAGGGACAGAGAAATACAGTGTACTCAAAAAATGCAGGGGACATTCAGCACTCAAAGGATTAAAAAAGGCAATGACCACATCTAAAACATACACATAGTGGATGCTATATTTCAAACTTAGACCATCTCATCTGCTGTACTTTCACACAATTAGAAGCCAAATTTTCTTTTTAAAGAAACGTCTCCCAGTTTACTCCCATTCTGTGTCACCCAGCCAGGGAGTCACAATCGTTTAATTATTAATTGCCTCTGCATGACCAGGGGTTATGCTTTAGCCCACAAGTCCCAGAACATTAACTTTTTTCTCCTGTTTACTGCATTGCTACACTGCTACATGGTGACTCATTTAACAGACTAGCTAAGAGAGGGAAGGAACAACATTCAGCTAACTAAGACAAAATACAGTGCTAGTTCTGGTCCCTCTGTGCACATTTCTGGTCTCCATTTAAAAAAAAGATAGAGGTGCTGGAGAAGCTGCAAAAAAGACTTACAAGGATGATAACAGAGCAGAGAGGTTATAACTATCAGAAAAGACTGAATAGGCTGGGGCTCTTTTCTCTACAAAAGAGAAGGCGGAGGGGTGACCTAATAGAGGTCTTTAAAATTATGAAGGGGTTTGATAGGGTAGACGTAGAGAAAATATATCCGCTTGTGGGGAGTGCAAAACTAGGAGGTCATAAATACAAGATTGTCACAAATAAATCCAATAAGGAATTCTGGAGAAACTTCTTTACACAGAGTGGTTAGAATGTGGAACTTGCTACTATATGGGAGTAGTTGAGGTGAATAGCATTGATGCATTTAAGGGGAAGCTCGATCAGTACATGAGGGAGAAAGGAATAGAAGAATATGCTGATAGGGTGAGATGAAGTAAGGTGGCAGGAGGCTCATGTGGAGCATAAACACCAGCATAGACCTCTTGGGCCCAATGGCCTGTTTCGATTCTGTAAATTCTATGCAACATCTTAGACATTAAACAGCAACTTTCTTGATACAGGAAACTTTCCGATATCCGGCACTGACGGGACCGAGGTGGTGCCGTACCATCAAAAGTGCCGGACATACCAGCGTTAATGTTGAGAGATACGGAACTGAAAAGCTCTGTGTGAATCAACAAACCCTGTTGTTTAGCAACAGCTTCAAAACAATTGGCTGCAGCTGCAAGCGTCTCTAGCTGAAGCTGTTGCTATAGCTACAGACCTTGCAGTGCCAGACTGGGGAAAAAAAAAGCAACGAGAACTAAAAAAACTTATAGAAAACGGCTCCTGATTTTTGCCGTTAGATCGAGTATTCCGGACATATAACCTCCAGATAAACCAAAGTCTCCTGTAGTAGCTCCACGCATTGAGCATGGGCTAAGCTGCCAATAAAATAGGGCCTTTATTTGGTGGCACTGGTGCCTCAATTCAAAATCACTGTATGGCAAGTCCCATTCACATGGCATGTCTAGAATTTGTAAGAATGTCAAAAAGGTAAAAATGATAAATATGGGCACAAAAATAACACATGGGGCTGGATTTTCATTGAGGAGTCGGGACTACAACTTTCGGGGTTGTAGTCCCGCCTCCATCGAGTTCTAGCCAACCCACGCGATCTTGGCTTGATTGACCTTGTTGAGCCCGCCCAGCGGGCTCAGCAGGCCAATTAAGGGCCACCCGGCAACAGGTGACATCACAGATCGATATTTCATCTGTCAAGACCTTTTGACAGATGAAATATCAGCGTTTCACAGCTGCTTGAAGCTGTCAAACACTGACAATCTGTATTCTAAGTTAATTCCTTCCTCTCAGGATGATTTAGAGATCTCCCCAGAACAGAAAGCTGCAATTTTTGACAGCTCGCAGCCATTCTGCTTTCTGTGCCGGTGAGATGAGGGACTCCCGAGACCTGAAGGAAGGAAGGCTGTTAAGGTAAGTAAAACTTCTTTAAACACTTTACACACACCAAACACACTTACCTTTGCACTCATGCACCCATCACTCACCTGAACACCGGACATCTCGACCCCTCCAAGCCCTTCATCCCGACGGCCCGCCTCGCTAACTTGGCGTGGTTTAGAGCCGTCGGGAATCCCACACTTCAAGAATGAAAATAGGAATTAGGCTAAAAACTGCCTGTTAACAGGCAGTTAATTGGCACTAATCCCCTTCCCGCCTCGGGGAAGCGGGTCCCAGTGCGGGGCGGGTACCCGCCTCCTTTGAAACTAGCATGGAGGCGGGTTGGGGGCGGGATGGGTTCGTGCCCCCCCGATTTCGGAATTTTAACCCCCCACACACCTCCAATCCCGCCTCCACGGCCCAATGAAAATCCTGCCCGTGGAGTTTTATAGAAAGACCATTTCCACCCTTATCATTAAATCCTGTCCCTTTTGGCTCCCTAAGCCCTTCACAATTCAATGGCTGAAAGGTCAGGAAGAAGCCGAGCCAGAGTGTTGAAGCCCACCAAATGGAATCCCCCATTGGGGAAAAGTTAATTTAAAAACAAATTGGAGGAGGCACACGTCCTCTACTTGACACCTCACCCGAGCTTAGCTGATCAGGAATCAATCATGTAGAGATTCAGAAGTGGAGACCTGTATCCCCCATCAGTAAACTAAGGAAATGGCAGACTGATTAAATGAGTACTTTGTATCCAGCTTCACAACAGAGGAAAATAATAAAATAAAGGGAAACTAAAAATAATCAAGGTGAAGAACTTACTGGATTTAATACAAGTTAAAAAAAATGGTGATGGAGAAAATAACAGGACTTCAGACAAACAAATCTACAGGACCTGATGGTTTCCACCCCCGGGTATTAAAATAAATAGGTGAGGAAATTGCAGATCGTTTAATCATAATTTTCCAAACCTCTCTTGATTTGGGAATTGTGCCATTGGATTGAAAAATTGCAAATATCACTCCATTATTTAAGAAGGGAAGGAGTGTGAAACCAGGTAACTACCCGCAAATTAACTACAGACATCTGTTGTGGGGAAGTTACTGAAATCTGTCATCAGGGCTAGAGTGATTGAACACTTGGACAAGTATAAGTTGATCAGAGAGTCAGTATGGATTTGTAAAGAGCAAGTCATATCAGACTAATCTAGTTGAATTCCCCCCCCCCCCTCCCCCACGGTCATTAACATGGCGGATAAGGGAGTGTCTACGAATGTTATCTATATGGACTTCTATAAGGCATTTGACAAGAGATTAGCAAAAATGAAAGCACACAAAACCAGAGACAATCTTGCAACATGGGTTGAGAGGTAGGAGACAGAGAGAGTAGCGATAAAGAGAGCGTACTCTGATTGGCAGGATGTGGCAAGTGCTGTTCTCCCCAGGGTTCTCTTCTGGGGCCTCAGCTTTTCACCATATACATCAATGATTTGGATGAAGGAATAGAGAGTTGTGTATCCAAGTTTGCAGAAGGCACTAAGGTAGCAGACACAGTAGGTTATGCAGATGGGTGCAAGAAGTTACAAAGGGACACAGACAGATTAAGTGAGTGGGCTAAACTGAGGCAGATGGAGTTCAATGTGGTGAAGTGTGAGGTCATCCACTTTGGATCCAGGTAAGACAAATCGGAATATTTTATTAATGGTGAGAAACTAGGAACTGTGCAGGTGCAAAAAGAATTGGGTGTCTATGTACACAAATCACTAAAAGCTAGCGCACAGGTACAGAAAGTAATCTAAAAGGCTAATGAACTGTTCATCTTTATTTCAAGGGTGCTAGAATACAGAGGGGAGGAGGTTATGCTTCAGTTATACCAAGCCTTGGTCAGACCCCATCTGGAGTACTGCTTTCAGTTCTGGGCACTGCACCTTAGGAAGGATATGTTTGCCTGGGAGAGGTTACAGCTCAGATTCACCAGAATGATACAGCGGCTGAAAGGGTTAAATTAGGACAGTTTGCATAAATTTAGCTTGTCGTCCTATGTTCCTATATTCCCATGAATTTAGAAGATTGAGGGGCGATCTAAATCGAGGAGTTTAAAATGCCTTGATAGGGTAGATAGAGAGAAACTATTTCCTCTGGTGGGGGAAATCCAGAATAAGGAGACACAATCTTAAAATTAAAGCTAGGCCTTTCAGGGGTGATGTCAGGAAGCACTTTTTCCACACAAAGGGCAGTGGCGATCTGGAACTCTGCCCCAAAAGGCTGTGGATGCTGGGTCAATAGAAATTTTCAAGACCGAGATTGATAAGGTTTTTTTTTAAGGTAAGGGTTTCAAAGGATATGGATCAAAGTCAGATAAACCGATTTGAGGTACAGGCCAGGCATGATCTGATTGAATGGTGGAACAGGCTCGAGGGGCTGAACGCACTACTCCTGATCCTAGGAAAACCTTGCTGTACCTGCATATTGGATACCCTTGAATACATAGCCATCTAATATTTGACCAAGATTAAACAAATGCATCACTAGTATTCATTTTTTAAAATAAAAAGTACACATAACATGTTAATATCAATAGGAAATTTACATGAACACAATTT